>NC_135636.1:29662500-30287500 GCF_053574225.1 Canis aureus | reverse complement strand
AACAAGGAAATAACCATTTCAAATTCATAAGATTGGGGAAATTTATATAACACCAAAAGTTGGTGAGGATGTAGAGAAATCATAGAGCTAGCAGGAGTATAAATTAGAACCCCCATTCTAAATGGATTCTGGTACATTAACTAAAACCCTTCCATTTGGCATCCATTTAGCAACTCCTCTTTTAAAATACTATAAAGAATAGTTCATTCACAGTGACTATGTCCAAAGGCAATCCCTGAAGCATCATCTAGAACAGTAAAGAGTTGGAAACCTCAATGATCCTGAGTAAGAAAGGTTTAAAGAAACTAAAGTATATTTAACAATTGTTTAATATTAGTTACATCTATCATTTCTGGGCGGCGCAGGATGGAGTGGCCAACGGCCTGCAGAGCAACATGCCTGTTTTATTGGGACTACTGTGACACATAACTCACCCATGACTCTCCATCTGTGAGAAAGACACAGTGCAGTGGCATCAAACACAAAGAGACTACTATCAGAAATGGATGGAAGAGCAGGCTCAGAGCCTGATCGACAAAACAACCGCTGCATTTTAACAAGGAAAGATACCTCCGACTCTATTCTCTGCTCCTCCTCCTGCAGGGACAATGATCCCACCTCCTCCCAGGCTCCCGGGTCCTCCTCATCCTGTTATGATACCAGGCCCCCATATGGGGGGCCCTCCCATGATGCCAATGATGGGCCCTCCTCCTCCTGGGATGGTGTCAGTGGGACCTGCTCCTGGAATGAGGCCACCTATGGGAGGCCACATGCCAATGATGCCTGGGCCCCCAATAAAGAGACCTCCTGCCTGTCCCATGATGGTGCCCACTCAGCCAGGAATGACTCGACTAGACAGATAAGAAGAGATAGAAACCTCTTTATATTCATTTTATATTACTTTTTCTACTTCACCAGGAGATCATGGTGCTGTGACTCTGGGTGTTTACTTTTTTTTTTTTTTTAATATTTTATTTATTTATTCGAGAGAGAGAGAGAGAGAGGGAGGCAGAGACACAGGCAGAGGGAGAAGCAGACTCCATGCACCGGGAGCCCGATGTGGGACTCGATCCCGGGTCTCCAGGATCGCACCCTGGGCCAAAGGCAGGCGCCAAACCGCTGCCTGCGCCACCCAGGGATCCCCCTCTGGGTGTTTTCTAACATCATGACAAGGAAGACTTGCTTCCCCTTCCTGTGAAAGAGAGAATAGTTTTTGCAGGGGAGTAGTGGGACAAAAAAAAAAAAAAAAAAAGGCAATTTTTATTTGTATTGTAAAATCTGAAAATAAAATTGTCAGCTATTTTATTTAAAAAAAAAAATTAGTTACATCTGCAAGGGGCGATGGGCGTGCCTAAGAAAACACAATGCAATCCTACACACCAGCCAAAGAATCAATGAGATCTGCCAAAAGGTTTCAATCTGGATGAAGCTCGAACATAATGCTGAACACAAAAGCAGCAAGTTCCAAAAGAGTATTAGGATGTATTATTTATGCATATTTTAAAGCATAAAAACCATTATTTATCAATATAAATGATAAAGACGTGGTATTTAGGAAAGTATAAAAGGAAAAAAAGAAAATGCAATTTAGAGGGTTTCTACTTCATCCTAACTTTTTGTTTCCCTTAAAAAAAATCCAGGGCAGCTGGATGTCAGTGGTTGAGCATTGCCTTTGGCTCAGGCCGTGATCCCAGGATCTTGGGATCCAGTCTCACATCAGGCTCCCTACGGAGAGCCCATTTCTCCCTCTGCCTATGTCTCTGCCTCTATCTGTGTGTCCCTCACGAATAAATAAATAAAATCTTTAAAAAATAAAAGATAAATTTAAAAAAAATCTGAAGGAAATGCAGAAAAAAGTTGGGCAGGGGATTGGATACATACATGTTTGCTATAAAATCCTGTGTACTTTTCTGTATGTTTAAAATATTCTAGAATCTTGGGATCCCTGGGTGGCGCAGCGGTTTGGCGCCTGCCTTTGGCCCAGGGCGCGATCCTGGAGACCCGGGATCGAATCCCACGTCGGGCTCCCGGTGCATGGAGCCTGCTTCTCCCTCTGCCTGTGTCTCTGCCTCTCTCTCTCTGTGACTATCATAAATAAATAAAAATTAAAAAAAAAAAATTCTAGAATCTTAAAAACAAAATACTAAAAAATCACTGAAATATTTTTACCTATCGGGTTCATAATAATATAATAATAATAATTTAAAATTTGATATTATGAATAAATGTAAAAAACTGATACATATAACTGGCAAGAGATTACAAACCAGGACTAGTTTTTCAAAAGGTGATTTGGGAAAAAAAAAAAAAGAAAAGAAAAGAAAAAAAGAAAAAGGTGACTTGGCATCACTTATCAGAAGTTTATTTATTTTTTATTTTTTTAAAGATTTTATTTATTCATTCATGAGAGACACAGAGAGAGAGAGAGAGAGGCAGAGATACAGGCAGAGGGAGAAGCAGGCTCCATGCAGGGAGCCTGATGTGGGACTCGATCCCTACACTCCAGGATCACACCCTGGGCTGAAAGCAGGTACTAAACCACAAAGCCACCCAGGGATTCCTATCAGAAGTTTAAATGTGGGGGCAGCCCGGGTGGCTCAGCGGTTTAGCGTGATCCTGGAGAGGCGGGATCAAGTCCCACATCAGGCTCCCTGCATGGAGTCTGCTTCTCCCTCTGCCTGTATATCTGCCTCTCTCTGTGTGTCTCTCATGAATAAATAAATAAAATATTTTTTAAAATTTTTTTAAAATAAAAAATAAAAGAAATACCTATGTATTTTAATGGAGAAGCTATAAGCCAAAAATATATAATGAGGTTAGAATTTCAGGTAAAAAGAAACTGAAGAGCTTGTAGAATTTATTGAAAAGGCCTCTTCGGGTGCCTGACTGGCTTAGTCAATAGACCATGCAACTCCTGATTTGGGGTCATGAGTTGGAGCCTCACATTAGGCACAGAGATTACTTTAAAAAAAAAAAAGGCTTCTGAAATTCCCCGAGAAACATGTAATTTTTCAATCTTTAAGTTTTAGAAAAAAATCTCCAAAAGAGTTCCTTGTAATAACACATAAACATGAGATTTTTGTGGTAACCCTTACTACCATCCTTGTTTCTATGCAAAATAAACAGTGCTGTTAGAACATATCTTCAGTTGCAATTAAGAGGAAATTGAACTTATATTTGGAAACAGCAAGAGAATCCCACACAAGTTTTAGTTCTTTTGTTTTTTTTTTTGCCCTGCTAAGCAGGTATGGAGTAGATTTGGGGGACAGGATGACTGCACCCATGCTGTTCTGAGCTCAAGTTCACTGCTGGCTTCTGAATGAGCTCCCTTTCCTTGACTGTCCCCATTTATACTAGGATGACAAGGCCTTCAAAAGCTAAGTGACTTCACAAAATAACTTGAGCAGCAGGAGGTTGAGATAAGAATAACAGATAAGTATTTCTATTTCCTTTAGGAGGGCCACAGCCCCATGATGCAACTCCTAAGGATCACTTGTGATTTTCAGTCTTTGAGATTCAATTAGACCAGACCAACCTAATGCTGCGTTTGTGAGAGAAATGCAAGCACTGTGACCTGAGCAACAGAGTTCAATATAATATAGATACAACACAGAACCAAAATACTTACTTGGAGAACTGGCAGAGACCCGCTTCCTGGTCAAGCTCTCCTGGTTGGCCTTGTCTGAAGCTGAAGAGCCTCTCGTTTGGACATGCTTCTTTCCTGGACTCTCCTCTGGCTCTGGTGACTTCTCCATCCCGTGGAAATACTTCATGTGATAGTGCAACAGTTTGGCCTTGCGGAAAAATTTTAAACAATCCACAACCTTGCACCTGAACTTGTGATCTAGGTCAACAGCTGGTGCTTTACATGTCACAAAATCATCTGTTTTCTTAAAAGTATTTGTTACTGAAAAACAAAACAGAAACAAAAACAAAAATCCCTTGTGTTTATCCTAGTTATTATAACATATGCATTAACACATGGCAATAGAAAGTGAAAGAGCAGAATGCATATGTAGCTGGAGACATCAGACAGACATCCATTACCTCCCCATATTACTATTTGGAGAGAATGGTAAATAATACAGACTCAACCATGATTCATCTTCTGACAGAATAGATCAACATGTTTTTTCTTTGTTAAGCAGTCATACAAGTTCTCAAGGCTATAGACTGTAGGGAAAGAGTAGGGGAATATCCTTAAAAACAAACCAAAAATCAGGGACCCAACCCAGCACTTATAACTCATGAGTTGGATCAAATTCAAACTTACTACCATCCTGATACTTGTGAGTGTGGACAGAATTAGGGAATATTCTGGTGGGAATCTCTTTATGAGGGATCACACAATGGTTTTTGCACAGAAAGTGTTAACTGTTGCAAAGTTTTTTGAAATTTTGCTATGTGTACTTGAGCAAAGAGACTCAAAGACAGTCAGAAAAAAAAAGGCAACCAAATAAATGGATCTTGAAGACATGAGGACAACTCAAGTCAATGATCAAATTTAAAGAGGCAAAAAAAGTTTGAAATACTCCCCACAAAAAAACAAATAAACAGAAGGCAATGGTCTGTTATGTATCAATGACAAAAAACAGAGCTGCATTCCATAACCAGAAGATATTTAAAAAAAAATTTTTTTAAGATTTTATTTATTTATTCATAGAGACACAGAGAGAGAGAGAGAGAGGCAGAGACACAGGCAGAGGGAGAAGCGGGCTCCATGCAGAGAGCCCGACGTGGGACTCGATCCAGGGTCTCCAGGATCACGCCCCGGGCTGCAGGCGGCGCTAAACCGCTGCACCACCGGGGCTGCCCATATTTTAAAAATTTTAAACTCAATCTAAATCACTCTCTGTATTTCAAAATCAGCACTAGGGTATGATTACAAAGCTGCTATGCTTGGTGATCTGATGGATGCCATTTTATGGACAATTTAAACAAGTAAGAAATTATATATAAATACATATACATCCCAAAGCAGAAAAGCCTTAAAATCACTTTCTATCTATGACAAGAGATAAAAGAGGTTCGAATCAATAAGATGCAGTTAAGAGAAGAATAGTAACATGAAATGAATTGGAATACATAGACAAAAATGGTTGTGCTGGAAACCATGTCAGTGGAAAAATTCAAACCTCAAACCTCTAATATATCCTAAAATTATTTCTTAAAAGAAATTATAAGCAATTTTCCTGGAATTTACTCCTCTTGGACCTATTAAAAGTTGAACCATATGAATGTGCCATTTTTGTAATTAAGAAAGTTAAATATTGGGATCCCTGGGTGGCGCAGCGGTTTGGCGCCTGCCTTTGGCCCAGGGCGCGATCCTGGAGACCCGGGATCGAATCCCACATCAGGCTCCCGGTGCATGGAGCCTGCTTCTCCCTCTGCCTATGTCTCTGCCTCTCTCTCTCTGTCTCTCTGTGACTATCATAAATAAATAAAAATTAAAAAAAAATTAAAAAAAAAAAAAGAAAGTTAAATATTGGCTATTTCATACGGTTCAACCTAATAATTCCTTTTCTATTACGACAGTCTTAAAAATCAATGCAGACAAGGGATGCTTGGGTGGCTCCATCGGTTGTGTGACTCTTGGTTTTGCCTCAGGTCATGATCTCAGGGTCATGAGACTGGCCCCATGTGCAGTCTATTTGAGATTCTCTCTCTGGCTCCCTATCCTTTTGCCCCTCCCCCTGCTCATGCTCCCCCTTCTCCCTCTCTGAAATAAATAAATAAATCTTTAAAAAAACAAAAATCATTGCAGACAACTCCACCTACCATCATATGAACAAAGCTAAAGTCCAAGTAGGAGAGCATCAACACCTCCTGCCACCACCTGAGAACTACAGCAGTCAAGTTCAGCCACAGTAAATTCATGTATCCTTCGGCTTGTGTTCGTAGCCCTGGTTTATTGTGATATATTTATTTATAATGGCAAAGAAGACTGCCAAAATGCGAGCATCTTTGAATTAAAAAAAAATCTAAGAGCTGAAAATGAGAACTTTGAACCAATTCCATGAAGAATTACCATTCTCTCTATTCAAAAACTCTGCACCTTTGTGTATACACAACTGATCATTTGCATAAGGCAAAGACAGAACGATGGTTAAAAAGTGTGGGCTCTGCAGCTGGCTGGCCTGGTTCAAATCCTGACTCCTTTACTTACTCCTCCTGCCTCAGCTTCTTCATGTGCAGGGTGGAGAGATTAGTGGTAACTACTTCACAAAGTTGTGAGAATTAAATTAGTACATGCAAAGATCCTAGAAAAGTGTCTGGCACATACTAAGCACTCAATAAATACTGGTTCTTACTACTATATAGTATAATTTTGGACTTCTAAATAAATGGGACTTATGAACAGCTGTTAAGGAATTAACCTGCTCATAAGCAGAACAACAGAAGTCTCCACCACCTTCAGCCACTCTGTGCTCATGCTAGAGGCAATATGGTATAATGGAATCAGCTTGTTTTTAAATCCCAGCTTTACTTTTCATTAGCTGTATAAATAAGTTGTGCACATTTTCTAAACTATTCTCATTTGATTTCTCATCTAAAAAAAATAAAAAGAATAAATACCACCTATTTTAAAGAGTTGAGGGAAGGCTATAACATAGGTGCTTGGCATAAAGAAGGTCATTTAAAGTATTAAATACATCTTGATAAACAGGCTTACATCATTTATGGAATGTAGCTGGAGACAGCCATTATAATTATCAACCACAGTCAAATTCCTCCAACCAGCCCTCATAAGCTCTGGCTGGGAAACATATCACTCTGTAAGCATTCTGTTTTTCTACATCCTTCTAAAAATGTGAAATCCAAACCAACCAGAAGGTTCCTAATATGGCTACTCAATAGAATTATTACCCCCACCTTTCAGAACATGGTACTTTTACTAATGCAGCCAAAGAGTTTTATAGATTTGTTTTTATTTTTTTAATAATCACATTACATGGTGCTGGAAAGTACCAGCTTAGTCCACCAAAATCCGGAACTTTGTGTTGTTTGCCTTTTTAAAACATGAATTAAAGTGTGTTTCCATTATCCTCAAATAGTTTTGTAAAACTACATGTTGGAAGTTACACATTTATCCCTAACAAACTCCATCAGATTATTTTAGTCCAAGAAGTTTATAAACCTTGATTCTGTAATTCTATATATTTGGGTCTTTATCTAAGTTGTTGATAAAGATCTCGTGGGACAGACCTGAGGACAGCCTTTGGATAGCCTTCAGGCTGACACCAATTAATCTACACTCTCTGGATAGAACTGCCTGAGCCAATTCAATTCATCTATGCAGATTCCCAATATACTCATGCATCTATTTCCTTCTAGTTCAGACAGAGATTCCAAAAAAGATGTGCTCAAACTAACTGCTAAAATAAAGATTCACATGGTCTCATAGTGCTATAGATCCCAAAAATTATGATATTAAAACCTAACCCCCAATGTGACAGTATTTGGAGGTGGTGCCTTTGGGAGGTGAATAGGTCATGAAGGCAGAGCCCACATGAATGGGACTAGGGCCCTTATTAAAGAGACCCCAGAGAGTTCTCTTGCCCCTTCTGCTACACGACTACACAGTGAGAAGACTGCTTTTTACTAACTAGGAAGCAGGCTCTTCCTAGACAATGAATCTGCTGGTGCCTTGATCTTGGACTTCCCAGGCTCCAGAACTGTGAGAAACAAACGTCTTGTTCCTAAGCCATCCAGTCTATAGATACTGTTATAGTAGCCTGAACGGATGAAGACAGACAGTCTACCAATCCAGTAAGCTTCTCTAAAGGAAGTAAGTTTAGGGTGGCAGAACAGAAACTCTTCCCCTCAAAGGAAAACCCTTGGTTCCGCACAGCTAAGCAGAAGGTAGGAACAGCTGGACTTCCAAAGGTAAGCAAGCATGGCACTCAGGTGGGCCAAACTGCCTTTAAGAGGTGGTCCTAGAATCACAGCAGCTCAAGTAAAGAAACTCCCCAGGAGAGAACATACTGCCAGGTATCACTGTCACAAAGCCCCTGACCAAACCAAGAGCTCTTTTCAAAACGGCAACATCAATGAGACAAAATCAGTCGCTAGCTGTTGCCTAAAGGAGTAAATATTAAAAGAAAGATTTGAGAATTATATTCAACTACAGAAGTTTGATATGTAAAATTCCTTCATAAACTCAACTCAGTGAGTATAAATTATTGATATACAAACCATTCCAATTATAAGCCTGTCCATAATCTACCCTGCACTGTTGGGAAAAACAACACAAACATCGGGGTGAGACAAGCAGCAAATAAGAGTATAAATCAGTTACAGATAATAGCCTTTGACAAAATCTGATAAATTACATAATTAACTCTAATTTTGGATCCACAAATCAAAAAATAGATAAAAATATTATATAGTAATTATATAATGTTTATGTTAACTTTTTAATGATAACAAAATATTTGGGACATGTTAAAATGAAACAACAGCAAAAAAGATAAACATCCCAAGATTTAAGTAATCATTTCCTTTTTCATGAAGACCTTGCAAACTGTACAATTTTTGAACCCAACTAATTTAAAGAGATATAAAAACGGTATTTTCCAGACTTGGTAATTTTAACTTAGTCTTTGCATATGACAGCCAAGACAAGCCTATCTGCACAATGAAAGCTGCCAGTTTGGCCAGTGTAGGTCACATTGTTCCCTCTGTTTAGCCTACCTTTTGCACTTGCAAACCAAGCCCTGCACATCCTTCAAATGCCACCTACTTGCATAACGTTTTTGCCTTGGCCTCTCAGCAGAAAATAATCTATCCTGCCTTCTCTGAATTCCCATTAAGTATTTCATGTAAAATAAATCTCATAGTATCTATCCCTTTCTATCTGTACTACAATTGGCTCTGCTCATTCTTTATTCTAAAATGTTGAAATGGGGAACATGCCCCATTCTTTATTTTTCCTATGATACTTATCTTGGTGAACAACATTAAACAAGAGAAGTGGGCTCTCCAAGATGGTTTCCTCACCAAATGGGAGGGAAAATACTTATTTCACAAGGCTCCTACATGTTTCCTTGAGGTAACAGAAGAGAAAAGCCATTATTAACTAGAGTTAGTTACTTGAACATTAGTTGTCATGATGGTTGTCACCAACCTCATAGTTGTTTGTTTAAAAAAATCAAAGGTACGCATAATCCCAGCCAGAGGTCAGTGTATCAGTGGCACAACCTGAAAAATTTTAACATCTAATTGCCCAACTTTATTAGTCACACACTCAAGTTTGGTAATAAAAGCACAACAGGAACAATAAAAAGATGCAACCAGCAAAATATTTTACATTTTCAAATAATTTTTAAAAAGAATATGCATAGGGCAGCCCTGGTGGCGCAGCGGTTTAGCGCCACCTGCAGCCCGGGGTGTGATCCTGGAGACCCAGGATCGAGTTCACATCGGGCTTCCTGCATGGAGCCTGCTTCTCCCTCTGCCTGTGTCTCTGCCTCTCTCTTTGCTCTCTCTGAATGAATAAATAAATAAATCTTTAAAAAGAAAAAAAAAGAATATGCATAGCATAACTATGCCAAAGAAAACCCACAAGAGAAATACTACGATCAAAACAAAATATTATAAGAAAAATATACACAATATAATAGTATAAATAACGGCAACCCTTTGGTTATGAGACTTCAAGTAAAAAGAAAAACAAGTGTTTTCTACTCTTTTGCGCTTTATTATCTAATTAGGTATAATAGTCATATTAACGTCACAACAGAAAGAACACAATGCTTTTATATTTCTGTATTATACTACTCCCCAGAACAGTGTTCCTGTGGTGAAAGAAACATGGTGCTAGAAGCACGGTAAAGGACTAGGAGAGCCATTGGCTGCCCATAAGGCCCACTGAGCCACACACAGTCTGTGTAGATCCCAGGTCTCACACAGGTGTGTATCTCCCAATGGGAGTTAACTGTATTATATGTCACTGATGGCACCACCCAGTTATATACATCTTCCACTATGGGACACTACCATCTTTTGTCAACGTAGGAGCAGTTACTAGGAGACAAAAGGACAAGTAACTGAAAGTGCCAGCAAGAACTGTGGCTCTGAGTCTGACAGCCTGCAAGAAACTGAATGTTGCCAATAACCATGTGAGCCTGGAAGCAAATCCTTCCCCAGCAGAGTTTTCAAATGAGAACACAACCCTGGTCAACTCTTTGACTACAGTCTTGCAGACTACTCTGCCTGGATTCCTTATCCACAGAAACTATAAAAAAATAAATGTGTTGTTTTAAGTCACCATGTTTGTGGTAAAATTGTTACATAGCAGTAGATAATATAGAGCAGGATCAGAACCCTCTCATTTTCTATTTGGATAATGTTTTATACTTTTCCTTTTATGATAAACATACATTAATTTTATACTAAAAGAAGTTTTTTAAAGGATGTTTTCCTGAAATGTGGCTTAGAAATAAAATCCTATTTAACCCTTTTTTAAAATACCCATTGCCAGAACCTCAAACCTCACAGTGGATTATGACGGTGATATTTATTCTCACTGACCATACCCTAGCATTCCAAGCTCATGTCAATTTAAGTACCACCTTGCTTTCCAAACTCACCTCCCATCAACCCACAATGAGGCCTCAGCAGCTGTCCAGCCAACTGCTTCACGGTCTCATAGTTCACACCTCCACTCAGGCTTTGCCCTCTCATTGCCATTCCACCATGGTTTGGCCAGTGTTCACTTCTATCCAGACTCAGCTCACTCAACATCTAGGAAGTTGTCAAAATGGCACTGGCTCTTAGGGACCATATGCCATCAACTCCTGGCATAAATGACTGATGCACCCCATCTTAAGCACTTCGGATCTGTTCCTGGAGCCTGTTATTTGCGACTTTTCCAGCCAGAAGATAAGGACCACTTCTCACTGTCTTATGTATGTACCCTCAGCAGCACCACCTCCTAATACAGTTGGTATTCCCGTCAGCAAAGACATCATGTGATACCAGCAGTTTAATACTTTTTTGACATAATGGGTAGAACATTTTTCAGGTGTGTGAAGAAATAATTTTATCAGCTCTGAAGCAATAGAAGGCAATCAATCAAACATGAATAGATTTAAATATTCACAGCAAGTCCAGTCAAATGCATCAAATAAAAGCAAAATATCCTTAAATATGTCCTTAAGTAGAGGAACAGTTATATAAATTATGAGAAGTCTGCATTATATAATTCTAATCAGCTATTTAAAAGAATGAAGTAGCTCTATGCTTACTGATATGGATAATCTTAAGATATCCATACAGAAAGTTACCCAGTCCATACCATAGTATATGAACCCATATATGGTAACAGGTGAGGAAAAAAAAGATATTATAAAAATGCATAGGAAAAGGGATGCCTGGCTGGCTTGGTCAGAGGAGCATGTAACTCTTGATCTGAGAGTAGGGAGTTCGAGCCCCACAATGGGTGCAGAGATTACTTAAATAAATATTTATCTTTTTAGATGCAAAGAGAAGAAACCAGGGGACAGAAATTAGGATGTTGGTAGTGGTTATTTCTGGAAATGGGCGTGGACTAGGAACGGAGGGAGTAAAGAGGAACTTCTACATTTTCTCTGTATACCTCAGAAGCAGCAGCATATCTCACATTCAGATTGTGGTTTCTAAATACAATTTTCCATTTAAAAGAAATGGGGGGGGGCGGGGGGGGGGGGAGACACACCTGGGTGGCTCAGTGGTTGAGTGTCTGCCTTCCGATCAGGGCCAGATCCAGGCAAGATCAGGGCGAGATCCCAGGCTCCGGGAATCGAGTCCCGCATTGGGATCCCCAATGTCTCTGCCTCTCTGAGAAAAGAAAGAAAAAAAGAAAAGAAAAGAAAAGAGGAAAGAAGAAGAGAAGAGAAGAGAAGAGAAAGAAAAGAGAAAAGAAAAGAAGGAAGGAAGGAAGAAAAGAAAGAGAGAAAGAGAAAGAGAGAGAGAAAGAGAGAGAAAGTGAAAGAAAAGAAAGGAAGGAAGGAAGGAAGGAAGGAAGGAAGGAAAGAGAGAGAGAGAGAGAGAAATCAGGAGGCACCTGGGTGGCTAAGCCACTTAAGAATCTGCCTTCCCAGGATCCTGAGATCAAGCCCTAAATCCGGCTCCCTGCTCAGCTGAGAGCCTGCTTTTCTCTCTGCCCTTGCCCCTGCTCATGCTTTCTCTCTCTCAAAAAAAGAAATTAAAAAAATTTTAAATTAAAAAAAATGAAATTTAAAAAAGGACAATAAAATCCTTAGGGGCACCTGGGTGGCTCAGTTCATTAAGCATCTGCCTTCAGCTCAGGTCATGATCCCTATGTCCTTGGATACAGCCCTGAGTTGGGCTCTCTGCTCAATGGGGAGTCTGCTTCTCCTCTCCCTCTGCCCACCCCGAGTTCATGCATGTACTCCCTCTCTCAAATGAATAAGTAAAATCTTTTAAAAATAAATTTTAAAAATCTTTAAAAAAATAAGTAAATAAAATAAAATCTTTAAAAAATAATAAAGAAGTGCTTGCAGAATGAAAAAGATACAGGAACCAGTTTGAAAGGCTCCTGCTGACCAAATCTGGGACAATGTGGGTATTAAAATAAATAATGACAGACATATGGGGCACATGGGTAGCTCAGTCAATTAACATCCAACTCTTGATTTCGGCTGAGGTCATGATCTCAGGGTTGTGAGAGCCAGACCCAAAATGGGCTATATGCTCAACAGGGTATCTACTTGATATCCTCTCTCTCCCTCTGCCTCTCCAGCTGCTCATGCGCGCGCGCTCTCTCTCCCCCCCGCCCCAAATCTTTAAAAAAGAAAAAACATGACAGACACAGATTATAACCCATAGAACAAAGACAGAATCCATGAATCCATGTGGATACAAATAAAGAAAGAAGGGAGAGCTCTTCCTTATAACAGAATACAAACTAATAAAATGTTAAGAGAAATTATTAAAGTTAGAAAGCACTATTTGGCAGCCATCAGAGTAAAAACTGTTCTGTACAAGAAATACCAACGGATGCTGAAGTAGTAGGTAAATGTTTCATGGAAAAACAATATATCTACAGAGCCTCAAAGTATCCTCTCACAAGAAATTTATTAACTATAAAGGGAAAAATAATAGCTTTACAATAGAACAGATACTATCTTAGATAAGTAATCAAAGTTAACATCACCAATAAATGGGACAAACAGATATCACATGCCTCCTGATAGAATGCACTTAAAAAGAACATCCTGCTTACATGGTATTTCCACTAGAAGTTAATAACCTAAATCTAATCATGAGGATACATCAGAAGATACCAAACTGAGGGACACCATATCCTTCAGAAATGTCAAGGTCATAAAAAACAAAGACTAAAGAATTATTTCAGATGAAAGGAGACTAAAGAAACAAACAATGAAATCCAATATGTAATCCTGGATTGGATCCTGACCAGGAAAAAATGTTTTTCCAACTTTTGCTATAATGGATATTATTAGAACTACTGAGGAAATCTGAATAAGATCCTGATTTTGATAATCATATTGTAGTAATGTAAGAGAATGTCCTTGTTTTTAGGAAATAAGCACTGAAATATCTCTGGGTAAAGTTCTACAACTGATACCAAACAATTCAGAAATAATACTTTTTTAAAAGGCTGGCTTAGTAGAGCATACGACTGAATCTCGGAGTTCTGAGTTCAAGTCCCACATTGGGTGTAGAGATTACCTAAAAAGCGGGGGGGGGGGAGGGGGGCACCTGGGTAGCTCAGCTGGTTAAACTACCATCTTTTAATCTCAGCTTAGGTCTTGATCTCATGGTTGTGAGTTCAAGCTTTGCCCAGTGTGGAGCCTACTTTAAAAAAAAAAATCTTTAAAAAAAAAAAAAAAAAGAACAATGAACCAAACATGGCAGGGGCGCCTCGGTAGTTCAGAGGTTGGGCATCTACTTTTTGCTCATGTTGTGATCCCAGGGTCCTGGGATTGAGTTCCACATTAGGCTCCCCGTGGGGAGCCTGCTTCTCCCTCTGCCTCTGCCTCTCTCTCTCTGTGTCTCTCAGATATAAACAGAAAATATTTTAAAAATATAATAAATAAAGCAAACATGGCAAAGTGCAAACTAGTGGAGGAATCTGGCTGAAGATATACAGGAATTCTTTGTACTACTTTTCCAACTTTTTAAAAGTCTGAAATTATTTCAGTCTTAAAACTTATTAAAAATACATGCAGAGGGATACCTTGGCTGCCTTAGAAAGTAGGGCATGCGACTCTTGATCTTGAGAATTGTGAGTTTGAGCCCTACCTTGGGGGTAGAGTTTATTTAATTAAAATAATTTTTTAATATATGCAGAAAAAATATGTGCAGGAAAATTACTCTGAGGTCACAAGACAGCTAAGAGGGAGGAAGATGCAAACCTCTGTACTGTCCTCACAAAAAAAATCACTGAGCATTTAACCCACAAGATGGCAGAGCTGCCCCAAATGTCAGAGCTGTGTTTGGATGGCTAACACTTCTCTTCTGCTCTAGACTAGGTATGTTCTGCCTTCCCTGGCTTCCCCTCCCCTGCCAATCAAAAGCTTCCTTCACACAGATTTCCTAGATTGTGACTCCATCCCAGGTTAGAAATTCCAAGACTGGCACCAGCTCAGCACAGCAATCACCAAATAATGACTAATGCAACAGCATCCTGGCCTCCAGGGATGTTTCTGATGATGATACCACCCTCCTTCCTGCTTACTTACATAATACATTCCTGGTGAATGAATCCTCAACAAAACAATCTCTCCCAGCCATCTTTCTAGATCATCCTGTACTCACCACTAAGCCCATGCTCCAACATCATTCTGTTTCTAGATCAACACATCTTCCTCCCTCAAATTAAATAATTCCAAAGGCACCACCCTGTCTGGAGTACTGACATCACTTGTACCACGCATTCCTCTTCAAACCTGGCCACTCTACTAAGCCTCTTACTCAGAGTATACACACTGCTTTAACAAGTACCCTTGAGGGTTGAGGGAATGTTGTATCACATGCTGTGCAATTTCTCTAAAGACAGGGACTGTGTTTATGCCTAAATTTATATAGCACCCGGCATCTCATCAGATGGCTTTAGGCACTAGGTTGGTAGACGGGAGTAACAGACCCAGTATCACCAGCCAGTAGGAAGTGTACAACTATGGCTAAGTCCTCCTTGCCAAATATTAGGCTCTTTGCCTATAAAACAGAATATTGAAAAATTAGAAATAAGTCTGAATTTCAGGATATAGTTAAAAAATTATAGAATACCCATACAATAAATTATATGTAATTGTGAAAGGAGATATGAACTAACACGGAAAAATACCATAAATGATCCCACTACTGTGTTTTTTAAAAGCTTTACCTGCATATGTATGTTTGTATATGCACCAGAACTATGCCTGGAAGGACGTAAGGCCATAAAACAAATTGTACCATGGCTCCCTTGAGAGTGAGAATATTATCTATATAAAGGAAGACGTTTCACTTTTTACTTACTTGGTTTTAATTTTTTTTTAAGATTTTATTTATTTATTCATGATAGACATACAGAGAGAGGCAGAAACACAGAAAGAGAGAAGCAGGCTCCACGCAGGGAGTCTGACATGGGACTTGATCCCAGGACTCCAGGATCATGTACTGGGCCAAAGGCAGGCACTAAACTGCTGAGCCATCAAGGGATCCCCTGGTTTTAATTTTTCAGGGCATGTAGTGGTTTTGAAATTTATGAGGGGGAAAAAATCAGCAAAATGATTCTTTATAAAATAATTTTTTAAGACTTTTTAAGAAATCTCTATACCCAACATGGGGCTCAAACTTAGAACCCTGAGACCAAGAGTCACATGCTCTATCAACTGAGCCAGCCAGGTACCCCTATAAAATAATTCTTCAAATAAAGGTCCCAGGAATGCCTGGGACTCCTTGCTCAGCAGGGAGCCTGTTTCACCCTCTGCCACTCCCCCTCCTTGTGTGCCCTCTCTCTGACACACAAATAAGGAACTAAGTTGAGGTCCCAGGGCACCTGTGTAGTTCAGTCAGTTGAGCATGTCTTTGGCTCAGGTCATGATCCTGGGGTCATGGGACTGAGGCCCACAACAGGTTCCCTGCTCACCAGGGAGTCTGCTTTCTCTCTCTTCCTCTGTCCCTCCCCCACTCATGCTCTCTCTCTCGGTCTCAAATAAATAAGTAAAATCAGAAAGAGAGAGAGAGAAAGAGAGGGAGGGAGGGAGGAAGAAAGGAAGGTCCCAACTGACTTAATTCAGAGTTCAAAAATTCATCAAGAACTAATGCTCACTGGTGTGCCTGGCTGGCTCAGTCAGTTAAGTGGCCCACCCTTGATTTCAGCTCCGGTCATCATCTTAGGGTCCTGGGATAGAGCTCCAAAGTGGGCCCCACACTCAGCAGGGAGTCTGCTTCAGAGTTCTTTCTCTTCCTCTGTCCCTCGCCCTACCCACTCACTGAAATAAATAAATCTTAAAAAAAAAAAAAGAACTAATACTCATAAAGAATTAGTATACCTTAGTGCTCAGATTGTAAGAAATCTTATTTCATTTTAAAAACCAAACATTAAGGAAAACCCCTTCACTGTTGTCTCCTTATTTATTTATTTATTTTTAAAGATTTTATTTATTTATTCATGATAGTCACACAGAGAGAGACAGAGAGGCAGAGACACAGGCAGAGGGAGAAGCAGGCTCCATGCACCGGGAGCCCGATGTGGGATTCGATCCCGGGTCTCCAGGATCACGCCCCGGGCCAAAGGCAGGCGCCAAACCGCTGCGCCACCCAGGGATCCCTGTTGTCTCCTTATTATTCAAAAATGATGATCATACTAAATCATACAGTCTGGGACGACTTCCTGCTATGTTATGTTTTTCCATGAAAAAAATTTATGAGTAATTGAAGTGATTTAATTTAAAATTTTTTAGAAAACATAGTTAAAAATATCTTTTCACACTAATTTTCAAAGCAGATTCTTTATTTGATCATACATGTTGATAGTTTTCATTCCCATATCCAACAGGAATCTTAGAAAAAGAATCACTGCATCAAAAAACAGGACTTACTTGAAATTTTGAAGAGCTGTTCAACATTATGGCAGCTCTAGAAATATTTAAGCTGAACAATCAATCCATAATGCAATTCACCATCTATCAACTGAAGTATCCAGGATAGTCCATTTTTTTAAAGATTTTATTTATTTATTCATGAGAGACACAAAAGAGAGGCAGATTCATAGGCAGAGGGAGAAGCAGGCTCCCCACAGAGAGCCCAATGTGGGACTCGATTCCAGGACCCTGGGATCACAACCTGAGCCAAAGGCAGATGCTCAACCACTGAGCCACCCAGGTGCTCCAAGGACAGTCCATTCTTACAAGTAAGTGTCTTCCTGAGGTGAAAGTGATCGGTTATTCAACTTTCTGTGTGTTCTTAACCTTTTCCAGCTTTCCTTTCTCCCCATCAAAATTTTGGTACAGGCACACCTCGGTGGCTCAGCGATTAAGCGTCTGCCTTAGGCTCAGAGCATGATCCCAGAATCCTGGGATCAAGTCCCACATAGGGCTTCCTGCGAGGAGCCTGCTTCTCCCTCTGCCTGTCTCTGCCACTTTCTCTGTGTCTCTCATGAATGAATAAATAGAATCTTTTAAAAAATAAAATTAAAAGTTTTGGTACATAAGAAATGGTCGAGTAATTGACTTGATTTACTTGAAGTAATTGAATGAAAGACCAAATTAATTCAATATTACCCACTACTGAACTGATGAAACAAGTCTTCCAATGGATCTATTTGCTCTGGTCAGGTGTAAAAGGTATTCAGTAAAAGTGTGACAAAGACAAGCCCACAGATAAGAGCACACCTGCTGTGTCTGCAGGATAGCAAGGAAGCCATGAGGCTGGAACAGAGTCAGCAGAAGGAGAGAGTGAGGAGAGATAACAGGTGGCCAGAAGAAGCAGGGTCACTGCAGGCTACTGTAAGGACCTGTTGCATGCATGAACAAATATCAACAGTTCTGGGCTTTTGGAGACATGAATGTTGGTTTTATTATTCTTGTACTTCTCTGGACTTCTTTTCAAATTCATGAACATAAAAAAGCAAGTTATCAAAAAAGAGTATACTGAAAAGACAAGGTCACTTCCATAAATAAAGTAAAAGGTACCAACAAAATCTCTGCTCAAGCTTGAATAAGGTCCTGATTTTGATAATTATATTATGGTAATATAAGAAATAAATATACACCAAAATATTTTGAAGTAGAAGTCTGTAATTTATTTTCAAATAATTCAGAAAAAAATACTTTAAAATACCTTAAGGCCTAAGAATAATAACTAAGTAGGAGGAAAGCAACCTTACCAACAGAGAGATCCAGATGAACACTTCAGGGCTATCCTTCCTATCTGAGAATGAGGCATTGTCACTAGTCTCATCAACTCTTTAAAGCAACTGACCTTAGTTTGGCAGTAACTTATCTGCTCAGCCTTAACCGTACAGAAAGCCTGCAATTAAGTCAGAAAGCACACCTAACAGTCTCAGAAAAGACTCTATGATTATGCAGTTGACGCTGCTCTGCTTCCATCTCTAAATGCCAAATTGCTACTCATCCTTCAAGGCCCTGTGAAAGTACCACCTTCCTCTACCCCTGCCTCCAAACCACCAACCTAAACATCACCTCTCTCCCAGAGTCAGATTCAAATAGCATTTAATGAACACTAAAAACAAGAGTGCCCCATTCATCTCTGTATACTCAACAGAGTACAGAGCTCCTGGGCATATAGTAAGGGCTCAAGAAGTGAGTCCTGAGTTCAACTTTCATGTGGCAAGCATATGCTATTATCACCAGTATTCTACCCCATAATTTTAAGTATTTATTACTCTTATATTACAGGCACCTGCAGTCTTATCACTTCCCCTAGACAGAAAGACCTAGAACACTGACCAGACATCTCATTTTTCTAGCCCTAGAACAATGAATTCTCAAGCAATTCTCTACCAGTACATAAATGCCTGATGGCAAACCATAGACACTTATAATTTTCCAGACTACAATGGCTATAACCCTAGGACTCTCCTACTCAAGATGACATGGAGAACACAAGTGCATGAAAGCTAAACTACTGTAGGCATTACATTAAAGAGGATCTGATTAATTTTAAAATAAATCATTTACAAAAACTATTATAGGCATTACTCTAAAACATGCCTGGTTAACTCACAAGCAAAGCATTCGTAAACATTCAATACTTTAGTGACAAATAACTTCCTGGTCATTTTATAACTGACAACATATCAAGACTGTGGGTTAGAATCTAAACCACAATTTGAATCTAAACCATGGTTAGAATAGTCTGGCACTTAAATGGCACTAAATATTTGTCGACTAAAACAAACGAATGGACTACAGCCCATTTTCATAAAGCTCTGGTAATCTGTGACTAGCCAAGGTTGGGCCCAGATTTAGAGAATAATCTGAAATCTCTGAACTTCTAAAGGCATCCACTCTAATAATTTTATTTTACAACAAATGCCTACCAAGTAGAAGAATTGCTCAACAAATGTCTACCCAAGTAGAAGAATTTCAACTATATTCTCCTCTGGTTTCTAAGTTTTCAAAGCAAATAGCTTAGAGCACTTACTCTTCCTAGCTCAAATTCAAGGTTATTTGACTTCTACCATTGCTATAAACTCGCTTAGAAAAATGGGTCAGTGCTTTAGTTAGTTGCAGTGGTTTCAAAATTATTCCTCACAAAATCCTGTGTGTAACCTGAAGAAGCAAAAGAAGACATGAAATCTTACCATCATCCCTTCCCAAAGCTCATGTCTCCTACTCTCCCTTTACCTTATTTCTGTCCTCTCCACAAACCAGAAAAACATCTAAATTAACTGACACGATAGAAACTGTATGTGTGTGTGTGTTTTGGAAAGAACTCATAACTCCACAAAATATGTAAAATTCAAAAGAAGCACTGGATTTAGCCTCTAGCCTCTCCTCACTTCTCTCATGTGTATAGCCTATTTTACAGTGATGTAGGAACAACAGTTCATGATCAATTTCAAGGGATGTCTAACATAATACCACCCTTGTGACAATATAATTTAAGAGCTTATTCTGCTGAAATATAAGGACATGGCTGTCATCTAGAGCTCTCCACATCAAAACAGTCAAGTTCTGAGATTAAATTCCACCTCATTTGTACATCAAGTCCATTTCTCCATTACTTTTCTCTGACAGAAAAGTAAGTTGGGAGGAGAAGAGCCCTCCCCCTGACAGAAGGCTCAGCAAGAAAAGGTAGATCAGGGGTGCCTGGGTGGCTGAGTGGGTTAAGCATCTGTCTTTGGCTCAGGTCATGATCCCAAGGTCCTGGGATCAAGCCCCACATTGGGCTCCCTGCTTGGTGGGGAGCCTGCTTCTCCCTCTCCCTCTGCTACTCCCCCTGTTTGTGCTTGTGCTCTCTCTCTGTCAAGCAAATAAGTAAAATCATAAAAAAGAAAGAAGGAAGGAAGGAAGGAAGGAAGGAAGGAAGGAAGGAAGGAAGGAAGGAAGGAAGGAAAAGAAAAGAAGAAAAGAAGAAAAGAAGAAAAGAAAAGAAAAGAAAAGAAAAGAAGAAAAGAAAGAAAAGAAAAGAAAAGAAAAGAAAAGAGAGAGAAAAGAAAGAGAGAGAAAAGAAAGAGAGAGAAAAGAAAGAGAGAGAAAAGAAAGAGAGAGAAAGAAAAGGGAGATCGTTTACACCCAAAAAGGGCCCGCAAGACTGAGGCATAACACTCTGGACCCAGTGGGACAAAAGACCAACCTAAGGCGCCATGGAGGAGCCAGGAGTGAAGATTTGCTGCTCTCCTATAGCATTAATGTTAACCACATGGGTGTGGTCAAGAATCCCCCTGGAGCATCTGGGTGACTCAGTCAGTTAGACGTCTGACTCTTGATCTCAGGGTCATAAGTCCAAGTCCCAAGCTGGACTAAGGCAGGCTTAACAAGAGGCTTAAAATAATCCATCCCTCCCAAGTTGAAATTATCCAAATAGAAGTATGCAATTCTGATGACATACACTCATTATGTTGTCAGTCTTATAAATGGTCCTGTTAAAAACAAAACTATTTAAATGTCGTTCACTTTTTAACAAAGTAAAATTTTCTATTTATAATTTAAATTATTCCTAATATTTGGAATTTGCCCTTCTAGAAGTAAAGATTTTCAAATCTTATATTCATTGTTAAATATATAAATTAGACTTAGATTTAGTACAACACAAATGAGGATATAAATGTACAGATTACATGATAGCTAAAATTAAATAAAGTTATAAGTATGCAGTGTCAAAATACAAATTCATCAAATATTCAATTGACTACCTTCTCTCCAATGAAATAACATAATAGGAAATGTGCTACACCTTTGCTTATATTGTTCCCTCTGCTGGAAATACATAACGCCCATCTATCACTCATGGGATAGTACTTATTCATTCATCAAGATTCAGCTTAAATGTCATGTCTCTTAAGATGGTCTTCCAGGCAGGCACAAAGTATTAATGATTTTGTATCAGTGACACTACTTATTTTAGCACAGTGCCTGGTACTCAGCAGGTTCTTAGGGTGTTCCAACTGAGCAAAAAAAGATGTGCAATCGAAGCTTTCATATCCACGTCAGCAAAATCTCTTCCCACCTTTCCTGCCCTAACTGCAGAAAAACAATTTCCATTCAACCTTTATTATTTCCCCAAGTCTCTCACTAAAGGAACTTCTCATCATATTCTTCTCCAGGGAACAATGCGCAACCCATAAATCTCAAGCTTCATTTTCCCTCTGGGCTCATACATACATACATAAGAAGCTCTACTTTGAGAATAACAGAGCCAATACTCTCTATCCACACATTGGAAAGGGAGTTTACAGACCACCTATATTTACCAAGGGAACACTTCCCACGTCCAAAACCATGTCATCAATAGAACCTCATGAGATTTGATTCCAGAGCTCATTTCTGGCTAAATTCTCCAAAAGGCGATGTCTTCCTCTTGTTAAGCCTGCCTTACTCCAGAAGGCAGCTACCCTGCAAGCCCTTAGGCCTCAGGCCTAGGAGATGCCAGAGTTTACCTACACTTAATTCCCTTCTCCCTAAGTCAAACTTTACAAAATAAGAAATTTTTAAAGATGAATGTTGATTAAGAACTTAGGAGTATGAGCTATCAGTGAGAAACATTTTGGATTTCATGAAAAATTTTAAAGGGTGGCTTATATAATAATTAATGTGATTTTTTTACTTTGGTAAAATATATATGTAATAATATTGATTGGATGTATATTATGATCATAACTATATTGCCTAAATACTGAAGGAAAATAAAGTAGATTTAAAATTTTTTAAATATTTATTTATTTATTCATGAGAGACAGAGAGAGAGAGAGGCAGAGACACAAGCAGAGAGAGAAGCGGGCTCTGTGCAAGGAGCCTGATGTGGGACTCCATCCTGGGACTCCAGGATCACGCCCTGGGCCAAAGTCAGATGCTTAACTGCTGAGCCAACCAGACGTCCCTAGATTTAAAATTTTTAATTTCAGTATTGTAAATTACAATAAATAAAAGTAAAAGACAAGTGATAGACCAAGAGAAAATAAAGTACAATGTATATAAAAGACAAAGGATCAGTATCCATAGTATACAAAGAAAATCTGGCAAATCAATAGTAAAAACCACCCTACAGGAAGTGAGCAAAGAAAATTCAAAGAAAAATAGATGAAAAATATTCTATAAACACATGAAAAACTGCTCAATATCATTTAAAAACCCCACATAGGAAAAAAAAAAAAACCCACATAGGGACGCCTGGGTGACTTAGCAGTTGAGCATCTGCCTTTGGCTCAGGGCGTGATCCCAGAGTTCAGAGATTGAGTCCCATGCAGGGCTCTGCACGGAGCCTGCTTCTCCCTCTATGTCTCTGCTTTCTCTCTGTGTCTCTCATGAATAAATAAATATAATCTTTAAAATAAATAAATAAGTAAAAATAAAAACCCCACATAACTTAAAAAATGAAGTCTTGTTTCCAATATTAACATTTTTTTCAAATTTATTTATTCATGAGAGACAGAGAGAGAGAGGCAGAGACACAGGCAAGGGGAGAAGCAGGCTCCATGCAGGGAGCCTGACGTGGGACTCGATCCTGGGGCCTCCAGGATCACACCCTGGAATGAAGGCAGGGCTAAACCACTGAGCCACCCGGGCTGCCCAAACGTTAACATTTTTTGAGATAACTTAAAATATGAATGATAGCTGTAGATAGCAAGGATACAAGGAAAAATGTGCTCTACCATACTTTTGGTCACAATATTAAGTGGAATGGTCTTTTGGAGGGTAATTTGTTTAATGCCATTTAAAATGTGCATTCCGGGACACCTGGGTAGCTCAGTGGTTGAGCATCTGCCTTTCGCTCAGGGCCTGATCCCAGAATTCCGGGATCAACCCTCTGCCTATGTCTCTGCCTCTCTCTCTCTCTGTCTCTCATGAATAAATAAATAAAATCATTTAAAAAAATAAAATAATAATAATAAAAATAAAAAGTGCATTCCTTCAAATCCAGCAATTACACTAAAAGAAAATTATCTCAAAGGGCTATTCACCAAGTGGTCAAAAATATATGCTCAAGGAATACCACTGCATCATTGTTTGAAATACTGACTGCTCAGAAAACACTCTAAATGTCCATCAAAAGGGAAATGGTTAAATACATGATGGAACATTCTTATAAGACACTAACATTCAATCATTAAAAAGAATGAAACAGGTGTACTGACAAAGATAGATCTCAAGAAGACTCTTAAGTCAGAGAACAATAAGCCTAGAATTAATCCAACTGCATTTAAAAACAATAAAAATCTTAATTGTTTCCCTACCTATGTAAACATATAGAAAAGGATCGAGAAAAATAATCAGTAACAGAGGTTTACCCAAGGGGAAAGAGCAAGATAGAGGACACTTCTCACTTTAACTCCTAATACCTTTATATTGACATTCTTTATGATGAGTAGATCTATTACTTTCATACTGCTTTTTAAGAAGGAAAATAAAATAAATACACATATACACAAAAAATGTGGCTTAGATATTCTTCACTGTAAAAGACAAAGATCAAGATTTATTCATATTCAGCGCCATCCTGGACTCTGAACATTTACCACAAATATAACATTATAGAAATGTTACATCCAAGTAGCTATTAATGCAATAAGCAATCACTATTTAAAGGAAAAAAAAAATCCCTCTGTGTAGTCATGAATGTGTACAAATTCCTAAGCTGTCTGGTACATAACATTTTCTCTTTTAGTCATGTTAGAAAAGTTCACATTGGAACATCCCTTTTGCATACAACCATTATAAGCTGGAAAAAAATTATAAACCAAATATGAAAAGGCACTAAAGAGCAACAAAAAGCAAGCAGAAACAAGAGTCGGATATTTGGAATAAGAGAAGGGTACTAAGTAAGTTTCCCATATTTTAAAGCTTTTCACCTAAAGGCAGGCTATATAGTCAGTGACACTGGTAGCTAAAACTCAAGAAACCTTTAATCTTACTGGTTGAAGAAATAAGAGAGTAGTTCAGTGCAACTACAACAGCTAGAAAATGAGGGAGAAAGTCCTAAAAAGAAGACAGCCACAAAAGGATGGCCTCAACTTCTTCATATAAACTCTGCCTAAATCTCTGGCTGATTTGAATGTACAGTTTCAAGCGGCCCAGCAAAAGCTAAAAGAACTGAGCAGAGGTTTCAGCTGCTGCCTACTGCAGAGGAGAATGAATCTGGAATCTGAGTTCAGCCAAATTAATTGCCTTTGCGAACAAAGAAATTAACATTCTTTGGAGGAACATATACAATCCAAGCTCTACAACATATCAGACATCATGTGCAGGAGGGATGCAATCCAAAATATTAGACATATGAAGAAAAAGGAAAATGTGATCTGTGGGCAAGAGAAAATTCCATCAGTGGAGATTAACTTCAAGATAATAGATGTCGAATTTCGTAGACACTGACTTAAAAGCAACTATTGAAACTATGCTCATAATGAATATACATACTCCAAGGTGTCACCAGAGAATCTAGAGGAAAAAAAGGGAATTAATTCTAGAACTAAAAAACATCAGAAATAAAAAATTCACTAGATGAGCTTAACAGCAGATTGGAATTGCGAAAAGAAAGAATTTGAAAATAGACATTATTCAATCTGAAATAGAGGGGGGAAAAAGTAAAAAAGAAAAGTCAACAAGTCCTAGTGACCTGTGGCCCAGTATTAAAAGGGCTAACCTAGGGACGCCTGGGGGCTCAGCGGTTGGGCTTCTGCCTTCAGCTTGGGGTGTGATCCGGGAATCCTGAGATCAAATCCCATATAGGGATTCCTTTTTTTTTTTTTTTTTTTTTAATTTATGATAGTCACAGAGAGAGAGAGAGAGAAAGAGGCAGAGACATAGGCAGAGGGAGAAGCAGGCTCCATGCACCGGGAGCCCGACGTGGGATTCGATCCTGGGTCTCCAGGATCACGCCCTGGGCCAAAGGCAGGCGCCAAACCGCTGCGCCACCCAGGGATCCCCCATATAGGGATTCCTATGGGGAGCCTGCTTCTCCCTCTGCCTGTGTTTCTCTGCCTCTCTGTCTCTCATGAATAAATAAATAAATAAATAAATAAATAAAATCTTAAGCAATAAATAAATAAATAGTCTAACCTAATTCTAACGTGAAATCACCAAAAAAGGAAGACAAAAGAATAAGACACAAAAAATATTCACAGAAATAATGGTTGAAATTTGAAGAAAAACATTGATTTTCAAATCAGTGACTCCCAAACAGGTTAAAACACACACACACACACACACACACACACACACACACACACCATAGACAAACTGCCAAAAAGCAATGATAAAGAGAAAAATTCTAAAAGCAACCAAAAAGATAACACATTACAGAGAAACAATATGAATGATCAATAACTTGCCTTCAGAAACTGAGGCCAGAGGACCATGAACAACATCTTTATAGTACTTAAGCAGAAAAACAAAACAAAGCAAACCTGTAAACCCAACATTCTATACCCAGTGGAAATAATCCTTCAAGATTGAAAGTTAGGGACACCAGGGTGGCTCAGCGTTTGAGTGCCTGCCTTTGGCCCAGGGCATGATCCTGGAGTCCCAGGATCGAGTCCCACATCAGACTCCCTGCACAGAGCCTGCTTCTCTCTCTGCCTATGTCTCTGCCTCTCTCTCTGTGTCTCTCATGAATAAATAAAATCTTTTAAAAAAAGATTGAAAGTTAAAAAAAAAAAAAAAGATTGAAAGTTAAATAAAGTTGTTCAGATAAACAAAAACCAGAGAATTTGTCACCAGGAAACCTGCACTATAAGAAAAACTACAGGAAAATTTTTAGGGTGAAAAGAAATCTTCAGGAAGGTATGTAGAACTGGAAATGGTAAATATGTACATACATAAGCCTCTTTAAAAAAAAAAAAAAAGCCTCTTTTGTCTTCCTCATCTTTATAATACACAATTATCAAGAGCAAAAATTATTAGGCTGTATTGTGGGTTTATAGCATATATAAATATATCATGAGACAGGTAGAATATAAAAGAGGGAAGGATTAATGGGCTACACATTTTATATAAAGTGGTTCAATATTAAAAGTAAACTGTGGGGATCCCTGGGTGGCGCAGCGGTTTGGCGCCTGCCTTTGGCCCAGGGCGCGATCCTGGAGACCCGGGATCGAATCCCACGTCGGGCTCCCGGTGCATGGAGCCTGCTTCTCCCTCTGCCTGTGTCTCTGCCTCATTCTCTCTCTCTCTCTGTGACTATCACAAATAAATAAAAATTTAAAAAAAAAAAAGTAAACTGTGAAAAGGTAAGGATATATATCATAATCCATACAGTAACCTCTAAAACAAATGCTAAGAAGTACAGCTAATAGATAAATTAAAATGAAATTTAAAAAAGAAATCAATTAACCTAAAAAAACAGGAAAGATGGAAAAGAACAAGACACAGGGTAAACAGAAAACAAAAAGTAAATTGGTAGATCTAAAAGCAGCAATATCAATAATTACATTTAATGTAAACAAACTACACATTGCAGATAAAACCAAAATCCAGGATCCCTGGGTGGCGCAGCGGTCTGGCGCCTGCCTTTGGCCCAGGGCACGATCCTGGGGACCCGGGATCGAATCCCACGTAGGGCTCCCGGTGCATGGAACCTGCTTCTCCCTCTGCCTATGTCTCTGCCTCTCTCTCTCTCTGTGTGACTATCATAAATAAATAAAAATTTAAAAAAAAATCCAACTAGGTACATACTATCTACAAAGGACACACCTTGAATTTAAAGACACAGTTATGTTGAAAGAAAAGTGGCAGCAATAGGTACACCATGCATACAGAAAGCAAAAGATAGCAAAAGTACCCGTAGTAGTATCACATAAGGCAGACTTCAAGTCAAAGCCTATTACCAAAGATAGCATATTTCACATTACAAAGGGGACAATTCATCCAGAGGACACAACGATGATAAATGTCTATGCCCCTAATAACAAAACTTCAAAATACATGGAAGCAAAACTGACAGAATTCTTTGGAGAAATAGACAAATAAATCCACAATCATGGTTAGAGGATTTTAACATCCCTCTCTTGGTAACTGATAGAATTAGATTTAAAAAAAAAAAAACAAAAACAAAAACAAAATCAATGAAGATATACGTTAGAAAAATATCAATCACCTTGACCTAATTGACATATATAGAACAGATATATAATAGCAGAACACACATTTTTTTCTTTCAAGTGTATATGGAACATTCACCCAGACAGATCATATGCTGAGCCATAAAATAAGTCCCAACAAATTTTAAAAGCCTGAAATCCTACAAAGTAAGTTCTGTGGCCAAAATGGAATTACATTACAAATCAGTAATAAGGTATCTTGAAAAACTGCAATACTTAGAAATGAAACCACACACTTCAAAGTAACCCATTATCAACAAATAAATCACAATAGACCTTGAATTGAATGAAAATGAAAATACAACATATCAAAATTTGTAGGAGGTAGGTAAAGCAGTGCTTAATTAGAAATTTCTAACTTTAAATGCTAATACTGGAAAAGAAAATCTAAAACCAATGACCTAAGTTTCTAGGAAATGTAAAGGAAGAAAAATAAG
Organism: Canis aureus; assembly: GCF_053574225.1. NCBI lineage: Eukaryota > Metazoa > Chordata > Mammalia > Carnivora > Canidae > Canis > Canis aureus. Next base: position 30,259,327 of record NC_135636.1, on the reverse strand, counting down.
ATCAGAACAGAAATTTTTAAAAAACCAAAAAAATAAAAAATAAAAAAAAGAGAAATCAATAGTATTTTTAAAAGACTGAAATTAAGGTAAAACATTGGTTCTTTGAAACCATCAACAAATTCATAAATCTCTAGCTATACTTATCAAAAGAGAGGGAACACTAACAATATCAGAAATGAAAAGGATATAGCATTAAAATTATAAGGTAGAAAAAAACAGCATTAAAAAAGTCCATTTCTTTAAATTCACAATCAAAGCAGAAGCCAAAGTATATGTAGAAGAGGATTAAGTTAACACTAAATAGGAACCTGCCACAGTAGAAATGTCTTGTAACTCAGCAAGAGGAGAAGTCGGTTCTGTCTTCATACTGTTTTCTCCCATTGACTTGCAGTTCAACTCCAAGCCTGCAGCCCCCAATCCATCACCAAAGGAGTGGCAAGTCAATGCAGATGAGACCTGGCCAGCTTCCAAAGGAGATTTCAACTGACCTAGAAGAAAAAAAGAAAGCCTAGGGAACATATATATATAATCAACCAAAAGTTCTACAGCAGACTAAGATATCTAGAGACTTTTTAGAGGAAGCCATTTACCTCACAGCACAAAAGAATACATTCACAGGTTCCAGCACATATAGCCAGAGCTATGAGCATCTCAAAGAAAAAGTCCAATAGGAGATCAAAGCAAATAGAGGATTTTCTGGAAGTGTTGACAAAAAGGCAGAAGCACTGGAGAGAGATGGTACCAGAAACACAGAGGACTCTAAGTACTATACCTCCAACCCAACATTCAGACATATACAAGTAAAAGCAATCACAAACATGTACAGAAAGTTTGTCTATTGAATCACCAATGAAGAACAGTATAAGAAATACTGCAACCCATTCAAAAACTTAATTTCAACACCATCTAAAACTTGTGGAAGGTAGTATACAATGATTTAGATTGGTTCTCACTAGACAGACAAGCTAGCAAGACAATTCTAGGACAAACTGACTCACCTTCTTCAGATTCCTTGGTACTGGATGATGTGTTTTGCAAAGGGTCAGTATTAACTGTATCAACCAAATCTGATACAACCAAGTCAGGATCTAGGATCTCGTGCGTCCCATTAGTGGACAGCCTGGAGGACCGTCTCCTTGTTAAGTCTTTGTCAGTGTTTTCCGAATAGGTTTTTGACTTTTCCTGGGCTATAAACCATTAAGAGAGTTATAGTCAAAAACCCAAGAAGAAATAACTCTGCTATTCCAGATTTCTGGGCTGATTACCTCCATAAGAGCTTTATAGAAACTTCCAGAATATTAAACCAGTGGTAAAAGGAAATATCTTCTTTTAATTTATAGTTTTAAGTAAAGGCAGTCCCTCTGGCCAGGATAGAATCATCCTTATTCATGGTCTGAATATCTCTTTTAAGGTCATTGCTCCAATCTTGACAACTAAGTTTTATTTTGGGGCTTCCCAACTTAAAAAAGTTTATGTACTAATCTCCAAAGTCAACAAGGTTTATAAAGCCTTAGAACTATCACACACTGTTTTTTGGAGCCAAAGTATTTTTTTTATCAATAAATAGCATTTCTAAAGTTTCATTCCACATATGAAATCTGTCCCTTCCTAAGCCATTAAATTTCCAATGGAAATGTAGTTTATGAGTATGAGGAGACACCACTGAATGCAACATTAATATAGTTTGTGCTTTGGGATTTATTTTTCTTCAAGCAAAATTCCTTCTTATCCAACCCAAACCATATACATTAGCTCCTGTGATCAAAAACATTAGAGCCTATATATAGGGAATAGGAAACATGAATACAGGGGAGGCTGACTCAATCAACATCAAGTTCTAGCCACACATACATAAACTGGAAACTCACATGAATTTTTGTCAAGCCGGGGACGTTTTAATGGGACTTCACTTCCTTTTGATATTTTCCGCCTTCTCAACTCCAGTGTTATTGGTTGCAAAGTTTGAGAGTTTGAATCCACAGCTATAGTGTATATAAAACCACACAAAAGAAGTTATATAATTTCTTCATGTCTAAACCTCGTGATTATATATAAATAAAACACATACACACACACTTGCATGGTAAACAATCAAAGGGCTAATAAGAAAACAGAAGTATAATGGGTGAGAAACTACTTCTTTATGAGATGCTAACAACCTGTAGATTGACCTCCTTCATCTCTCTCCCTTTTTTAAGATTTATTTATATATTTAAGTAATCTCTATTGGGTAAAATGGGACTTGAAGTCATGACCCCAAGATCTCTTTAATACTAAGCCCCAGGGATGCCTGAGTGGCTCAGAGGTTGAGCGTCTGCCTTTGCTCAGGGCGTGATCCTGGGATCCAGGATCGAATCCCACATCAGGCTCCCTGCATGGAGCTGCTTCTGCCTATGTCTCTTCCTCTCTCTGTCTCTTGTGAATAAAATCTTAAAAAAAAAAATTAAAAAAAAAAATACTAAGCCCCAACATGACTACTTTTTTTTTTTTTAAGATTTTATTTATTTAGGGGCGCCTGGCTGGCTCAGTTGGTTAAATGTCTGCCTTCAGCTCAGGTCATGGTCTTGGAGTGGAGTGCTGGGATCCAGCCCTGCTTCAGGCCCCCTGCTCAGCGGGAATCTGCTTCTCCTTCTCCCTCTGCTCCTCCTCCCACCTCTTACCCGCCCCCACCCCCACATGCCCCTTCCTTATGCTTGCTCTCTCAAATAAATAATCTTTAAAAAAAATATTTTAAAATTTATCTTAGAGAGAAAGCATGAGAGGTGGGGGTGGGGGTAGCAAGGGGACAGGAAGAAGTAGAATGCCCCTGAGCAGGGAGCCCTACAATATGGGGTTCCATCCAGGACCCTGGGATCATGACCTGAGCCAAAGGCAGACAGTTAACTGACTGAGCCACCCAGGCACCCCCAACATTAACTTTAAAAATATGAAGATACAAGGCCAATAAAAAAGTAATTTTTATCACCATCAAAACTTGACTTATCCAGGGATGCCTGTGTGGCTCCGCGGTTGAGCATCTGCCTTTGGCTCAGGGCATGATCCCAGAATTCAGGGATTGAGTCCCACATCAGGCTCCCTGCATGGAGCCTGCTTCTCCCTCTGCCTATGTCTCTGCTTCTCTCTCTCTCTCTCTCTCTCTCTCATAAAAAAATAAATAAATAAATAAATGAAATCTTTTCTTTAAAATCTTAATAGAAAAAAACTTGATTTATCCAATACTCAGGAAATCCAGTATTCAGGCTAATTCCTAAGATGTATACCTGGGACTACAGCTTGAGTATTGTTTTCAATCTCTACTTGCTAAATTAGTTAGCTTGGCATTGGTTTTAGTTATGAGGGACCAAACAGAATGTCAACATTTATAAGCTCTTAAAAACAATTCCAGAAAAATCTCAGGAGACTATGCTATTTGATAGTCAGCAAGGTTGCTGATCCCAACAAATCCAGCTCTGACATAATTTAGCAGTGCAGAAACTAAATCCTTGGCTAGTACTCACTATTTTTAAACCCAATATTTTTTCATCAATATTTTTTTAAAGATTTTATTTATTTATTCATGAGAGACAGAGAGAGAGAGAGAGAGGCAGAGACCCAGGCAGAGGGAGAAGCAGGCTCCATGCAGGGATCCCAAGCCCCCAGGATCACGCCCTGCGTTGAAGGCAGTGCTAAAACGCTGAGCCACCTGGGCTGCCCTTTTCATCAGTTTTTTTAGGATTTTATTTATTTATTTATTTATTTGAGAGACAGACCGACAGCATGAGAGGGGTGGAGGGGAGGGGCAGAGGGAGAGGGACAAGCAGGCTCCTGCTGAGCAGGGAGCCCAATATGGGGCTCGATTCCAGGACCTTGGGATCATGACCTGAGCTAAAGGCGTAGACGCTCAACCAACTGAGCCACTCAGGCACCCCTGAAACCCAACATTTAGGAAACTCTCCCAGTCACGAAAGATGAGAATGCAAAAAAACAGAAGAAAAAAACAAAAGAAATGAAAGTAGGAAGCTTTGGGGGGAAGGCAGGGCTAAGGGGTCTAATGAAGGCTGAAGGGAGAAAGAGGAAGAAAGGGGGAAGGGGTAGAGTGGGGCACAGAGGGCTGTGGGTTTCAGGAATGGGGAAGACGACTCACTGAAGCCCAGAAGCTTGAGATCGGCCATGTTGAAAGGCCCAAAAAGAGACAGGGCTGAGCTCTGAGGAGGCAAACCTAATGAGTATGCTGAACTCTTTGGCTCTTCCTGTATTCAATTATTCCCAATGTGCCAACATTATTTTGTTCCAAGTGGTGAGAACTTGGAAATCATACACATTCCAAATTAAACACAAATACAAACAACTCTCCCTAAAAAGCTCAGATTCTATTCCAATCAAATCCATAAAATTTAGAGAGCCCAATGCTCTACTGGGTCAACGAACTTATTCCAAACAATTTCAAAAGGAGATTTGAACTACATATAAGATATTTGGTTAGCATTCTTCACTTTGATACCACATACAAACCAGGGCTGACTACACAGAACATTAGTGTTTCCCAAACTCTTCTTATGGTAAGAATCATCTAGGAAGGATGTTAACAATTCCAGAGATTCTGATTGGGGACAAATGCCTCAAGCAAACCTGGAAAACACCATTTCTCTATTATATCAATCCTATCTGGCATGAAATCTTACACTTATGAAATGAAAGCAATAAACTGAATGCCCCCCCCCCCCAACTTTTTCAGTCTGAGCAAAGTAATGTGGCTTCAAAGGAGCAGTTGGCAAAGTTGAGTACGACGACCCCAGCACATATTTTCCCAAGGGTACAAGCCACAGCATGAACAGCTAAAGGGGAATCCATTTCAGAGCATTCAATTCCCATATATATGTTTTCCAAAGCTGAGATGAGGACACATCATACTTCTACCAGTTTTCATTTTCTACCCCTCCTTACATAAATGCCCTTCTCCCACTTAATTAAAAACACCTGCCTAGGGGATCCCTGGGTGGCTCAGTGGTTTGGTGCCTGCCTTTGGCCCGGGGCACGATCCTGGAGTCCCGGGATCGAGTCCCACGTCGGGCTCCCGGTATGGAGCCTGCTTTTCCCTTTGCCTGTGTCTCTGCCTCTCTCTCTCTCTATGTCTATCATGAATGGATAGATTAAAAAAACAAAACAAAACAAAACAAAACAAAAGACCTGCCTAACATTCTTCCTACATATTACCCTGGTACACTGCCCGGGGGTTTAAAACCTCCAGACTTTGTCCACTGGAGTTCCTCATTTGAACACGGAACTCAGAGTAAGTTTCTCAATTCTCCCAAGTATGGTTTACAACTAGTACCATTCTCCAGGCACCTGGGTGGCTCAGTGGATGAGCGTATGCCTTCGGCTCAGGTCGTGATCCCAGGATCCTGGGATCAAGTCCCACATTGTGCTCCCCACAAGGAGCCTGCTTCTCCCTCTGCCTATGTCTCTACCTCTCTCTGTGTGTCTCTCATGAATAAATAAATAAAATCTTAAAAAAAAAAAAAAAAAAACTAGTACCATTCTCAGTGCAAGGAAAAGAAGTCAATTCATTATGGATGCCTTGGGCAATTGGGGTTTAATTCTCTCCCAGAACCCCGTGGAGAAAGCCAGTGAATTGAGGCCAGTGCTGTCCAACAGAAATATAACAAGAGCTACAAATGCAAGTCACATGTGCAATTTTCAAATTTTTACTTTGAAAAGTGAATTTAAAGAATATATTCTATTTAACACAGTACAGCCAAAACCATTTTGACATGTAATCAACATAAAAAATTATTAATAAGACATTTTACGTTTTTTTGTACCTAGTATTTGAATTCCAGAGTATATTTTACACTCACAGCACATCTCAATTCAGACCACCCACATTTCAAGTGCTCAACAGCCCATGTGGCTAGTGACTACCATACTGGGTATTGCAGGTGTAGGCCATAATTAGGCCTAGAGACAATTCCAGCATGCTCAGCTTTTGAGAGCAAAACTCAGTTACAACAACTGAAGGATGGAGGTGGCTTAATTCATGTGGGAAGGAATCAATCTATATCTAATTTCCTACCTTAAAATTAGAACACAGACGTGAGGGTATCCCTCTTGGGTCCCCTCCCTCCTCAGGAGCTTTGTACTATCCCTTTGCTATCACTCAATAAAACTTAAAAATCAAACTCAGATGTGAGAAGGCTGTCTCCTGGGAATGAGTACTAATATCTATTTTAAGTAAATTAAGGCAGACTTTTTTCCCATAGAAATTAAGTCTGATGTAGCTGCCTGGATTGATAGGACTCACTTCGTATTTCACATCATGCAGGACCAATGAATGAGCTAACTCTGTAGTTCTGCAGTTTTAATGAAAATCTATGTCATATTTTATATTTTAAATATATCATTTGCAGCTATTTAAACTTGTGAGAAAAAATAGATATCACTCTAAAATGTACTAAAGGATTCAGTTTTTCAATATTCATGTAGGAGATATGCAAGCAAGAATGTGTGAAGCCCACTGCCAGATTATCATAGCCTGCATTCATTCAGTCTAGCAATCCTGAGGGTTCTTCATGCCACTGAACTGATCTAAAGAAGGAGTGTTTGACCTAGGAAGAAATTCAGGATGTGTTTTACTGTTGGTTGTTCTTGAAAAATTCCAAATTTCAACTTTTTAAAATAGCTATACATTCTTTCCTAAATCTGTACCTTTTAACTTTTACCGATTAGCCATCTCAATTTTTTATTTAGACTGTGAAAATGTCCAATTCATAATCACTCTCCAGAGAGTTCAACTTCACAACTCACCCATGTTTCCCCTAGGTCCAGTGTTCTTTAATCCAGCCTTTGTCAAGAACCCACATCTAATTACTTCTTCTCTTTCAGGTCTCTCAGGAAAACTATTATTTCCTAATCCCTGTTCTACTAAGCTTACTTAAACTGAGATCATTCAAATAGGCACAGGGAAAAGGCCTTAGCTTACTAGGTTTTACCATATAAGCTGAAGCATCTAGCGAACAGTTATGTACCACCCCAGAAGCTTAGTAGTCAAGGACATGTTTTCCAACTTACATTCATCTGGATACATGCCTCCCTTAAAATCCAACTCCACAGACACAACTTGTTTTCAGATCACAGGATGATTCAGTCAGTCACAAAAATAAAGAACTGAAGTATGGAAGTGATAAAGAACTACCAAGAGTCACAGAAGAAAACACTGGCATTGCCCAATACAGACACCCACCCCCCCTAGTAAACTCACCAGTAGGAGCTATGGAAGGGGGCCTGCCTCGTTTTCGTTTTGGCTCCCTCAAGTTTTCTTGTGGACTCTTCACAATGTCATTTTCAGGTTTTTTATCCACTTGAGCATCTCCAGAGTACTCTCTGTCATTTTCTGAAATATTCTCCTTATCTTCCTTCTCGTTCTTGGGAAGGCTTTTCTCAGACACCTTCCCCTTTTCAGAACAGATTAACTTTCCTTCTTTATCAGGCTGCTTGGGTCGCTTTTCTGTCTTTAAGGCTTTGTCCTCTTTGTCATTCTTCACATTGACAGTGGCTTTTCTTTGCTCTTTAAACTTCTCTCGTTTATCAGGAGATGATGGAAGACTTTTGTGATCTGTTTCTTTAGGCCTAGCATTACCCACAATATTCTAAAATGAGCAAAATAGCGATGAAACACACTTTGTGATTACTTGCAAATATTAAATCAGATGACTTTTTTTTGCAAACTTATGAAGACAAATTAAAACAAGACATATGCTATGTCACATAATGGGAAGAACCACTAAAAATATCCATCCATACTCTGAAGCTTGAGAACCGATCCTGAATTTAAAAAAAAAAAGGTCAGGTTCAATTCTTTCTGAGATAGAGTGATCTCCCATATTTTGATTAATAAGTCACTAGATAATTAAAGGGACAAATACCCCAGTGACCTCTTCTGCAAAGCAATCTTTCTGACAGAGGTATTCTAAGAAAATGCCTCCAAGCTACACCTTTCTAACCCCAAGCATGACTACACAGACCCAGGGCCTTTCAGAGGCCCGGCTCAGTTTGCCAGTGGATGCTAATGCCCTGCGTAGAGAAGAACACAAACTAGTAACTGGAGGCTGAACAGGAAAGCTATAAAGACTGTCCAACTCAGAAGCAGGGTCTTTGTTTCCTCAACCAGGTAGAGACTGTGCCCAATCCAACAAAGGTACCTACTGTGCTCCTGAACTACTAAGTTTTTGTCCACTGAACAGAAGTACTACTTCTTGGTTACTTTCCTCCTAAATAACTTTTTAAAGAATTCATTCTAAAAACCTGTGTCCTAGTAGGACTGTCTCATAATAAATCCAGCTCTGAAAGCTCTGGACTTTCTAAAACTACAATTAAGTTTGTGTATGTATCTCTCTTCCAAGACCTCTAGAGAACCACCATATCATGTTCACGTGGAATTCCCAGCACCTAGCACACACAAGACACACAGATCTCTCCCTAAAGCTGGAAGCAGTGCCTAAATATTCAGGGAATAAATGTCTAATTTGTCTCATCAGGAAAAATAATAAGCAAGGAGAATCCTTGTGATTAGAGCCTAGAAGGAAATATTTTTTCAAGCCCCCAAATTTTCTGAAAGCAGGTTTGAGAACAAACACTCCTCAGTAACTGCTGGCAGAACTACAAATTATAACCACCCTGGTGGAGAGAAAAAACATGTTACCAGTTTGTGTCAAAAGATTAAAAGTTTATACTTTTGAACTAGAATGAATTCCTAGAAATGGAATTTTCTAACAGAATAATTGGATTTGTACATCCAGATTTACAAATATCCTTATAAGTGACCATTAGGTAATTAGTTACACACAGTACAGTTATAGGCATATTACAGAAGCCATATTCTCATTCACTATTAAGAACTTAAGAAAATGTTATTTCGTTAAAAGAGCAAGATATACCCCCTTTAGAACAAAAAGAGAGCAAAATGTAAAACAGTAATACACTATATGACCCCAGTTTTGAAAATATATTTAACAAAAAACACAGGATATACACCAATATGCTAAAAGCAATTGTATTTAGACAACAGAATTATATCATTTTTATTTTCTTTGTGCTTTTCTATAGTTTACAAATTTTCTACAGCTAATGTATTATTTTTATAACTTCAAAAAAATGTTTCTAATATATAAATTATCAAAACATTTAGAGGAGTATGATGACACAGAAAAAAACCTCAATCTATTCTAATAATACATGAAGAAAGCTTTAAAAGTTGTCTGCAACAGATATTTTTAAGAAGTTAAAGCTTTGGAGATGCATGACCAACCACTGCCATGGCCAGACCAGGGGCTACTTTCCACCACTTGGGTAGCTTTCCACCACTTGGGTAGCTTGACTAGAGCCTTAGGCTTGGCCTCCTACAAGATGCAGGGCCCCCAGTTTCCAGATGCCTAGGGGAAGGAGCTCTTCGACAAGGCCAAAAAACACCACTTCTTACACAGCCTGGCCCTGTTAGGGGTGCCCTGTTGCAGAAAGGCCCTGGGGGCCGGGTTACTCCTGTCTGGAACGACTTTATTCTGCACCAGCTTTTACCATTAGGCAGAATAGAGACTCAGCATCCATACTTTGGCCCCTGTGGAAGGAAGACTGCTAATCTTGGGCTGGCTTATCTTGGCTCTCTGAGCTTCCTTGTATTTAATTTTTGAGTACTTTTTTAAGAGTTGAAGCAGGGAGGGGATTAAAAGAGAAAGGCATATTTAAAAAAATAATAATAAAAAGAACCCTAGATTCTTAGAGTTAAAGAGAACTGAGAAGTCATTTACCCAAATACAATGCTGTCTTGGAAGAAAAAAACAAACACAAGCAGGAACCATGGACCTATACCTGACCACCTTGCAGGTCGGAGGTGAGGTGAGACACTCACGGATAGCTGGGGATTGGGAACAGAAGCACCCACAAATCCACACTGGGTAAGGTGCTCATCTCAAACCCAAAGCCCCACAAGTGCTACCAATTTATTCAGTGTGGCAGAGTAAACAGCTGAATGTTATCTAGACTTCCATTTGGGGAGGTTCTAGATACAATCTGACAATTCTGAACAAGTTATTAATATAGTCCTCTATCTATATTAACTCATTCCACAAACTCAATAGAAAAATTGCCAAATTTAAAAATTGCCAAAATAACACTTTATTTTTAAAATTTTAAGTAACCTCTACACTGCATGTGGGGCTCAAACTCACAACTCTGTGATCAAGAGTCACATATTCTGATTGAGCCAGGCACTCCATAAAATAACATTTTAGGGTATTATACAGTAGCTCCTTAGATGCCTGAGGGACAAATAATCACAGAGAAAACACCTTCAGGGCTAAAGCTTTATAACTGTTTCAATTTTCTGAGAAGGAAGGCTGGCAAAAGGCAAAAACATTAAGGCTACTTTTTAAAGATATCATTTATCAAAAAAATGAAAGATATTACGTATCATAATCCTTTGAAGTCATCAAGTATATGTACAGAAGAATTTACTAAAATTTGTGATAAGTAGAAGTATTTGATCATAAGAAAAGACCCAACAAGCTCAAGCATCACCAAATACTGTCACATCAACAACTACCCATAGAGGTAACAATTAGTAACAATCAGAAGTTTTAAGAAATCAATATTCAAATTTTGATCTTGCTTTCCCCTCACCTATTTCATTAAGGCATAAACATGAAAAAGACTAAAGGGGAAAAAAGTATGAAAAGAGTAGACAACATTTCCAGATAGCTCCTATTTCCAATATCAAAACTCCTGTCCCATGTTCAAGCAAACTATGTGTGGTGACTGGGACAACAGGAAGTATAATTTTTAAACCAGGCATATCTAGCACAAGTAATTGCCATACTCAAGCCAAACCATAGTTCTGAAACCACCAAGTCATGGTCCTGAGCTGAAGGACAAAGTTAGAGGAGGAGAAAATACACTTTAGGCTTCCTCAAACATTAGCAAGTTCCCTATGATAAGTAACAGCTCTAGGGATATGGCACAGGGAGAGTGAAAAAAAGAATAATAACCCAAAGAGGTTTGAGAAAAGATAAGGAATACATGTAACAGGAAATGGCAGAGAGACCCAAATATTAATAATTTCTGAAAACCTGTGTATGGCTTTCTAGTGAAATTGTGTCAGGTGAAGGAAATAAAGACTTTGCCATCATAAACAAATGTAAAAATGAATGTTTTGAGAAACAAATGTTTCTCAAATGTCTGTATTTGAGAAACAAAACTACAATGTTAGTATTATTCATACCACAAAGCACAAAACCACATTTCTCACCTGATCTTTGGAAAAAGCTTTGACATGAATATGTTTGACAGTCTGAACTACTCCATCATAAAATTTCACAGTGTAAGTACCTAAAATTCAAGAAGATATCATGATTTAACTTGGCAGTTTCATGAAAGCAACAAAACTTTTCAAAGCATAAACAAAAGGGAACTCCAACCACAATAATAAATGTATGAGAATTAAAATCTTAAGAAACACATGCAGTTATTTATGTCCAAGATAATAACAAGTATGCATGCCTGCATTTCTTAGTCAAGATTACATAGTAAGTTTTCTCTTTATCTATACAGATCAAAATGCATCTGCTTTCTGATGGAAAAACAGAATTGCATTGAATTTAGTCCAAGAACAAAGAGCAGTAAAACAATTAAGAATATGAGGAAAATGCACATTTATTTATTGCTTGGTGAATTAATTTTTTATCAATTTTTATTTTCTGGGCTTAAGAGTGGTAATATCCTTTAAATCTTAAAAGAAACACGAGGGCTTACTACAGATACTATATTTTTAGAGGTCACATTAATCTCATAATCCATATGAATAACCTCATGTTACAGTATCTAAACAGGGACTTGGCCAAAACACTAAACGATCCCTGCAACATTGTCAGTTTTATTCCATTAGAAAAGAAATCACTCTGCTATAAGACTGAAGCCAAAAATCCAAATAATCTTCTTCCCAAATAAGGCATCCAACTACAATACAAAAGTTCTCATTAGTTGCACTCGAACCAACTCTTTCAAACTTTTGCATCTTAGAACCCACCTTTCCCCCGCCCCCACCAGAACTTTTATTTTATTTTTTAGGTCCCAGGAATTAAAAAAAAAAAAAAAAAAATCATTGTTAATCTTGTCAAGATTACCAGTGAGCTACTGGTAATCACCTAATGGTTTACTATTGGTAAACATCATCAGTCAGTTTTCAAGATCAATTTCCCACCAAACAGGGAAGGGAAAAAAAAAAGCCTAAGGGCTGACAGCAAAAGAATGCAACAAGGGCTAAGACCTTCCAGCTAATTACTTCTTTATAAATTCTCTCCTCTCCCCTCCCCACCCCACTCCAGCTCGCCACCAGTCTGAAATAGGTAGGGCCTGTCATTGGCTAGCTACCTCTAATGAAAGCTTTACTCTGTATTATTCAAAGTCCAATTCAATCTTAGCTCAATTATTTTCCAAACCTTGTTTGTCATTACCAACATATAATACCGCCCAACTCAAAGGGATGAGCTACTTGGCACCTAATGAAGCTACCTTGTGACATTTCCACCTCCACATCATCATCAAAGTATTTTCCTCTCTAAAATGTGCTACTCATTGGTCCTTAAGCACTTACCTCAAATGACCACAAGAGTTCTGTAAAAGCTTCCTGACTTCTTAGCTAGAAAGATTTTTCCCTGCTCTGATATTCTCAAATACTCATTTTGGCACCTTGCCTGCCTGCCCTCACGGAGAAGGCAGATCCCAAACCAAAGGCAGGCTCTCTAAGGCCAGGGACCACATCCCACACTGATTTCTCTCTCACACAGCATCTGGTCCACTGTAGACCAGGGTTTCTCGAAGTATGGTGCCCAGACCAGCAGCATCAGCAACTCCTGCCAACTTTTAGAAATGTAAATTACCAGCACCACCCCCAAAAACTCCATGTGTTTTAACAAATGTTTCTGGTGATTCTAGTATACTGCCACAGAAAATTAGTAATTACCTATTGAACTTTACATGTGGTAATTACAAAATAAAGTTGATTATCTGTCACAAGTGTCACCAACACAGAACAAAGTGGCTAGTAAACTAGACACAAGGATATATAGTGATGCTTGATTGGTTAAAACAAGCAATTAGACATCAGGCTATGATAAAGGATTCTACATAAAGCCGCTCAGCAATAACTGATGAGTTCTTACAACAAAGGCCTGGGATCCTATCTTTCTGTCTCTATTGTAAGGGCACTGGCAAGCAAAGAAACAATGATAAGCAATACTATGGAACTCTAAACATACCCTTTTCAAGCAACCATGACATGGTTCTGGCCAGCCTGAGGATGGGGGCATTAAGAACCAACTCTCATTAAATCTTAAATATCAAGTGTGCCAATGAAACACCCAAGCCTATACCCCTTCAACTATCTTACCAGAAAGAAAGCTCCAATTATATCAAAATGAAAACTGTCTATTTTTATATACATTTCAAACATCCACAAGGACATTTTCAGCTATTTGTGGTAAATTTTAAAGCTTACTCCTGATGGCAGGCTCAAAAAGGAGGCCTTAAATGAAGGGCTGTGCCCTGAGTTCCATAAAGAGCTAAGCAGAGTTGGGATTAGAAGCTAAGCCTCTCTGCTGACCTCTGACCAGTTCTTCTTCCACCACCCCAAACTGCCTATTCCCCAAGTCCCTCAGCCTAAAGTCCAAACCACAGACCAGAGCATCAAAGGCCACTCTGAAATGACTCACATTATGGCCAAAGGTACTAAGGGATCACTGTCCTTAAGACAGCAATATCCTGGCCCAGACCCTTTTTACTTCCAAGAGTCATAAGGGATCATCTCAAAACTTTCTCCCTTGATCATGTACACAGCCTAACTTGGGCTTCAATAAATCAGAAGGAAAAAAATAACACATCCCATGGACAATGGTGGCCCAGGCCTATTTCTGAGAGGCCTCACATCTACTTTAATGGTTCCTATATAACTGAAAGAATGTCTTCCTGGGGTGCTTGGATGGCTCAGTTGGTTAAGCATCTCCCCTTAGGCTCAGGTCATGAACCTGGAGTCCCAGGCTCCCTGCTCAGTGAGGAATCTGCTTTTCCCTCTCCCTCCCTTCCCCACATAGAAGGTAAGAGCAAAGCTAGCACCTGCATGTGTGGGCCTAAATCTTCCTTTTATTTCTGTGCAAAGCTGTTCACACAGTCCCCACATTTCAAATGTAGGATCAGTTACAGCATGAAGAAGACAAAAAATAGTAACTGCTTCAACAAGAGACTCTAGAAATAAGATCATTTCTATAGAATCTCCTGTTATGAATGCAGACTTTAGGCACTGGACTGAAGATTGAACTAAGGGAACAGGGGACACGTGACTTAAAGAATATGAATAATTTCAAGGAAGAGGGACCTGATTCGCCTGTTTACTTGAGTTAAAGAATCACAGATCAACAGGAAGGAACAATTCCTCATTTTGTTGAAAATGCAAACCTACTTTCTGTTTCCCCCAGAGAACGTAGTGGAGAGCAGTGAGGCCCATGACTGGGGACACAATGCCCTGACACAAAAGTGGCTCTGCCATCTCCAGTATAACAAAGGAATGCTGAGCAGCCCCAACAAAGAGCTGAGGTCAACTCACCAGAGATGGCTTCTGAACAAAGATTTCCTGGAAGCAGAATCCCATCCTTTACACCAGCACAGATGGAGGGGCTAACAAGGCTAACCATGGGTGGCTGCCTTCACATGCAATGATGCTTGACTGTCACTGCCAAAGAACTACTGCAGGTGAAAAGGGCTAAATAACATTGCACTGTCCTCCCCAGTTTCCAAGTGCTTAATTACTCCTTTAAGAAACTCTGAAGTTGCCTTTTAGGTATGTTTCAACTATGCCAGACTCCCAGCCCCAGCAGCCTCAACACTCAGCCTCAGGAAAGCCAACAAGAAGGTTAGGAGTGGCAAGAAAGTGACCCCAAGTCTTCCAAAGATTAATCTATAGGGTGTGACTTCATTGTATGCCCAGCTTCTCCTAGCAGAACCAACAACACAGAATGACTTTTATAGGAAATAAAGGGGGTACCTTGCCAGCAGAGCTTTTCCTCACAGTGCCATTAGGCTGTGGTGGCCCCTGCTGCAGATGAAATGGAGGCAGAGTAGAAAATACCAGGCAAAGAGTGAAAAACAGAACCCAGCATTGTCTTTCTCCATCCTGCAATTACTAGAATCATACTAGAAACATACTAGAACTAGAAACTGTCCACCAGCTCCCATGAATAAAATCTAACCCAAAGGCAGCACCTAAAAGTCATTATTTCAAAATCAGGCACACATCTGAGATCTCATAAAGGTTAGCTTTCCTTCACAATCCAAAATGTGGCAATAATACTACCCAGCCAATTCCACTAACTTTCAGGATTTCCCCTCCCCTTTCCTCTCCTCTCCCTTCCAATTGGTCTCAAGACCAGTTAGGACTTCAGACCCAAGAACTCTAAGGAAAACTGGTTCTGGTAGAAATCTCCACTCATATTCAATGTCCTTCAGTTAACTAAAATTCACTGGACAGAATTCAGAGATTACAAAACCAATATTATTAGGGTGGCAAATGACTATTTTAGGGATAATCATTATATGAAGACTCCACCAGGGCTGCCCTGAAAATATGTTTTAAAACAACTTGCAAATCTCTGGTTGCCCCAGTTTAAAAGACATTTAAGGGCAGCCTGGGTGGCTCAGCGGTTTAGCGCCGCCTTCAACCCAGGGTGTGATCCTGGAGACCTGGGATCGAGTCCCATGTCAGGCTCCCTGCATGGAGCCTGCTTCTCCCTCTGCCTGTGTCTCTGCCTCACTTTCTCTCTGTGTCTCTCATGAATAAATACATAAAATCCTTTAAAAAAATAAAAGACATTTAAAAATCTTAACTATGGCTGATAAGGTGGCCAATGACTTTTAGTACTTAAATGATTATTTCAAAAAACTCCAGACCCATCCACATCCACACACACACACACACACACACACAGAGTAACTGCAGACAGGGGTCCCTCTCTCCTCCCATTATTATTTATCTGCACCCTTCTATTCCTGTACTGCCTCCTCCTGGCAACTCTATAGCAACACCTATTTCATACTGCCTTGAAATAGTTTTCTCTTTTTTTTTTTTTTCCCCTTTAAATCCATGATGCCCAGCTTTGGGCTCTGCAGATATTAGATGCAAACAGTAGATTCCTAAGCCTCTACTGCCTCCACCAAGACAGCACCCTACCCCTCTGTGAGACTGCTCCCAAGGTTCCTCAAACCTCTTCCACAATCTGCATTTTCTCCTTTGCCACTTCCTCGTCCAACCCCCATGGCCTCCTTTCTATCTTCCATATGACTCCAGGACATCACAGGATCAAAAGAGAAATACTGCTTCCTTTCTACAACCTCCTTTATCTACAGAGTTACTACCCATAACTTTTATCTGATCTAAGGGCCAGCCATTTCTCCAAGGGAGCACACCTCCAGCGGATATTATACAGGACGAAAATATGATTAATCAGCATAAATCAACCTAATAGACTTTCTATGAAGATATAAAACACCTACATTTCATATCCTATGATTTAAATCCAGTAAGAGCAGAAAAAATTATTAATCTTGAAAATAAGACCCTGAAAAAGTAAACTGATTTACTAAAAAAGGCAGTTTAATAACATGTAAGCTAAAATATGTTTTTAGGCTAAAGTGATACATATGAAAAGTAGTAACAGAGGATTATATTGTGAACACAAGCTTATAAAAGAAATTCATGGAAATAAGAGAGTATCCAAAAAGACTTAATTAACCAGGAACTGGAGTATCAGTAACTGCTTAGACATCTTAAAAGATACAACCTTGCTTTGGAAGCCTGAGGCAACAGGAATGTGCTTACAGGATAATCTACATTTTAGCAGGGTTAACCCACACTAGCCTAACAGCTAGGGGCTTTGGGGTGGGGTGAATGTAGCAAAAGAGGAACAGAAAGTTCTGCCATATGCAAACATACGTTCATTTTTGACCATTTCAATCCATTCTCAGACAGTTTGGTCAGCCCCAGGTCCAGCATTTAACAGAGTGCTGAATGAATACCAAAATAACCTCACCAAATAAAAAGTCAATGTGACCTTATAGTCACCACTAACAGCAGTACTAAAAGGTATGACTAGCCTAAACATTCACTGGAGAGATCATGGACATATCATAAATATCCTGATAGGAAATGCCCATAAAAAGGTATCACTCAGACCCAGAGTCTATTCTCTCAGTGTCAGGATGCTGACCATGCATATTATCTTAATCCTTCTTTTGCCCTTGTACTAGCAAAATGAGACTCTTTGGGTCATGTTCCCAGTCTTGACTCCTCACAGGTTCTAAACTCTGGCAAAGGCATCCGAACTCAGTGCTCTAAATCCCAGGGGTCCAATTTCAACTAGCAACTTTGATATTACAGATCATCCTCAATCACATTGCATCCACAAGGCATTTTTTAAATAGGCTCCATACCCAATGTAGGGCTTGAATTCATGACCTGGAGATCCAGAGTCACATGCTCGACCGACTGAGCCAGCCAGGCACCCCCCACAAATCATATTAAGAAATGTTTATTAATGTTCATTTCTAGGTACAAATCATCAATTATATTAATAATTCATCAATTATATTAGGAACTCCTGGACAAGAAACTGCACACTTACTAGCACAGTGACTATTATGGATGAACCATAACTATTTTATAGAAAACTATTATGAAAATTTAGAAGATAATCAAAATTCCTCTTTTTAATCCAGCTTTCTCTCCATTTATAATTTCTTCCTAATTCTTCACATAGAGATTAACCTGAGAGAGAATTCCTAGGCAATAATTACATGCTGAAAATATACTATCAGACTCTAATATTACAAACTTCCCCCTAAGTCATGAATAAAAACAATTACAACTCAAATGCCTTACCGTCCTTGTTTACAGCAGTGACTTTGGCTGGGTAAAAACGACAATCAGACCAGCAAGCAAGGACCTGTTCGTTTATTTGAAATTCCTAAAAGGCATTAAAAAAACAAAAAAAAAAGACCTGTTACTAATCCAATTTCATAGGACGCATATAGTACCAGATTCTGTGAGAGAGGCTGGGTTGACAATAGTGGGAGATGGAGATAGCTACTGGGATGGAGGAAGATGTTTTCTGCTGCTCAAAACTGTAGAAAAACCAAAAGGGCTGGAAAACAAGACTCTTCCTGTCCTAGGTCTGGCCAGGCATAGCACAGCACTGATGATACCTCCGACACTGACCCTGAGCCCAGGACCACTAGGAACACCCACTATATGAGTTGGAAGGAGGGAAGCTACCGCAGCTTAGGGGAAACCACATTCACGCCACCTAATGCCACCCCACATATTTAAAGGGTCTGTTGCCAAAGGAAGCACCCATTCACCTTTAATATTTCATACAATTTTCCCAGCACACAGTTTACACTGATACAGTTTATAGAATGAATATGAGCAAACAAATTGGACAACAGGAAACAATATTAAATGGGGGCAGGGGTGGGGAAGGAATGACACACACAGACAGCAAGAGTTCAAGTTTCCTGGCCAGGATTCAAATGAAAAACAGAATCCAGGACTGAGTCAGATCCAAAGGCAGCAGAATTTCTACAGATGTCTCAATGCCTGTTTAAAAAACTCAAAAATAGGGATCCCTGGGTGGCGCAGCGGTTTAGCGCCTGCCTTTGGCCCAGGGCGCGATCCTGGAGACCCGGGATCGAATCCCACGTCGGGCTCCCGGTGCATGGAGCCTACTTCTCCCTCTGCCTGTGTCTCTGCCTCTCTCTCTCTCTCTCTGTGACTACCATAAATAAATAAAAATTTTAAAAAATTTAAAAAAAAAAAAAAAAAAAAAAAAACTCAAAAATAATACTTAATTCTTCATTCTGAAATCAGTAAAAGCTCCAGGCACAGCAATGAAATTTAGAAAAAGGAATATAGTCCAATTCCAAGATTTTCAAGAGTTTTTTTTCTTTTTAAGGTAGACTCCACACCCAATGTGGGGCTCGAACTCATGACAAGATCAAGAGTCACACACTCTACCAACTAAGCCAGCCAGGTACCACTCCAGAGTTTATAAAAGGGAGTGCCTGAGTGGCTCAATTGGTTAAGCGTCTGCCTTTGGCTAGTCATAATCTCAGGATCCTGGAATCCAGCCCCACGCTGGATCAGCAGGGATTCTGCTTCACTTCTCCTTTTCCCTGTACCCCTCCCCATGCTTACACCTGTGCACGCGCTCTCTCTCTCAAAAAATAAATAACTTTTTTAAAGTTTTTATTTATTTATTCGTGAGAGACAAAGAGAGAGAGGCAGAGACAGGTAGAGGGAAAAGCAGGCTCCATGCAGGGAGCCCGATGTGGGACTCGATCCCAAGACTCCAGGATCACGCCCTGAGAGGAAAGCAGGCACTCAACCGCTGAGCCACCCACGCGTCCCAAATAAAATTTTTTTTAAAGTTTATGTAAGACTTGATATGAGGCTCTATATGGAATGACTGCTTAATAAATGGCCAGACAACAAGTAAGTTTAATAAATGATCCAAAGGGATACAGTGGTTTGAAAGAAAGAGATAAGGTCCCCATTCATCTTCAATGCTTTTCAGTCAAGTTAGTTTATGAGCTGTCATGTCAATCACATCATACAGATGACAAATGAGATCTTCAAGAGCCCAGGTGCCATGGATATCTCAGGGTTGTAACTACAGGCCTAAATAAGGATTGGTCCCCAGCTGCTACTGACTTTCACACTGAACATCAAAGGCTGGAACATAAAGTACTCAACGGCTGACCCAGCTCATTACAGATTTGATACTCACAGAAGATCCTTCATCTTCATGTAAGCCCTCTTTCCTCAGCTGTATTTTCTCTAAAGGACGTAAATAAGGACTGTCCCAGCAAAACCACTCATCATAACGATGATTCCAACGCTTGAAATGGATGAGTACTTTTCCTTCTTCGTAGTCAATGTCTTCTATGTGAGCTGGATACCTGAGTCAGAAAAAAAAGTTAAACGCCTTTAATATCTACTCAAAATATCCAAAATAGTACCCTGCCAAACCTCTTCCCAAAGGACTACATTACCAAAGTACTAAATAAAGCCTACCATTTAGAGACTCTGTGTAATTGCATCAAATTGCAAGTTATGGAGGCTAACAGACTTGAGGTCCAAATCCCAACCTGGACATTCATTAGTTTATGAATTATTAAACTGACTTTTCAGAGCCTGAGTTCTGTCATGTAGAAGAAGGATACCCAGAAACTCAGTTATATGCAAGTTAATTAAACCAGATGACATACACACAGACCAGAGCACAAAGGAAGCAGGAAGCAAACATTTAACAACTAGATTATATTTTATATGTGCCAATAAATTAGAATGACCATGCAACCCAGACTGTATTAGATAGCCTCAATTTAAGAATGTTACAATCCATATAAAATACCATACAGCTGTTAAAAAAACAAAATGGTTCTATGTCATGATATGGAAAGCTCTCTCAAGATAAACTATTAAATGAAAACAGCAAGGTACAGAACATTGTGTATGGTAAGTTATTGTTTATTTTTTAAAAGAAAAAGTAGGAAAAAGTAGGGGTGTCTGAGTGAAACACCCGACTTCGGCTCAGGTCATGATCTTGGGGTCCTGGGATCAAACCCCACACTGGGCTCCTTGCTCAGTGAGAGTCTGCTTCTCCCTCTGCGGCCCCCCCCCCAACTCATGCTGTCTCTCTCTCTCAAACAAATAAATCTTTACAAAAAAAAAGATGAAAAGTATGTTTATATATGCTTAAATATGCATTAAAATATCTTACACAAGAATCTAACAATGGTTACTTATAGAAGTATGGTCAGGTCAACAGTTCAACAGTTTACCCTCCTTCCAGACCAAGAATTGGAAAAACCAACAACTACATTTCCCTGACTCCCTAATCAACTGGCAATCAAGGTCATGAAGACTCGACAGGTTTAGTGGCAACTGTAGTGGCCAAATCCAGAGCTCCTGTGCAGGGCCTCTCAAACTGTAACATAATGCAGATCATCAGAGGATCTTGTTAAAATGCAGATTCTGATTTACCAGGTGGAGCTAGAGCCTTAGAGCTTTAAACAAGCAAGCTCTCTGGTAATACTGATGTACTGGTCTGCAGAAGCAAGGATCTAACGTCTAATTACTGTCTTCCTTAGTATTAAGCAAGTGTTGAGGGTAGCAGTGGCACTGGCAGTAGTGACTTCCCAACCTCCGGAACACAGCTTCAGTGATGGGTCCTTCAAATCGATACTTAAGGATAGCAACCAGAGTCTCAGTCTTCCAACCCTTCCAACAATTTTGAAAATACTCAATTTCTTGTGTTAAATCCTTTTGTGGTTAAAGTACCCAGAGTGGTTTCTGTTTCCAGCTTTAAAACCTAACTGACACAAGAGGAGAACTGGGGAGGGGAGAGAAGGGGTGAAAGTGGAAGGGAGACTTTTTGTAGTATACATTTTAATGTTTTTTTTTGTTTTTGTTTTTTTTAATTTATGATAGTCACACAGAGAGAGAGAGAGAGAGAGAGAGAGAGAGAGGCAGAGACACAGGCAGAGGGAGAAGCAGGCTCCATGCACCGGGAGCCCGACATGGGATTCAATCCCAGATCTCCAGGATCGTGCCCTGGGGCAAAGGCAGGCTCCAAACCGCTGCGCCACCCAGGGATCCCTAATGTTCTTTATTTTTTAACCATATTACTATATTGCTCATTCCAAAAATAAATAAATGGTAAAAATAAAGAAAAATAACTATTGTTTGCAATTGTTCTCTTAAATACACTTATATTAATCAGATTGCTATTCTAGATGGAGAAAGTTCAGATTCTACATATATTTTCTCCCTACAACCTGGATTTGTATCATTTCCAGCCTTTCTTATTACATCAAGCACCTAGTACCCCAATGTCCTAATAAACATGTGTTACCTAAATAAACAGGCCTGCTTCCTTGTATCTCTACATTCTATCCTCTCCAGTCCTACACTATTAACCTCTAAGGCAGTTCGTTTGCCGTTTAACCTATCACAACAGGTTGCAGATACTGAGCATTCAATAAATGTTGAGCAAATGAATTCTGCTCTCCCTTTTCTTCCCAAAGGTCACATATCTGGTCAATTCTTCAATCTCAACGCTCTTAGACTCCAGCTACCCCCTCTAGTTTCAGTCACTTTAGTATATGTGCTGCCGAAGCGAGCACAGTTTCAGTCACTTTATAAGCTCAGGCCCTATCACTTTGTGTGGGTATTTCTCACACAAAACTGACAGGGTATGCTTTTCAAAATTCTGAATGGTACTATACATACGTGAAGTGCCCAAAAAACATAACGGAAGGAATAAACAGTCCTGAAACTAGTCCCTACTCCAATACAACTGACATACAGCTGCTACAATAAGCTATCCTGACAGCAGACCAGTTAACTGTACAATTTGATGAACCATGAAATACAATAGTAGGAGACAAAGGATTCCCTAAACCTAATTATCTCTATAAAACGGCAGGGGGTGGGGAGGGGGGGGGCACCTGGCTGGCTCAGTTGCTGGCACATGAGACTCTTGATCTTGGGGTTGTGAATTTGCGCCCTACATTGAGTGTAGAGATCACTTAAAAATAAAATCTTTAAAAAAATGGGGAGAAGAACATGGATATCTCAGTTATATTCCTCTTGCCCTCTCATTTGTTCAGTCTACCAGAGACTAGCGAGCCTCCCTAAAATAACAAACTCTGACCTAATACACTTCTATTCAAAAGCCCTTTCTTTAATGACTTACTATCTCTAGCAATAGTTTTCAAAACAAAGTCTTTGGACCAATGTATGGAATTAATTTTTCACAGAACTGAATTTATTCAATTTGCAGGACTTTTCTTTATATAAAATCATATTATTTCTAAATTTTTGGTGCATAAATACACTTTTTAAATTAAAACAGTGGTACCTGTTTTTAATCCTCTTACTAATATTATGGAGCCATTAAAAAAATTAAATCAGCTCTATATGTACCAATTTTAAAAGATCTCTAAGGAAAGCGGGAAAAAACCTCAACATCTAAAGATGCAAAATGGTACTGAATGCACTACCATTTACTTGGGGGAGGGGAGAGAGCCAATACATTCGTACCTGTTTTTAAATGCGTGGGCTATCTCTGGAAGGATGATCAAGCAACCCGGTTTGCCTCTTGGGAGGGGAACTGGATAGTTAAGGAACTGGAGAGGAAGTATGAGACTTATTTTATTCAATGTATATCTTTTTGTATGTTCTGAATGTTGTACCATGAGCATGTATTAACTATAAAAATATATGTAACTAGATATTTATTTTAAATATCCTTATTTGGCAAAATAAAAAGTCAGCAGTCTCAGGATAAACCCCAAATTATTTTGAATATGCACTGGTCAGTGCCATCTAAAAGTCTGGCAAGTCCAGAACCACAGAATCAACTCCAAATTCCTAGACTAGCAACTCTAATAATGCATACATTCAGGAGTCTGAAGAAGGATCTCTAGGCCCTTGGCTAACCTAAAGCCCTTCCTTGCTCAAATAATTTCACAGGACACAGGCACCCTACTATCTGCAGACTACACAAATCTCTCCAGAAGGATCAACTGTAACCAAGGAGTATGCAAGGTTTCCTAAGGAGAAGACCGTTTTCCCTACTTTCCTAAGGTATACAAGGATGCAAGGCACTCATGGAGCATGGGGAAACCCAACTGCATTTCAGAGAAGACAGAAAACTTGGTGGGATCAAAATCACTAGTTGCGCCTTGGAAAACAGCTCAGCTTTATTAGTCAATAAAACTTTAAGTGACTTTCATCTGCCCAATCAACTCCAGGTTCTACAAGGGATTTTAAGACTCCTGCCCTTGAGGAGAATCAGACACGTAAACAAATTAAGTTTTTAAACTATTAGGTGAGGGCAGCCCCGGTGGCTCAGAGGTTTGGCACCACATTCAGCCAGCGGCGTGATCCTGGAGACCCGGGATCGAGTCCCACATTAGGCTCCCTGCGTGGAGCCTACTTCTCTCTCTGCCTCTTTCTCTCTCTCTGTGTCTCTCATCAATCAATAAATAAAATCTTAAAAAAAAAAAAAACTATTAGGTGAAACCACATAAAACCACCAATAACTACTTTTTACCTAGAAAAACAATAATTTTATCTGGTACAACCTAAATATTTGGACAATCATTAGGGGTGCTGGAGAAGATGCCACAGGTTAACAAAAGAGGAATTGTGAATGAAATCTATAAAGCCAGAAAAAGGGAGAAAAAGTTTTCAGGTTCAATATGTAACTAAGCCCGAATGATGAGATTCTAGTTTCCAACCTAACACTGTACCTGGGAGTCACATTTCTAAAGGAAATATTAGACAGAAAGAAACAAATATCAAATCCCAAACTGATAACAAAAGTAAGCTCTAGGGAGGGGAAGGGGTACTAGAAATGGCCAAGAGACCTTTGCCTGTAGTTTTAATTTTTATTTTTTTTTTTAAGATTTTACTTATTTTTTGAGAGTGCAAGCAGGAGGAGGAGCAGAGGGAGAAGGACAAGCAGAATCCACTCTGAGCGCAGAGATGGACACAGGGCTATATTCCACAACCCCAAGATTAGCACCTTAGCCAAAATCAAGAGTCAGACACGTAACCAACTGAGCCACCCAGGTGCCCCTGTAGTTTCGATTTTTACAAGGATTTAGTCACTTAATACTTTTTAAAAGTAAAGATAAATACATTTCTTTTTTTGGCAAGGCCTGAACTCGTGACCCAGAGATGAAGAACAGAGCTGAGATTAAGAATCAGACATCTGGGGAATATCAGAAAGGGAGACAGAATGAGAGACTCCTAACTCTGGGAAATGAACAAGGGATGGTGGAAAGGGAGGTGGGCGGGGGTGGGGGTGACTGGGTGACAGACACTGAGGGGGGCACCTGATGGGATGAGCACTGGGTGTTATCCTATATGTTGGCAAATTGAACTCCAATAAAAAAAAATTTTTTTAAAGAAACCCCAAAAATAAATAATTATATATATATTTAAAGATTTTATTTATTTATTTATTCATGAGAGACACAGAGAGAGGCAGAGACGTAGGCAGAGGGAGAAGCAGGTTCCACGCAGGGAGCCCGATGTGGGACTCAATCCCGGGACTCCAGGATCACGCTCTGAGCTGAAGGCAGACACTTAACTGTTGAGCCACCCAGCCGTCCCAAAAACAAATACTTATAAATTAAAAGTTCTGAGAAGCATGTAATAAATTATCAACCAATAGCTTCATGGTTTCAGGATTTATATGCTGCTTAGCACGCCCACAAAATAAAATATTATAAAGCTAAGAAAGTGAGAGACAGAGAGAGAGAGAGATGCCTGAGTGGCTCAGTTGGTTGAGCAGCTGACTCTTGGTTTTGGCTCAAGCCATCATCTCAGGAATGTGAGATGGAGCTGCACATCGGGCTCCATGTTCAGCATAGTCTGCTCAAGACTTTTTCTGCCTCTTCACCCCTCTCTAAAATAAATAAATCTGTAAAAGAGAGAGAGAGAGAGCAGCATACTCTGTGAATTGATACAGAAGATTTCCAAGGCATGTTAAGTTTTAAAAAAGCATGCTATAGAGTAATACATATCTTATGATTCCTTTCTCATTACAAAAGAGAAAAATAAGAATATGTAATTTGTTTTTGTTTGTAGTTAAAAAAAGAAACACTAGTAGGATGGATAAAAAACTAATAAAAGTGGTTATCTACATAGGACAGAACAGGTAAAGGATAAAGAAGTGGAAGCAATCATTCTCATTATAAATCTTGTTACAGGACAGCCCAGGTGGCTCAGCGGTTTAGCGCTGCCTTCAGCCCAGGGCATGATCCTGGAGGCCCAGGATCGAGTCCCGCATCAGGCTCCCTATATTCAAGAGGAGCCTGCTTCTCTCTCTGCCTGTGTCTCTGCCCCTCTCTCTCTGTGTCTCTCATGAATAAATAAATAAAATCTTTAAAAATAAATAAATAAATCTTGTTACACTGGATTTTTGAACCTATTTAAACTCTAGCCAATGGATTATTAATTAATTCCCTTGCATTTCCCAGGTGGGCTATCATTATATTCAAATTATGACTATATTATCTCACCTTCAATACTGATACCTGCCCTTTCTTTTTCTTGTGTTACATTGACTAGTGCTTCTAAGATGATGTTGAAAATTAGCAGATAGTCAGCATCCTTCTTTTTTTTTTTTAAACATGAATCTAATTTTTTTAAAAATTTTATTTATTTATTTATGATAGTCACAGAGAGAGAGAGAGAGAGGCAGAGACACAGGCAGAGGGAGAAGCAGGCTCCATGCACCGGGAGCCCGATGTGGGATTCGATCCCAGGTCTCCAGGATCGCGCCCAGGGCCAAAGGCAGGCACCAAACCGCTGCGCCACCCAGGGATCCCAGCATCCTTCTCTTTAATGAAAATGTCTCCACTGTCTCATCATTAAGTGTGAAGTCTGTCCAATTTTCTAATTAATGCCTTTAATTAGAAGTTTGTCACCATACCTACTTACCAAGGATTGAGAATAAATTGTCTACAGCCATACCACCCTAAACACGCCCGATCTCATCTGATCGCGGAAGCTAAGCAGGGTCGGGCCTGGTTAATACTTGGATGGGAGAGAATAAATTGTGAGACCTTTCAGCCTTTGTCAAGAAGATTATACAGCTTTTCTCTTTTACTCTCTGAAAATAATGAAATAACAGATTTCCTAAGTTTAAGCTATCATTACTCTGCTAAAATATGTCATATTCGGTTGTGTGTGCCATTCATTTAATAAGTGCCTGTTTGGTGTCTTACTATTTAACTGACAAGTTCTGTGGCTCTTTTATAAGTAGGATTTGTCTAAATTTCCTCATATTATATCCTTCCTGCCAAGTTTCAGCATTAAGCTATGCTTACCTCATAGAAAG
This sequence comes from Canis aureus, assembly GCF_053574225.1. Classification (NCBI taxonomy): domain Eukaryota; kingdom Metazoa; phylum Chordata; class Mammalia; order Carnivora; family Canidae; genus Canis; species Canis aureus. The sequence goes on along the minus strand of NC_135636.1, from coordinate 30,232,337 downwards.
TACTAGAAAGCTTGACTTCATTTTCTATTAAACTGCCTACTCTAAGAACTTTTCAAGATAATTATCTACATTTTCCATTACTTCTATGTTACTAATCTGGTCATGTTTTCTACCTCTTCTTAAATTAACTTTGCCTAAATAAAAGAGTTTAAATGGATCATTAGATACAATTCAAATGTTCAATAGTTTTCCTTTGAAGAAAAGAGTCTGGGACGCCTGGGTGGTTCAGTGGTTGAGCGTCTGCCTTTGACTCAGGGCATGATCCTGGGGTCCAGGATTGAGTCCTACATTGGGCTCCTTGTGGGGAGCCTGCTTCTCCCTCTGCCTGTGTCCCTCCCTCCCTCCCTCTCTGTCTCTCATGAATAAATTAAATCTTCTTTAAAAATTGAAGAAGAGTTCAAGACAATACAAACATTTAAAACTCAACTCATAACAGGATTTTTGTATTTTAAGATATTTATTTATTTGAGAGAGAGAGAGAGAGAGGTAGTATCAGAGATAGCAAGAGAGAGCACAGGCAGAGAGAAGAGGGAGAAGCCAGCTCCCCACTGAGCAAGGTGCCCAATGTGGGGCTTGATCCCAGGACCATCATGACCAGAGCCGAAGGCAGATGTTTAATCAACACCTGAACTACCCAGGTGTCCCTACAAACAGGATTTTTAAATGGCAAATACAAACACAAGACGCTAAGCATCTTACGGTGCAGAAACTACTCCCTATTGATTCCATTAGACAACAAACATTCCTAATTTATACTTTTTCTTTTTTAAAGATTTATTTAATTATTTGAGAGAGAAAGAATAGGTTGGGGATGGGCAAAAAGAGATTCCGCACTTGATCTCACGACCCTGAGATCACAACTTGAGCCTAAACCAAGAGTCAGATGCTCAACAGACTGAGCCACCCAGGCACCCTATAAATTTATATTCTGAGACAAATGGCTAGGTCCTGGAGTTACAAAATAGATGACCAGGGGTGCCTGGGTAGCTCAGTCGGTTAAGCATTTGCCTTCAGCTCAGGTCATGATCCCAGGATCGGGCTTCCTGCTCAGCAGGGAGCCCACTTCTCCTTCTTCCTTTGCTGTTTCTCCTGCTTGCATGCTCTCTCTCTCTCTCAAATAAATAAATAAAACATTTTTAAAAAGATAAAAACAAAACAAATAAATCACCAAACATCAGGGCTTCTAGGGTGGCAAAGGCCCAAAGAGAAGTATGGTGGGTTCCTTGGAACTTGTCATCCCCCTCTACAAAAAGACCAAGAAAATTCTTGATCTCTAGAAGAAAAAGAGTAAATGAGTAACAGGCCTAGAATTATCTAGCCTACTACACTCCATAACTAGAACCAGACAGAAGGAAAAAACAGTATTTCCTATGGCATGCCTAGGGTAGAGCCTGAATTTCTGCATGCTCTCCCCTACCTACTTTCTAAAGCACCTGAGTGGAGTGGACACTTCTTTTTCTTTCTATCTTTGGAAAGATGTTTTATTTTTATGTAATCTCTATATCCAATGTGGGGCTCAAAGTCACAATTCTGAAATCAAGAGCTGCATACTCCACCAACTGAGTCAGCCAGGTGGACTGGACTCTTCGCTCTCTCTCTCTCTCTCTCTCTCTTTTTTTAAGATTTTAATTATTTATTTGAGAGAGAGAGAAAGAGAGAGTGTACATGGCCAACTGGTGGGGGAATAGAGGGGGAAGGAGAAGGAAAAGCAGACTCTGCACTGAGTGCAAAGCCTGCCGAGAAGCTAGGTCACAGAACCCTGAGATCATGACCTGAGCAAAAAATCAAGAGTTGGCCATTTAACCGACTGAGCCACCCAGGCGTCCCTGAACCCTTCTCTTCTTAAAGTGCATTTCTTACCACTCAACTCCTAGTCTCTTCCTTAAATTAGCCAAAACTACTACTTCTGCTCACCTTCCTCAGAGGCAGCAAATGAATGGTAGTCCAAACTTTTTCATCAGGTACTGGAAGGTTAGGAAAGCAGCTTTAAAGAAGACTTAGCGGGATCCCTGGGTGGCGCAGCGGTTTGGCGCCTGCCTTTGGCCCAGGGCGCGATCCTGGAGACCCGGGATCGAATCCCACGTCGGGCTCCCGGTGCATGGAGCCTGCTTCTCCCTCTGCCTATGTCTCTGCCTCTCTCTCTCTCTCTCTGTGACTATCATAAATAAATAAAATTTAAAAAAAAAAAAAAAAACTTAAAAAAAAAAAAAAAAGAAGACTTAGCACTTGGGCTGAACCTTAAAAGATGAAGAGAGGTGTTTGCCAAATGTCTGAATTTCCTTCAGAGTGCTCTGCATATTGAATGTATAGGCATTCAATAATTGTTCACCAAAGGTACTATTTTTTTTTAAAGATTTTATCTATTTACTCATGAGACACAGAGAGAGAGGCAGAGACACAGGCGGAGGGAGAAGCAGAGGGAGAAGCAGGCTCCATGCAGGGAGCCCGACTCGGGACTCAATCCCGGATCCCTGGGGGGATCACGCCCTGGGCTGAAGGCAGCGCTAAACCGCTGAACCACCCTGGCTGCCCACCAAATATACTTGTTGAAAGATTTTATTTTTAAGCAATCTCCATACCCAATGCAGGGCTTGAACTCACAACCCTGAGATTGGAGTCACATGTTCCACCAATTGAGCCAGCCAAGTGCCTCCAAATGTATCTTAAAAAAAAGATTTTGCTTACTTATTTAAGAGAGAGAGACACACAGAGAGAGTATGTGCATGCAAATACACACACAAGTTAGGAGGGAGTAGAGGGGGAGAGAGAGAATCCCTAGCAAACTCTGCACCAATCGAGGAGCCCATCGTGGAACTCGATCCCGTGACTCTGAGACCATGACCTAAGCAGAAATAAAGAGTCAGATGTTCAATCAACTGAGCCACCCAGGCACCCTCACTGTACTTTTTAAAAAGATTGGATTATGAATACCTAGAGCCACAAAACAGCAATAGGAATAAACACACAAACCGAGGTCAATCATCAAAATAAACCAATGATATCCATGTTGCAAATGCCAAAAAGACAAAAAGATCCCCATACAACAATTGTCAAATTGGGTGTGCCTGAGTATCTCAGTCAGGTGAGTGTCCTACTATTGGTTTTGGCTCCGGTCATGATCTCAGGGTCATGAGGTCAAGCCCCATGTTGGGCTCTGCACTCAGCAGAGTCTGCTTGAGATTCTGTCTCTCTCTCTCTCTTTCTCTCTAACCTTTCTCCAACTTGTGCTCTCTTTTACTTTCTCTCTCTCTAATAAATAAATAGGTCCTTAAAAAAAGAAAAAGAATTGTCAAATTGGAGGGAACTGACCACAACACCATAACAAAATTAAATCAGTTACAGGGGTGCCTGGGTGGCTCAGACTGTTAAGTGTCCACCTTTGGCTCAGGTCATGACCCCATGGTCCTGGGATGGGGCTCCCCACTGTGCTACCTACTAGACATGGAATCTGCCTCTCCCTTTCCCTCTGACCCTCCCCCACTCATTTTCTCTCTCTCTCTCTGCCTCCCTCTCCTCCCTCTCTCTCTCTCTCCCCAATGCTCAAATAAATAAATACAAAAAAGTTTTCTTCCAAGGGTCAAAAAGTACTGAAAACTCATATTTTTCCAAAATTCAACTTACAAAGGGCAGATAACCTAAACTTCACAGTAAATTAGGTTACTATGGTGACATTATTTTAAGCAAGGGGTATAACTGTTCACTAAGCCAACCAAGAAGCCACAGAAGGTCAGTGCAGCCAATCAAACATAAAGGGACAAAGAGAATGGGAAGAAAGAAGAGAAAGAAGAGAAGAGAAGAGAAGAGAAGAGAAGAGAAGAGAAGAGAAGAGAAGAGAAGAGAAGAGAAGAGAAGAGAAAATAAATTAATTCATCAATTCAACAGACATTTTCTGATTCCTACTCTGGAATGTGCCAGAGTTTGGAAATACAGGGCCAAATCTATAAAGATATGTGATCAGAGCAGCTGGCAAAAGAAGACAGACTCTATGTTATAACACACACTGGGCCTTTCATTTCCTCAGACATACCACATACCTTTCCATACCCAGTCTGTTCCTTTTACTTGAATTTCTCCATGCCCATTCTTCCTAGGCAATAGCCTTACCCTACTACAGCCTGAGAATCCCTGCCTACAATATCTCAAATAGTCCCCATCTCCTTTCAGTCTATGTCAGCTTTCCGTTTGTTTCCTTCACAGCATTTAACCCAGTCCATAATTATTTCCTTTGTTTCTCCATTTACTTCTTTATGTTTATGGCCTGCTTCCCTAAGAAACTACAGAAACCTCTAATGGAATCTGTCCTGTAGTCACTGCAGAATCCTCAGGGGAATAAATGTGTGTCTATACACCCAAGTAGTGATAATAAAGTATCACAGGTGCAACAACAGAAGACAACTTAAGGTGAGGTAGGGTAGAGGAGCAAAAGGTCAGTTCTAGGGCCAAGGGGAAATGAAGAGGCCGAAGAAGAAGCTGGGGGAGAGGGGGCTCAAGACAATGCTAGTGAAGAGAAGACACTTGATTTCAATTCTGAAAGATGAAGAGGCAGGTGATCAAGGAGGCAGTGAGGCTGGAGAGGATTTCTGAAAGAGTGCAACATGAGTAAATCAGCATAGGTACAGAGGAAGGGAGGCACAAAACAAGACAAAGTAGTACAAAAAACTGAAGGTGAGAAAGTAAACAGTAACTCCATGCAGAGACCTGCACAAGAACCTTTGTGGATTCCATACCTATCATACAGATGGGCAGTTCAGTCTTAAATGACTATTTAGTATTAGCATTCCCAATAGCAGTTCAGGGACCACTGGGTGCTTGTGAACACATAGCTAGCAGTCCACAAGGTCTCCATGAAGAATGTCTTACTGTGCTTTTCCATAATCTGGACCACCTTTATCAGAGCTAACATATTAACATTTTGCTCTAATGCTACTAAAAGTGGGATTCATAGATAGTATACAGGTTAGAGGAGTCAATCCTCACATTTTTGAGTTCAAAAAACACTGCTCTAAGCTACCAGATAGGGGATCCCTGGGTGGCTTAGCGGTTTGGCACCTGCCTTTGGCCCAGGGTGCGATCCTGGAGTCCCGGGATCGAGTCCCACGTCGGGCTCCTGGCATGGAGCCTGTTTCTCCCTCTGCCTGTCTCTCTCTCTCTCTCTCTCTCTCTCTCTATGTCTGTCATAAATGAATAAGTAAAAAATCTTAAAAAAAAAAAAAAGAAAAAAAGAATAAGCTACCAGATACGCCAGCCTACCCAAGGGCTCCACCAAGGAAAAGAAAGGAGAATGAAGCTTACACCAAATAAGACAGAATAATGCCATGTATATGTCCAGAAAGGCAGAGAACAGTCCAGATCTAACACAGGGAGACAATATTGGCTTACTCACAGTAAATGACTTCAAATCTGGGAAGGCTTGCTGCTCAGTCTTGGCTACATATGAGTAAAATTAAGCTGCCCAACCCCACACACTGTGCACATGCTTAAATTAGAGCAGCTAGACAGTGCTTGGCAGGAATCTGTTTGGTCCCCCACACACATACTAGAAATATGAACTGAAGAAACATTACAGGAGGGGAAAAAAAGGACCAGAAAGGATAAAATTTCCCTGATTTCCCACTTCAACAGGTCAGTGTTCACTCATATGGCTATTAATAACCAATGCATGCCAATGGCAGTGGGGGACAGAACTCTCATTACATAAGGATCTCACTGGATCTTTACCACAATCTCAGGAGCATTTAAGCAGTTGTCATTACCACAGCACCCATTTTACATCTGTGGAAATGAATGTTCAAACAAGTGACTAGGAAAAGGTGTAAATAAGATCAGTAACCAGATCTTTTAAACTAAACCCAGTAAGGAGCCTTCTGCTCTTAATTTGCCTTCATATGTAAATATCTTTGTAGTGACTCAGGTCCACAAAGATGTCTTTCCTCTTGGCCACCTAACAGTCCACCTGATGGCTAGCCCAAAAATCTACCTAAACTTCTCCCCAGGAGTTGGACATTCAGGCTGCTTCCACAATCTTACTATATATAAAAATAGTCTTTCTGCAAATCTACATGCATTTACTTCAAAAATCAGAGTGTGCCTTTGTTTCTGGTTCAGTGCTCATACCAGAAGAGTTCTATGCACGAAAGTAACATTCTAAGCCATCCCCAGCCTTTGTTGGAGAAAGGATAGAAATGGAAACTATATATATTTTTTTAAAGATTTTATTCATTTATTCATGACAGAGAGAGAGAGAGAGAGGCAGAGACACAGGCAGAGGGAGAAGCAGGCTCCATGCAGGGAGCCCGATGTGGGACTCAATCCCGGGTCTCCAGGATCATACCCTGGGCTGAAGGCGGCACTAAACCACTGGGCCATTGGGGCTGCCCTGGAAACTGTATTTAACGAAACACAAAAGGCTATTAAGCTGTAGCAAAACTGTGCTGTTTTAGGGGTCTTAACTCTTTTCCTAACCCTTCACCACCTCCATTAGTCAACATGTGACAGAATCAGAATCATGTCTTGAATTCATCTCTCCTCTCCATCTAAATCATTTCTCACCAGTAACAACTCAACAGTCAGTACATCCAGACAACCTATGCCCCTCTATCAGTACTGGCAAAGGGCCTGATATAGAGACACTCAGTAAATTATTTGGTGACTGAATAAACACCACCATCCTTCTGTTCCTAAGAGGGATCTATGTCTCTCTCTCCTGTTTAACATCCCCTGGTTTAGCCGAACCTCCCAGTACTCCTGATGTGTTCCCTCTCCAGATTCTGAGAAGATGTGATATTCCTTGAGGCCTGAATACTTTTGCTCACACTGTTCCTTCTGCCTATTGTCACCTTCACTCTCATCCTGGAAATCTTGTTCTTTGATCTCATTTCCTTCGAACTCCCTGGCCCCTCTCTCCCTCCATCATACCTGCCTGGAAAAACCCCAACCCTAGGTAAATCGGATTCTCCACATTCTCCACCCAGGCAGCTGATTATTGGCTAGATATTGCCTTTGGCATGCTGATGGATCTCACTTGAAGTGCATGACCACAAATAATGCTTTCCTTGGGGATGGAGTGGGCTGTGTGACTGAGTGTGTGACTCTATCTTGATCTGGACAGTGGTTACACTATGGATCCATGTATAAAAGTTCATCAAGCTACACATTTAAGATCTAAGTGCACTCTAATATAAATTGTACATCAGTAAAAAGTTTTTTAGAGATTTAAAAAAAGAGAGGGGCACCTGGGTGGCTCAGTCAGTTAAGCATCTGCCTTTGGCCCTGTGTAGGGCTCGCTGCTCAAAGGGGAATTTGCTTCTCCGTCTGCCCCTCGCGCTACTCATGTTCTCTCTCTCTCTAATAAATAAATAAAAACCTAAAAAAATTTTTTTAAAGAGTAGCATCTTTGCTCTCTTAATTCAATGTCTTACAACTATAAACTACCATAAAAATTAGTATCAAAAAAGTTTCTTAAAAATTCAGAAGCAGAAAGGAATGTTGAAAAAGAAAACTAGAACTGGTGGCATCACAATTCCAGACTTCAAGCTCTATTACAAAGCTGTAATCATCAAGACAATAATATGGTACTGGCACAAAAACAGACACATAGATCAACGGGACAGAATAGAGAACCTAGAAATGGACCCTCAACTCTACGGTGAACTAATCTTCAGGAAAGAATACCAAATGGAAAAAAGTCTCTTCAATAAAGAATGTTGGGAAAATTGGACAGCCACTTGTAGAAGAATGAAACTGGACCATTTCCTCACACTACACACAAAAATAGAATCAAAATGGATGAAAGACCTAAATGTAAGACAGGAATCCATCCCAATCCTAGAGGAGAACACAGGCAGCAACCTGTATGACCTCAGCTACAGCAACTTCTTGCTAAACATGTCTCCAAAGGCAAGGGAAACAAATGCAAAAATGAATTATTGGGACTTCATCAAGTTAAAAAGCTTTTGCACAGCAGCAAAGAAACAGTCGACAAAACCAAAACACAACTGACAGCATGGGAGAAGATATTTTAAAATGTCTTATCAGATAAAGGACTAATATCCAAAATCTATAAGGAATTTATCAAACTCAACACCCAAAGAACAAATACTCCAAATCAAGAAATAAGCAGAAGATATGAACAGGCTTTTCTCCAAATAACACATACAAATGGCAAACAGATACATTAAAAAAATGCTCAGTATCACTTGGCATCAGGGAAATAAACATCAAAATCACAATGAGATATCACCTCACAGGGGTCAGGATAGCTAACATTAAGTAGGAAATGATGGGTGTTGGCAAGGATGCAGAGAAAGCGGAACCCTCCTACACTGTTGGTGGGAATGCAAACTTGGTGCAGCCACTCTAGAAGACAGTATGGAGGTTCCTCAAAAAGTTGAAAATAGGGACGCCTGAGTGGCTCAGTGGTTGAGCATCTGCCTTTGGCTCAGGGCGTGATCCTGGGAATCAAGTCCCACATCGGGCTCCTTGCAGGAAGCCTGGTTCTCTTTCTGCCTATGTCTCTGCCTCTCTCTCTCTCTCCCTCTCATGAATAAATAAATAAATCATTTTAAAAATTATTTTTAAAAAAGGTGAAGGAGATCCCTGGGTAGCTCAGTGGTTTAGTGTCGGCCTTCGACACAGGATGTGATCCTGGAGTCCCAGGATGGAGTCCCACATCGGGCTCCCTGCATGGAGCCTGATTCTCCCTCTGCCTGTGTGTCTGCCTCTCTCTCTGTTTCTCATGAATAAATAAAATCTTTAAAAAAAAAAAAAAAAGGTGAAAATAAAGCTACCCTATGAGCTAGGAATTGTACTAGTAAGGATTTTTTTTTAAGATTTTATTTATTTGAGACAGAGAGAGAGAAAGCACAAGCAGGGGAAGAGGCAGAGGGAGAGGGAGAAGCAAGCTCCCCAACGAGCAGAAAGTGCCACATGAGGCTCAATTCCAGAACCCTGGGGTCATGACCCAATTCCAAGGCAGATGCTTAACCAACTGAGCTACCAAGGCACCCCCACTACTAGGGATTTACCCCAAAGATACAAATGTAGTGATCCAAAGGGGCACCTGCACCCCAATGTTTATAGCAGCAATGTCCAAAATAGCCAGATGAATGGATAAAGAAGATGTGGGGTGTGTGTGTGTGTGTGTGTGTGTGTGTGTAGTGGAATACTACTCAACCATCAAAAAAAATCTTGCCATTTGCAACAATGTGGATGGAACTAGAGAGTAGTACGCTAAGCAAAATAAGTCAATCAGAGAAAGACAATTATCATATGATCTCACTGATATGTAGAATCTATAAGAAACAAAACAGAGGATCATAGGAAAAGAGAGGAAAAATAAAATAAGATGAAATCACGGAGAACAAAGCATAAGAGACTTTTAATCATAGGAAATACAAACTGGGGGTTGCTAGAGGGGAGTAAGTGGGGAGATGGGGTAACTGGGTGATACACATTCAGGAGGGTACATGATATAATGAGCACTGGGTATTATACAGGACTGATGAATCACTGACCGCTACCTCTGAAACTAATAATACATTACATGTTAAATAATTTATTTTAAATAAAAAATAAAATAAAAGTTAATAAATAAATAAATAAATAAATAAATAAATAAATAAATAAATAATAAATTTTAAAAAAGGAGGGAGAGAGGAAGAAAAAACTTTAAAAATCCAGAGCCTACCACTGGCTATTGAGTGGAAAAGAGCCTGATGAGGAAAGGAAGTTCAGTCCAGAAGGATATATGAGTCCAGTTAGGTGACTAGTGCCAGGGTCCAGAAGATCCATGATAGAGGCTTGAGGCCAGAGTGGGAGGGTGGAGGTAACAGCCAGTGTGAGAGCCAGGATAGATTCTGCACATGAATATGACAGGATCGGCTAATGGAGTAAATAATGGGGTAGAAAAAGAGAAACTAAGAAGACTCCAAGGGGGCTCTAAAGGCTCTAACATATTGAGTTCTGTGGAACGTTACTGTTCAAAAAAAAAAAAAAAGTACATTCCACCAGTATAATAAAAAAAAAATACAGATATTATCTAAGAATGATAATAATCCAGAGGCTAGAAGCAACATCTCCTCCATAGCAATGAGCACACCTAGCACCCTGATCTCTGTCTAATACCATTTTCCAATAAAAGGAACCGGGGCTCTTTGGAGAAATGGCTAATTCTAAGACTGGGGCAGTAAATATACAAGATGAACCTAAAATATTCTTTAGTGCCAGAAATAAGGAAGTGTCTCACACATACACAAACACACACACATGAACACACATGCACAGTGATGATGAGAGTATATCAAAAGGGCACAAGTGCCAACTGAAAGTGCTCCCAATGCAACAAGAGTAACAAAATAAAGCAGTATGGGATTATAACCCAAAGCCCAAAAGAAATATGAGTCCATACTGATATAAATAAAAGATCCATCGGGGTGCCTAGGTGGCTAAGTGGTTAAGCTTCTGCCTTTCGCTCAGGTGGTGATCCCAGGGTCCTGGGATCAAGTCCCACATCGGGCTCTGCATGGTGCCTGCTTCTCCTCCTTTTGCCTGTGTCTCTGCCTCTTTCTGTGTCTCTCATGAATGAATAAATAAAATCTTAAATAAATAAATAAATAATCTTTTTAAAAAGTAGAAAAATAATTTATTTTAAATTATGAATGAATGATGAATGAATGAATGTATCCTGAATGGGTTCTTGAAGCAGAAAAGGACATTAGGGGAAAACTAAGGAAATATGAATAAAGGAGCAGCCCCAGTGGCACAGCAGTTTAGCGCCGCCTGCAGCCCAGGGCATGATCCTGGAGACCCTGGATCAAGTCCCACGTCAGGCTCTCTGCATGGAGCCTGCTTCTCCCTCTGACTGTGTCTCTGCCTCTCTCTGTGTGTGTCTCTATGAATAAATAAATAAAATCTTTTAAAAAGAAAGAAATATGAATAAAGTATAGACTTTAGCCAATAATAATATACCAATATTGGTTCATTAATTGTAACAAATGAATCTTACATTTCTGTACTATGTTAATAGCAAGGGATATTGGGTATAATACAGGAACACTATATTATCTTTGGAATTTTCTGTAAATCTAAAACTATTCTAAAATAAAAAGCTAGAAAAATAACATAACATAACATAACATAAAATAAAATAAAATAGCAGGGGCTATTGGCTGGTTCAGTTGGAGAAGTAACTCTTAAACTCAAGGTTGTGAGTTTCAGCCCCATGTTGGGTATGGAGATTTCTTAAAAATAAAATATTTTTTTAAAATATCTTATTTACATATCTGACAGAAAAAGTGAGAGAGCGAGCACAAGCGGGGGGAGTGGCAGGCAGAGGGAAAGGAAGAAGCAGACTCCCTGCTAAAGCAAGGAGCCCAATGTGGGCCTGGATCCAAGGGCCCCAAGATCATGATCTGAGCCAAAGGCAGATGCTTAACTGTCTGAGCCACCCAGGGGCCCTAAAAATAAAATCTTAATAAAATAAAATAGGGGCAAAAAATAAATAAAATAAAATAAAATAAAATAAAATAAAATAGGGGCACCTGGCTGGCTCCATCAGTAGAGTATGTGACTCTTGATCTCAGGGTTATGAGTTCAAGCCCCACATTGGGCATGGAGTTTACTTAAAGTTAAAAAATTAAATTAAATTAAATTCTTAATTTAAAAGATTCCATCACCACTAACCTCCAGTGGGACTTTAGCGGAATTTGATGGAATCAGCAATCTTACCACATTTCTCACATCCAATCCCTCTTAATTCTTCTAAATAATATTTCATACCTTATCTTCTTTCCTCAAACCCAAACCATACTTCTCTAGATCCTCAGTGTTCGCTGAGGAGTTTCTTATCCCACTTAAAAAATAAAATCAATCAAAAAAGAATTCCCAACACTGGTAAAAACAGAAAATGGCACAACTGCTGTGGAAAAATAAGTTTGGCAGTTCCTCAAAAGATTAAACAGGTTAATTAGCATTTGATCCAGTAATTCTATCCTAGATATCCAAGAAATATGAAAACATATGTCCACACACAAATGCATACACAAATATTCATAGCAGCATTATTCATAATAGCCAAAAAGTGAAAATAATACTCATCTACTGATAAATGGATAAAATATAGTATATCCCTATGATATACTATTTCATATATATATTATATGTGAATATTATTCACTCATCACAAAGAATGCTAATATATACTACGACACAAATGAATGTTGAAAATATTTTAAGTGGGGCACCTGGCTGGCTCATTTGGTAGAACATGCAACTCTTGACCTCGGGGTCATGACTTCAAGCCCATATTCGGCTTGGAGCCTACTCTAAAAAAGAGAGAGAGAGAGAGAGAGAGAGAGAGAAGGTAGTCCTAAATAGTTAACTTTGGGTCACCTGGCTGGTTCAGTTGGTAGAATATATGACTCTTCATCTCAGGGCCATGAGTTCAAGCCCCACAGCGGGCATAGAGCCTTTTTTAAAAAGAAAATATCATGTTAAAAAAAAAAAGAAAAAAGAAAATATCATGTTAAGTGAAAGAAGCTGGTCACAGGGATCCCTGGGTGGCGCAGCAGTTTGGCACCTGCCTTTGGCCCAGGGCGCGATCCTGGAGACCCGGGATCGAATCCCACGTCGGGCTCCCAGTGCATGGAGCCTGCTTCTCCCTCTGCCTATGTCTCTGCTTCTCTCTCTCTCTCTCTCTGTGTGACTATCATAAATAAAAAAAATAAAAAAAAAAAAGAAGCTGGTCACAAAGAAACACGTATTCTATGATTTGGTTTGTACGGAATGTCCAGAATAGGCAAATCTATACAGAAAGTTTAATAGTAGTTGCCCAGAGCTGAGGAGGGCTGAAGGGAAAAAGGAAGAGACTGCTAATGCAGTTCTTTTTCGGGATTATGAAAATATTCTGAAATTAGATAGTAGTGATAGTTGTACAACTTTGTGAATATACTACAAATCACTGATTTGTATGCTTTAGGAGAGTGAATTTACGGTATACACATTATAATACAATTTAGAAAATTTAGAAAAACAATAAAAAAAAAAAAAGAATCCCACCAAATGCTGGCAAAGACAAGAGCAACTGGGACTCTCACACAATGCTGGTGGAAATGCAAACGTGAACAGCCACACTGGAAAACAGTACCAGTTAAACACACACTTAACCTATGACCCAGCAATCCCCACTCCTTGGTATTTACCCAAAACAAATGAGAACTTACATTCTTTCATATTTAGTAAAAACTGGAAGTTATTCATATTTTTTAACAATTGGATATACTATGGTACATCCATACATTGGAATTCTACTCAGCAATAAAAGCAACAAATGACGGATTCATGCTAAAGTGTGGATGGAAAAAAATAAAAATAAAGTGTGGATGAATCTCAAATGCATTATGATAAGTGAATATGATAAGCCAAATTTAAAAGGCTACACACCATACAATTTCACTTATATGACATTCTGGAAAAAGTAAAACTACACGAACAAGGACAGGATCATGGGTAATAAAGGCTGGAAGTGGCAGGAGGAACTGACTACGAAGGGATACAAGGAAATTTTGACTGTGGTAGCACATGCACACCACCATTATGAATTTGGCAAGCCTCATAGAACTGTACTGTATATAAATTATAACTCAATTTTAAAATAGAAAATCACACACAAAGAAAAATCACATGCTCCCATCGCCAACTCTAGCAGTCGACCTTCATTTCTCTCTGTATACCCTGTCTCCCTTTTCCCCTTATAATAAATAACTATCTGCTCCTGTAAATGGCTAATTCCTCCCCTTGTGCAACATACCAGTCTCTCTCCCATTTTTCTTGAACTCATGCCAATCAGGATTTTGTCCTCACTGCTCCACTAAAACAACTATTGTCAAGATCATTTATAACCTTGATGTTACCAAATCAACAATCACTGAATCCTCATCTTACTTGACCCAGCTGTGTCACAAGACTGAGCTGATTACTCCCTGCTTCTTGAAATACTTTTTTGCACTAGACTTCTGGACATTCTCCTCTTGGGATTTTTGCACTATACTTCTGGACATTCTCCTCTTGGGATTACTCCTGCCTCAATGGTCACTCCTTCCTAGTCTCTTCATCTGTAAACATCTACAGGAAGGCTCCAGGACTCAGTCCTCCTTTTTATCTATACTGACTTCCTAGGTCACCACTGTCCAACAGAACCTTCTCAGTGGAAACTTTTTATATCTCTGCTCTCCAGTATAGCAGCCATTAGCCACATGTGGCTATTGAGCACTGGAATTGTGCCTAGTGTGCCTGAGAAGCTGAATTTTCACTTTTAGTTAAACAGCCACAGGTAGCTAACGGCTACTTTTTTGGACAGCACAGCCCTAGATGAGCTCATCCAGTCTCATGAAGGCACAACTGATAAAGAACTATTATCTAAAATGTACAAGGAACTCTTAAAACCCAGTAAGAAATCAAAGAAACAAACAAAACATGGGCTAAAGACCTTAAGAGATACCTCACCAAAGAAAATATAGAGATGACAAACAAGCATATGACAAGATATTCAACATCATATTTTGTTAGGGAATTGTAAATTTAAATAACGATGAGATTTACCTATTACCTATTACCTATTTACCTATTACCTATTATAGTAACAAAATCCAAAACACTGATGACAACCAAATACTGGTAGAGGATATGGAACAATAGTAATTCTCATTCACAAATAGTAGGAATGTAAAATGGTACAGCCACTGCCAAAGAGTTTAGCAGTTTCTTATAGAACTAAACATACTCTTACCATATAATCTGGCAATCATACACTTTTTTTTAAAGTAGTCTATACAGCCAATATGGAGCTTGAATTCACAATCCTGAGATCAAGAGTCGAATGCTCAAGGCATCTGGATGGCTCAGTCTGTTAAGTGTCTGACTCCTGATCTCAGCTCAGGTCCTGATCTCAGAGTTGTGAGTTCAAGCCCATGTTGGGCTCCATACTGTGTGTGGAGCCTACTTTAAAAAAAAAAAAAAGAGTTGCATTGTCTACCAATTGAGTCAGCCAGGCAACCCACAATCACACTCTTTAGTATTTACTCAAATGAGTTGAAAACTTATGGATAAGTAAACTGTAGTACATTCTGACAATGAAATATTATTTAGTGCTAAAAAGAAATGAGCTATCAAGCCATGAGAAGACATGAAGAAACATTAACTGCATATTACTAAATGAAATAAAAAAGCCAATCTAAAAAGGCTATCTACTGTATGTATGTTCAACTGATCACATTATGGAAAAAGATGAAACTTGGAGACAGTGAAAAGTCAGTGATGCACAGGGCTTAGGTGACAGGAACACCTGAAGAACCAAAGCACAGAGGATTTTTAGGGCAATGAAAATATTCTGTATAATACCGTAACAATGGGCATGTGTCATTATACATTTGTCCAAACCCACAGAATGTACATCACCAAATGTGAACCCGAATATAAACTACAGAATTTGGGTGATAATGATGGGTCAATGTAGGTCCAAGAATTATAACAAATGTATCATTCTCGTGCAGGAAGTTGATAGTGGGAAAAGCTATGAAAGTGTGGAGGCAAGGGATGGGTCTTCTCTGTACTTTTTGTTCAGTTTTACTGTAAACCTAAAGCTGCTCTAAAAAATAAAATCTATTTTTTTTTATATCCCGTGTACTCACTGCCAATTCCCAAATTTTTATCTCTAACCCATAGCTCACACCTAAATGCCTGACTCTGTTATTCAACCATCTGCTCAACATCTCCACTTGGTTGTCTAAAAGGAATGCTGTATTTAACATATCCAAAAACCAAACTGCTGATTTTCCTCATTTTAGCAAATAGTAATTCTACTGGTACTTAGACCAAATGCCCTTGGAGTCACCCTGGACTCTTCTCTGTCTCTCACAATATCATCTGCAAATCTATCAGCTATACCTTCAAAAAAATACTCAGACTCTGACCACTTTCCATCATCCCAAGTAACTATCACCTTTAATCCAAACTACTACAAAAGACTCCTTACTATTCTCCCTCTTTTTTTCCATGCCTTCCTATAGCATATTCTACACAAAATAACCACAGCCACTTTTAATAACTGAAATCAGATAATGTCACTTCCCTGTTTAAAATCTTTCAATGACTTCCTATTACATTCCAAATAAAGTCCAAATACCCACGTACAGCCAGATCTGGCTCCCGCTGACATTTGTGGACTCACCTCCTACCTCTGGCACCCTTAATCTTTACCCTCCTTTTCTGGCTTGGACATGCCCAGCATGCTGTGCCTTGGCTGCCTCTGCCTGAAATCCTCTTCCCCTGGATATCCACCTGGCTCACTCCCTCCCTCACCTTGGATCTCTATTCAAATGTCTCCTTAAGACCCGGGATTGAGTCCCATGGGATTGAGTCCCATGTCGGGCTCCCTGCAAGGAGCCTGCTTCTCCCTCTGCCTGTGTCTCAGTCTCTCTCTCTCTCTCTCTCTCTCTCTCTCTCTGAATAAATAAATCTTAAAAATAAAAATAAAAAAGTCTCCTTAATAGAAAGACCTTCCCTGAGTAGCTTTATATGAAAAAACACCCCTTATACACACACTGTGTCACACTCTTGTCTACTCATTAGTCCTTATTCCTCTTACTAGCTAGCATTTACCACCACCTAACCTTACAGGTGTGGGTCTGTTGGTCCGTCTACCTCCACCAAATGGCAGCTCTTAAAGACTGGGATTACGTCCATCCTAATCATCACTGTATCACCAGCATCTAGTACTAAATGAATGACTTAGCATTAGACACCTTTGTGAAGCCTTCTGAAATTCCCACAAACAAAATTAACTGTTCTCCCTCAGGGGTTTATACAAGAACTCTGTACAGAGTTAAGTAACATCTTATGATATAATTAATTTCAAGAACTTTACTTTCTATCCTAGGTATAGGATACAGCATAGGGATCAAAGTCACATCCTGTTGTGCCCACAAGCCAAACCACCTTGATTCAAGTCCCAAATTCATCATTTACTAGTTGTGCAACTTTGGGCAACTTAGTTAACTGCGTGTGCCTGTTTCCTCATGTATAAGATAGGAATACCCACACCATGTAGTATTATGAGAATGATATAGGGTGTAACAGGTAAAGCCTTTAGACTTGTCACTGGCAGAGTAAATCCCTCAATAAATGGAGACTATTAGCATAAGAACATATGATTAACATCATTGACTGGCAATGCTAAAAGCCAGAGCTAAATACTCTAGTGTCCTCTAAACTTCTTGAGAGGTCTGCGTGATTTTTCTTCATTCCACACGGTGTAGTTAGTGTCTGACTCCCAGCAGACACTCAATACATGTATGTGTAAAGCTCAGAAATGAAAAATTACTTTTATTTTTTGTAAGATTTTATTTTTAAGTAAGCTCTACATGCAACATGAGGCTCTAACTCACACTGAACCAGTCAGGTACCCCAGTGAAAAATTACTTAAGAAAAAAGGATGGTAGGGGCACCTGAGTGGCTCAGTGGTTGAGCATCTAGCTTTGGCTCAGGTCGTGATCCTGGGGTCCTGGGATAGAGTCCCACATCGGGCTCCCCACAGGAAGCCTGCTTTTCCCTCTGCCTATGTCTCTGCCTCTCTCTGTGTCTCTCATGAATAAATATTTTTTAAAAATAAAAATATTTTTTAAAAAGGATATGGTACAGTGCAGCCCGGGTGGCTCAGCGGTTTAGCGCTGCCTTCGGCCCAGGGCCTGATCTTGGAGACCCGGGATCGAGTCCCATGTCGGGCTCCCTGCATGGAGCCTGCTTCTCCCCCCTTTGCCTGTGTCTCTGCCTCTTTCTCTCTCTCTCTCTCTCTCATAAATAAATAAAATCTTTAAAAAAAAAAAAAAAAAAGTGGAAGGAGACCATAATCAGCTTATATGGAAACAAAGCAGTGGAAATGTGCCAAAGAGTCAGGAAAGCAACAGACAGGAGGAGTTTGTCACCATGATCTGGGCAAGAAGAGAGAAGGCCAGGACTACTGATCCAGGCAGATGGTGTGCTCCTGACAGATGAAGGGAACAAGGCGGAGGGCGGCAGAACTAGCAGTTTCTGTTCTATCCACCAAATATCATTGCTAGGAGACTGAAGCCTCTCACATGTTAGTCAATTCATCTGCACAACCCTGGAAGTAAAGAGAGCAGGCAGGATTACACCATCCATAGAGTAGGAAATGGATATCTGGGAAGTGTGCCCCAAAGTGGTAGGTCCTAAATTATTTTTTTTTTTTTTTAATTTTTTTTTTTTTTTTTTTTTATTTATGATAGTCACAGAGAGAGAGAGAGAGAGGCAGAGACACAGGCAGAGGGAGAAGCAGGCTCCATGCACCGGGAGCCTGATGTGGGATTCGATCCTGGGTCTCCAGGATCGCGCCCTGGGCCAAAGACAGGCGCCAAACCGCTGCGCCACCCAGGGATCCCGGTAGGTCCTAAATTAGAACACAAATTCTTATCAGTATTCCATAGCCTGTTTGGTAAGATACAATGTTCTGAGTACTAACAACCCCCAGGGAAAAATCTAAATCTTCCAGCTGTTCTCTCTTTACCTCTCAGGTCAAATTCATAGGTGTTGAGGATGTTTTGAAAGATATCTAGGTAAGTTTGTGGGATCAAAAAAAAAAAAACGAGTTGAGGACCCCTACTCTTCCGCCATCTTGCCAGTCTCCAAAAAATCTAAATCTATATTTTACAAACTCCCCTCTCTAAATAATAAAAATCTTAATCCTGTGATTTCTTTGGGACCCTGGAATTTAAGAAAAGCTGGTTTGGATGATTTACAAATGAATTCTGGTAAGATACATAAAATAGTTGTTTAACAAAACTAGGTTAAGTCTCAGATTCAATGAGTGATTAATCTGTGATCTTGGTGGGGTGCCCATCTAGCTCAGCTGGAAGAGCATTCAACTCTTGATCTCAGAGTTGTGAGTTGGAGCCCTACCTTGGGTATAAAGATTACTTAAAAATAAAATATCTAAAAAGAAAAAAAAAAATCTGTGATCCTGGGCAAGTCTTTTTGCTTCAGAGATCAGTTTCAAATGGGCCTGCTTTTGGGGATTAAATGAGATACCTCATATAAAACAATTAAGGCAAATCTCTGATAAATGTTAGCTGCCACTGTTATTGTTGCTTAACATTACTAGGTATATGTGTAGTAGACAAGGTAGGAGAGAAACCAGGCTTCTGTGTAAGTATCACAAACAAAATAAATCAAAGATACAGGTCTATTAAAAATATCAAAGCATTAATCCAGAAAGACCCACTCACCCACTCTGGGTCACATTTGTATCTGCATACATGTCTACTGTCACATGGGTTTTGAAAAATGTTTAATCCTTTTCATGCCAAAAAAAAAAAAAAAATCCTTTTCTTTTTTTTTTTTTTTTTCAACCTAGCAGCAAATCCAGAAAATATGGAAGAGAACTTAGAAAAATATCACTAGGGAAAGGAAATCACCTGGGAAGCATAGCCAGCCAACTTTTGGAATCAGATCAACAGTTTAATCCCAGCTACACCACACACTAGCTGTGAAATTTGGAACAAAAGAGGTAACTCTGTGAACCTTGGTTTTCTCCTCCACTTATAAAATTGAAACAATAAACAGCATAGCTTGCTGAGAAGATTTAATGGAGAAGCTGCATATAGTAAGCCTGGCACAGTCAATCCTATACATAATTGCTATCTAATTCTGCAGTATTAAAAAAAAATTTCTCGCAAGCTTAAGATGTAACCACTCAGAACAACCTAGAAAACTGCTTTCCTACAATCATTTGGAACTTGATCCACAAATACTTTATTACCCCTTATATTCCAAGTGCAATTTTCAGGCACTAGAGATATATCGGCAAACAAAATTGATAGCACACCCATGGCTGCCTTGAAAATGCACCCATCACATCCTTATCAAGGGGATAGTAACTGACACCAGGTGCAAAGGATCTAAAACCAATCCCCGACTTGACTTCTGTGCCATCTCCACACTTCCCTACAGCTGCTCTCAGTCAAGGATTAAGTGAGCAGGTATACTAAGACAAGACTCTTCTGGGAGACAAGACTCTTTTGACAGCAATGTTGGCTTGAGATATCCGCATCTCCTTTGCCAAAACTTTCTGAGAGCCCTACTGCGACTGGAAGGCAGCCTACCTTCCTTTTCTCTCCTCCCCAGGGATCAGACTTGCAAGACAGTCTGATAGCTCTCCCAGCCTCTTCACCTCACTCCCCATTTCCCTCTACAGAGGGTATCCAAATGGATCAACCCTACAGCTTCTCAAAGAACCAAATGTAATGCACCAGCCCTCACTGAGCTTGCATCCTAATAGGGAAGACAGACAAGTAAGAAAATGAATCAGGGGCACCTGTCTGGCTCAGTCAGGGCAGCATGTGAGTCTTGATCTCAGGGTTGTGAGTTTGAGCCCCACACTGGATGTAAAGATTACTTAATATCTTGGGGGGCCTGGGTAGCTCAGTCAGTTGGGCATCCAACTCTTGATTTCGGCTCAGTCATGATCTCAGGGTCCTGAGATCAAGCCCTGAGTCGTTTTCTCTCTCCCTCTCCCACTGCCTCTCCACCCTCCCACTTGAGTGTGTGAGCTCTCTCTCTAAAAGAATAAATAAAATAAATTAACAAGTAAAATCTTTCCAGTTTTTTTAAGATTATTTATTTATCAGAGAGACAGACAGACAGACAGACAGAGGGAGAAGCAGGCTCCATGCAGGGAGCCCGACGTGGGACTCGATTCTGGGTCTCCAGGATCATGCCCTGGGCTGAAGGCAGCACTAAACTGCTGAGCCACCTGGGCTGCCCAAACAAATAAGTAAAATCCTAAAAAAATAATCAAATCAAATAATTATAGACTGGCAAAGGCATAGCATAAGCGAATTCTTTAGGTGCTCTTATCCTGTTGGTGGTGATGTTTGTAAGAATCTATACATGTGTTAAAACTCATAGGGCAGCCCGGGTGGCTCAGCGGTTAGCACCACCTTCAGCCCAGGGCCTGATCCTGGAGACCCGGGATCGAGTCCCATGTTGGGCTCCCTGCATGGAGCCTGCTTCTCCCTCTGCCTGTGTCTCAGCCTCTCTCTGTGTGTCTCTCATGAATAAATAAATAAAACCTTATAAAAAAAAAAAACCCTCATAGATATGTACACCAAAAAAGAGGGAATTTTGCTGTATGTATATTCAAAAGTAACTTAAAAAGTAGAAAATTATACTGTAAGATCATTAAAAAGGAACTCACAGGGGCACCTGGCTCAGTCAGTTGTGTCCAACTCCTGGCTTCAGCTCAGGTAATGATCTCAGGGTCATGGAGCCTGCTTAAGATTCTCTCCCTCTCCTTCTGCCGCTCCCCCACCAAAATTAATTAATTAATTAAAAGTCTAAAAATAAAATCTTAGAAATAAAAGAAACAAAGATTTTCAAATAAGAGAAAAGGCAAAAATAAAACTCAAAATATTTACTAAATATTAAATTTACATTGGAAATACCAAAATGAACCCACAACTTTTCAAAAATTTTGTTTCTTAGCTCTATCCACTGAAAAGGCCTAAAAGTAATAACATTCTAGCAGCAATAAACACACCCAGTGCCCAGAGCTTAACTTCTAAATACTACTTCCACCTAAAAGAAATTAGACCTCCTTGGAGAAATGGTTGGACTCCAGGGTTTATAACAGGACATGTGCAAGATAAATGTGGGCCTTCTAAGTAGTGCAAGAAAAAAAGAAAATACTTAAGGACTAATAAGAAGTGTGTCAACAGAACAAAGAACTTGGTTTAAAGGTCCCCCCACTGGCTAAATTTGGGATAATTTTAGCACCAAAGAGAATAATGAATGTAACTGACTGTAAGACCACACATAACAATCTGAGTCTCTGTGATCCTTAAAAATGGGTGGGGGGGGCCTCTTCTTGCAAAAGAATGTCAACTAATAAAACACAAAACATAAAGAGAATGACAAAGTTTGAAATTCACCATTCTGGGGATCCCTGGGTGGCTCAGCAGTTTAGAACCTGCCTTCAGCCCAGGGCGTGATCCTGGAGTCCCAGGATTGAGTGCCACGTCGGGCTCCCTGCATGGAGTCTGCTCCTCCCTCTGCCTGTGTCTCTGCCTCTCTCTTTCTCTGTCTCTCATGAATAAATAAATAAAATCTTTAAAAAAAAAAATTTCACTATTCTTCAATTTCCAGTGTAACAACGGATTCACGCAAGTCTTTATCAATGGATGCTGAAATCATTAGGTAAATGGCGTAGGTTAAACAGGATAGGGCAGCCCCGGTGGCTCAGTGGTTTAGCGCTGCCTTCAGCCCAGAGCATGATCCTGGAGACCCGGGATCATGTCCCGTGTCGGGTTCCCTGCACGGAGCCTGATGCTTCTCCCTCTGCCTGTGTCTCTGTCTCTGTCTCTCTCTCTCTCTGTCTCTCATGAATAAATAAAATAAAATCTAAAAATAAATAAATAAACAGGATATTAACAAATCATTACAAATTATTTACTATTTTCACAGAGAAAATATTCCTTTAAAATGGTGAGAGATGACAGTCACTACCTTATTTAAGTGATACATGGAACAGTGGACAACCTAGCTTTGTGTGTCCCCTGATGTGATACAATATGAAACCTACAGCATTACCAATGAAACATTCTGCAAATAAATGTTAATTCTGATGTCTAGACCCAACTTCCAGCTAATAGAAAATATAAACGAATATAAGAAACAAATTAAATTCACCATAAGAAAACAATGTGACTGGGATCCCTGGGTGGCGCAGTGGTTTGGCGCCTGCCTTTGGCCCAGAGCGCGATCCTGGAGACCCGGGATCGAATCCCACATCGGGCTCCCTGTGCATGGAGACTGCTTCTCCCTCTGCCTGTGTCTCTGCCTCTCTCTCTCTCTCTCTCTCTCTCTCTGTGTGACTATCATGAATAAATAAATTTAAAAAAAAAATCTTAAAAAAAAAAAAGAAAACAATGTGACTAACCCAGCATGTGGAATAGTTTTCAAAATGGTTCAGAACTCTTAAAAATAAATAAATTGGAGCTCCTGGTGGGCTCCGTTGGTAGAGCATGCAGCTCTTGATCTCAGGGTTGCAAGTTTGAACCCCACATGAGGTGTAGATTACCTAAAAATAAACTCTTTAAAAAGAAAGCAAGCCAGCCAGCCATGAGACGGGAAGGATTAGCAGGGGATAAAGGATTATTACAGAATAAAAGCAAATAAAATATATAAAAACAAAAATGTAGGGGCATCTGGGTGGCTCAGCCACTTAAGCATCTTCCTTCAGCTCAGGTCACGATCTCAGAGTCCTGGGATTGAGTTCTGCATTAGGCTCCCTGCTTAGCAGAAAGCTTGTTTCTTCATCTCCCTCTACCTGTTTCTCCCTTTCCCTCCCCCTGCTTGTGATGTCTCCCTGTGTCAAATAAATAAATAAAATATTTTTAAAAACATATTTTCTTTATTTATTCATGAAAGACACAGACAGAGAGAGAGAGAGAGGCAGAGACACAGGCAGAGGGAGAAGCAGACTCCCCGCAAGGAGCCTGACTTGGGACTCGATCCTGAGTTTCCAGGATCACACCCTGGGCAAAGGCAGCACTAAACCGATGAGCCACCTGGGCTTCTCCATAATCTTAAAAAAACAAAACAAAACAAACTATAATGTGCCAATCTTGATTGACCAATCTTGATTTTGAAAAATGACAGTTTGGGACAACAGGAAAATCTGAAAATGGTTTGGATACTAAATATTATAGAATTACTGCTAATTACAATTAATTACATTTTAAAAAGTATATAAATCAAATTGGGTAAATATGTTACCAATTTGTGAATGCAGATGGGAAAGTATAGTGTTTATTACACTGTTCTTTCAACTTTTCATAATGTTTGAAGGTATTCAAGGTAGCCAACTTATCTGAATGTGACTCCAGGACAATTGGATTTCTCTGTGTAGTCACCTGCAGCCAAAAGGACCTAGCCATCCAACCCTGTAAACTGATCCTATAGCACTCATACCCCACCCTCAAAAAACTCTGCTTTTGCCCAGATGTTTGCTGCAGCTTTACTCATGGTGCCAGTCTCACCTTTTCTGAGAAGCCTTTCCTACCTCCACAGGCAAAGCAAGGCTCATCCTTCCTTGGGCCTATACACATTCCTTCCCTTAGTCCCATTCACATTCCTCTAAAACCAGACCACTCTAGCCATAAGCAGGTCCCTCTGTCCCCCTAACAAGATCTGTTCTCCTGCCTACAACAAAAATGGGCAAGGCAGCATTCTATTCACTGCTTGACACAAAGCTTATTAAATTACCACAGGAGTAAATAAGTAAAACATTTGGAGGGCCTCTGTCCCATAAGGCTGTGGGGAAGGGTCCCTTTTCTCCTTAAGCAGGGTTAAAAATCAAAATCAGCCTTTGAGGATCAATGTTGGGGCTGCCACAAGCTGGCAGTCTTGTTTTCCTGCCTTAGACATCTGTAGTTGCTAGGAGTTCACACTTAATCTATACCAGGCATGCTGACCCCACAGTCAGACTAGAATCTGAAATGGCAGCACCAGGCACGAGGGTCCTGGCCCTCCTTGGATAGTGCCAGGCTCTCATGAGCTGATCCTGGCCTGTGTTGCCCCAAAAGTAGCTTGGCCCCCTGCCTGCTCCATAGGCAACACCTAACAAACACACCTAAACAAGGTCCAAACTGGACTACAAAGCACAGGGTGGTGGGGAAGAGCAGTGACTGAGTGGGTGCTGGAGAAGCACCACATGCAATCAGGACAAGGAGGTCAGACCTGACACTTGGTACACGAATCATAAGCACAAGCCCTGCTTCTAAGTAGTTAGCTGTACCTAATCGGACAGCTCAGGCTGCAAGTGGGAAGCTTTCTATCAGTGCCAAATAATATTTTATGAAGTTTCCAAGTTCTAACAGTTTTTCTTCACTGACAAAAGTTCTGAAAGCACCTTGTTTTGTTCTAAAGGCAATAAACCACTTTCTGTGGAACTGTGAAAGAAAAATTGGAAGCAGGGACATCTGGGTGGCACAGTCGGTTGAGTGTCCAACTCCTGATTTTGGCTCAGGTCATGATCTTAAGCTTGTGAGATGGAGCCCCAAGCTCCATGCTCAGCAGAGTCTTCTTGAGGTTCTGTCTCTTTCCCTCTCCCTCTAATCCGCCCACCAGAGCTATCTTTCTCTTTAAGAAATAAATAAGATAAATCTTTAAAAAAAAAACTGGAAACAAAAAGTTCTAAAAGTAGAGTAAGGGCAGCCCTGGTGGCGCAGCGGTTTAGCTCCGCCTGCAGCCCGGGGTGTGATCCTGGAGACCTGGGATCGAGTCCCACGTCGGGCTCCCTGCATGGAGCCTGCTTCTCCCTCTGCCTGTGTCTCTGCTTCTCTTTCTCTCTGTGTCTGTCATGAATAAATAAATAAAATCTTAAAAAAAAAGGAGAATAATGATCTGAAACATAGTTTATCCACTTAAGAGAATAGGCATGTTTTACATTATGCTATCATAATAACTAAAAAAGTAAAAGAATATGTAAAAATCTTATGTACACTCAGATCATGCCAGTTTTATTTTTATTTATTTATTTGGGAGAAAGAGTATACACACACACGCAGAGAAACAAAAGGGGAAGGAGATAAACAAGGAGACTCAGACCTGGACTCAATTCAACAATCATGAGATTATGACCTGAGCTAAAATCAAGAGTCTGACACTTAACCAACTGAGCAACCCACCCAGGCACTCTATGACTATTTTATTTTAACAGAATTTTTTTTAAGATTTTTTTTTTATTTATTTATTCATGAGAGACACAGAGAGAAACAGAGGCAGAGCAGAGCAGGCTCCATGCAGGGAGCTCGACATGTGACTCGATCCCGGGTCTCCAGGATCACACCTCAGGCTGCAGGCGACACTAAGCCACTGTGCCACCGGGGCTGCCCTTTTAACAGAATTTTTTTAAAGCAATCTCTACACCCAACATAGGGCTCACCGGGATCCCTGGGTGGCTCAGCAGTTTGGCGCCTGCCTTTAGCCCAGGGCGCGATCCTGGCATGGAACCTGCTTCTCCCTCTGCCTGTGTCTCTGCCTCTCTCTCTCTGTCTATCATGAATAAATAAATCCTTTAAAAAATATATTTAAAAAAAAACATAGGGCTCACACTCACAACCCAAGATCAAGAGTCATATGCTCCACCTACTGAGCCAGGCAGCTGCCCCGTGATCATGCCTTCTGTAAATATAAGCAATTACAAAAAGACTACCTTGTTAAGTTGGTAGAATTACAAGTAAGTTTTTCCTATATTACTTACTATTTACTATATAATGCTATATTACTAGCATACTTGAAAAAAATATAAGTAAGATAATTGACTCAAGAAAAATAAAATAGAACAATAACAAAGTATTTGAGGGGTGCCTGGGTGGCTCGGTCAGCTAAGGGTCTGACTCTTGATTTTGACTCAGGTCATGATTTCAGGGTTGTGAAATGAAGCCCCACATCAAGCTCCACACCCAGTGTGGAGCAAGCTCAAGATTCTCTTTCTCTCTCTCTCCCTCTGCCCTCCCCCCCCCCACAAAAATAATAAACTTTAAAGAAGTATTTGATTTGGGAGACTAAAATTTAATAAATAAATAAAATATTTTTTAAAAAAATATTTTTACAAAAAGGGATACTGGCAAGATTTAGGAAAGCTTCAAGAAACTTCCCAGACGGGGGGCCTGGGTGGCTCAGTCAGTTAAGCATATGACTCTTGGTTTCAGCTCAGGTCATTATCTCAGGGTTCTGGGACCAAGCCCCACATCGGGCTCTGCACTCAGCACAGAGACTGCTTTTCTCCCCAACTCTCTGCTCCTTCACCTTCCTACCCTGTTCACACATATTCTCTCTCTAATAAATAAAATCTTTTTTTTTAAGATTTTAAAATTTATTCATGAGAGACACAGAGAGAGGCAACCGCTGAGCCACCCAGGCATCCTTCAAATAAATAAAATCTTTAAAAGTAAAAAGAAGCTGTTTCAGAGAGAAAAAAAGAAGACTCTCACTTTCTAAGAATTCTAGAACAAGAGACTGAAACTAGACAAGGATAGTGCAAGAAAAGATCAAAACCAAAAATATTAATGAACATGGATACCAAAATCCCAAATAAAATAATAGCAAACTGAATCCCATAATTTAATATATATTTTATTATTATATTATACATATATTATATCATGTATTATATTTATGGCCTAATAGGGTCTATCCAGGAATACAGGCAAAAATTGTTCAACATTAGAAAATCTACTAATGGGGAAGCCTGGGTGGCTCAGTGCTTGAGCGTCTGCCTTGGGCTCAGGGCATGATCTTGGAGTCCCAGGATTGAGTCCCACATGAGGCTCCCTGCATGGAGCCTGCTTCTCCCTCTGCCTAGGTCTCTGCCTCTCTCTCTCTCTCTCTCTCTGTGTCTCTCATGAATAAATAAATAAAATCTTAAAAAAAAAAAAAAAAGAAAATCTACTAATGTCATATACCATACCAATACACTGAAGAGATAAAAATGTATACGGTCAAGTAATTAGTTGTCCAGAAAGCATTAGATAAAATTTAACAGTCATGAGCTATCTCTCAGGCTAGGGGAAAAAAAGAAAAAAAAAAAACAACTTCCAGCAGCAAAAAATAAACAGGAAGAAACTACCTTAATCTGATTAAAAAATCTACCATGATCTTAACATTAAACATGATACTTCAGTGAAGAACCTTCAAATGTGCTCCTATTAATCAAACAGTAAGACACTGGAGACTACTATCACCACGACCATTTAACACCGTGCTAGTGTGGTCCTGGTCAATGAAATAGGAGAGGGATGTCTGGGTGGCTCAGTGGTTGAGCGTCTCCCTTGTCTCCCTTTGGCTCAGGTCGTGACCCCAGGGTCCTGGGATTGAGTCCTGTATCCGGCTCCCTGCAGGGAGCATGCTTCTCTCCCTCTGCGTAGGTCTCTGCCTCTCTGTGTCTCTCATAAATAAATAAATAAATAAAATCTTTTTAAAAAAATGGGAAAGAGGGGCGCCTGGGTGGCTCATGTGGTTAAGCATCTGCCTTCGGCTCAGGTCATGATCCCAGGGTCCTGGGATCAAGCCCCGCATCAGCTCCCTGCTCAGAGGGGAGTCTGCTTCTCCCTCTCCCTCTGCCCATCCCCCACCACCTTGTTCATGCTTGCTCTGTCACTCTCTCAAATAAATAAATAAGATCTTTAAAAAAAAAAATGGGAGAGAGAGAGAAGGAAAGAAAAGGGAGCAAAGAAAGAAGGAAGGAAAAGAAATGAGAGGCATAAGGATTGGAAAGTAAGAGGCAATATATTTGCATATATATGACAGTCTACGTAGAAAATCCAAAAAAGCTAGTAGCTCAAGTATAAAAATGCAGCACAAGTTTCTGGATACAAAATTAGCATACAAAACCCAACAGCAATAAACCCTCACATATCCACCAGTCATGACTACTTTTGCTTCCTCTATCCTCCCATCCTTTCCTCCGTTCATATTACCTTTGAAGCAAGTTCCAGACAATATATCATTTTATTCATAAATGTCAGTATACAATCTCTAAAAAATGAGGACTTGTTAAAAAACATAGCTGTATCACTTCCATTCCTGAAAAAGTTAACAATGCTCAGGACGTGTGGATGGCTCAGTCAAACATCTGCCTTCGGTTCAGGTCATGATCTCAGGGTCCTGGGATCAAATCCTGAGTTGAGCTCCCTGCTCAGTAGGGAGCCTGCTTCCCCCTCTCCCTCTCCCTCTGCCTCTCCCCGTTTTTTTTTTTAAGACTTATTTATTTATTTATGATAGACACAGAGAGAGAGAGAGAGAGAGAGGCAGAGACACAGGCAGAGGGAGAAGCAGGCTTCATGCCGGGAGCCCGATGCGGGACTCGATCCTGGGACTCCAGGATCACGCCCTGGGCCAAAGGAAGGCGCCAAACCGCTGAGCCACCCAGGGATCCCCTCTCCCCCTGCTTTTATGTGCTCTCTCTCTCTCTCATGCTCTTTCATATAAATAACAACTTTTTTACAAAGTTAACAATGATGCTTTAATATCATTAATTGATATTCAAATTTCCAACAATTACATAAATGTCATAAATGGTTTTTTTAGCAGTTGCTTTTGAATTATGATCTCAGTAAAAGTTCACACGCCGAATTTGGTCAAAAACAACAAAACTCAATAGCACACACCACCAATAACCAAAGAGAAAATGTAATATAAAAAGATCCAGGGACAACTGGGTGGCTCAGTAGTTTGGGCATCTGACTCGATTTTAGCTCAGGTCATATCAGGGTCATGGTGTCAAGCCCCACGTGGGACCCTGTGCTCAGCAGAGTCTGCTTCAGATTCTCTGCTCTGCCCTCCCCCCACTCACAAATATTCTCTCTCCCTCCGTCCCTCCCTCTCTCTCTCCCTCTCAAATAAATATAAATAAATATAAATATAAATATATATACATCCATACACACACACATACACAATCTTTAAAAAAAAAGACCTGGGCAGCCTGGTGGCCCAGTGGTTTAGCGCCACCTTGGGCCCAGGGTGTGATCCTGCAGACCCAGGATAGAGTTCCACATCAGGCTCCCTGCATGGAGCCTGCTTCTCCCTCTGCCTGTGTGTGTCTCTGCCTCTCTCTGTCTGTGTCTGTCATTCATAAATAAATAAACAAACAAACAAATATATAAATAAATAAATCTTTTTAAAAAATACAATAAAAACATTAAAATAAAATTCACATTTTTATTTTTAAGATTTTATTTATTTATTCATGAGAGACACAGAGAGGCAGAGACACAGGCAGAGGAAGAAGCAGTCTCCCCAAGGGGCACTAGATGTGGGACTCAATAGGGCACTCCAGGATCATGCCTGGAGCCGAAGGCAGATGCTCAACCCCTGAGCCACCCAGGCTCCCTAAAATAAAACACATTAAAAGTATGTAACTTTGAATGTCAATTATACTTCAATTACAATAACAGTAAAGATTGAAGAATACAACAAATAAAATAAAGCACAAAGATGCAAAATCAGTCTTAACAGCTATCAAGACTTACTTTTTTTTTTTTTTTTAAAGATTTTGTTTATTTATTCATAGAGACACAGGAAGAGAGAGAGAGAGGCAGAGACACAGACAGAGGGAGAAGCAGGCTCCATGCAGGAAGCCTGACGTGGGACTCGATCCTGGGTCTCCAGGATCACACCCCAGGCTGCAGGCAGCGCTAAACCGCTGCACCACCAGGGCTGCCCAAGACTTACTTTAAAGCAATATGAATTAGACAATGTGTTGCTAATTGCACTAGAGTAAATATAAATTAATATAATAAAGAGCTAAGAATAGATTCACATTATGGGACTTAATACATAGAAATGGTACTACAGATCAGTGGGAAAAGAATGGACAGTCCTATAAACTATGTTGGGGCAACTGATTATTTTATATAGTGAATAAAAAAGATCAGACCAAGTTCATCCCATACATAAAATCAATTCTAGGTAGATAAAGATTAAAATGTGAAAAGCCAAACTTAATACTTTTAGATTAATTTAGGAGAGGATCATGTGCCATAAAAGATACCAGAAACAAGCTGAAAAGTCAAGCCACAGACTAGAAAATTTCTGCAACACAAACTGACGAAGAATTGGAATCCATAACATATTACTAAAACACTAATAAATCACTAAAAAAAGACAATCAAAATAGTCAAGAGCAAGTCACAGAACACATATATTAAAAAATGCTCGATTTCACTAGACAGTATGCCTAGTGAAAGTTTCATAACCAACAGATTGGCAAAACCAGAAAGTCTATAAAAAGCAAGGATTGATAAGGATATGGAAAAACAGGAAGTTTTACGCACTACTGCACAAGTATAATTTAGAAGAAGCATTTTGGAGATAAACTTGGCAACTTCCAGTAAAACTGAAAATGTATATATCATATTACTCAACAAATCCACTAGAATAGGGCTTATCAAACAACAGTTCCATGACCCATTAGATTATAAAATAATGATTCTAAACCAGCATTTGTGGATATGTTCAGGAAACATACATACAACATAGAGGGAAAACATCAGAATGTAATGCATGTACTAAAGGTTAAGAACGGTTTCTAAAAAAAAAAAAAAAAAAAAAAAAAAAGAACGGTTTCTAAAAATTTTTGCTTCCATTAAATTTATATGTATACATGGATGAGTACTATACTGGATTTAAAATATATTTACTATAAATTGCCATAAAAAAGTTTGAAAGCCACTGTCTAAGAAGTATTGCAAATGGACACACACACAAAAATCATTTACAAAGATGTTCACAGTAGCACGGTTTTGGATTTTAAAATTTTATTTATTTATTCTTTTTAGTTATCTGTACACCTAACATGGGGCTCAAACTCACAACCCCGAAACCAAGAGTGGCACACTCTTCTGTCTGAGCCAGCCAGGCACCCCAGCAACACTGTATTTAAAGTGAAAAACTAGAGGAGTGCCTGGCTGGCTCAGTACGTAGAGCATATGACTCTTGATCTCAGGGTTATTAGTTCAAACCTCACACTGGACCTATTGCTTACTTTAAAATAAATAAAGTGAAAAACTGGAATCTAAATGTGTATCAGTAGGATAAACAAAATATTGTATATTCTTTTTTTTTAACATGGTATATTCATACAATGCAATTCTATATAAAAGTTAGGATGAATATCCTTCATATCAGTATGGATAAGTTACAAAAACATAAGCTAAAGAAAAGAAACAAACAATATAATACCACTTCTATTAATTTTTTTAATACCTAAAGTGATTCTATTATTTATGAATACATATATCAATAAAAATGTAAAATCATGGACAGAAAGGATACAACCAAATTCGGGATGCTGGTTGCCTCTATAGAACTCAGAAGGGGAACTGAATTGGAAAGGTATAAAAGATACTTCCATTAAATCAGAAATGTTTTATAACCTCAATTTTTTCAACATAAATATAATAAAACAAAAATGTTTCATTTACTGAGTGACATTTATTAAGTTATTTATAAATCTTATTAAATTTTTACAGACTAATTCATTTTATTAATATTTATTTGAGTGATAAGTACACAGATTATTAAACGGCTAGCCATACTTTTTTACTTTTTTATAGTCTAATGTTTTTCCATATTTAAAAAGAATTCTTTTGATTAAACTGTCTTAAAAAAGGGCTGAGGGAAAACAAAAAGGGGAAATAATCACAGAGAACATAAACAGCCTAAAACAACTAGATGAAAAATAAATAAATAAATAAATAAATAAATAAATAAATAAATAAATAAATAAAACAACTATGTGTTCAAAACATCCATAATTCATATATCAAATCTAGCCCCAAAAGGCAGCAGAGACATTTTGGGCTCCAGTCATTTCCCTGCTTCTTTTTCCCCTCTTTCCTCTTCCTATACCCCAAGAACTGGTCAGCCTATTTTGAGAAAACTCCCCAAAAGGACTACACTCTTCCTTATGAAAACTCAGGTTTGAGTTCTGAAACCCCCACCTTTCCCTTAAGCATCAACAAATGACCAAATTCTAGGATGCCCTCAACAACAACCATCATTTTATAGTTGGTAAGGAAGTCCTTTCTCCACATATTCTATTCTTTGATTTTCAGAAAAACTCTGAGGTTGATATTACTACTACCTACACATTTATAGATGAAGCTGATGCTCAAAGTAGCTAATTACCTGCCAGAGGTCACAAGTCAATGACAAGTCAGGACTACAACCCCTCAGCCTCTAAATTTAATCACCCCTACAAAGTGATGACTAAATTTCAACCATAGCACACACCCAGAAAACAGGAGAGATTGTTCACAATACACAAACAAATCCAATCTAATCCCTTTCATTCGTCTATCCTTGATCTTTCCTTTCTTCTTCCAGATAGGCAGCCAAGAGCAAGAAAGATGCTACTTTTAACTCTTCCTTGCCTTGTAGCCATCCATGCTTCTTTTTCCCAACACTTCCTCACCCAAACAGGCAGAAAGGGGAAACAAGTATTAACAAGTAGTCACTGGATGGTCTCCAGGACAGAGGGAAGCACCAAAAAGAACCGGCATTTCCACAGCTCTAGGCTTAAGTATCCTTCTACCTTCCAAGAGTCAGGGAGCAAGAAAACACTAGAGAAAGGCCCAGGCTACCCCTCTTTACCAGTGCTAGCAAAAATCCTTTACTGAAGCAACTTAATTAGCAGAAAAATATAAAAGTACCAGTTTTTTAATCGGTCCCGGGCTTCCAACTGGGCTCCCACTTCAAAGCTGATTCCTCGTCTGTTAGGTGGATGCTTTGTCATTTTCAGTCATCAGCAGGGCTGCCTTTATTCTCCTGAAAAAGCCAATTAAATATTTATGAAACTTAGGCAAAGTCTGCCCAGAGTGTAGCATCATTCACTACACATAAAAGACAAACAGGCATTATTCAAAACAAAAAGTTCCAGGAAACCCTGCCAGTGGCTTTCTTCATGCCTGCTCTCATCCTAACACAGGCGTGCCCTCCCTTGGCTCCTCCTCTTCTATTATTCAGCATCCTGTAGTTTCACAAACTGAGGAGACCCCCACTCAACACTGCTGACAAGGACTCAACTCTAAGGGGCATTCCTCAGAACTCTAAAAACACAATTGCTCTCCAGGTTAAATATAATCATTTGCTAATGCATTCAATATCTGAGACACTAGAAAAATGGTCAAGACCAAAAGAGACACACATTTCCTGTCCTCATGAAGCCTCTAGCCCACTGGGGGACGACAAAAATGTAGCCAGTAAACAGAAGAATAACCACAAGCTGCAACTCCTACGAATTTTATGTACACAAAAGCTGACACTTGATTTCTGGCCCTATTTGGAAGGTTGGACAAGAAAGAACTATTTATACTTTCTCTGTTCTATTTATATTTCTGCCTCCTCTTTTTTTTTTTTCCTGCCTCTTCTTGACTTCATTCTGACAATTTATATTTTCCTAAGTAATTCTTCATCAAATCTTTGGATACTGGGATTGGTGATCATTTTCTATGTGAATAAAATTTATCTCTAGGGGCCAGTGGTGGTTCTGATGGTGATGTAGCCACTCTGAGTTCTCGAGGCACTTAAACAGGCCACCTTCACATAGTAGGCCACCTCAAATCGCATTTTCCCCAATTAAACTTTGGGTCTCAAAAAAAGCTTATACTGCCCAACCAACACCAGAGTAATGCTAGGGCAACATCTGTGTCATATCAGAAACACAATCTTAGCAATGGACTAACTAAATGTGGAAAAATCACTGAAGTGGATCCTCATATCTGATGTGTAATGCTATCATATCTTAGGAAGAATCTGTATGCAGTACATTATATGAGAAGTCAGGATCCCAAATTACACCACTTTGAGCTCACATTAAAACTCATGTATGGGGACGCCTGAGTGGTTGAGCATCTATCTGCCTTTGGCTCAGGGCATGACCCTGGTCCTGGGATCGAGTCCCGCATCAGGCTCCCTTCGAGGAATGCCTGCTTCTCCCACTGCCTGTATCTCTGCCTCTCTCTGTGTATCTCTCATGAAGAAATAAATAAAATCTTAAAAAAAAAAAAAAAAAAAACTCATATATGTTTGGAGCGCCTGGATGGCTCAGTCGATTAAGTGTCCAACTCCTGATTTCAGCTCAGGTCATGATCACAGGGTCCCTGGATCAAGCCCCACGTTGGGCTCCTCCTCTCTTTGCCCCTCTCCATATCTCTAAAATAAATTTAAAAATAAATCTTTAAAACACATGTGTATTTAGGGACACCAGGGTAGCTCAATCAGGTAAGCTCCAGACTCTTCATTTCAGCTGAGGTCATGATCTCAGGATCATGATCAAGCCCCACAACAGACTCCATACTAGGTGTGGAGCCTGCTTAAGATTTTCTCTCTCCCTTGCCCTCTGCTTCTCCCCCAACTCGTGCATGCACATGCACACATTCTCTCTCAATAAAAATCTAAAAAAAAAAAAAAAAGTAGAAAAAAACAGGTTGTAGGTGATTGCTCTTTATTTCGTTTTCTTTTTAAGATCCTATTTATTTATTCATAAGAGACAGAGAGAGAGAGGCAGAGACATAGGCAGAGGGAGAAGCAGGTTCCCTTCATCGGGGAGCCCAATGCAGGACTCGTTCCCAGGACCCCGGGATCACGACCTGAGCCAAAGGCAGACGCTCAACCACTGAGCCTGAGAGACTCAGGCATCCTGGAAGTGACTGTTCTTTTCCTTTTATTTATTTTTTAAAGTAATCTCTACATCAAACATGGGATTTAAACTCACAACCCTGAGATCAAGAGTCACATGCTCTACTGACTGAGCCAGATAGGTACACTTGTTCTTTTCCTTTTAAACAATTTCATAAATTTAAAGATTTTCACAATGGAATTTTTCCATAAGAAAAAAAACCCTGTAATTTGAAGGATGAGCTATCCATTAAACCAATTCTGAAGGGCTGATACTGGGGAACACACAAAACAACTCAAATGAAGACAGGAATGGTTGACAGTTGTATTAAGGAAGCTAAAACATTCTGAAAAACTGAAAAGTTATTATGTTAAGAAGGAGTGTTTCTGGGGATCCCTGGGTCGCTCAGCGGTTTAGCGCCTGCCTTTGGCCCAGGGCGTGATCCTGGAGTCCTGGGATCGAGTCCCACGTTAGGCTCCCTACATGGAGCCTGCTTCTCCTTTTGTCTGCATCTCCGCTTC
Organism: Canis aureus; assembly: GCF_053574225.1. NCBI lineage: Eukaryota > Metazoa > Chordata > Mammalia > Carnivora > Canidae > Canis > Canis aureus. The sequence goes on along the minus strand of NC_135636.1, from coordinate 30,196,565 downwards.
TCTCTGTGTGTGTGTCTCTCATGAATAAATAAATAAAATCTAAAAAAAAAAAAAAAATAAGGAGTGTTTCTACTATAATGACCCTAGGAAAGGGAGAGCCAGAGGTCTGACTGACTTTACCTAATACTCCCAAGAAAAATGAAATATCAAATCTGATGTAAGTAAATCCAATCAGTATAAGTTTTCATTTTGGCTTAACTAACAAATACCAACTCAAATTATCTATCTTTTTATCTCTGATGTCATATATAATAAGTAATATACAGCTTAATAGTTTGGCTTTCCAGATTATATGAAAAAGTAATGCCAGGGGTGCCTGGCTGATGCAGTCAGTAGAGCATGCAATTCTTGATCTCAGGATTGTAAATTCAAGCCCCACATTGGGTGTAGAGATTACTTAAATATAAAAAATAAAAAATTTTAAGTGATGCCAAACAAGAAGAAAGGCAGAGTGGCACTGAACACTCACTAAGCTATAAATATTTGTCAGACTTTATGCATGGGGGACAGCTCCCTTTTACAGAGGCTATGCATATAATGTAATGGGTTTAGGGGCACCTTGGTGGCTCAGTTAAGCATCTGCCTTCAACTCAGGTCATTACCTCAAGGTCCTGGGAAGAAGCCCAATTAGATCTTCCTGCTCAGTGGGGAGTCTGCTTCACCCTCTGCTTCTCCCCCCTGCTCATGCTATTTCTCAAATAAATAAAATCATTTAAAAAATAATAATAATGTAATGGGATTAAACGCTTGACCTTAAACCCCCAGATCCACCTCATACTACCTGAATGAATCTGAGTAATTACTTAATCCCACTGAATTTGTTTCCTCTCCTTAAAAGGGGTTAGTGGTGACAACAGTACCTATCTCTAGGCAGTGGGTGTGAGGATTGAGATAATCCATTTAAGGGGCACAAGACTGATACAGAGTAAGGACTACAAAGGAATTATTAGCTATTAATAATTCTATTGTCACAAATGAGGAAATTAGGCTTAAAGTAATTTGGCTAACAGTGCTAAATGACAAACCCCAGAACAAAAGCTCAGGTCTGCTTCATTTCTGAATTAATTCTTTCATCACACAAATTCTCCCCAGGTACCCTAGGAGGCCTTCCATTAAAATACAGGAGCATGGGAGGAAGGCAGTAAATGAATGAAGATGAGCAAATTATTCCCAGTGGCGCAAAGGAAAAAAAGGAAAAGAAAAGAAAGAAAGAAACAATTCCTCTTGAGGCTAAATTGTCTTCCTAACCATGAACTAAAACCTGTTTCATTCAAACTCTAACCCACTTACTTGAAGTTTTACTCTCTGGGATCACAAAGAATAAGACAAAGGATTAATATGACTTTTGTGTCCCATCCCCAATCTTCCCCCACACTCTTCTAGAGTGGCAGCACTTGTCTTTTGATTTCACATTAAATCATTCGACAATTGATTAGTGAGTACTATTCCTCAGGCATTGTGCTGGAAATGAGGAGTAAGAAATCCAACTCAGACCCTGCTCTAGTCCACCCAGAAAGATAAACACAAACACTAGAAGGAGATGAACAAGCTCTAACAAGGGGCAAGGGGAATGACATCAAGAAATCATCTAAAAGTCTCAATTTAATTTTGTTGTTTTTAAGTAAACTCTACGCCCACCATGGGACTCGAATTTACAACCCTAAGATCCTAAGTCCCATGGTCTACAGTCTTAGGCAGCCAGGCACCCCAAAGTCTCAATTCAATTTGACAACACTAACAAAAGGAGTTCAAAGCAGAAGCAGGAATTTTTTATTTAAAAAGTTACCTAAGTACTTTTTTTTTTTTTTTAAACTTCTCACACTAAGTTTAACACAAGTTGTTCTCAAGATGCAAAAGGATGGGGCACCTAGCTGACTCTTTTGATTAAAGGTCTGCCTTCAGTTCAGGTCATGATCCTGGGGTCCTGGGATCCAGCCCCAGGTCAAGCTCTCTGCTGGGCAGGGAGTCTGCTTCTGCCTCTCCCTCTGCCTGCTGCTCTGCCTACTTGTGCTCTGTCAAATAAATAAATAAAATCTTTAAAAATAAATAAAGAAGGATGCAAAAGGGCTAAGATTCTATCTATAGCTTTCAACTTATCCATTCTTCAGGGCCTTGGCTTTTTCTTCAAAAAATCTCCAGCTTCCAGAATTAAGAATTAAAGGTAATATATTCAATAAGGACACAGAGGAAAAATAAGAGAAAAAAAACTTATGCTATCTGTATTTATATAGGATTCCATTTTAAAGACCTTGATAGGGCTTTAAATTATCCCTTTACATTTAAATTTCCCTATAATGGGAACCTACTGCCACAAAGGAGATATAAAGGCTTATTTCTTTAAATACAGTATTCAAAGTCAATGCTCCTATATCAATAATAATGAAAGCTTTCAGTGTATGCTGTGTAATACTGTTTAAGAGGCACTTTCACAAAGGTGGGGGGAGGTATAGCTACAAAGCAAATGACAAAGAGCTAACTTCCTATATTAAGAGGGACGCCTGAGTGGCTCAGTGGCTGAGCATCTGCCTTTGGCTCAGGGCGTCATCCTGGAGTCCCTGGATGAGTCCTACATCGGGCTTCCTGCAAGGAGCCTGCTTCTCCCTCTGCCCATGTCTCTGCCTCTCTTTCTCTATGTCTCTCATGAATAAATAAATAAAATCCTTAAAAAAAAAAAAAATAAGAGTGCATACAAACCAAGAACAAAAAAGTCAACTTACTCAAAAGTGGGCAAAATATAAGAACTGGAAGATTGCTCGGGAAGGGGGAGAAAATACAAAGCTCTAATTAGCATGTTATATTCTATCCATATAATATCACCCTAAATTAAAAGAAATGCAAATCAAAATAATTTTTCAGTTCTAAGGCAAAAAATTTAAAGGTAGGATAATCAATGTTTTCAGGATGAGGAGAAAAAAAAGCATCCTTATGCACTGTTGGTAGAAGCATAAATTGGAAAAGCTTTTCTAGAGGCAACTTGGCACTATCTACAAAAATACACATGGAGTGCCTGGTGGGCTCAGTCAGCAGAGCATGTGATTCTTGATCTCCGGGTGATGAGTTCAATCCCCACGTTGGGAGTAGAGATTACATAAATAAAAAATATACACATATCTGCAACCCAATGGTCCCACAGCCAGTAACTTACCCTAGAGATACATCCCCAAAGTCTGCCAAATTACCTGTACTGATGATCAATATAGCTCTGCAATTTCTGCAGCTAATATGTCCTTTAAAAGAGGCCTCGCTAAACAAATTATGTACATAGAATGTTGTACAGCCATTAAAAGGAATAATGGCTATCAGTAGATGTCAATATGGAGCCATCTGTAAGACATATTGTCAGGTAAAAAGGGCATGGTATAGAGGCATGTGTATGGTATTATCTTTTCAATGTAAACAAACATAAATATAGGCACATCTATTATAGCATATGCATAAAATTATTTCTTAAAAGGAACTAAGAAACTGTTTAAGTAGTTCTGTTAATGAGAGGAATGCAGCATGGAAAAGTAAGTTTTCATTTTTTATCTTACTATATTGTTAGAATTTTCTAACCTCAAAAATGTACTTTTTTTGTCAGCAGGGGATTATCTAGTTGGTAAGATTTTAATCTTGGATTACTTATTACTCTTTGTATTTTTTAAAAATATTACTTAAATATACAAAAGTTCTGGGGTACCTGGGTGGCTCAATCGGTTAAGCATCTGCCTTCGGCTCAGGTTATGACCTTAGAGTCCTGGGATCGAGCCCCAAATTGCCTTCTCCCTCTGCCCCTCCCCTGTTCATGCTCTTTCATGCACGCAGTCTCTCTCAAATAAAATCTTCAAAATAAATAAATAAACAAAAGTCCTTTCATTCATTTTTTTTAAGATTTATTTGACACAGAGAGAACAGGCACAGCACGGGGAGTAGCAAGCAGAGTGAGGGAGAAGTAGGCTCCCTGCCAAGAAAGGAGCGTGACTCTGGGATCATGACCTGAGCTGAAAGCAATTGGTCAGCCCACTGAGCCACCAAGGTGCCCATCAGTAAGTATTTATTGAATGCCTATGTGCCAGGTACTGCAAATAGATACTAGAAGGACAAGACTACCCCAACCCTGTTCTCTAGTGGGGAAGACAGGTAATAAACAAGATTCACACAAAGAAGATAATCTCTGGCAGGATAAGCACTGTGGGGAAACCCAATAGAAAGACCACTTTAGATAAGGCTGTTACAAAAGACTCTGAGGAGTTGAGATCTGACAGAGATCTAAATGACAAGAAGACAACCAGGTAAAGATCTAGGAGAAAAATTCTAGGCAAAGGGAGAGTCCTAGAGGCAAGGTGTCTCAGGCGGGAGTGTGCCCCCATCTCCCTCACCAGCCCTGTGCCTAGGAGGTAGAGACTACCCTGCAAACCCATAATGCTGTTCCAGAAAAGCTTAACAGTATCAGCAGGTCCAGTGACACCTTCATCTCAAAGGAAGAAGTTTCCAAGGGGACTCTGCCAAAGTTGTCTTGGAGGAAGGTCAGAAATGCTTAGGGATGGAGCATAGACAGGTTTTAGACTCAGATTCTGACAAATCCTGGCTCTACTCATTGGCTGAATTAAGATGAGATAAATCACTGAGCCTCTGTTTGCCCATCTATAAAATAAGATTAATAACCCTACCTCCTAGGGTTGTTGTGAGGAATAAGTGAGCTAATGGATGTCCAATACTTAGCACAGTTAACACTAACTATTCAGCACTGAAAATAAAATGGTTGTATAACAGTAGTAGTAGTAGCAAAACGTACATCAGACACAAAGGATTACAGCCTAATCAATATTATCATGAAGTATTAACAACAAATAGTATCTAATACACTAAAGAACATAGGAAGCATGTATTTAGTCCTGGGAAGGTGAAAAGTTGATTCAAGTAGGGGTAGGGGCCCATCCATGACTACCCTGGTTTCCTCAAGGACACAGAAGGAAGACTGGATCTAAAGCAAAGACCAGTACCATTCTTCAGGCCCCTCCCCAGGTCATACTGTAAAAGCTGAATTAACCTCTTTTATTTTATTTCCTAACCCCCTCAAAGGAGAGGAGGGAAATCAGGAAAGGAGGAAGGAAAGAAATAGGCCAAAAATTACCTTACTCTCTTTATAGACATTTCAAATGCTTTCTCCAAGAGCCAAGTTTTTCCTTCCACAATTAAAATTCAGGCAGAGAGCAAACACAGGTTGAGTTTACTTATTCCAAATTACTGAGAATGAGCTGGTCAAATCAGTGATCTTCCCAGAAGCAGTGGAAAGGGCCTATTGTTCAGGCAGGGCTCCAGAATATATTTGCTCAATGACCTTTGGGACCTTACTCAACTTCACTGAGCTAATCATCCTACCCTCACAAGTTCCTTTTCTCCTCAACAGAGTTTAAGGCCCAAAACTGGCGAATGTGCCAAGCTAGAAACAAGCACATCACCCTTGCCTCCCACTCACCACTTTGTAATACCTACTTGTACGTCTCTCCCACTGCAGGCCCCCATCAGTTCTGATCCAATTACTACAACAGCTTTCAGGAGCTCAAAGCCCTAGCCACAGTTTTCCAGATCTGAATCAATACTGTCTTAGAAACTGACATCTTCTGACTGCCTGTTTTACTACAGACACTATTCTAAGTGCTTTATATAACCATCATCTCATTTAGTGTCTACCTTTTATAGGTTTGTAGTGATGATGATGATTCGCATTTTACAAATGAGAAAACAAAGGTTCAGAAAGTAGGCTGCCCAAATGACAAAGCTAGCAAGTACTGGGACAAGGAATTGAACCCAAGTAGTATGACTCTAATCAACTACCACACAGTTGCTAATATTCCTCACTGCTAGCTACCAAGTGATCATTAGACTCTTCTGTTTAAAACAGTTTGGGTAAATAAATAAAACAGTTCAGGTTGGGGACGCCTGGGTAGCTCAGCGGTTGAGCACCTGCCTTCGGCCCAGGGCGTAATCCTAGAGTCCCAGGATCGAATCCCAGGATGGAGTCCCAGGATCGAGTCCCAAATTAGACTCTCTGCATGGAGCCTGCTTCTCTCTCTGCCTATGTCTCTGTGTGTGTGTGTGTGTGTGTGTGCGCGCCTCATGAATAAATAAGTAAAATCTTAAAAAAAAAAAAAAAAGTCCAGGTTATATGTCAATTATATCTCATTTTAAAAAAGGGGTGGGGGTGCCTAGGTGGCTCCGTCGGTTAAGCATCTGCTTTTGGCTCAGGTCCTGATCCCAGCGTCCTGGGATTGAATCCTGCATCAGGCTCCCTGATCAGCAGGGAGCCTGCTTCTCCCTCTCCCTCTACTTGCAGCTTCCTCTGGTTGTGCTGTCAAATAAATAAATAAAATCTTTAAAAAAAAAAAAGAAAGAAAAGAAAAGAAAAAGCTCAGTAGTTCCCCCATAGGACCAAGTTTAAGCTACTCAGTGTAACATTAAGGCTGTCAGCGAGATAGTCATTGTGACCAAATCAACCTACGAGCCTCTAAAGATGGGCGCTTAAAAATAAGCCACTAGGGGGATCCCTGGGTGGCTCAGCGGTTTATAGTCTGCCTTCGGCCCAGGGCCTGATCCTGGAGACCGGGGATCGAGTCCCACATCGGGCCCCCTGCCTGGGGCCTACTTCTCCCTCTGTCTGTGTCTCTGCCTCTCTCTCTTTCTCTCTCTGTGTCTCTTGTGACTAAATAAATAAAATATTAAAAAAAAAAAAAAAAAGACACTAGGCAAACTGAGCAGAAGGGCAGTGGCACACAGTGGTTAGGTGCCAGAACTCTGGATTAAGACAGACTGGATTTGGATTCCAGCTCTAACATTTTCCAGATAACTCTGTGCAAGTCATTTTCTCTCCGAGCCTCAGGCATCTCACCTATAAAATAGGAATAGTACCAGTACCAACTTTATACATTCATACAGGTGTTGTGAAGAAAGAAATTAGTTAGGCTCTCAGAGTATTACTGCTCTTGCAGCCACACACGTAGCCAGACTCCTTATAGTTCCAACGCCCAGGAACTTTGCTCAAACGAGCTGCTTCCTCTGCCCAGTCCTTCTGCACCTCCCTGAAGGACTTGCTGGGCCAGCAGCCCACTACAATATTCTCCCATGGCAGTCTGGCCTGTTCTCTGGACCACAGCACTCAGCACTCTAGACTGAAACTGCCTGTCTCCAAGCGATCTCTCACAAGGCCCTGCCCTCCCCCATAGGCAGCCCCAGCATTTAACTAACAAGCAGTGCCCTTACATGGTGGTCAGGTGCTTGTTAAATGTCAACTTCCTCACTGGGAGAATAAAAACAAGAAAGAAGGACAAGTATCACTCCCCTAAAGGGAAGTCAGGATTCAGAGAGACAATCACGAGGAGGCTCTTTGAAAGTGCTACCCAAGGGTCAATGAAGGAAGCCTTCAGAGCAGGGGAGGAAGGCAAGATATAGGGAACGAAGGACCTGAAGACAGACCACAATTTTGCTCCTGGACCTAAGCAAAGCTGTATTCATTTTTCAGGCAAGGGGAGGCTCCAGTCTATAAATGTTGGTAGCTTTGGAGTGGGTTTGTGTGGCTTCCTTTCAGAGCAGGGAACCTTTTTTTTTTAAGATTTATTTATTTATATGAGAGAGAAAAAGAGCACACGTGCACACATGCAGGCACTCACGAGTAGGGGGAGAGACAGAAGGAGAAGAAACTTTTTTTTTTTAAGATTTTATTTGATAGAGAGTGTGAGAGGGAGCTGAAGCAGAGGCAGGGGTAGAGGGAGAAGGGGAAGCAGACTCCCCGCTGAGCAGAGAGCCTCGACGCAGGGCTGGATCCCAGGGCCCTGAGATCATGACCTGAACTGCAGACGCTTAACTGACAGAGCCATCCAGACACTCCGATAAAATACAAACTTATGACATGAAGGAATTTTAAAAACAATTTGTGAGGAATAAAACAGAATAGCAGAATAGTAACATATACTCAACTACTATTCATAGTGTACCAAGTTTTGATAACCTTATCAAATACCTAAACTGAAAAAAAAAAAAAATACCTAAACTGTTCTTACAGGACTCCTTAATTGAGGTATCACTATATTACAAAAGAAAACAATGTGATGTGATGAGCACTGGGTGTTCTATTCAACCAATAAATTGTTGAACACTACATCTGAGGGGAAAAAAAAAAGGAAACAATTTGGATATGGAGTCATCACTCCATGAGGCCTCCAAAGACATTTTCCTGAATTACAACTGTTTCACTGCACAGGAGATTTTAATGACAAATAGATTATTTAATAGTTAACTAACTCATCACCTTATTCTTTAAATATTAACTTTTACTCCTGGCCTTTATTATTAATACCAGGAAATGGCCAACATTTACTTCACCACAGGCTAACTCCTTTAGAAATACCTTATCCCCAAATACTGCAACGCAGAGAAGTTGGCAGTATTATCCCATTTTAGAGGAAAGGAGACTTAGAGCAAATAACTTGCCCACGGTCACCTGGCTAGGTGGGGGAGCTGGGATCTGAGAAGCAGGACCTCCTCTAAGATCCACTCTACTTATACTACTTTTTAAAATGGGACCTTTGGGGATGCCTGGGTAGCTCAGCGGTTGAGTGTCTGCCTTTGGCTCAGGACATGATCCCGGAGTTCTGGAATCAAGTACCACTCGGGCTCCCTGCATGGAGTCTGCTTCTCCCTCTGCCTATGTTCTCTGCTGCTTTCTGTGTCTCTCATGAATAAAAAAAAAGAAATATATATATATATATATATATATATATCTTAAAATAGGGCCTTTGAAAATATAAATGAATAATAAATGAAGCCTTTGGGATATCTGCACACTAAAGATTATTAAGGGATTACTGTTTAAGTTGTTCTGTTTTAAAAAGGAAAAAAAATTAAATCTTTTCCCTCTCGACTGAGAGAGTTTTGGATAAAATACAAACAACATGAAGGAATTCTAAATTTTTTTTTTTAAAGTCTGACTTTTGGGATCCCTGAGTGGCGCAGCGGTTTGGCGCCTGCCTTTGGCCCAGGGCGCGATCCTGGAGACCCGGGATCGAATCCCACGTCGGGCTCCTGGTGCATGGAGCCTGCTTCTCCCTCTGCCTATGTCTCTGCCCCTCTCTCTCTCTCTCTCTCTCTCTGTGACTACCATAAATAAATAAAAAATATTAAAAAAAAAATAAAGTCTGACTTTTTTTTTTTTTTTAAGATTTTGTTTGTTTATTCATAGAGACACAGAGAGAGACAGGTAGAGACACAGGCAGAGGGAGAAGCAGGCTCCATGCAAGGAGCCGGACATGGGACTCGATCCTGGGTCTCCAGGATCACACCCCAGGCTGCAGGCGGCGCTAAATCGCTGTGCCACTGGGGCTGCCCATGAAGGAATTTTAAAAACAATTTGTGATGAATAAAACAGAATAGTAACATATACTCAACTATTCACAGTTTACCAAGTTTTGATAGCCTTATACACTGGTTTTCTCATTCCCATTTTAAAGATCAGGAAATGGAAGGAGGGGATCCATGGGTGGCTCAGCGGTTTGGCACCTCAGCTCAGGGCATGGTCCTGGGGTCCCGGGATCGAGTCCCACATCAGGCTCCCTGCATGGAGCCTGCTTCTCCCTCTGCCTAGGTCTCTGCCTCTCTCTCTCTCTGTCTCTCATGAATAAATAAATAAACATTTTTCTAAAAAAAAGGTAATGGAAGGAAAATAACATTTACTGATATTTCCAATGATCAATGTGAGGCAGTTAGGACGATATTTAAGGGAGGAAACAGGTCCCAGAGGTTAAGTAACTACCTACACTGGAAGTCACCCTCCAATGCCCATGTCAAGAGTTTTAAGTCACATGCCCAAGTTATGTGTATTCCCAAGAGAGTGGCAGATGATGAAACTCAAACTCAGGCATATTGCCTCCATGTCTTGGTCCTTGCCATGACCTATCACACAGCCTGGATATAAAAGGAGGCCTCTTTCACTACCTTGCCCTTCTAAACTGCAGATACTTAAGTCTTATATAGGTTGCATCATGACCAATTTCCTACTCATCAAATCACATTGGACAGCATTTGCCACTCCATGGGACCAAGGGACAGTCAAACAGCACCAGCCATGGCCAGGAGCCTCAAGAAAGGGAAAAAGGCAGCCTGAGCTGGACAAGTTTGGCTTCTACAACTGAGGGATGTTTGCATTATCAGGAACATCCTCTGGGATGAAGTGGCAAGGCCACCCCTTCTCTCAGTAGTGCTTCAAATCTGGGTTCCAGACTGCCACGTGTTTGACATTGTGATTAACATGATTTATTCAAACCTCTGAAGAGAACAGTATGGCATTTAAGTAAGGATGCAAGAGCACTGGGAAAATGGGTAAAGAAACTTGGTACTCCATTGAACAAGTTATTCAATCTCAGCTTCCATGTCTGTTAGATGAGGATAATAGATAAACTGAAAACATTCCATAATCTCCGGGACGCCTGGGTGGCTCAGCAGTTGGGTGTCTGCCTTTGGCTCAGGGAGTGATATTGGAGTCCCTGCATGGAGCCTGCTTCTCCCTCTGCCTATGTCTCTGCCTCTCTCTATCTCTTGTAAATAAATAAAATCTTAAAAAAAAAAAAAAAAAGATTACATAAGCTCCAACAGAGTGCTCCAAAAAATGCTAACTATAGTTATTATTGTAAATGCCCACATTTCCAGGCCAGGTTTCCACAACCTAGGAATCCAAACACTTGTGTGCCTGCAACAAAGGTATGTCAATCCATCTAGCTGTGTACCTTTTCTTTTTTTTTTTTTTTAATTTTTATTTATTTATGATAGTCACAGAGAGAGAGAGAGAGAGAGAGAGAGAGAGAGAGGCAGAGACACAGGCAGAGGGAGAAGCAGGTTCCATGCACCGGGAGCCCGACGTGGGATTCGATCCCGGGTCTCCAGGATCACGCCCTGGGCCAAAGGCAGGCGCCAAACCGCTGCGCCACCCAGGGATCCCTGTGTACCTTTTCCATGTAGGAAAGAACCCTCTTAAAAATCAGGTCTCGGGGGATCCCTGGGTGGCACAGCGGTTTGGCGCCTGCCTTTGGCCCAGGGCACGATCCTGGAGACCCGGGATCAAATCCCACGTCGGGCTCCTGGTGCATGGAGCCTGCTTCTCCCTCTGCCTGTGTCTCTGCCTCTCTCTCCCTCTCTCTGTGTGACTATCATAAATAAATAAAAATTAAAAAAAAAAAAAATCCGGTCTCTAGGGGTGCCTAGGTGGCTCATCGGTTAAGCGTCTGACTCTTGATTTCAGCTCAGGTCATGACTTCAAGATCTTGAGACTGTGTCCAACATCGGACTCCATACTCAGCACAGAGCCTGCTTGGGATTCTCTCTGTCTCTCCCTCCCTCTCCACCTCTCCCACTCCCTAAAAAAATTAAGTCTCTACTAAAACAATGAAAGCCTGAAATACTATCTAAGATGCCTGGGAATCAGCCTTTAAAATCCTAGCATTAAAAAAAATTAAAAAAGAAAAAAATAATAAAATCCTAGCATTATGTTCCTGACATGAGATAAGCACTCATTAGATTAAACCATCATTTTTTTTAATATAAAAAAAATGTCCCCAATGTGGGACTTGAACTCACAACCCTGCAATCAAGAGTCACATGCTCTATAGACTGAGCCAGCCAGGCACACCCAAACCATTTTATTTTTTTAAGATTTTTTTTTTTTAGAGATTTTATTTATTTATTCCTGAGAGACACAGAGAGGCAGAGACACAGGCAGAGGGAGAAGCAGGCTCCTCGCAGGGAGCCCGATGTGGGACTCGATCCCAGATCCCGTGATTACGCCCTAAGCCAAAGGCAGGTGCTCAACTACTGAGCCACCTAGGCGTCCTTATTTTTTTAAGATTTTATTTATTTATTCATGAGAGACAAAGAGAGAGACAGACAAAGGCAGAGGGAGAAGCAGACCCCCTGAGGGAAGCCTGATGCAGGACTCAATCCCAGGACCACAGGATCAGGACCAGAGCCAAAAGCAGATGCTCAACCACTGAGCCACCCAGATGCCCCTCAAACCATCATTTTAAATCCTTCCCCACTCCTCCTCTCCCTCCTTCCCCAAAGTCCATGGATCCAGACACCACCTCCCTTTCATACAAACTGCCCTATTTATGCTGGATGACTCACACCAGGCTCCTAAAATTTTATGGGATTTCTGCAAGCTCATTACTTCCATTATTTGGTCAAAGAAAGCAAAGAACAGCTGGATACCTAGTCCAAGACCTAGCAAAGTTGTCACAGCGTTACAAATCAGGGTTTCAATTTTCAATAGGTTACTCTAAGTTAAGGTTAGTCAGTCAACAACCTGTAATGGGCAATTGCTAAGAGAAATGAATAAGACAGGAACATTCTCCCTTTCTCTGAGCTTACAATCTAGCCAAGGAGGCTCTAAGTAACCTTCCATTTTGGCTTAAAGAATATTTATCATGAAAAATGTCAACTTCCCCACAGTAGCTCCTAGAGAGATGAGGAAGGAAGGTTACGGAGTTGTATATATAACATTGAGCCCTGATTTCCAGGCAGTGTCAGCAACTGCCTTTGAAAATAATCAGGTGTCCTCAAAGAACTGTTTCATTCAGTGAGGAAGTTATTTGAAATCTAGATTTATCATCGTCCTTAGCAATTTCTTGTCTGGGGTTTTATGGTTGAGTATATCGTTTGGGAAAAAAGCACTTGGAAGTCATTTTTAAATAGTGCTTGCACTCAGGATACACTTTCAAATTTCAGATAGGGAGTTTGAGCACCTTTAAAATCCTGAAAGAAGTACCAGGTAGCTGATTATCCAAGGATATGGAAGGCCTCTAGGAAAAGAGGATTAAAAACATTACATCTCACTTTCCCCAAACTCCAGCCAAAAGCAAATTACCTGCTTCACTTTTAAATTTCATTCTGCCTGCCCTACTAATTCAAAGGCAAAAAGAAAGCTAGCGTGGGAGGGTACCTGGGTGGCTCAGTCAATTAAGTGTCAGCCTTTGGCTCAAGTCATAATACCAGGGTCTTGGGTTCGAGCCCTGTGCCTTAGGCTCCCTGCTCAGCAGGGAGTCTGCTTCTCCCTCTGCACCTTTCCAGCTTGTGCTTTCTCTCTAGTTCTTTCATAAATAAAATCTGGGGGAAAAAAACAAAAGAAAGAAAGAAAAGAAAAGAAAAAAAGAAAGAAAAGAAAAGAAAGGAAGAAAGAAAAAGCAGGCAGGCAGGCAGACTGGGGTAGGGAGGAGAAAACACTTTTTAAATTTAAATCAGTAAGAAATTACCAACATAGTTGTATGGAAACTACAAGACTCTCTGTTAGAGATTCAGGGAAGAACCTAGCACTGAAGGAACACTGATTAACAGTGAAAAGTTTAGGCAATTTTGAATGAAATAAAGCATGGAACTGGCAGAGGACATGGAGGTAGAAGTATGCTGAAGTTGGGTGTGAAGACAAGCCGGCTGCCTAGGCTAGAAAAGAGGCAGTGACAGAAGTGACTAGGAGGAGGGAAGGATTGGCAGCCTGCCCAACAGAGCACGTGAAGGAAATCAGATCTGCTAACAACAAGCTCCCACAGACACTGGGTTTCTAAGCAAGGTACTGACAAAGACACAGGGCAGGGTAGACTTTGGAGATAATCAGCCCCTCATTTTACAAATGGGGAGAATGAGGCCCAGCAGCATTAAGTGACTTGCCTGAGGTCTCACAGTGAGTGGAGGAGCTGGGACTAGGGCCAAATTCAGATCAAATCCGTTACTGAAGAGGAACTGACATTCATGTGAGGGATAAGGGGGAGGGGGAGGCACGGGACACAAAACAGTCTAGTCATTCAGGTTTGTCCTGATTAGGGCCAAGAACAGTATCAAGCTGGAAAAAGGCCATGACAGGTGACAGCCAGGGAAATAGGTGCAGATGACTTAAGACATTTAGGAAGGAAAAAACCACTAAGATTCAGTTGGTACAAAAAGAGAGAGAGTATTGTAAGCACTGATCACCATCAAAGAATATCATCTTCCCACCAGCATTTGCCTTTGTGAAGCTCTGGTACAGAGATAAACCAGTAGCTTCTATTGAAGGTCCAGGCACCTGCCTTTCCCAAGTCCATTTCCAGAACCTAGAAAACCAAGAAGGACTCCTTGGAAATACCAACATGTATGACCCTACTAACTTGGGAGTATCTCAGACTCTCTACGCATGGTAGGATAACAAGTGAGTAAGTAAAAAAGATGAGATGGCTAACTGCAGTATTCACTAGAAGACTATGTCAAGGGGCACCTGACTGGCTCAGTCAGTTGAGCGTCCAACTCTGGATTTCAGCTCAGGTCATGATCTCAGAGTCCTGGGATTGAGTCTCACATCTGACTCCCCAGTCAGCAGGGAGTCTGCTTGTTTTCCTCTCCCTCTGCTTCCCACTCCACTTGTGTGTGCTTACTCCTGCATCTTACCCCTTTGAAATAAATAAATATTAAAAAAAAAATAAAAAGACTATATGCCAAGAATTATGTTCAGGGGCACCTGGGTTAGCTCAGTCTGTTAAGCATCTGCCTTTGGCTCAGATCATGATCTCAAGATCTTGGGGTTGAGCCCTGTGTCACCTCCCTGCTCAGCAGTGAGTTGCCTCTCCCTCTGCCCTCCCGCACCCCAATCATTTTTCTCTCTAAAGCAAATAAAGTCTTTTTTTTTTATTCTTTTATTCACAAGAGACACAGAGAGAGAGGCACAGGCAGAGGGAAGAGAAGCAGGCTCCACTGCAGGGAGCCTGATGTGGGACTCCATCCAGGGACTCAGGGATCACGCCCTGAGTCCAAGGCAGATGCTCAACCACTGAGCCACCCAGGGGTCCCATCAAGTAAATAAATTCTTTAAAAAAAAATTTATATTCACAACTGCAGCACCTGGCTAGCCCAGTTAGTAGAGCATGCAACTCTTGATCTCGGGATCATGAGTTTGAGCCCCATGTTGAGTATAAAGTTTACTTTTTTTTTTTTTTAAGATTTATTTATTTATTCATGAGAGACTCAGACTGAGAGAGAGAGATGCAGAAACACAGGCAGAGGGAGAAGCAGACTCCTCGCAGAAGCCCGATGTGGGACTCGATCCCAGGACTCCAGGATCATGACCTGAGCCATAGGCAGGCACCCAACCACTGAGTCACCCAGGCATCCCTAAAGTTTACTTAAAAAAAAAAAAAAAAAACTAATTATGTTCACAATTAAGCAATTATTTAAGTTTTTTTTTTTAAAGATTTTATTTATTCATGAGAGACACAGAGAGAGAGGCAGAGACACAGGCAGAGGGAGAAGCAGGCTCCATGAAAGGAGCCCAACGTGGGACTCCATCCCGGGACTCCAAGATCACGCCCTGGGCCGAAGGCAGGTGCTAAACCACTAAGCTACCCGGGGATCCCATCATTTAAGCATTTAAATTTGACAAAATAGGTGCCTGGGTGACTCAGTTGGTTAAGCATCTGCCTTGGGCTCAGGTCTTGATCTCAGGGTCCTAGGATCCAGCCCCAAAGGAGCTTCCTGCTCAGTGGGGAGCCTGTTTTCCCTCTCCCTTTGCCATTCCCATTGCTAGTGCCTGCGCACACTCTCTCCCAAATAAATCTTTAAAAATATATAAATTTGACAAAATACATAGAAATTCAAATTCCTTAAGAAATTTTAGCTGGGGGGGGGGGGTGCGCCTGGGTGGCTCAGTTGATTAAGCATCTGCCTTCGGCTCAGGTCATAATACCAGGATCCTGGGATGGAGGCCCATGTGGGGTTCCCTGCTCAGTGGGTGAGTCTGTTTCTCCCTCTGCCCTTTTATGCTCTCTCGCTGTCTTGCTCTCAAATAAAATCTTTATTAGAAAAAGGAATTTTCACCATGGTTTCAAAAACAAAATGCTGGACTAGCATATAGTTATAATTAAGTATAACTAATAGTCCTTGGAAGGTGACTTGTACAAACTTTAGGGGACGGGGGCACTTAAGTGGCTCAGTGGTTGAGCATCTGCTTTTGGCTCAGGTCAAGATCTGGAGGTTCTGGGATGGAGTCCCACATCGGGCTCCCTGCAGGGACCCTCTTCTCCCTCTGCCTGTGTTTCTGCCTCTCTCTCTCTCTCTCTCTCTCTCTCTCTGTCTCTCATGAATAAATAAAATCTTAAAAAAAAAAATTGGGGGGAAGTGTCTGGATAAAGAGAAAGTGGAAAATAATACCTCAGCATAAGGCTAACCACACCACCTATTTCCACAAAGATATCCTTGGCTTTGTGTATAGAACCTCACTACTCAGTGTAGTTCAGTAATATGGCCATCACCTGGGAATTAGAAATGCAGATCCAGAGGCTCCAACCTAAACCTACTGGATCAGAATTAGCATGTTAGCACGACCCTTCTCCCACAAGCAATTTATATGCACATTCAAGTTTGAGAAGCATGGACACAGAATACTTTAAAGGTGCACTGTATATAGCAGTACCAAGCAGATAAAATACCAGACAGGCGTATAAAGAGATGAAATATCTGTTCACTTTCTGTGTATCATATTTTATTAGGTACTGCTCAGACAGACCTCCAGTGTTTTTTATCAATTTGGTACTTATTAACCACCACATGATCTAAATGTGGGATCCATTTCACTTCCTGAAATAACACACCTTAGCTCTAGGGCTTTCATGACCATGAAAAATAAAACACTTAGTTGTTCTGAAAATATAGTAACGGTTAATTGTATTCAAGCTCCAACACTGAGTTCAGAGCACTTTTTCACAAGCTCCATTAATTCCTACAGGTTCCTGCGAGTATCATTAAATCCTCCAGCATCCCTAAGAAGCAGGTGCTTGGCAAACATCCAATCTCCAAATGAGATTCAGAAGGAAGTGGTCCTGAAAATGCAGTACCTTCCTGCCTCATCCTGCCAGTGTAGCTTCTCAGGCCCAAACTCTCTCCCCCACTGAGGCCTCATACAGCTGCACACTCAAGTACTTCCCAAAAGGGAGAAAGGTCAGAAGTATCATTATCCCATAAGCACTTGGGATTCCAGCTGTGGAGAAATTAAGCCGGTTAGGGGCTCAGAGAAGCCCTGAGTAAGATCTGGAAAGACAGAGGGAAATACAAAAGAAAGAACCTACTGAGAGGCTTTTAAGAGACAAGAGGTCCCAGATATTTGGTGATTTTAAGATGGGGATTGGGAGCAAGGCTTGGCAGACATGTGAGAAAATGATAAGAGGTAAGTATCCATCCCCCACCTGCAACTCAGGGAAAATAACAAAAAGAGTGACAAAGAGATTCCTCCAAATGACCTATTTTCTTGATAAAAGGAAGGAAGAAAGCTAATGTAGGGAGGAAGTTTATGAGCTGGAAGACTGGAAGACTCTCTTCAGAATTTTTTCCCAATGGGGGTGGGGGAGGAGAGAAGCAAAGGAGAAAACAGTACACATCTAACCAGAATCTTATAGGAAGCAAACCACTGGAAGATTAAAAGTCCTGTGAATAACCAAAGAAATGTAAAGGGATTTCCTTTCCAGTTTAAATTCAGCGCTGGAGGGTCAAGCAGTCCTGGATCTGAGGCCAGCTCAAAGGGTAGAAAAGAGAAAAACTCTACAGACTCCAGTAAGCAGAGCACTGTCCAAAGGGAGTTAGAAACCAGAAAAAAGGCAGAAAATGGGATAGGGCAAGCCAAGATAGAAGAGTTCCTGTTAGTAGAAAGCAAAAACATAAAAGGTAAAATAGATGTATGAAAGACAGCATGCAGGTACCCTTTAAGGGAGGGATCTTTCACTTGGGGGAGGGAAATTCAAGGTGTGACTATAGGAAGTGTGCTCAGAAAAAAGGCCACTGAAGCAGAGAAAATGCTGTGCTAAAGAAAGATAAGCATTCACCAGAGGAAGGAAGAGGAAATGGGTGCCCTGACCAAAGCAGGGAGAGCACCTAAAAGGGAAATGGGGTTCCAAAGAGGAAAGTAAACTGAGTAACGAAAATGTCTTGGATAAAAGAAAAGCTAAAAAGGATAGGAGGCATCATGCTCAAGAACCAGATATCATGGCGCAGGCCTGAGAGAACTTAGAAAAAATGTGTGCCCTCCCAGATTTAAGAATCATCAGGAAGGTGGCTGCAACCCAAGGACTGGGCAACCAAAAGGAGTGGATCCTGTACATTTTGGAAACACAGGAAACAAATACACTCTCAGATATGAACCTGAGTCTCCCCCAGGAAATAAAGTAGTTTAATTTGAGGAACTCATGAAAATGGGTGCAACCCCAAGAATACAGTGACTAGAAAAAGCAGTGAATTCCTTTATTTGTGCAACCGCAAATATCTACCTTTAAACTTCAGAATTTGGATCGCATTTTCAGTAGACTCTGGAAATAAGGAGCACCCCCAAGGGCTGGGGAAACGAAGCAGCCCCTAAATTTAAAAAATTTTGGAAAGCATTTGCAAGATCTGGGGCCAGGATAAGGAGATTCTTTCTTGGATATGTGGGAATAGAAGTATCCCCGAAACTTTGGCTACCGGACCCCAGATCTGAGAGTCAATTATGGAGCAAACCCCAAAATTTGAAAGGGAGTGCGTGTTCAGATTAGTGGCTCGGAAAAGGGAGTGTCCTCCCAGTTTGGGGGGGGTTGCCTGGGAAATGGGATACATCCTCAGTTTGAGGGGCTTTGGAAATTAAGATAAAACCCCAGGGCTGGAGTTTAAGAAAGGGAGTGCACCACATTCTCTAAACTATAGAGAAAGGGGACACTCCCATAACCAGGGGCTTGAGAAAGGGGTGTGCTCCCCAGAATAGGATAAAAGAGTCAATAAAAGAAAACGCATTCCCAAAGCACAAGGCAACAGCAGCGGCTGGAGGTGGAGCTCTCGGGGACCACGCAGCTCAGCCTCTCTCTAGCCCCAGCGCTTACCCCCCACCCCCAACGCGGCCCGCTCCGCGCCCCGAGCCCGCAGCCCGCGGCCCAGCCCCCTCGGGCGGCGCTGATTGGCCGCGACCGCCGTCATTCCCTCGGGCAGCCCTGGGGATTGGGCGCCACTCGCACGCCCGCCACGCTCTCAGCAGCGGTCCCCGGGCCTCCCTCCCCGCTGGGCGAGCGGGGCCGGGCGGAGAGCGAGGCCAGGCAGGGGACCGGGCAGCGGCGGCGGCCGTCTCCTCTGCCGCTGGCACGGCGCGCGCACGGCGCGGGCCCGGCCCAACCCGGCTCCGGCCCTCCGGCTTCTCCTCGCCGCGCCTCGTCGCGAGCTCACCTCACAGCCCCGCTCCGGCTGCGCCGCTCCAGGACCAACCGACAGAAGGACTCTGCGTGCTGCGCACCACGTGACCCCCGGGACGCGCCCAGCGTATCCCCCGCCCCCCCACACACACGCACCATCGCCACCACCGAGTGACGCAGCGCCCCAGCTGCCCCGCCCTCGGCCCCGCCCTGCTCGCTCCCCGTGGAGACGGCCCCGCGGCCACGCCCACTGCCCTGACGCGCGGGAACCAGGCCGGCGCCCTGATCCAGCGCACGAAGTCGCCACTCGTCAGGTAACACGAAGCCTGGGACTGGACACCCACGATCCATCACCTGTTAATTTTGCCTCCCAAGTGCATCTGGAAGCCCTTACTTCTTTCCGTCCCACTGCTGACACTCCAGTCTAGGCCCCCTCTCTCTTAGATGATGGTCGTGCCCTCCATCCCATTACCCTTTCCCCTTCCAAACCATTCTTCACACACAGTGGAAGCTTTTCAAAATTCAAATATAATCACAAACCCGGTTCTTCGGGTTGAAATCTTAATATCCCCCTGTAGCCTATCAACCAGGCTCTTCAAAGTCTAATAAATCCTAACCTGCCTCTCTCACAATCTCACACATCCTGCTTTCCCACGTTTTCCACCCCTTTCAAGTGCGCAAGCCAGGTTCCTTGACCCCTCAGGGTCTTTGCACTAATACCTCCTCCACTTTGCCTCATTAACTCCTTGGAAAGGATTCCAATTGCTGGTGTGGAGAGGAGCTGTATTTCGCCTCTGGGGACCAAGGTCGGAGTTGCAGCCACATCAAAAGAGTATGAAATGTTTTCCCAATAGGACTTGGGAAGTCCCAAGGAGATTGGCTAAACATTTGTTATTTGTGAGGGCAATGAGGACTTTAACTTACATTGAAAAGACAAAGCAGCCACATTGTATTTTTTTTTTAAGATTTTATTTATTCATGAGAGACTGAGAGAGAAAGAGAGGCAGAGACACAGGCAGAGGGAGAAGCAGGCTCCCTGCAGGGAGCCCGATGTGGCACTTGATTCTTGATTTCAGCTCAGGTCATGATCTAAGTCGGGGGATTCGAGCCCCCTTGTCAGGCCCTGTGTTCAGCATAGAGTCTTCATGTCCCTCTCCCCCTGCTCCGCCTCTCTCTCTCAAAGAAATAAAATATTTTTTAAAATGTAAATCTAATCATGTCACCACCCTGCTTAAAACAGCCAATCTGTTCACCTGAATCCTTCACCCTTGCTTGTCCTCTAGGTATACTGACTTTCTCTCAGTTTCTAGGATTCTTCCTACATTCTTTCCAGCTGCTGGCTCATCGCATAGGCTGCTGCTTTTTTGCAAAGCTGACTCTTCATCATGCAAGGTCTATTTGTCATCTCCTTGGTGAGACTCTCTGTAGCTACATAATGTAGAAGTGCTTCAGTCGATCAAATGCCTGCGCCATGACAATTACTCTCTACCTTTTCACTATTCATTTTCAACAGAGCATTAACACAGTTTTGTTTCATTTATTCTCTTGATTGTATTTGTTTCCTGAATTAGAGTGAGGAACTATTTTATTTATATCAACTGAATTGTCAAATCTGGCAAATAATAGTTGGTCAATGTGTATCTGTCGAAGAACTGAAAGGAAAGAAAATGATATTGAAAAGAAAAACTAGGGATCCCTGGGTGGCGCAGCGGTTTGGCGCCTGCCTTTGGCCCAGGACGTGATCCTGGAGACCCGGGATCGAATCCCATGTTGGGCTCCCGGTGCATGGAGCCTGCTTCTCCCTCTACCTATGTCTCTGCCTCTCTCTCTCTCTCTCTCTCTCTCTCTCTGTGACTATCATAAATAAATAAAAAATTAAAAAAAAAAAAAAGAAAGAAAGAAAAACTAGGGCAGGCCCAGTGGCGCAGCAGGTTAGGGCCTGCCTTCAGCCCCGGGGTGTGATCCTGGAGACCCGGGATCGAGTCCCACGTCAGGCTCCCTGCATGGAGCCTGCTTCTCCCTCTGCCTGTGTCTCTGCTTCTCTCTCTCTCTCTCTCTCTCTCTCTGTGTGTCTCATGAATAAATAAAGTCTTTAAAAAAAAGAAAAGAAAAACTATTAGATTCTTCTTTATGACCCAAGTCCATAGGAGGTGCTCTTTAAATCAGGCTTGAAAGGCATTACTTCAGGGCAGAGGGAAGTGTTTAGGAAGAGGTTCTGGGAAACCAAGGACAAAAGCTTCAGCAGCACTTATAACAGTACAGAGTTTAGGGCAGCTCTGGTGGCTCAGAGGTTTAGCGCCGCCTTCAGCCCAGGGCATGATCCTGGAGTTCCGGGATGGAGTCCCACGTGGGGCTCCCTGCATGGAGCCTGCTTCTCCCTCTGCCTGTGTCTCTGCCTCTCTCTCTCTGTGTCTCTCATGAATAAATAAATAAAATCTTTAAAAAAGAAAAAAGAAGTGCTAAAAAAAAAAAACAGTACAGAGTTTAGTGTGGCCCCTGTCCAAGGATAACATGCAAATTAGTGAAATATTCCATGTTTGTAAAAAACAAAACAAAACAAAAAAAACTTCAGTAATTTAAGGACTAGAACCACCTGCATAAACTCATCTAAATGTTCTAAATACACTAAGAAAGGATCTTCCCAGGATCCTCTTGGTTTATATTTATTAACATGAAACTGTTCAAATGTTAGTGGCTGCTGTAGCATATAGAGGATTTGTTGTCCCACTACCATAAAATGCCAAGAATCCCATATTCAATAGTCCCACATAAATACAACATGTTTCTTCACTTATTTAGCCTGCATGTATTGAAAGCCAGGTTTGGGACGCCTGGGTGGCTCAGCAGTATACCGCCTGCCTTGGGCCCAGGGCATGATCCTGGAGTCCCGAGGTCGAGTCCTGCATCGGGCTCCCTGCATGGAGCCTGCTTCTCCCTCTGCCTGTGTCTCTGCCTCTCTCTCTGTGTATCTCATGAATAAATAAATAAAATCTTAAAAAAAAAAAAAAAAAAAAAAGGGACACAGGGCAGAATGAAGTGTAGGCCCTGCTCTCGAGGATCTCATAGCCCAGTAAAGAGATCATTGCAATTTGTAAGTTAAGGTTCTTTTTGTCTGTTGCAAATACAAGCACTGACAGTGTTGCCAATACAAGCAAAAGAGAAATATATTACAAGGATATTAGGGGCCTAGAGCATAGACAGGAGGGTAAGCTTGGAAAACAAGCAGACAGAAAAGCAGCTTCACCAAGAAGCAGCTGCTGCTGCCAACAGCACCACACACCACAGCTGGGATTCAATCCTAACATCTTTTTGTCTTTGAGTCACTCGTTTCAGAGGCAAAAAATCTTGGCCCAGAGCCACTGTTGATTGGTCAATCTCAGGTCACATGGATTAGTCCAAGCTGCCAGGGAAAGAAGAGAGGAGCAATCTGCCCCTATGGATATTCCCCCATTGGGAAAATTGGGAAAGAGGGGAGAGCTGATGCTGGCCAACCAAAATAATTTGATGCAGATATGAATAAAGTACCTTGGGAGTTAAGCTCTTTCTGATTCCTGCAGAAACCTGGCTTGCCAGCTTCTAAACTGGATCTTCACTGGCTGCTAGTCACAGAACTCCAGTTTGCAAAATTCTCATCTAAAGCCCTAGTTTTACCACTGCCTCCTTAGCAGCATCCATCTTTGGGCCTTAAGATCCTCTCCAGTGTCTCACTAGTAGTGGGTCTCAACCTCCCAATTATATCATAGGTAGAGCCTTTCTTCATACAAGATGGGCATTCAACTAATAGTTGCAATTAGTAGAATAAATGAAACAATGAATGTAAAGCAGCCTCAGTTCCACAGAGTAGAATCTCTCCTGCTAAGTATCCAACCAATTCAGAACTCTGGTCCCAGCCTGTAAAATGACAGCTCCACAAAGAAACCCCGCATACACACGAAAGGCATTCAGTAGCTGCATGGAAAGTCTTTTAACTCCCTACGCATCACTTTTCTTCTTAAATTGTCATATTTAAGTTAAATAGTGTATGAGGAAATCTATTATTAACTGCAAAGTTCTATAAAATTATTTTCTGATTACTTTCTTACTAGATTAATCATCATCTAGAGTATTCAAAATGTCCCTGCCTAAAGAGAAGCAGAACTAATGCCCTAACATGAGATAGGATATTCAATTAGAAAACTGATCTTTCTCAGCCTCTAGCCAACAAACCTTTACACTCTGTCCTTATGCAACCCAAAGGTATTTACAATGAGTCTGTCTAGGGAAAAGGGGAAAACTAAAACAGAAAAGCAACCCTGGGTGCCTGGGTGGCTCAGTCAGTTAAGCATCTGCTGCCTTTGGCTCCGGTCATGATCCCAGGGTCCTAGGATCAAGCCCCACATTGGGCTCTTTGTTCAGCAAGGGGACTCCTCTCTCTCCCTCTGCCTGCCACCCCCCCTGCTTGTGCTCGCTTTCCCTCTTTATTTCCCTCAAATAAATACAATCTTTAAAAAAAAAAAAAAAAAAGAAAAAAGCTGTGACTCACACTCACAGACCCCATATATTCAGAATATTACCAAGCTTGAGCATGTCAGTCTCCAAAGTAGGAACTAGGGTATGATATCTGCAGCACTCAGCTGAGTATGAGAACTCAGGAAGCCGGAAACCACAGTCACAGCAGCATATGAAAGGTCCAAGAACCTTCACAAGGCGCCAGGGGCCCAAGGGAAGCAAGTTGAGTCTTGGCCCTGGCCTGACGTCTTCCAGTCTGGACCTGATGGAAAGTTCTTGAGTTCCCCAAGCCTTAGTGCTCTCCAAGTGAGGGGGAGGAGAATTAAGTACGGATTCTGATATATTTCCAGCATTTTGCAAGATTATAGGAAAGGAGGAAGAAGAGGAAAAAGAGGAGAACATTTTTTTATTTTTGTCCTAGATACTAAGAAGAATAATAAGGGGCATCTGGTGGCTCAGTTTGTTAAGTGTCCAACTCTTGATTTCAGCTCAGGTCTTGATCTCAGGGTTGTGAGTTCAAGCCCTGTGTTGGGCTCCACACTGGGCATGAAGTCTACTTAAGGAAAAAAAAAAAAAAATCAAAAAAAAAGAGTGATAAAATCCACCTGGACTACGTCAAGGGACTAAGTCCTGTTGTACTTTGTCCTTTGGGAGCTCTAGTATCTAGCACTGTTTTCTGTAATTTATGCATACTTAATACATATTTCTTGTGGGTTGAAACCCATGCCAATCCAGAGATAAAAGAGAAAGGGGGAGGAGTTTAGCCCTAGGGGTCTAAAGGAATGGAGGTTAAAGATGTCAATTAAATGAACAGTCTCTAAATCTGCTGGTACTCCACTCCCCAAATGTTTCTTATAATTTAATTTTAAATAGTTAATGCTATGCTAGGTGGTTCAAATGCCAAAAACTATATAAGGCATACAATGCAAAGTCTACCTCAAATTCTTGTCCTTCTCTGGTCTTGTTTCTACTGATTAACTACTGCTCTTACTTTCTTATGAATCATTTCAGGATTTCTTTACACATAAATAAGCAAACTCAAATATAAGTTAAAAAAAGAAATCTAAGTTCAAATATGTTCTGACTCTTTTAAACAAAAAGAAACATTTTTCTTAAGCTTTTTTTTTTTTTAAGTAATCTGTACACCCAACATGGAGCTCAAACTCCAAAACCTGAGATCAAGCATCCCATGCTCTACTGACTGAGCCAGCCAGGTGCCCCCAAAAGGAACATTTATATATGTTGTTTTCCACCTTACCTTTTTCATATATTTGGACACTGTGGAATACATTTTGGACACCGTGGAATACATTTTGTCCAATGGCATAAAAATAACTTCTTTGTTATCTTGTTTTATATTACTGCTCTGTAGAGTTTCTTGTATGGATATACTATGATTTGCTTAATCAGCCACTTATTGAAGGACATTTAGGTTGTTCCCAATCTTTTGCAATTTAAAAACAATGTTCCATTTACAAATAGTAAACCACATGTGGGCAGGTAGAAAACTCCCATCTAAGTTCTCAGAAGTGAGATGCCTGGGTGCCTCAGCGGTTGAGCATCTGCCTTTGGCTCAGGGCGTGATCCCGGAGTCCTTGGATCGAGTCCCACATCGGGCTCCCTGCCTGGAGCCTGCTTCTCCCTCTGCCTATGTCTCTGCTTCTCTCTCTGTCTCTCATGAGTAAATAATAAAATCTTAAAATTCTCAGAAATGAGAGCTCTGAGCCACAGGAATATATATACATTTGTAACTTTGGTAGAGATTGCAACTTGCCCTTTATAGATTCCCCAAAGATATAACTCCACAGTTGCAAAATATGTCACAAGTAATCTATTACTTGTAATAATTAAAATCCAGCAATTTATTTATAATTTAAGTAGAAGCAATTTCAAAATTATTCCCATTATGTTATTTTCATTTACTTTCATTCCTGATAAAGAAATGACTAATGTGGGGCAGCCCGGGTGGCTCAGCGGTTTAGCGCTGCCTGCAGCCCAGGGCATGACCCTGGGGTCCCGGGATCTAGTCCCGCATCGGGCTCCCTGCAGGGAGCCTTCTTCTCCCTCTGCCTGTGTCTCTGCCTCTCTTTCTCTCTCTGTGTCTCTCATGAATAAATAAATCTTAAAAAAAAAAAGTTAAAAAAAAAGAAATTACTAATGTTCCAGTTTCTAGCTAGAAACATATATAACCCGCTGTACAACTGTGTATATCACACATATCAATGTTACCCCTGTGTCTTTAGAAGAGATATACTGAAAATTATCTTGACGGTCTTAATGTAGAGAAAAATATTCTTAAGCATGAAAGGATGAGTTATTAAGGAAAATATTATAGATTCAACAGCATTGAAAAATTCTATTCTGGGGATCCCTGGGTGGCTCAGTGGTTTAGCGCAGGCCTTTGGCCCAGGGCGCAATCCTGGAGTCCCAGGATCGAGTCCCACGTCGGGCTCCCGGCATGGAGCCTGCTTCTCCCTCCTCCTGTGTCTCTGCCTCTCTCTCTCTATGTCTATCATAAATAAATAAATAAATCTTTAAAAAAAAAGAAAGAAAAATTCTATTGGGGCAAGGCTAAAAAAATTCTATTGTTTCTACAAACATATATATATTTTTATATATATACGTACACACACACACACACAAACACACCCATACTGACAGTTTGCTGCATGTAGGGAAATGAGAGTGGAGTGAAGGCTAAGAAAGCATAACTCAAAGAAAGAGTGGCCATTCACTTTGTTTCCAATGTTCATAAACAATGTTGCAATAAGAGAAAAGAAAAAGGGGGAGAAAAAGAAAATCTTCTTAAAATAGAACATGGTTTTGGCTAAAATGAAGCCCAATCTGAGGAGAATTAAAAAACTGATGATGATGGTTTAGGGAAAGATTTTATTTTAAAGTTTTGGGTATTTATTTATTTATTTATTTATTTATTTATTTATTTATTTATTTATGATAGTTACACAGTGAGAGAGAGAGAGAGGCAGAGATACAGGCAGAGGGAGAAGCAGGCTCCATGCACCGGGAGCCCAACGTGGGATTCGATCCCGGGTCTCCAGGATCGCGCCCTGGGCCCAAAGGTAGGCGCCAAACCGCTGAGGCGCCCAGGGATCCCCGAAAGATTTTATTTTAAAAAAGAAAAAAACAATGTTGCAATAAGTAATTCTCTTACTAATCATCATTCACAACGTTTCCAATTGTTATAAACAATGCTCAATAAACAGCCTTGTATGTTCAAAACAGGAAAAAAAGAGAAAAAGTGGGGTTGTGTCTGGCTTAATGGAAATTATGCACCAAGAAACAAACCTATGAGTGTATCTGTAATTATGCATTTGAGATTTTTAAAAAAGTGGTGATGGTGGTGGTGGTGGTGGTGGTGAAGAAGAACATTAGTAATTGACATTCTGCTGCTCAAACACCCTGGAGTCCCTCTTACCTGCTGCTTATTGACTCACTAAGACCCAAAAGCTCTCTCCTCCTTCTTTCTTGCCCCATACTTTTGCATCTGAAATCTCACCTCCTTAACTTCACCCTCCCCAGTACAACCCACAGTTCCCTTAAGTCTAAAACTATATCTAACATCCAATCTGGTTTCTAAATTCCAGGCTCTAAATAGCACACTAAAGAAAGTCATTGGATGATAATTATGGAGAAACAGATAGTCAGTCACAGGTACTCTCATACCTTATTCCACTTTCCATGCCCTCCTTGTCTATATTATTGTCTTTTTTTTCTTTCCTTGCTACTTCATAAACCCTTTTCAGTTCTTACACTTTTCCTTTTTTTTAAGTTTATTTATTTAAGTAATCTTTATAAATTTTTTTTTTTTTTTTTTTTTTTTTTTATCATAGTCACAGAGAGAGAGAGAGGCAGAGACACAGGCAGAGGGAGAAGCAGGCTCCATGCACCGGGAGCCCGACATGGGATTCGATCCCGGGTCTCCAGGATCGCGCCCTGGGCCAAAGGCAGGCGCCAAACCGCTGCGCCACCCAGGGATCCCTATTTAAGTAATCTTTACACTCAAAGTGGGGTTCAAGCTTATAAACCCAAGATCAAAAGTCATATGCTCCTCCCACTGAGCCAGCCAGGCGCCCTTGGGTCTAAGTTTTTTATTTAACCTACTTCCTAAATTATTATCCCTCCTCCTCCTTTTATTTTCAGGGGAGCCTTTTTATTGCAGGTGGTAAGATAAAGGCAGAAACCTCTGCATCCTAGGCTAAAGTAGAAATGAAAGGTGCCATAGGGACGCCTGGGTGGCTCAGCGGTTGAGCGCCTGCCTCTGGCCCAGGGCATGATCCTGGAGTCCTGGAATCGAGTCCTGCATCGGGCTCCCTGCATGGAGCCTGTTTCTCTCTCTGCCTATGTCTCTGCCTCTGTGTGTGTGTGTGTGTCTCGTGAATAAATAAATAAAAATCTTAAAAAAAAAAAAAAAGAGAAAAAAGAAAGTTGCCATAAAAACCCAAATGACAAAACCTGACAACTGCAAGAGAGCTAAATCCCACCCACATTTGACTCTCCCTGCCCCAGAGGACTTCTGTCCTCCTACCACATGCCTTGGGGTAGGACCTCTGATTTTTCAAAGGCCAGATGACAAATGTTATATTTATATTCCCTATAGATTTTTCAAATTTTCACCCCTACACACTCACCTTTGCCTGTCTCCCTTTCTTGATCTACACCAAATCTTTAACCCTTTTGGAAAAAATAATGTTGATGATAATATTCAGTGAACATTTACTGTTTGCTAAGTACTTTACATAGCAAAGCAGGTATCGGAGAGAGGTCCTATTTACTATCATCATTTTGCAGTTGAAGGAATGGAGGCCCAGAGAAGTTATGTTGCTTGTCTAAGGTCACATTGCTAAGAATAATATAAGAGCAGAAGTGCCAAGCTGGCTCAGTCAAAAGAGCATGTGGCTCTTGATCTTGAGGTCATGAGTTGGAGCCCCATGTTGGGTATAGAGATTAAATAAATAAAACAAAAAATTTTTAAAATTCTATTTCATATACTTAGAATTTAAAATTCATGGGATCCCTGGGTGGCGCAGCGGTTTGGCGCCTGCCTTTGGCCCAGGGCGCGATCCTGGAGACCCGGGATCGAATCCTGCGTCGGGCTCCCGGTGCATGGAGCCTGCTTCTCCCTCTGCCTGTGTCTCTGCCTCTCTCTCTCTCTGTGACTATCATAAATAAAAATAAATAAATAAATAAAAATAAATAAATAAATAAAATTCATAAAGGTAGGGACATTGTTTTGTTTACTGCTATATCCCCAGTGCATGGAATAATGTCTAACATGAAATAGGTACTTAAAATTTTTCATGATAATATCAAACAATATTTTTTGAGTACTTCCATTATGCCAGGTATTCTAAGCTTCTTTCCATATTTATTTTCACATCTAATCTTTATAACAACTTTGTTTTTAAATTAAAATATTTTTAATTTATTTATTCATGAGAGACACAAAGAGAGAGACAGAAACATAGGCAGAAGGAGAAGTGGGCTCCTTGCAGAGAGCCTGCTGCAGAACTCGATCCCCAGACCCAGGATCATGACCTGAGACTAAGACAAGCTCTCAACCACTGAGCCACCCAGGCATCCCCAATTTTTTTAAAAAGATATTATCTATTCATTTGAGAGAGAGAGAGAGGACAAGCAGGGGGTGAGGTATGGGGAGAGGGAGAAGCAGACTCCCCACTGAGCTGGGAGCCCAATGTGGGGCTTGATTCCTGGACCTTGAGATCACGACCTGAGCTGAAGGCAGAACCTCAACCATCTGAGCCACGCAGGTACCCCTGTAACAACCTTAGAAGATTTACCAACCTTTTAAATGTGATGTCCAAAACTTGCTGGTGGCCTATGAACAACTGAGTCTCTAAGAAAAAAAGAAAAGGTTGATTTTCAGCATTTGCAGATCTATCTGTGGTATAAATACCCACACTGTAGCTGATTTCAAACTACCAATGTGAAATCAACTGGCTCACAAAATTCCTGGACATTTAATAATTGGTTCATGAACTGGTACAAGTCCACTCCAGCATACCACTGGCTACTGTTCTTAGCAGAGCACAAAAGACCTTTCATAAAGTAGCCCTTATATACCTTTCCAACAAAATCTCTTGACTTTTCAACTCACCCACGCAGCTGACTTTGAAATCATACAGAATTCCTGTCTGTGTGAGAACATGCCCTGCTTGTCTATACTTAATTGTCACTGGGCAACATGCTAGATTTCTGAGAAATTCTTTCATCCTCTTCTTTACATCCTGGCTTTATACTGATACATCTCCAAAGCAACCCCAACCAATTCAACAAATAGTTGTAAAACAACCAGCACATTCCAGGCAGGATGCTAGGAGCTGAGAATGGGGATGTGGGTAGATAAAGGAGAAGCAGTTAATGTTCTCAGAGCAGCTCACAATCTGGTAGTGAAGTCAGATGTGTAAACTGAATTACAATCCAATAAGAACAATAATGAGAGATTGATTAAATCTATAAGGGTAGGCAGGATTAAGGTCAGCTTCCTAGAGGAAGTAAAATACAAACATCTTTAAGGACAGATATTTTCTAGGCAGGCAGATACAGGCCATCTGAGACTTTGTTAACAGATTAATAAGGTGGGGTAAGACAGATGATATGGCTTCCTGCATTCTTCTGTGCTCCACAAACCTTCAGTGGGAAACTATTGCACCCCATTATACCAGAATCTCCAATGGCAAAATGATCAAAGTTAATGAATAGATCATGAAGACAGGACTTAGAAAAATAAAATCTTTAAAAAAATAAATGGGGCGCCTGGTTGGCTTACTTAGTAGGGCATGCGACTCTTGATTTCAGGGTTGTGAGTTCAAGCCTCTTGTTGGATGTAGAGATTAATTAAAAATAAAATCTTAGGGGTACCTGGGTAGCTCAGTTGATTAAGCTCAGTCAGGTCATGATCCCAGGGTCCTGGGATGGAGCCCCACATCAGGCTTCCTGCTCAGTGGGGAGTCTGCTTCTCCCAAACTCCTTCTGTCTCTGCCCCTGCTCTTGCTCTCCCTCTCTCAAATAAATAAAGTATTTAAAAATAATGATAATAATAGGGACGCCTGGGTGGCTCACGGTTGGGCGTCTTGCCTTTGGCTCAGGTAGTCATCCCGGAGCCCCAGGATCGAGTCCCACATTGGGCTCCCTGCATGGAACCTGCTTCTCCCTCTGCCTGTGTCTCTGCCTCTCTGTCTCTCACGAATAAATAAATAATATCTTTAAAAAATAATAATGATAATAAAATAAAATCTTAAAAACAAATCATGAACACAGAGAGAAATATAATAATAAGTTAACATCTTGAGAAATGTTTATCAAGATTTTATGTCTGTTGGTTATCATCAAATCCATAGTCAGCAAACTAGGTATTCTGTTGCTAGATCCAAGAATGCCACGGAACTTGACAGACCTGTTTGAATCAACAAAAACATTGGAAAACATAGCAAAAAACATTGGAAATGACAAACCAATGGTCAGATATAGAGAAAAGTACATATAATATATAAATAATAAAAACAATAAAATTAACAGTATTTGTCAGCTACTGATTTATGTGCCTTCCCTGTATTAACTCATTTAACTTTTGCCTCAATTTTATTATGTGGATTCTATTATCCCACAGATACTTCACAGATAAGAAAACTGAGACTTAAAACAGGTTGAATAGTTCACTCTCTGTTACAAACATACAGTAGAGTGCTGGAGCCAGTTTCTATTGGCTTGCAAGAGCTGATAAATATTCAGTTGGTAGCTTAAAATAGGCCATAGTGGAAATATTTACACCATGGCAAACAGTACACATCAAGCTTTTGGGGGTTTTTTTTGGTTGTTGTTGTATGTGTATGTGAGAGAGAGAAAGTTTGTCAGCACACCAGTGGTAGTCTTAGGCATTATTCTAGACCCTGGGGATATAATAATGAATAAACAAAAACCCCTGCCTTCATGGAATCTATAGTCTAATGGTAGGAGATGGGCAATGAACAAATAAGTAAAATATGTGATACTTCAGATGATGACAAATGCTATGGAGAAAAATAAAGCAGGAAAGAGGACTTAGTAGTTAGGGAGAGCCACCATTTTAAATAGGATGGTAAGAGAAGGCCTCACAGAGAAGGTAACATCTGATTGGTGACCTTAAGGAGATAGGAAGGAGGCAGAGCTGTATCTCTCTTGAGGAACAATGCCCTAGGCAAAACTTTCCAGCAAATGCTAAGGCTCTTAGAGGTATAAATGTAGATTGGGTATTCAAAGAACATCAAGGAGGGCAGTGGATTGGAACAGAAAGAGTAATGGGGAATCTGCAAGTGAATTTAGGCTTTTTTTTTTTTTTTAAGATTTTAATTATTTGACAGATAATGAGAGAGCAGAAGCAAGGGAGAGGCAGAGGGAGAGGGAGAAGCAGATTCCCTGCTTAGCAGGGAGCCCTATGTGGGGCTCGACCCCAGGACCCTGGGATCATGACCTGAGCTGAAGGCAGATGCTTAACCAACTGAGCCACCCAGGCGCTCCAGGCTTTTTTCTTTTTTTTAAGATTTTATTTATTTATTTAGTTAGTTAGTTATTTGAGAGAGAGAGAGACAGACAGACAGACAGAACACAAGTAGAGAGAGAGGAACAAGCAGACTCTTCAGGGAGCAGGGAGCCTGAAATAGGGCTCAACCCCAGGACCCTGATCTCATGATCTGAGCTGAAGGCAAATACTTAACAAACTGAGTCATCCAAGTGCCCCTGGCATTTTATTTTTTTTTAAGATTTTATTTTATTATTTATTCATGAGAGACACAGAAAAAGGCAGAGACACAGGCAGAGGGAGAAGCAGGTTCCATGCAGGGAGCTTGATGCGGAACTCGATCCCGGGACTCCAGGGTCACACCCTGGGCTGAAGGCAGGTGCTAAACTGCTAAGCCACCCAAGGATCCCCATTTTTTTTAACCTAAATAAAAATTAAATCTTGGTATTCATAGCTGGATAAATCATAAACTAATAGCAAAAATGATAGCTCATGGTTTTGAGTGGTGCTAAGGTCTTCACATATATTATCTTACTTAATTGTCTTCATATTATTTTACTTAATCCTCAGAGCAGTGTGTCAGGCTGGGAAAAGTGAAACTTAAAGAGATTAAGTAAATTGCACAGAATTACAATATGTAGGAGAATGGATGAGAACCCATGTTTGTTCCTGCCTGTTCTATACCTACCCATTTCTATTAGAATTGGTAGGTGAATTTGTTAGATCCACAGAGTTAATTTGAGTGACAGGGTTTCAATGTAATTGTAGGGTTTCAATGTAATTGTAGGGCAATAGAAGGATGTTATTAGGCATGTGGGTGTGATTTGGCAAATGATTAGCAAAACAAAAACCTATAGACCTTAAGAAAGACATTAAAAATTAACTGAAGAAGGGGCACCTGGGTGGGTCATTAAACGTCTAACTCTTGATTTCAGCTCAGGTCAAGCTCTCAGGGTCCTGTGATCAACCCTCACATCAGGCTCAATGCTCAGTAGGGAGTTGGCTTGAGGATTCTCTCTCTCCCTCTGCCCTTCCTCCTACTCACGAGCTCATTCTAGCTCTCTCTCTCTCTCTTTTAAGATTTTATTTATTTATTTATTTATTTATTTATTTATTTATTTATTTATTTATTTAAGACACAGAGAGAGAGGCAGAGACACAGGCAAAGACAGAAGCAGGCTCCATGCAGGGAGCCCAACGCGGGACTCAATCCTGGGACTCCAGGACCACACCCTGGGCTGAAGGCGGTGCTAAACCGCTGAGCCAACCAGGCATCTCTCACTCTCTCTCAAATAAATAAATGAATCTTTCCAAAAAAAGAGAATTAATGAATCACTGAGGGTAATGGGGATATATACGTAGAAGGTAGCATTTGAACTGGATCTATAAGAGTAAATATCGGATCCTTACATATTAGTCAGGTTCATGTTAAAAGCTAGAAAACATGTTACTAAAGAGAGAGGATTTGGGGGTGCCTGGGTGGCTCAGCGGTTGAGCGTCTGCCTTAGGCTCAGGGTGTGATCCCGGAGGTCCAGGATCAAGTCCCACATCGGGCTCCCTGCATGGAGCCCGCTTCTCCTTTTGCCTATGTCTCTGCCTCTCTCTCTCTCTCTCTGTGTGTCTCTCATGAATAAATAAATAAAATCTTAGAAAAAAAAAAGAAAGAGGATTTAATATAATGGATTGTTAACTACATAACTGAAGAAAAGGAAAAATCTAACATCATGGTGGTAGTAACTATAGGAACAGCTACCACCACTAGGGCTGAGGAAACAAAGGGAAGAAGTTGGAATTATTAAAACACAAAACTTAGAAAAAGGGGGGGGGCGGAGGCAAACAGCTGAAATTTAGATGTCTGAAGAAGAGGTGCTACTTGGCAGGTGCCAGTGTCTCTCAGTTCAGAGGAAGAGCCCCGTGGGGTTGAAACTCAGACCTGTGAATAGGAAACAATGGACGATCAGTGTTGGTGTCTCTGAAGAAGGAACAATGAGACTGGTTCTGTATGTTTTGGGAAAACTGCATTCTGATTCAGCTGCTTGTAGTAGGAAGGCACTGCCACTGCTGGAATGGAGAAGCTTTGCTGGATGCCACAGATAGGAACAGGAAGCAAATGGGAAGGAGGCTTCCATCCTTCCTCCTGAGTCTTGCAGTGTTCTTCTAGTAGTCTCTCTCTCTCTCTCTCTCTCTTTTTAAGATTTATTCATGAGAGACACACAGAGGGAGGCAGAGACACGGGCAGGAGGAGAAGTAGGCTCCCTGCAGGGAGCCCAACATGGGACTCCATCTCAGGTCTCCAGGATCACGCCCTGGGCTGAAGGCAGCGCTAAACTGCTGAGCCACCCGGGCTGCCCTTTCTAGCAGTTTCTATTTGGAGACCTTAATAGAGAGCCAGTACTCAAAGGAGAAATATAAGATCCCAACCCCAAAATTGTAAAGCAGAGGGTGGATTTGGAGGTGCGAAAATACCTAGTAACTGACCCACTTCACCTGTCAGAAGGCTCTGCATGGTCTAGCTTTTCATAAGCTTCTTTGCTGTAGCCACATGACATTCTGGCAGATCCTTAAAGACAGCATACTTCCTCCTGTTACAAGGCCTTTTACATACTCTGTTCTTTGACTGGAAGGTTCTTCACCTATTAAACGCTCTTCTCACGCTAAATCTAGCTTTAAGATGTTTTCATAACCCCATAAACCTCTCTTAGCATTTATCACAGTTGCACATCTTTTTACAGATATGTCTTTTTTTTAATTTTTTATTTATTTATGATAGTCACAGAGAGAGAGAGAGAGAGGCAGAGACACAGGCAGAGGGAGAAGCAGGCTCCATGCACCGGGAGCCTGATGTGGGATTCGATCCCAGGTCCCCAGGATCGCGCCCTGGGCCAAAGGCAGGCGCCAAACCGCTGCGCCACCCAGGGATCCCCCAGATATGGTCTTTTGATCAATGCCTGCCTCCTCCAAATAGATTCTAAGTTCCAGGAAGGCAAGGGCCATGACTGGTTTTGTACTCCATTGTTTGTTTTCCTAGTGCCTAGTTTAGTGACTAACACACTGTAAAATTTCAGTATATAGGGATCCCTGGGTGGCTCAATGGTTTGGCGCCTGCCTTCGGCCCAGGGCATGATCCTGGAGACCTGGGATCGAGTCCTATATCAGGCTCCCTGCATGGAGCCTGCTTCTGCCTCTGCCTGTGTCTGTGTCTCTGCCTCTCTCTCTCTCTCTCTCTGTGTCTCTCATGCATAAATAAAAGTTAAAAAAAATTTTTTTTCAGTATATATTTAAGGAATTATTTCAATATCCTGAAACTGGAGAATGAAGCCATAATGTGCTAAGAGATGTATACAAGAAAGCAGAGATTTGGGGTCTTTTTATTTCCATTATCTCCCTCTAGCATCTTGTTCTAGATTCTAGAGGTCCATAGAAGATCCCTTCTTTTTTTTTTCCCTTTTTACTGAGGTAAAATTCACATAACATAATATTAACCACTAACCATGCAATTGTGTCTAATACTTGGCATTTACTATATTCACAATGTTGTGCAACCATCATCACTAGCTAGTTCCCAGAATATTTTCATCATACCCAAAGGAAATCTCATACCCATTAAATAGTCATTCCCCGGGGCAGCCCTGGTGGCTCAGTGGTTTAGCGCCGCCTTCAGCCCAGGGCATGGTCTTGGAGACCCAGGATCAAGTCCCACCTCAGGCTCCCTACATGGAGCCTCCTTCTCCCTCTGCCTGTGTCTCTGGCTGTCTCTCTCTCTGTGTCTCTCATGAATAAATAAATAAAATCTTAAAAAAAAAACTCATTCCCCATACTTCCTTCACCACACTCCCTGGTAACCACTGTCTGTTTTCCATCTCTATGGAATTACCCATTCTGAATGTTTCATATTACATATGTGAGTGACCCTTTGTGTCTGTTTTTTTTTTTTTTTTTTTTTTTTTTTGGTATTTAGCACAGTGTTTTTGAGGTTCATTTACTTTGTAGCACCTATTAGTATTTCACTTCTTTTTATGGCTGAATAATATTCCATTGTATAGGTATACAACCTATACATACATTCATTAGTTGATAAACATTTGAATTCTGCCCATGTTTTGACTATTATGAATAGTACTGCTATGAAAATTTGAGTACAACTATTTGTTTGAAAACATATATAGAGAAAACATATTTGTTTGAAAACGCCTGGGTGGCTCAGCAGTTGAGTGTCTACCTTTGGCTCAGGGTGTGATCCTGGAGTCCTGGGATTGAGTCCCGCATCGGGCTTCCTGCATGGAGTCTGCTTCTCCCTCTGCCTATTTCTCTGCCCACCTCTCTCCCGTGTCTCTTGTGAATAAATAAAATCTTTAAAATATATATTTTTTCTTTTTTTTAGTCAGATCATGAATCACATGCTCTACCGACTGAGCCAGCCAGGTGCCCCTGAAAAAAAATATTTTAAAATATTTTATTTATTTATTCATGACAGACACAGAGAGAAAGGCAGAGACATAGGCAGAGGGAGAAGCAGGCTCCCTGCAGGGAGCCCGATGTGGGATTTGATCCCAGGTTCCTGGGATCACCCCCCAAGCCCAGGGCTCAACCACTGAGCTACCCAGGTGTCCCTGAAAACATATTTTCAATTCTCATAACTACACCTAGGAGTGGAATTACTGGATCATATGGTAATTCCATATTTAACTTTTTTTAGAAACTGCCAAACTGGGACACCTGGGTGTCTCAGTGGTTGAGTGTCTGCCTTGGGCTCAGGACATGATCCCAGGGTCCTGGGATCTAGTCCCACATCCAGCTCCCTGTGGGAAGCCTGCTTCTCGCTCTGCCTATGTCTCTGCCTTTCTCTCTGTGTCTCTCATGAATAAATAAAATCTTAAAAAGAAAAAACAAAAACAAAAACCCTACCAAACTGTTTTCCACGGGCCTTGTACCATTTTACATTCACACCAGCAAGGTCTGAGGGTTCTACTTTTTCCATGTTCTTCCTGACATCTCTTATCTCTTTTACAACCACTGCATATAAGTCATGTTCATGCTGCATATATTCCAACTCAGATGCTTCACTTATATAAGGAGATAGGACCTAGTTATTTAGAGATATTTAGACAAATAATGTTTCTTTGGGCCTCCTCCAGAAAATAATTGTTAAGAACCTATTTTTTCCAGCTCCAGAAAAGAATGAGCCTACTAAATACATCCTTTTTTCTGGGCTATTCATTGTATAAGCCCATTCACTCATATCATGTAATCACATGCTCTCATTCAAAATCATTGTGGATTGTTGCTTTTGTTTTTCATCCAACATTTTCAAGGTGTATATCCATCTTGTGATGCCTTGTCAGCAGGATCTTCCTATTGCTAGATTTGCTTAAATCCCACATCTTTTGCAATGTTAAGGTTTGACTGCATTTCTTTTTGCTTCCATTAACAGATTTTTTTTCCACTCGACCACCATTTATTGGACTTCAATCATGAGCCAGTTTCAGCCCTACAGCATTCTGCCTCTGGGCCCTGCAAAAGAGACATGGAAGGAGAGTAGGCAGTGACTGTAACATGAGACCCTGTTCTGCTCCAGGACCAATGTTAAATGTCCATAAATGTCTGCCAGTCAAATGAAAGGGTTATCCTTTTTTTTTTTTTTTTTTAATTTATTTATGATAGTCACACACAGAGAGAGAGAGAGAGAGAGAGAGAGAGAGGCTGAGACACAGGCAGAGAGAGAAGCAGGCTCCATGCACCGGGAGCCTGACATGAGACTCGATCCCAGGTCTCCAGGATCGCACCCTGGGCCAAAGGCAGGCGCCAAACCGCTGCGCCACCCAGGGATCCCTGAAAGGGTTATCCTAATATTGAAACCATTTCCCAGAAAATAGTGAGGCTCATAGGGAAGTGACCTGGGCCCAAGGGCTGCTCTGGGGGAGGTGCTGGCCTGATGTAAGACCTTTTTTTTCCTCCCCGCCGGGTGACCTGCTCGCAGATTTTTTTTTTAAAGGATTTTTATTATTTTGAAGTAATCTCTACACAAGCATGGGACTTGAACTTACAACCTTGAGATCAAGAGTCAAATGCTCCACCAACTAAGCCAGCCAGATGCCTCTGTTAGCAGATACTTTTTTTTTAAGATTTTATTTATTCAAAAAAACATTTTATTTATTCATTTTAGAGAGAGAAAAAAGAATGTGAGCAAGGGAAGGAGCAGAGGGAGGTGAGGGACGTGATCTCCAATAGACTTCACGCTGAGTGCAGAGCCTGATGTGGAGCTAAATCTCAGGACCCTGAAATCCATGACCTGAGCTGAAATCAAGAGTCAGCCGCTTAACCCACTGAGCCACTCTGGCGCCCCTGTTTTGTTTTAAAGATTTTATTTATTTATTTATGAGAGACACAGAGAGAGAGAGAGAGGAAGAGACACAGGTAGAGGGAGAAGCAGGCTCCATGCAGGGAGCCTGACTTGAGACTCGACCCCAGATCCCCAGGATCACACCCTGGGCCAAAGGCGGCGCTAAACCACCGAGCCACCTGTACTGCCCTATGTATTACTTTATTTGTATGCATTTGTCAAACTCATTTATTGGTACAGTTAGGATTTGTGAATTTTGCTATAAAATTTATCTCATTAAAAAAAACTATTAACCTCTAGTTAGGAATATGAAATGCTGAAGTGTTTGATAAATGTATTGATATCTGTAATTTATTTTGAAAAGCATTAAAGGGGCGCCAGTCTGGTTCAGTTGGTGGAGCAAGCAACACTTTATCTTGGGGTT
The DNA here is from genome assembly GCF_053574225.1 of Canis aureus. Lineage (NCBI taxonomy): Eukaryota > Metazoa > Chordata > Mammalia > Carnivora > Canidae > Canis > Canis aureus. Next base: position 30,157,599 of record NC_135636.1, on the reverse strand, counting down.
GTGAGTTCAAGCCCCACATTCATATAGAGATTACTTTAAAATAATAAAGAATCTTTAAAAAAAAATCTGCTAGGGCGTCTGAGTGGCTCACTTGGTTAAGCATCTGCCTTTGGCTCAATTCATAATCTCAGGGTCCTGGGATTTAGCTCTACATTGGACTCCCTGCTCGGCAGGGAGTCTGCTTCTCCCTCTGCCCCTCCCCCTGGTTGTGCTCTCTCTTCTTTCTCAAATAAATAAAATATTTTTTTAAAAAAGGGGATCCCTGGGTGGCGCGGTGGTTTGGCGCCTGCCTTTGGCCCAGGTCCCCATCCTGGAGACTCAGGATCGAATCCCACATCGGGCTCCGGTGCATGGAGCCTGCTTCTCCTTCTGCCTGTGTCTCTGCCTCTCTCTCTCTCTCTGTGACTATCATAAATAAATAAAGAAAAAAAATATTAGAAAAGGAAAAAGAAAAAAGATCTGCTAACAGTTCACACTAAGATGAGGGGAAGAAAATTTTTACATCAGGCCAGTAGCTCCCCCACAGTAACCCTTGGGCCCAGGTCATTTTGAGTTTTGTTTTTTTTTTCTAAGGTTAATTTTATTTTTTGTAAAGATTTTATTTATTCATGACAAACACACACAGAGAGGCAGAGACATAGAGGGAGAAGCAGGCCCCTTGCAGGGAGCCTGATGAGTGACTCAATTCCCAGACCCAGGATCACACCCTGAGCCCAAGGCAGATGCTCAACCACTGAGCCACCCAGGCATCCCAGATTCATTTTATTTTAAAGAGAGAGAGAGAGAGAAGGAGCACAGGGTGGGCGGTACAGAGGGAGAGGGAGGGTTTTAAGCAGACTCTGCGCTGTGCAGGCTCGATCTCATGACCCTGAGATCAGAACCTGCACTAAAACCAATAGTCGGATGCTTAACTGACAGCGCCACCCAGACTCCCCCAATGAACAGTATCTTGAACATGATTTTTGTTTCTTCAGGTGTTTTCTAACTAAACTGGAAACTTTTCTTTTTTTTAAAGATTTTATTTATTTATTCACGAGAGACACACACACACACACACAGAGAGAGAAAGAGAGAGAAGCAGAGACACAGGCAGAGGGAGAAGCAGGCTCCATGCAGGGAGCCTGACGTGGGACTCCATCCCAGGTCTCCAGGATCACACCCTGAGCCAAAAGCTCAACTGCTGAGCCACTCCAGGCATCCCCCAAGCAAAATTATTATGAGACTTGCAGCTCATGGTATCAGCCTGAAATAAATGGCTAGTGATGTATCCCTGAAAAATCTCCTCTTCTTTTAAGAAATAATCATTCTCAGATTGATGAAAATTCCTTTGGGATATTGTCACTACAATGCTCCTGACATTATGGCCAGTAGACAGACAAGTATTTGAAACAAATGCCAAATTCAATCAGTAAATTGATTAGACAATCAAGTATTAAGGAGGAAAATGATAATTTCATACACCCAAATGTGGGTGGCAAAATTAATTCCATCTGTATGGAGAGGCTTGCATTTCTTGCTGTAATAATGACTTAGGGGAAAAAAAGGTTCATTGTGCCTGTCAGTGGCTCGAGAATATTGCTGGAAACTATCAGGCATACTATGCAACTGCAGTCTTTGGTCCAGGTCAAAAACTCTGGCCAAAAAGGAACCTTAGTCTTCTGAGTTAGTGTCTGCATGACTGCATTCTTTTTATTTTTATTTATTTTTTATTTTTTATTTTTCATGACTGCATTCTTTTGGAATGTCAATCACGAATTTTTGAGATAATAAATTCTTTCTCTTATGGGTGGCTTTTTATACAGAGATGTTTAAATTTAAATATAGATATATTGTCTTAAAACTTTTATATTCATTTTTTAAAAGATTTTATTTATTTTTAGAAAGAGAGAGAGAGCACACGTGCAAGTGGGGTGGGAGGGACAGAGGGAGAGGGAAAGAATTTCAAACTCCCTGCTGAGCATGGAGCTGGATGTGGGGCTGGATCTCATTACCCCAAGATCATGAGCAGAGCAGAAATTGGACACTCAACTGACTGAGCCACCCAGGCACCCCTTAAAAACTTTAATATTAAGTTTAAGAGTCCTTTGTATATATTTATAACTAAACTGTAATGTTTAAGAGATTTTTGCATACTAACAATTCTAGTTAAATATTACTGAGTAATTGAGATTTGTGATGTTAGTTGGATTACAATCAGAAAATTTTAAGAAATTTTGGGACACCTGGGTGGCTCAGAGGTTGAACATCTACCTTGGGCTCAGGGCATGATGCCAGGGTCCCGAGATCGAGTCCCACATCGGGCTCCCTGCATGGAGACTGCTTCTCCCTTTGCTTATGTCTCTGGCTCTTTATCTCTGTGTCTCTCATGAATGAATAAATAAAATCTAAAAAAGAAAAAATTTTAAGGCTGACAGTTTTATTTTCTAAGATTTTAAAAGGAGAAGCAGGCTCCCTGCAAGGAGCCCAATGTGGGACTCAATCCTGGATTCCAGGATCACGCCCTGAGCCGAAGGCAGACGCCCAACCACTTGAGCTACTTAGGCATCCCGGCAGACTATATTTGTAATTTTCTTTTTTTTTTTAATATTTCATTTTTAGGGCATCTAGGTGACTCAGTCAGTTGAGCATCTGACTCTTTTTATTTTTAAAGATTTTATTTAATAAAATAAATATTACATTGGATGTAATCTCTGCATCCAATGTGGGGCTAAACTTACAACTCTAAGAATCACATGCTGAGGGGCATCTGGGTGGCCCAGTTGGTTAAGCGTCTGTGTTCACCTCGGGTCATGATCCTAGAGTCCCGAGATCAAGTTCCATGACCAGCTCCCTTCTCAGCGGTGAGCCTGCTTTTCCCTCTCTTCCTGCTTGTGCACTCTGTCTCTGTCCCTCTCTCTCTCGAATAAATCAAATCTTTAAAAACAAAAGAATTGGGCAGCCCAGGTGGCTTACCGGTTTAGAGCCGCCTTCTGCCCAGGGCGTGATCCTGGAGACCCTGAATCGAGTCCCACATCAGGCTCCCTGCATGGAGCCTGCTTCTCCCTCTGCCTGTGTCTCTGCCTCTCTCTCTCTCTCTCTCTCTCTCTCTCTGTGTCTCTCATGAATAAATAAATAAATTCTTTATTAAAAAATAAAAACAAAAAGAATTGCATGCTCTACTAACTGAGCCAGCCAGATACTCCTATATTTATAATTTTAATTTCTTGGATTTAGATGAATTATTTACCTATTTGGGATAGTTTTAAAGTGCTCAAAAATAACAGAACATGTTAAAATGACAAAAGGGGGTGCCTGGCTTTCTCAGTCAGTAGAGTGTGCAACTCTTGATCTTGGGGTCCTGAGTTGAAGTCCCACATTGGGTATAGAACTTATACCAAAAAAAAAAAAGAAAAGAAAAAAGATCCCGGGGTGCCTGGGTGGCTCAGTTGCTTAAGCATCTGCCTTTGGCTTGGGGCGAGCCCCTCATTAGGCTCCCTGCTCTGGGGGGAGCCTGCTTCTCTCTCCCTCTGCCTACCTCTGCCCCTACTTGCTTGCTCACTCTCTGTCAAATAAATAAAATATTTTAAAAAAAAGATCCAAAAAAATAAAAAAATAAAAATAAAATAAAAAAAAGATCCAAGCATACTAAATTTAAGGAAATTTGTCTAACATAAATAGGACTAATTTTTTGAGAGTGTAGTCTGTTCAACTTGAATTTAACTCAATGGATAAAATGAAGGTGATTTTAGAATTTTAGCTTCATAAATGAAATTTTAAAATTGAGTCTTTTTTTTTTTTTATTCCTGAGAGACACGGAGAGACAGGGACATAGGCAGAGGGAGAAGCAGGCTCCATCCAGAGAGACGGATGTGGGACTCCAGGATAATGCTCTGGGCTGAAGGCAGACATTCTACCGCTGAGCCACCCAGGTGTCCTTCAATATTTGCTTTTAAACATAAAAATACTTTTTAAATAAAGATTTTATTTGAGGGCGGTCCCGGTGGCGCGGTGGTTTAACGCCACCTGCAGCCTGGGGTGTGATCCTGGAGACCCGGAATCGAGTCCCACATCGGGCTTCTCATGAATAAATATATAAACATATATATATTAATATAAATATATAAAATCTTTTATGAATATCAAATAAAATCTTATTTTTAAGATTTTGTTTATTTATTCATAGAGACACACAGAGAGAGGCAGAGACACAGGCAGAGGGAGAAGCAGGCTCCCCCGGAGCCCGATGAGGGATTCAATCCTGGGGCTAGGATCAAGCCCTGAGCCAAAGGCAGATGCCCAACTGGTGAGACACCCAGGAATCCCAAAAATACTTTGTTTTAGAGTCAAAGTTTTCCAGCTGGTGTTTCTTGGTTGTGCTCTAAATTTCCAGGTTCGGGGAACCTGGGTGGCTCAGTTGGTTATGCATCTGACTTTGGCTCAGGTCATGATTCCTGGGTCCTAGGATTGAGCCCCCCCATCTGGCTCCCCACTCAGTGAGGAGCCTGCTTCTCCCTCTCTCTGTCTCTCCTCTCGTGCTCTCTCTTGTTCTGCTCTCTCAAATAAACAAATAAGATCTTTTAAAAAAAAATAAACTTCCAAGTTCACTCTGATCATCCTTGAGCAGAAAATAATTTAGGAAATACTCAATAATTGGGACACCCTGGCTTGACTCAGGGCATGATCCTGGAGTTCTGGGATTGAGTCCTGCATTGGGCTCCCTGCATGGGGCCTGCTTCTCCCTCTGCCTGTGTCTCTGCCTCTCTGTGTCTCTCATGAATAAATAAAATCTTAAAAAAAGAGAGAAATATTCAATAATCAAGTGATTGAAAGCTTAAAACTTTCCTATTCCCAAATAAGTCTAGAAGTTAAAGTCAAATTTTGTGTTGTCATATTCCCAAACTAAAAAATTAGTAAGGGGCCATCTTTATGCTTTGACATTTGCACAATTAACAAGTCACAATAATAGAACTAAAGGGGCAAAAAGAAGGCAAAAGTTAGCTTTGTTTTTTTGTTAGCTTGAGCAGTTCTGTGATTTTCAACACAAAAAAAATTTTTTTGGAAGATTAATTTATTCATGAGAGACACTGAGAGAGAGAGAGGCAGAGACACAGGCAGAGGGAGAAGCAGGCTCCTCGCACGGAGCCCAATGTGGGACTGGATCCCGGGACTCCAGGATCACAACCCAATCGCTGAGCCACCCAGGCGTCCCTTATTACTTAAAAAATTTGAAAGAGGATCTGAATTTTCAGAGGAAGCAGTAAGGTAATATCACTATGCAACATCTATTAATCCTTTCAGAGGAACACCTGTGTGGAAAATTAACCAGAAATGTAAAGGCTCTTGATACATTTCCACTAAATAATTATTCAGCAATAACAAGTTACCTTTTCTGAGAATTAAATATTTGCCAGGTACTTTATGGACATTATCTCATTTAATCGTCACTATGCTTCTAGGAGGTCTTCATTCACTTATTGAGTGTCCACCTGGCTGGGCACCAAGCTAACTAAACACTGAGAATTCAACAGTGAGCATTATCAGCTTAGGTCAGTTTCACGAAGCTTAGCCTAGTAATTATGCTACCGCCTCCCTTCTTCATAAAAGGAAATGGAGGATAGGCTTTGAGAGATTAATTTACTTGTCCAAGGTCACAAGGTGTTGGAGCAGCTACAAGAGCCAAATTATCTCTCATGACTATCTTTACCCTCAATCATTAAGCTCTTAATAGACTTAACTGTAAGATTTTTCCCCCCTTAAGTCCTCTTAACTTTTTCAAAAAAATTTTTTTCCAAATATTTTTATCATGGAGGAGAAAGCCTATAGTCAACAACCTCTCGGCTGCCTCTTCTTTTTCAGTGTTGACCAGAGAAATGTGATGTTTTTATACTGTCAGGTATCTGGGAAACTTGAAGGGCTAGAAGTCAAGTACCCGGGGAATGGGGGACATTTTTGAAGAAAACAATAGGAACCCTGACACAAGGCCGGAGTATCAAATCCGAGGCACAAAGCTGATCCATTGCCAAGGGAAGCACTTTGTTTCTTCACCTTCTCTTTGCCTTTCTCCACTATTTCCAAGGGTGTTTAGTCAGCCGAGCGTAGCCCACTGGCTCCAAAAGGCCGGAGAATCTAATTTTTATTCTACACCCATAGCCCCCTACAGTCTCCTCTTGGCTTCTTTCTTACACGCTTTTCACTTTTTCACCCTTGGAGGTTAATCTATAGAGGGCAGTTTTCGTTATATTCTGTCGCCATATGGACAAATTGCTTTATGGCGACCTTGACAGACACCAGGGTGGGAGGCCCGGGGGAGGGGAGCGGCGGTCAGCTCTGGGAGAGAAACCTTCAGATAGCTGTGAGGAGGCGCCACAAGGAGGAGGAAACCACCGAGCTCCACTCAGCGTTCAGTTTTTAAAAAGATTGACGGGAAGTGTACCAACTGTCTTTGCTCTAGCTTCTTGCGCGGTCTCGCGAGATACGGACGTCTATGTGGAGAGGGTGTCAAAGGCGCCGCTCTAAGTGGGGGATGGGAATATCTGTGGCGCAATCATTGCGCGAGATTGGGCCATGGTCGCTGGGGCCGTGCTTACGTCTCGCGATATTTTGGCTGCTCCGGTCTGGAACTAGGGACAGCTTCTCGCGAGAGCCCGTGCTGGGAGCTCTGTGAGGCCCCGTGTGTTTGTGTGTGTGTATGTGTGTTGGTGGATGTGAGTACGAGGAAGCAGCGGCCGCCATTTCACAGAGCTTGCCGAAGCTGTCGCAGGGGTGGATCCTGAGCTGCCGAAGCCGCCGTCCTGAACTTCCGCGCGGGGTCCTCTAATCCCATTGTTTCTTTTAGATTCGCTCGGGCCTATCCGCCCTCGGAGCCCGAAATTCGGGCTGGGCGGTACCGTGGCCTGGGCCTAGCGGCTTAACAGTAGCAACAGCGGCGGCAGCAGCAGCCCCCCTCTTCCCGAATACAAGCACCCCAGGGGCCCGAAAGCCCGCACAGGTAAGGAGATGTCGCGGGCCTGTGTATTGCCAGAGGTTTTCGGAGGCTTGGTTTTCGGCTGTTTTGAGGGACACTCAGGCGATCTATAACGATGGCGGTGGGGGGGGGATCGGTTCCATTTAGGCGACCGCGCCCTTATTTTCTTTTCGTGTGTATTTCAGGGTTCTTGGGTGGCAGGGACCCCAGAGAGGCGTCGGGCGGATGGCGACCGGTCCCTTCGAGGCCTGGCCGGCCGCGACCTCCCAACATGGCGCCAGCCGAACGCTACCATGGCACACAACCCCTCCCAACCGAGGGAGTTTCCCTTTGCCCCTAAAATGGCAGCGCGGGTTTTGCGCGGAAAGAGGCGCTCTCACTCGAGGCGCGCGGGTTCTGTTTTTGGAGTTAATTGTGGGCGCTTTTTTTTCTTTATCGTATATTTAATGCCTTGTATTCGGTTTTGGAGATAATTCAGATTTAGTTACCGAGCCTGGTAAAGTGCATCGTGCCACCTCAGTCGTTCCAGGTCTTTTTGTAGGCTTTTCTTAAGTTTTGGAGTTTGTCGGATAAGAAGGAAATTGAGCAGAATTGGAAAACGTTTACTCACTGAATTATCTTTCTTATTTTCTAGGCGTTTAGAGAAAATGGCAGACGATATTGATATTGAAGCAATGCTTGAGGCTCCTTACAAGAAGGTGAGAAAAAACATGTCGGTGAGGTTTATATATTTCTTAATTTAGCATTATCACGAAACTACTGCTGAAATGTAAACTAACCTCCCCGGAGCCCTCTTGATTTATCTTGTCAGAGATGCATTACGTGTAACTTACAAAAGTAAATATATGCTATTGATGTAATAATATTGTGCAGTAGTTTCACTTCAGCGTGATGAATAAATGCCCATCTATCTCTCTTTGTAGACTTGCCTAACGATATCTCACCTCTACTCCCATGAATTCACCTTTGATTCCAGTGTGAACTGTCAATCATAAGGTAGTAATTGAGTGACTTATCGCTGTACCGTGGTCCCCTAGGTAAAATGACTCAACTAAGAATTACCAGCTCCAGTTTGGTATAGCAAAAAGGTGAATGTAGTGGTTTGGGAAACTAGCAGGGGTCCAAGAATAACCAAGCATAACCAGTCTGTGGCAAGCAAATCTTTTAAATAAGTTTTACAAGAAGAAATGGGTGAGATTTAAATTTTTTCTATATATATATGTATATATATATATATTGACTGGTGATAGTAAATATTGAAACAGGCAGGTATTGAACTGCTGCTCTGTTAAAAATTACTAAAATTCTTGGATCCCTGAATAGAAATTTTTTTAAACGCAAAGGAGACAGTATCACAATTTAGAGTCACTTGATGACGGTTTTACTGTCCTCCGTATTGTTTTTTTTTTTTTTTTTTAATTAGTCCCTGCCATAATATTTCACACTAAAAGCTACAAAGGAATTATTTTGGCTAATAGTATAGTCTGACCCATTTCAGTATCACAGTATAAAAAGTAAAGTGTCTTTTCATTCTTTCACCAGTTGGTGGTGAAAATAGCAGTATGCATGCATTATCACTGGTGTCGCAAACTGTAAGCTTTGTAAGTTAGCACTTATACTTCTATAACTGATGTAATCAAACTTTAAAAATAAACATTGCTCTAAACCTTTTAAAATAATACATTTGTTTTGTTGGAGTGTATAGCACGACCATGTGGTACCAATTTGGATGAATTCTTTTTAGCTTTAAATAGTGTATGTAGTTTTGTAATGCTTAGACTCTTGAAGAACTACTTTCTGTTTTAATGTTAAGATTCTTGTGTCTTAGTTTAACATGGATGTAATTCCATGTAAACAGGTATGGAAGTAGGAAATGTTTAGGTTGGACTGGTGGATTATTAATTGACTTTCTTGGGTTCTTGGGAGTCAACATTACTAAAGCAGTGTGAATCCCTGTTTGCTTCAGGGCGAGATGTGTGACAGAGGTGGCATCAAGCTCTTACAGTCCCAACCCTCCAACGGAAATGGGCGAAGATCTCAGGAATGGCATCGGTCACAGGAAATCGATAGTGGCTGGCTGCTAGCATGGCCACTTGGGGCTTAGGCAGAAATAGAGCCATGGTACTGACCAAAGGGACCATAGCACATGGAATAAAACTCAAAACAGGACTTAATTCATGTTTTATAGAAGTTCTATTTAACCACTTCAACACTGTAAATCTGGATAACTTAATATCTAACTATATAAAAAAGTAAAATTTAACATGTTAATATGCATTTTTATTTTTGTATCTTGATGTCTTAATTGTAAGCAACAAAGTGGTTAAACACATACCCATCTAAATTTTTTTATAGCCTTCCGTGTTAAACTATAAATAAGTAATTAGTTTTAAAATTGTTTTGTATTTTCTTATTCCTGTTCCCTTTACCCTTTGACAACTTGAAATGTTACCACTTCGTCCTCATGATGTTCTTCTATCAACCCTGCTTAGGATGAGAACAAGTTGAGCAGTGCAAACGGCCATGAAGAGCGTAGCAAAAAGTAAGTTATAAGAAGGGACCTGGGGTGGGGGGACCTTTATGTGATTGAGATCTTAAATTGTGTTCCTGTGGCGATAGCATCAAACTGAAAGTTCTCTTCAGAAGCTTTTCCTTGTCTCTCCTAGAAAAGTCGTTCTTTACCTTCTGAAGGGATGAGAAACTATTTGAGGATATGAAACTGGATTCTTTCTTAGATTTCAGGATATAGTTTCAGGGATTTTTTTGGACACCTTCCCCTCCAAGCCTACTCACAACAATCTGGATAAGAGTTCCTGTATTAGAGTTTGTCTTTTGTCTTAAGTTTTTAAAGTTTGGCTTAATATTTTGGTGGTGTGTTATCAATAAAACTATCATACCCACTAAAGATCAGTTAGGAAGGGAAAAAAAGGTAACAAATGACTAACTCGTGGAAAGTATTGTTTGCTCTAAATAACTGAAGGGGTCAGAATTGTGAATTATGCTCATTGCTGTTTAAAGGCCCTTTTTGTAGTAATAGAGCACACTTAAGTACTTTTTAGGTGCCTCTTAAATGGTTTTTGATGTCTTCAGTTTTTTAAACTCTAATAGACTTAAACAGTGAAAATGGAGTTTTAAATTCTGCATATTTATGCAGTTTACTAGGTTAAATGAGTAACTCGTAACAGGAACTCAGTGTTAAATTTTAGTATAGAATACAGTATATAAGTCTCAATGACTGTATAAACCAGAACCACATTATAAGGTTGAATCCTATTTTTGGAGTATTCTTTCTGCTCTAAAAATTAATGATTCTTAACATCATATGGTCATGTTAAAAGCATTAAATTGTTTTAGTAGCCTATTTTTGTGATGTCATTAAAATAATTTGTCACATACATGACCCTGTAGTACCTAACAAAGAATGGTAACATAGGCCCCTTATTTGATTTTTTTTTTTTTTTTTTGGCTCTTTTCCTAATGAGAAGAACTCAATAAGTGCTTCGTAATACACTACCTCAACATCCTCACAGCAACTTTGTTAGGTTGATTGAATTTCACAAAATAGATGAGAAATTCTTAGATTGAATTATCTAGGCATTGTTATGCTGATTTTTAAAATTCTTATATTTAAAATGATCCAATTTGTAGAAAATGTCATACTTTTGGGGGGTACAAACTGGGGTAGAGGATCTGTTACAGTCCTCACTAATCACAAAAGATTGCAGGAATTAATCACATTGGGTTTAGTCTTGAATTATTACGGTTTGAGGCAATCAACCAATTGCATGGTTTAACATCACCCGGTTTTAGACCTTTTACCAAAGTAAGTTTTCTGATTAATGGTTCTAATTGCCATTTCATAATGAAAACCTAGGAAGGAGTATCCAAATAAATTAAAATTATCCAATCTAGGTATCAGGCCTTTTGTGTGGGTAAAGACCTCACCCTAAGTGCCAAAAGGATGAGGACATGCACTTTGGGCACAGTTTTCTTTGTTCCACCATTCTCAGATGTCACTCCTTGCTACTAACTCAATCTCCAGTTTATACTTGTTTTCATCCTGCATCTAAGCTCATTAAGGCTGCCAAGCTTTTATAGGAAATTTAGCACTAAGCTCCCATGACTGATGCTTTGTGGTCTTTATCTAATGTAAAGAGTCTTAGGATACTGAATAGAAGAATGGATTAATTTTCTTTAATTAGCTATAGAATAGCCAATTTAAGGGAACATCCCAAATACCATTTAGTATCTTTTCAAATGTACAAGTTATTTCTGTCCTGCTTCTCATTCTCTGTTAAAGTAAATAAAAATAAATAAATGGCTTTTTTGTTCAATCAGGAAATTGTTACCCATTTTTCTAAAGGGAATTAATCTTTCAAATTAATTTTACGGTTATCTAGAAAGTTTTCATATTTAAGGTTAGATAAAATGTAAAACAAATACAGTGTTCTGCATGAATTCTCTTAAAGGAAAGTGCCATGTTGCATTTTTCATCCTTAAACTTCATTGTCTGAAAAGCAATCGAGTGTTGGGATATAGTTTTAAGGTAGTAAGAAAATGGATATTCTGAGAAATTGAGAGTTGACTAATTAATAAATGTTTTCTTTAAAAAATAGTTCGTATTCTCAATACATACACTCAGTTGTATTCTGGTAGTAATAAAAAGAACTACGTTTAATAATAACACAAATTGTTTATCAATTAGCCTACTTTCTGAAGAGCTATACCCCTAAGTATGGCAAGACCTCAAAGTATACCTTTTAAGTATTTGAGCTTGCCTTCATGGGAATATTATTTGTTAGTATAACCATTTTTGGAAAGTCTAAACCAGTGTCCATTCAGTTAAGCTCTTTAGGAATTTCTCAAAAAAGGATAACAATAAAATGACACAGTTGAAATATATTGGCTACTGTGTGTGGATTATCTATAAATTTTGGAATAAATGACTTTTCTATTTTTTTTCTTATTTTCCAGAGTACTTTGCATTTAAATTTTAGATCTTCTTACATGGAAGAGGTCAAATCCAGTTATAGCAAAACACCTTTACAGCAGAGGCCATATAACCAAAAAGTCCAAAGGCCCAGCCCAGTGGACCATTTACTTCAATGATGTTCAGTACAAAATTCCACTGCCACTAAAGACTTTGGAAAGTCCCTTTTAAGTTGTAACAGGATTTGACTATTAGTGTGGATTTTGATAACCCTTCTTTAGTTAACTTAATGTTCTTTCAAGCTGCAATTTGTTATAGAGAAGTATATTGCTTTCTTAAATTTTTGTCTGGGCTTTTATGAAGAGGATTGTGCTTCTGAATGTCTTAGTATGTTGCTGTCTTTTTACCTGTCTGGGGTTGCCTTCAGATGTGGGTGGGGACTCATTTGAAAAAAGTTCTAGGAAGACCTTTAGTTGAAGTTAGCTCTCCAATTTTCCAGTCCTTTCCTTTGGCAGAATAAGTTTTGGGCCTAAAAAGAGGTAGATTGGGAGGTTGGCTGCCTCTCTGCTGTGGGCCAAAAATAAAGCAATACTTTGTCCTTTTTGTGGGGGATGGAGTTACTTTTTACTTTGTCCTCTGATTGATTATATGTAGGACTTTTGATTATAGCTATCTCACAGAATTCTTTAGGCTAAGACATAGTGTAAGGTGTTCCAGGCAACAAAGTTGGAATGTAATCTGTTGCCCTTCTGGGCATTGCTTTGATGACTTCTATATAAATAATGAGTGTAGCCTAATTTTCTGTCATGTGCTACCTAGCATATACATTTCTGACAGTCAGGTGGATTATCTTGAAATTTTAGACAAAGTTTCTGCCTCCTTGGAAAGCTCTACATCTCCTTGTGATTGGAGTGTGGGTTTCAAGATTCCAGAAGGTGGGTGTCTTCATTTTCTATTTTCAATGCACTCTAAGATGACCTGCTTACAGGTTCTCTGAGGCAGACTTCAATTGCTCTTGTGCTAACTTTGCTTTTGATAAGGACTAAACAGTTTAATTAAATTTTCCAAATGATGTAGAGTTGTCAAAATGTTTAAGTATCTTTTTAGCCACTACAAATTGACATTTTAGTGGAATAAGTTTATTTTGAAATGTCTTTCAATTTATATTGAAATATCTGAAGGCACCTCTAAAATTTGGGTGATGACACAGAGGTACAGATGGTAAGATTTAATTACAAAATGGATGGGTGGTATACTGTGAAAAAAACAAATGAACAGAAAGATATGACTGACTGGCTTTTTTACCTTTCAGAGTTTGAGATTTTATAAAGATTAATAAAGGTGGTGATCCTTGTTTTTGATTGCACCCCACAGGCTTGTATAAACTGGCATGCTCCATTTTCTGGTGTACTCCTTGTAACTTTAAATAGAAAGTATATGAAAAGGTCACAAAAATCTAGGTGTGTCGGAATGCATTTTATTGCATTAGTTTTATTGTGTGCCCATGAAAACCAAAATATTGATGCTGGTGTGACCCTTTGAAGTATAAAATACTCATTCTTTATATGTATAAATTGGGTCAAAATGGCTCACGAAGGGAAATTAGTGTTTTTAATAAAAATATTTATATATGGCCCACTTACTTAAATGTTAACATAGTCTATTGTAACTTTTATTACTGTGGCCAGTTATATATTGGTCAAAGATTTAAAAGTTCAGGTTTTGATCGTCTACCTCCCAACAAATGATTTCCTTGTTAAAGCTGTAACTGACTCTCAGGAGAGATCATTATAGTTCCCGCTTTCAACTGATTGTCAACTGACTGCTGGCTGATTTTCAGTAGTAGAAGGCAAAGGTGGGGTGCTATTTACCTTACCTAGGAATTATTTTTCCATAGGTATGATTATGTATCATTGTATAATAGTAAAAATAGCAAGATAAATTTACAAAAAGATTAAAAGATTTCTGACCATAAAAGGAAGTATATTTTGGCAGTTTTTTAAACTGGCAAGATAATGGTAATTTTTTTCTTCTCAGGAGGAAAAAAAGCAAGAGCAGAAGTCGTAGTCATGAACGAAAAAGAAGCAAAAGTAAGGAACGGAAACGAAGTAGAGATAGAGAAAGGAAAAAGAGCAAAAGTCGCGAAAGGAAGCGAAGTAGGAGCAAAGAAAGGAGACGGAGCCGCTCAAGAAGTCGAGATCGCAGATTCAGAGGCCGCTACAGAAGTCCTTAGTATGTAACTATAATTATGATGATTTTGGTTTAAGAATCATTCTGAGTATCCAGAAAACAATTTAACCTGAGTAATTTGCCTTGTAAAATTTTGTTTTTCAATATTCCTAATTAAAAAGCATTAAATGAGGATATTGGCATTGAAAACACTAGCAAATTAGGAATACAGTGTGTGGACCAATACATAATTTTTGTTTTACTAGGCATACAGATTATTTTCTGTTATTCCATCTAAAATATTTTAACTGTATGCTGGTCCAAATTAAACCAAAGCACTAGAGTGCTTAAAAGATTTGATATGGGTGGTAGTGACAAATATTTGAAAGCTTAAAAGTATATGAGCTATTTCAAATATTTTTTACTGAATATAAATTTAAAATTCTAAAGCTCAAATAGATATGTTATAAATATGTATATTTAGTCAAATATTTAATTAATCTTGTCTGGCTGTTTTCAGCTGAAATGACAGACCCTTTGTGAATTTGATGTATGCTCCTTTATGATGATGAATTTTGGAGCTCATCACATTTATATTTAAGATTTTTAAAAATCATAAAACACTAAAATGCTTTGAAACTATGGAAGTTTGAATGTAATTAACAAGTTGGAAACATATTTTACTTTAGTTATTTAAAAAACCATGTTTGGAAGGAATCTACCTACATCTCTTACAAAACAAGGATTGAATGTAGCAGTCCTTAGAGCTTTATGATATTCCCTCTTAATATGTTACTGTAAATAAACTGGGGGAGAGGTATTAAAATTAGCCTTGATAACTTGAATGGTTGAAGGTAAAATTCAAAAAGACATCTGGGTAAGAGTTTTGACTCTTTCACGGGGACAAGTTAACACTCTTAAGTTTTGATTTGTCACCTTTTAAAAAAAAGGTAACAACTGACAAGTGAACTTAATGAGTATTGAATTAACAAGAGAATGAAAATAAAGGACCTACAATACTTCTATTCATGAAATGTTTGGGTATTATTTGAAGCCATTAAAGTTAGTAACACTTTGGGATTCTGATCCTGGCTCTTTAACCTTTGGGGGTGGGGATTGAACTTGTTTACTGAGTTCCTCGTAGCTCCTTATTTCACAAAGCTTTTAAGAGCTGAAAGAGGACCACAATATTTTAATTCTTACTGATTAATTCTTTGTTTTTTGTCTAATATGTTAAGATTTACCATACTTGTTCTTACGGAATTTAAATAGGAAAAGGATCACCTTAATAAATTCTGTATATTATTTTGTCTCTTGAGTGATGAATACTTGAAGGCATCCTATAATCCTGGTCTGACTTAAAAATGATTTAGTTCTTATGTGTGGTTTCATGTGATCTTTAATTTATTAATTGTGACTGTTAGTCTGAATTATGAAGGACCCATTTACCGTAAAATTTTATTTGGAGCTGCTTGGGTGTTGCAGGTATGAGTCCATGAAAAACGAGTCCAAACATTGATCACATACCACTTACTTTGATTTTGCTATCCTTATTAAAAAGGAGAGTAGGATGAGCACTAAGGGACATATGACCTGTCCCTTTAAGTTAATTTGGTCTTTAAAAATAAAGCCCCAAAACTATTGGGCCTTTTTCTTTTCTTTCCTTTTTTTCTTTTTCTTTTTCTTTTTCTTTTCCTCTTTCTTTTCCTCCCTCCCTCTCTCTCTCTTTCTTTCTTTCTTTTTCTTTTTTTTTCTTTTAAGATTTTACTTCTATATTCATGAGAGACACAGAGAGAGAGGCAGAGACATAAAGCAGAGGGAGAGCAGGCTCCATGCAGGGAGCCCAACACGGGACTCAATCCCTTGTCTCCAGGATCACACCTTGGGCCAAAGGCGCCCCTAAACCACTGAGCCACCCGGGCTGCCCTGGGCCTTTTTTCAACTAAGAATAAAACTGGATCTTAGAATAATTTTATCATTTCTTTTGAAAACATTGATTTATTACATCAAGTTCACAAAACTTTTTGAAATACTAACTTTACATCTTTACTATGGAACGTTTTGGCAGAAAGAAGTGAAGTATGACATGAAAACTGCTTTCATGCAGTCTCTGAGATTTACTGTTAAATTGAAAAGTTCGAGTTTTATGATAATAATTATAGTCCCCTTTTAAAAACTCAAACAAAAAAAAACCTCAAACAAAACGTATGTATGAATGTTGTGTATGTACGTACATATAAATACATATATTCTTGGGAACAAATCTGCAAAGATACACACCAAATTGTTAATTGTAGTTACTTCTGGTGTGAGGGAAGTTGAGGGTGATTTATTTTCACTTTTTTAAATCTCAGGAATGTATTCAAAAACGTGTAATTAAGAAAATATAGACTAAACATGAAAGAATTTTCAGAATCTTAATATTGAGGCTGTAACCTTTGGTCTCGGCACCTCTCAGTGGTCCAGGATGGATAACTATAAGAGCAGTTTGCCTGGGATAGAGTTAAGAAAAAAAAGTCTTTTATTTCCTCTTCATAATTGAGGTGGAAAAAAATCAGCCTAAACAATGTTAAACTTGCTGGAGAGCGCATGAACGCGATCTTAGCAAGACCCTAACCCTGTAACTAGTGTAATTTTGTGTTTCCTTTTTAGCTCCGGACCAAAATTTAACAGTGCCATCCGAGGAAAGATTGGGTTGCCTCATAGCATCAAATTAAGGTTTTTAAACATACTTCTGAATTGTTTAAATTGTTTTTCAAGGAACTAATGTGATGTACTTGTTTGGGTAATTTCTGAAACTTTTTAACTTTGCAGCAGACGACGCTCCCGAAGCAAAAGTCCATTCAGAAAAGACAAGAGCCCCGTGAGGTAGCTGTTGTCCCTATTTTTTTTTCTTTAGCACTTTGAGCTTTTGTAACTTATGCTAATGTCAAATTTATTAACATTTGGTAATTTGAATTATGTTAAATTAATGTGGATATGTAAGTTTTCATTTTAGTATCCCATAACTAAGAATGGAGCAGTAATTATATTAATGTGTAGATATATTTGCTCTTAAATCCCTTTAAAATTTAATGATTATAGAAAACTTTAAATAGACTTGACTCCACCTACTTTAGAATTAATAAATTGTGAGTTACTAAAATAGCCTCATGAGGAATTGATTGTAACAAATCATGGATTATCATCTGGTTCTCTCTGCTGAGATAAATTGTCAAAGTCTTAACCAAATTGACTTGTTTCTAAGTAGCAATCTTATATTTTTGAGTGTTTGGGTTATTTTCCTCTTAAATAACCTTAAGACTTAACCTATCAAACCTACCATATATTTTGGTTCAGGGAAAACTAATATTTGGTAGCCTTGTTCATTACTGGTGTTCCTTTTGGCTTCCCTTAAAGGGTACCTTTTAATTTTAATTTAGAGTTTGTTATTTGATGTATTCTAATTCTAGGATTTGATGAAAACTAATGATTTTAAAGGCTCCTTTTTGTAACATTGAGCTTTTTTACTCTTTTTTTTTTTTTTTTTTTAAATTTATTTATTTATGATAGTCACAGAGAGAGAGAGTCAGAGACACAGGCAGAGGGAGAAGCAGGCTCCATGCACCGGGAGCCCGATGTGGGATTCGATCCCGGGTCTCCAGGATCGCGCCCTGGGCCAAAGGCAGGCGCTAAACCGCTGCGCCACCCAGGGATCCCGAGCTTTTTTACTCTTAATATTTAATTTAACACTTAAAAGAAAATGCTCCATTCTCATTTTCTGGTTGTGGTCTTTGCTTTGTAACTGTTTTATAGTTTAAAATTACCTGCTTAAAATAACCTGATTCATGAAGGAAATGTCATAATTTTGTAGGTGGAATATTCTAAAAGTAACTTCTGAAAATGTCCAGAATGTATTATGTTTTTATGTTAAGGATTTACTTACAAACTTAGCCTTAATGATGCTCTATAATAAATAATGTTAATAGAAACTAATATTTTTTCCTTGAAATTCATGAAATTAAGTTATATCTCATGTGCTCTTTACTTGGGCACTTGAGTTACCTACATACAATCAGAAGTGCCCTCAATCTTCAAGATTCTTTGTAAAAATGAATAAATTGAATCCCACTACTGGTATTTGTGTAGATAATACTTTTAATTTTTGTTTTGCGTATGGGTATTTTTGTGTTTTATAACCATCAAGAAACATTGCTTTTTGGATACTAAATTTGTAGTCTTATAAGACTGAGTAAATGACCAGGTCACTATTCCATATATCTAAAATTGTTAAATAAAAGTTCAGAGGGAAAAATCAAAATAGTTCTCTCATCTCAGGTTTGTCATTTGTGATTGTCAAACTAAAATCACATCATGATTTTAGATTTTGCTTCAGAAAATCATCCTTTCTACTAATTTTGGAACATTTTGACATTGTAGCTAGTCAGTGGTTCTTTTTAGTGATTATTTTTAAACTCTCGGGCTTCTGATTGGTCTTTTATTATTCTGCAGAAATTACCATTTACAAGATTGAAATGCCAATGGACTTTTGTCCTGACACCATGTAAGATATTAGTAGAAGAAACATTTGCAACTATGATCTTGTTGAGGGAATTGAGTCACCAAATTATTTTATGAACATTTTATATAAATCTTAAGTGAAATAGTGGGAATAGTGACAAACTACTTCTGGTAAAGTTTATTCTGTTTATTGAAAATGAATATTATGAGGTTATTTTAAGAAAACAATTTATAAAATATTTTAATATTTATTCCTGTTAGGGAACCTATTGATAATCTAACTCCTGAGGAAAGAGATGCAAGGACAGTTTTTTGCATGCAGCTGGCAGCAAGAATTCGGCCAAGGGATTTGGAAGAGTTTTTCTCTACAGTAGGCAAGGTAAGGTTTTATTTAGTCTGTTCAGGGAGATAGAGCAAATGAGAATTGGTGAACATTTTAATAATTATCAATATGTTAGGTTAAATTAGAGAATTTTTTTTATTTTTTGAATTTTTTAAAGGTTTTATTTATTCATGAGAGACACAAAGAGAGATGCAGAAACATATAGGCAGAGGGAGAAGCAGGCTCCAAGCAGGAAGCCTGATGCGGGACTGAATCCTGGGACTCCTGGATCTCTGCCTGAGACAAAGGCATGACACTCAACTGCTTAGCCAGCTTCCCAAATTAGAGAACATTTAAACACTAAGTCTTTTGATACAGTAAAATTCAGTTAGGGAAGCTTTTGGGTGACATTTCTGTTTTGACTCAGAAGTTATAATAATGTTGGAATTAATAACCTATTATCACACATTCATCAAAAGTAGAAGAGGACTGACAGGTTACTTAAAACATGGGCACCTGGCTGCTTCAGTCCAAAGAACATGAGACTCTTAATCTCAGGGTTGTGAGTTCCGGCCCATGTTGGGCATAGGCATAACTTAAATAAAACCACGGTGTCAGTTAAAAAAAATTTTTTTTAATTGGTTTTACAGTAGATGTTGCATAAGGAGAATCTTGTTAAGTGTGTGTTTTCTTTTTAGGTTCGAGATGTGAGAATGATTTCTGATCGAAATTCAAGACGTTCCAAAGGAATTGCATATGTGGAGTTTGTGGATGTTAGCTCAGTGCCTCTAGCAATAGGATTAACTGGCCAACGTGTTTTAGGTGTGCCAATCATAGTACAAGCATCACAGGTAATTTTTTTCCTTTTTTAGGAATTTGATTAGTGTGATAGTCTAAGAAGCCTGCTGTTGCTTAGTATTACACCGTAGTACTTTAGTATGTAATCATTACTACCTTCATTTAGATCTTCTTAGAACAGCTTTTTTTTATTATTAATTTTATCTTTGTTATTTCGATACCATATATTCTTAACAGCATCTTATATATATATATATATTTTTTTTTTTTTTTTTAAGATTTTATTTATTCACTCATGAAAGACACACACACAGAGGCGCAGAGACACAGGCAGAGGGAGAAGCAGGCTCCATGCATGGAGCCTGATGCGGGACTGGATCCCAGGACTCCAGGATCATGCCCTGGGCTGAAGGCAGGTGCTAAACTGCTGAGCCACCCAGGGATCCCCCTGTTCTAATACAAGTTGTAAATCTGTTTCATGAAAAATATCTAAAAACTTGGTCTAGAATTTTAATGATTTGTGATGATTTATTGGATGGGGATAGAAGCATTTAAGAATTTGTTTACCCTTTAAAATAGAGTTATTTTTGACATTTTTAATCAATGTTTAATTACAAATGTCTTCACTATTTTATAATACACAGTAGTATAAGATTTTATAAATTTTTTTTTAAGATTTTATTTATTTATTCTTGAGAGAGAGAGTGTCAGAGACACAGGCAGAGGGAGAAGCAGGCTCCGTGCAGGGAGCCTGACATGGGACTCGGTCCTGGGTCTCCAGGATCATGCCCTGGGCCTAAGGCGGCGCTAAACCGCTGAGCCACCCGGGCTGCCCTATAAAATGTTATAATTAGTTCGAATAGCTATCCTGTTTAGCATTTCTTGAAGGTAAGATGTTTTGAACTGATTTTGAGAATGTTTTGTTTAGTTCCTCTTTGCTGGTACTTCATAGTAATCCAGTATTGCCTTTGAAATGAAATTAGTGTTACTAATGTTATTTAAGTGTGGAAAAATTGGAATGTATCTTTCTATGATATGAAAGTATTTTTAGGATTCTTTGTCAATACCTATTTTTATTAAGACAGTTACTGATACCTGTCATGCTTGATAGCTCAGGGTCTTTTTTTAAATGGAGAATATAAGATTTATTTATGTATGTATTAAAAGATTTTATTTATTCATGAGAGAAACAGAGAGAGAGGCAGAGACCTAGGCAGAGGGAGAAGCAGGCTCCATGCAGGGAGCCCGATGTGGGTGGGACTCCACAATCACATTCTGGGCTGAAGGCGGCGCTAAACCGCTGAGCCACCCTGGCTGCCCAAGAATATAGGATTTAAATATTCTTGCAATCCAAGATGAAATAGTCTGTTGATTGATACTGTGTAACTTCTAAACTGGTTATTTATCAAACTTAAATGATTTTATAAAGTTAAGTTCTAAATATTGGGTGTTTTTCACTTGAATGTGTATACACAGTAGGAAAGTAATTGTTAGGAAATGGTTAACACTTTTTTTAAAAAAAGATTTTATTTTTTCATGGGGGGCACAAACACAGGTGGAAGGGAGAAGCAGGCTCCATGCAGGGAGCCTCCATTCCATCCCAGGCCTCCAGGATCACACCGTGGGTGGAAGGCGGAGCTAAACCTCTGAGCCACCTGGGCTGCCCACCACCTTTGGATATATACTGCTCAAAATGTTTCAGTTTGTTAACAAGAAGAGGAGCTTGTAGTAAAATATGAATTGATAAATACTATCTTTGAGAAAGACTTCCAATGGAAAAGATGACAGCTAAACTGAAAGCTTTGATTTGATTTTATATTGACATAAAAAAAGCCTTATGGCAGCAGCAATTGGTGTATTGTACTTTGAGTAACAGTGATTTTGAGGTGTTAATTTTAATGAATATCGAATAATTTATGAATTCCAAAAAAACAGTATTACTTTCCACATTTACCATGATCTGATATCAGGATGCATCTCATTTAGACGGCATAGTGTACTTTTAGTATTGATTTCATTTTAAGACGGCATAGTGTACTTTTAGTATTGATTTCATTTTATGTAAGAAATAAGGTAATATGATTGTTTAATATATGACTTGTATATGCTCCTAAAACTTAAAAGTTGCTGCAAAATATGTATCTTACATTAAGTAAAATATTGAGGTTTATGGTTAGAAAATGGCATTTGAACCATATTCTTAATTCGGTGCCATTAATCACGGTCACATATAAGTGGAACCATACAAAAGCTTTTTTGTGTATGACTTACTAAAGAGTGTGGTTTCATCACTTTTCGCATCGCTTGTCATTAAGCAAACCGGAATGAGATTTACTATGATTAAAATGTTTTGGATTAGTGTGTGATGTCCATTTTGTCATCCAACTTATAGGCAGAAAAAAACAGAGCTGCAGCAATGGCAAACAATCTACAAAAGGGAAGTGCTGGACCTATGAGGCTTTATGTGGGCTCATTACACTTTAACATAACTGAAGATATGCTTCGGGGGATCTTTGAGCCTTTTGGGAGAGTAAGTCCCAGTATCTCCAATTATCCTTAATCGGTTCTTGATCCAAGTATAATTGCATAGTAAATAATAGTCACAAAATTAATGTATTCCTGAAATTAATACAACATGAAGAACTGTAGTATATGACTACTGTATTTTTTCATGCTATGAATGAACAGCTTTATTGAGGTACTGTGATGTACCCAAGTCATATAGTTCACAGTTGATTGCCTTTTAATGTGTTGACAGTTGTGCAGCGATCAACTACATTCAGTGTTGATTTTATTAAGATTTTTTAAAGATTTATTCATATATTTGAAAGAGAAGGGTGGGCGGGGTAGTGGGGAAAGGCAGAGGAGAGACTGTCTCAAGACTGAGCGTGGAGCCTGAGGCAGGGCTTGATACATCAACCCTGAGATAATGAGCTAAGCTAAAACTAAGAGTTAGACATAACTGACTGCCACCCAGGCACCCCTATTTTTTAAGACTTTTAAAAGTCATCTGTACACCCACTATGGAGCTTGAATCCACAACCCTGAGACCAAAAGTCACCATGCTTTCCTGACATAGCCACCCAGATACCCCTGCTTAATTAATCCAACATCTTGGATAATTTAATGTGTCTAGTATTAATTAGAATTAATGTTTCGTATTTTTACTATAATGGAAAGGAAACAATTTTATTTCTTACACCTGATTTTAGTTTACAAAGGACATCTGGAATTTTAGTGGTTTGTTTTTGAGGCAAAAGACTAAGATTGTACTTTTTTTTTTCCATGCTCCACAGTGCATAGCTTCTTGTTTGGGTAGTGTCTAGGCTTTCAGAGGTTTTTTGGAAATGAGGGTTTTTGATGGTCTGTTTTTGTTTTTTGGGGGAAGATACTTTAAACCATGTTTCAAAGAATAAAATGCTTTTGTTTCCATCTTTGCACTTATAATTGTTTTTATTTTTAGATTGAAAGTATCCAACTCATGATGGATAGTGAAACAGGTCGATCTAAGGGATATGGATTTATTACGGTAAGCAATTATCATTAATACTATGACGTGAATGATTGTCTTTAAGGTTTTGTTTATTTAATTTTAACTATTTATTTATTCATGAGAGACATAGGCAGAGGGAGAGGGAGAAGTGGGCTCCATGCAGGAAGTCCAATGCTGGGACTCAATCATGGGACTCCGGGATCATGCCCTCAACCAAAGGCAGACAGACGCTCAACTGATAAGCCACCCAGGCGTCCCTAACTTTAAGGTTTTAAATTTTTTTTTTTAATTTTTATTTATTTATGATAGTCACACACAGAGAGAGAGAGAGGCAGAGACATAGGCAGAGGGAGAAGCAGGCTCCATGCACCGGGAGCCCGATGTGGGATTCGATCCCGGGTCTCTAGGATCGCGCCCTGGGCCAAAGGCAGGCGCCAAACCGCTGCGCCACCCAGGGATCCCAACTTTAAGGTTTTAGATCAAAGTACCACAGTAAAACTTTATTCGTTGTTCATAATGGGGAAGGGTGCATGGTTAATATTTTTAAATGGTTTAGAATAATTGTAGCCGTGTTTACCAAATGTTGCCGTTTTCGCCAGTTTTCTGTTATCTTGTTTATAGTCCATTTGCATAGCTAAGTCTTCATGTAATTGAAGTTTATGACCCCATTATGAGTTCTTTAGTTTGTAATATTTTTATATGTTATTAAAAGTGTGTGTTGGTGTGGTGCACCTGGATGGCTCAGTTGGGTAAACATCTGACTATTAATTTCACCTCAGATCATGATTTCTGGGTCCTGAGATCCAGCCCTGCCTTGGGCTCTACACTGGGCATGGAGTCCGCTTAAGATTCTCCCTCTCCTATTGCCCCTCTCCGTACTCATCATGCATGTTTTCTCATTTAGATAAATGAAATCTAAAAAAAAAAGTTTGTGATTGGCCATTGCAGCCCATTGATTGAAGAGAGTATTAGGTGGCAGCGGGAATAATTTCAAATTTAAGTGCCCCTTTTAAAGTAAACTCTCTTATGTTTTATTTACAGATGGAATTCAATTACATAATAGCAATTTTTCAAATGTTCGGTGTTAGAACTTTGGAAGGTTCTGAAAATTGTTATTGATGCTGTAAATGCGGATTGTCATTTTAGCTGCTGTCATAGAAAAAAGTTATATAGGTCCCAGTTTTTTTTTTTTTTTTTTTTTTTTTTAGGTCCTAGTTCTAATCAAGGACTTATAATTGTGTTATATTTAAATTGTGTGTGTGTGTTCTATCTAAATTTTAATAAAATTTGGGGCGCCTGGGTGACTCAGTAGGTTAGGCATCTGACTCCATTTCAGCTCAGGTCATGATTTCAGGGTTGTTAAGATCGAGACTTGCATCTGGATCTACACAGTGTCGAGCCTACTTCAGATTCTCTCTCTCCCCCCCATTCAAAAAAATCTTCTTTAGTGATAGAGGAAGTTTTATTTGTTTTCATTTATTTATTCATGAGAGACACAGGCAGAGGGATAAGCGGGCTCCTTGCAGAGAGCCCTATGTGAGACTTGATCCCCAGACATGGGATCATGTCCTGAGCTCAAGGCAGATGCTCAACCGCTGAGCCACGCAGGCATCCCATTAAAAATGTTTTTAACATCAACTATGCAAACTATTTACTACTATTTAGTAATCTGTGTAATGCTAGATTATGCACATTTACATTGTGCTGTTTGTTGGTTAATTTTTTTGTAAGGATCTGTTATTTTTCCTTCCCAAATAAAATGTTTTTAAACACATTGATGAAAAATACTAAGCTATGGAATTGCTAGGGATATATTTTTTCGTTAAATGAAAATAAGAGTGTGCAACTAAATTTCTGTTTGCATCCTGAATATTAAGAATTTTCACGGTTTGGGCACCTGAGTTACTCAGGGATCACCTTCTGAGCTGAAGGTAGATGTTCAACCACTGACCCACCCTGGCATCGTAGGAAAAAACATTTTTATGATTTTATTGGTAGTAAGATGACCCGGAATGTTGTATGAAAAGTAGTACCTGAGTGAACTTTTAATTTTTCTAAATAGTTCGTTTGTTCTTTCTCCTTCCTTCTGTCAGCACAGGCAGGGGACTGCCAGGGAAAGGAAGAAGCAGGCTACTTGCTGAGCTGAGAGCCTGACTTGGGGCTCCCTCCAGGACTGAGGTCATGACCAGGAGAGTGCCAGGGAAAGGGAGAAGCAGGCTCCTTGCTGAACTGAGAGCCTGACTTGGGGTTCCCTCCCAGGACCCTGAGGTCCTGATGTGAGTGAAGGCAGATGCTTAACTGAGCCACCCACATGCTCCCAAATAGTTGTTTGTTTATGGAAGGAAAACACCATTTTAGTTTATCCCAGGACATTTAAGGAGATGCATTTTTATCTTTGGAAAATTACACATTCTGTTACTAAGATTATTTCTGAAGATAGGCATTACTTGGTCTTATCTTGCTTTTTAAATCCTCACATAGCTAAGCTGATTTGAATCAGCTTTTGTGATCTGATAATATAGCTTATATTACTTAAAAGCTAGAATAATGTCTACTTTGCATCCAATTGTGTAATTATTGATGAATATACTAGACCAAATAAGTAAGAATTGCTTTACCTTACATATATATGTGATTTAATATATGGGACTTCTTACTTTTACCCCTCATTCAATTATACAGTTTTCCGATTCAGAATGTGCCAAGAAGGCTTTGGAACAACTTAATGGATTTGAGTTAGCAGGAAGACCAATGAAAGTTGGTCATGTTACTGAACGTACTGATGCTTCCAGTGCTAGCTCATTTTTGGACAGTGATGAACTGGAAAGGACTGGAATTGATTTGGGAACAACTGGTCGTCTCCAATTAATGGCAAGGCTTGCAGAAGGTAAGTTTTTCTTAGTGTTGTGAATGATTTATTGTGGATATGGTAATGAGAAAGGTAGCCCACTTACATAAACTAATAAATGAAAAGGGTGTTTTTCTATTTTTGGAGTTGACCGCCTTATGTGGTTTATGCACCTTTATATGGAATTACTTGCTTTAAAGTTCTAATGGAATCTAATTTATGCCTTTTGAGTGCCACAGCATACATTATAAGATTCCTTTTGCTTTATCATAATAATTCCATTCTTAAACTTGAGAAACTTAGTTGCCACTATTATACTATGTTCTGCTTGTAAATACTTTTAGTGAAGTGACTTTGGTGTGGTAGTAAGGACCCAGAAAACTTAGTTTTTCTGCCCTTGACATAATACAAGTTACAAGATCTGTTTTTTTTTATACAGGTACGGGTTTGCAGATTCCACCAGCAGCACAGCAGGCTCTACAAATGAGTGGCTCTTTGGCATTTGGTGCTGTGGCAGGTAGGAATTGAATCTTTTCTAATTTGAAATCATTGTTTTTTCACTAATTCGAAAATTTGCCAAATTTTTGCATTTAAAAGGACTTACTGAGAATTCAATTCATCAAGTACTTCTTAGCTCATAAATAGAATTATTCACTCATAATAGGCTGTCAGGGCATTTTTTTTGAACCCTACATACCAATTTTTAGTTTGAATTGCCTAAATTAGACCTTTTTAAGTACATCACTTTTAAAACCCCAACAAGTTTATGTTAATTTCAAAAAAATGTTTTGTTGTGATGTTTGAGTTCAGAAAACTATCAGGGGCCTTTAAGTCCAGTTTTATGTAAAATACTTAACACTATCGAGAATGTAGAGAAAACTGCTTTCCTCTAAATAGTACATGCTATTTTGAGTTTTTTAGTTAGGGTAATGGGCCCTCCTAAAGAGGGCAGGAAAATAGAGTACAGTTGTGTAACAAGGGGGGCTCAGTTTATGAACCTTTTTTTTTTTTTCATTATGACTTAAGTACCTCAGATTTGCTTTTATAAACCTTGACACTAACCCAAATCTATGAGCCTAGGATAGCATTAATTTTAAAATATTGAAGACCTTGCTTTTATAACATCTAAGAAGAACCATTTGCATTTGGACTTTGGAAGACAGGAAATATAAATCTGAAGAAGTATGGCACTTTGTATTTTTAATCAGTCCATTGATTTTATCAACAAAATGAGACTTAAACTAAAAATATGTAAGTTTTAAGACCATAGTGCTACACTGAAATATATATAAATGTTCATGTGGTTGAGTCGTGATTTCCTTTTAAATCAAAAACTCATTAATGAAAGGGAGAGGATCCTTTTTTACTTTCACGTCATATTTCATTAGAGATAAGGGACTTTTCAGTGTTTTCCTTTTAGTGGACATCCACAAGTTTGTGACTAACTTTAGAAAATCTGCCTTTTGTGTTTCTTCTGTCAGATTCTATTATTTATTTTGAAATCTGATAGGTATTTATAAAGTTTCTGAGAAAACTGGGGCACCTGGGTAGCTCAGTAGGTTAAGCCTCCATCTCTTGATTTCAGCTCAGGTTATGATCTCAGGGTCATGAGATCCAGCCCCAGGTGGTCTGGCTCCACACTGGGCATGGAGTCTCTTTGATAATCCCTCTGCCCCCCCACCCCCCCCCCCGCACTCATATGCATGTGCGTGTGCTCTTTCACTCGCTCTCTCTAAATAAATATATCTTTAAATTTTTTTTCTGATAAAACCATGCCCGTTTATCTTTATGGGGAAAAAGTCCTAACCATTAATGGATTTCTGTGTCTTGAGTCACGGGATAACTCCCTCCAGTATCCCTAAATTTTGACTGTATAAATAATATTATACACCTACTTTCTTGAGTGAGCAAATAGCCATAGAATGCTGCTTACTATCATCAAAGCCATTAAAGGAACCCATCCCTTCCAGAAATGTAACCCAGTCTGTGGTTTTAAAATTACAATTTAATCTGAAAACTAAATCTTCCTATTGCTTCCCATTGTTCAGATCATTTTTTCAGTAATTTAGAAAATGCTTGTTTACCATATTCTAGGTATTTCACTTAGAGGCTCTGAGTTATTTGCTGTTTTCAGAGATTTGATGTAGTAACATAGGATTCATTTCTAAACAGTCTTAGTTATA
This sequence comes from Canis aureus, assembly GCF_053574225.1. NCBI lineage: Eukaryota > Metazoa > Chordata > Mammalia > Carnivora > Canidae > Canis > Canis aureus. The sequence continues at coordinate 30,129,413 of NC_135636.1, read as the reverse complement.
TCCTGGGTGTGGTATCCTATATGTTGATTTGATGTTCTTCATAAACAATATCCTCACCTAATTGAAGATTTTTGAAAGTTAGTATTCTCAACTAATATTTCTGGATTCATGATGTATGGCTCACCTTCTTGGGCACACTTATTGTGCGGTTTATATTTAAGGTGGGCTGACCGTGATCAAATAAAACTCAAATTGGTTATAAATAGCTAGTTACCGATATTGTTATATTCACCCTAATTTATGTTTCTTGAGATGATTATAAAGTTTGATTCTGTCTTCTAACCCTTCCCGTAGATTGCTTTTGCAACCAAATTAATAATGGCTCGATTTTTAGGTAAATATTTCTAAATAACTCAGTATTTTTTTCCAGATAGTTAACATTAAATCCTCACACAATTTTTTTTTGAAATGCTATAAAGAATGTTAATGTGTCCAAAACCCTTACTCCTAAGTTCTTTAAGGCTGTTATTTTTAAAACCAAGGGTAAGTCATCACTCTATCCACTAATTTATTTTAGAAGGTTAACAAGTGGTTTCTAAGATAGAATCCTTATCTTTATGAAACCCATGCTTTCTTTCCTAACTTCTCACAAATGACCTGTAAAGTCACTTTTTAAGTCTTGATAGGGGATTTACATATACTTGAAATAGCATGGATTATGGGTTTTTTTTTAGCTTTTATTTATTTAACTAATCTCTACATCCAACGTGGGGCTTGAACTCCAGACCCTGAGATCAAGAGTGTCATGTTCTTCCGATTGAGGCAGCCAGGCATCCCATAGGATGGATTTTTGGTATCTTATACCTTTTTCCTTATTGTAGGGAAAGAATAGACAAATTGTGTTATAATTTAGTTTATTGACAGTGTCTCTATGGATATATCTTCACATTCCTTTAGTATATACTAATTATGTCTCTTCAACTCCCAGATAGCAGTTTTGAGCCCCTAGGACACAGGTATTTTTGTACCCCAGCATAATTTGGGGTACTGATCCCTTTTCCTTTTTGCCACCCTCCCCCCATTTTTTAAGTAATCTCTACAATCCAACGAGGAGCTTGAACTCACAACCCACATTGACTGTCTCAGTCCACTCACTGAGCATGCCAGGTGCCATTTTTGCCTAATTAAGAAACCTTGACGATGATAAACTGTTGCACTTGAAACATGTGTTAATGAAAATTAGGTTACTGGATCTAAACAATTTTTAATTGTATTTTTATAGCTTGTAAACTTAAAGATAGCACAATGGTATTTATTTAGCCTTGCTGCTTTCACTGCCAAGCAGCTTTCTGTTAACTTACCTTCTAGTGGAGAATTTAATGATTATATGGGGAAATATACTGGGAAAAATCCCCATTTTATTTATTTTTAATAGTTGTGTTAAATTTTTCTAGTATTATATAGATAATAGTAAACTTGGTTAAAATTTACTCCTACTTCATTAAATTTCCAGACTATGCCAAGAAACCATACCTTATTAAACTATTATCTTCTCGGCCAGAGTTGAATAGCCCAAGTACTTGGAATTGAATTCTCAAGATCAGGGTTTTCATGGATTTTCTGACCGGTGTGCTTCCCTTTCCCCATTTCCCATTATTCCCATGTGAAGAGTAGTATAGAGGAATCCATTGGAGATGTGGAAGAGTAACTAGGAGTAGGAAGACAGGCATAAGTTAAGTTTCCTAGGATAGGAGGAAAGAAAAAGGCCCCAAAGCCTTGTCAATGAGGAATGGGGAAGGAGGTTTGGCTGCCAGGTTTTACTATAAGTTTATTTTGATGAACCCTGCTATGTAGTCCTCTTTTATTAATGCTTTCCTGACATTTACCCTGTTAGTTGAGGCTCTTCATTGTTCCTGCACTGAGCTGTAGAATTCTCTTTTGTTATAGATTTGCAAACAAGACTTTCTCAACAGACTGAAGGTGAGTTGAGCTTTTTATTTGTCTTTGAAGTAGATGTCAATTTAGCAACACATAGTTGTTTTTTAATTATATCACTTAGTACATTTTGTATTTTTGGTTTTTGGAGAATGGCATAATATGGTAAATACATAGTTAACCTAATGTGTAATTTCAGTCAGCCTAATCCAAATCATTACAATTCCATGGATTAAAGAAAATGAAAATGTGCATGTGCATCTTTTTAAATTTGGCTTTAGTATGCTTAGAATTATTTTTAGCCTTGTATTAAGTCAAAATGGAATTTGTTGTTTTAGTATACAAATCTTTCAGGAGTCTGAACTTACAAGGTTAAGGACTCTAAATTCATGATTTGTATCAATAGTACCAAGCATGTGGCAATTATACAGAACTAAATTGCATGCATATTTCAAAGAGACTGAAAATGTATCTAAAGTAGGCTATTTTCTCTTGTTTTTTTATTGCCAAATCTCTGCCATTTGTTCTGATCACTTTGCTATTAATTCAGTATCCATCTTTCATGCGTTGTCCTTAAAGGTTATTTAGGAGAATGATTCTATATGAAAAGGTCTACCATGTTCCTTCATAGGAATTAAATGTAGGGGCACTGGGTCGCTCAGTGGTTGACCATCTGCCTTTGGCTCAGGTTGTGATCCCAGAATCTTGGGATCAAGTCCCACATCAGGCTCTCTACGGTGAACCTGTTTTTCCCTCTACCAGTGTGTCTATTTCTGTGTCTTTCATGAATAAATAAAATCTCTTTTTTAAAAAAGGGATTAAATATATATTTTATTTTTTTCCAGCAAGTGAGACAAGTACTCATCCTGCTTTTCCTCAACAGATTTATAAAAGTTGAACTAATAGATTTTTTTCTATTAGTTGTTTTTATGCTGAATTCATTGTGCTTTGCATTCATTTAGTTTGAGCTGGAACCTTCCTATCACATACTTTCTAAAACTTTTATCTTTTTTTTAGTCCTAATATAGTTCATTTGAGAAAATGGTTGAAAATAAAGTACTCTCCAATTGTTTTGTAATGACCTAGGATTTATTTCCAAAAAAATGTCCATCGTTTATGATAGTGTACACAGTGGGGCCTCATTTTTACATTTATTGTAAGATAAACATGGTTACATCTTTTGCTTTTCTGAATAAAATATGATGTTACCCTTTTTTGGCATTTTTATTTTAATATAAGCTTCATGAAAAAATGTTTATTTGAAGTAATAAAGGAGCAGCCAAAAGCACTAGTAATTCTAACAAATCATCATTTTTATGACATATTTCATGCATAGCCCTAATTCTTACTCAGTAAAATAATTTCTGATATTTCCTCAGGTGATTGTTCATTTTAATTACCATAATTTCTAATGCGCTGTTTTATCCTTAGCTTTGTTTGTTATATATTGGAATGAAATTTGGTCAAATATAGTGATTACGGTGAGTTCTGTAACAGCTACTGGTAATGTTTTGTGAATCACATAAAAGCAATGGTGCAGCTGTCTTGGACAGTGCTCTCACTTCAAATTGAAAACCAGTATGGGTTTTAAATATTCCTTCTGGATATTAGTGTCCAGTAGTTTTTAATTTTCATAGTGAATATTATAGATTTATGCTATTTTTGTTTTGTGCCAAGACAGACTTAGTCATTTAAAAAATTCATTTGATTTTGTAAGAGGGTTTATATTCCTGGCATATTAAATTTTAAATGGTTGGATGATTATCTGCATCTTGTTTGTTAAACAACCCTTTTATAATGTTTATTTTAAAGAAAATGTTTAACTGTATTCATGGGAAGAAACCCTAAAAGATTATATTTTGATCATCCCCTGCTTCTTGTGTATAAACTTGAGCAGTTAAATCAATCTTTTATTTTATACTTTGCCTTTCTGGATTGATTTGTATTGATATTTGTCTAATTGAATTAGTTTTGATTACACCTGAAGTTTAATTTCCCGTCTAAAACTACAGATTCCAACTCATTCAAGAAAAGCTGTTTCAAATGTTAGGTTGCTTCAGTTTACTGGAAACTCAAGTTGGTTACACACTTTGATAGCATTAGTAAATAAGGTAAATTAGGGAAGTGACCGATCATCCTAGTTTCACAGATAGGGTTTAGTGGGGGTTTTTTATTTTGTTTTACTCAACAGGGCTAGTCTGATGCATTTTCCATGAAACTAATTTCTCTCTCTCTCTTTTTTTTTTTTTTTTTTTTTAGCTTCAGCTTTAGCTGCAGCTGCCTCTGTTCAGCCTCTTGCAACACAGTGTTTCCAACTTTCTAACATGTTTAACCCTCAAACGTAAGTAATAGACTTTGGTCAAGTTGAAAATGGTATATACCATTGGCACTTAAACAATGTGGAGATTAGGGGGGCAGACCCATGCCTGCACAGTCAAAACTCCGTATTGTAAATTTTGACTCCCCTGAAATCTTAACTGTTAAGAGCCTATTGTTGATCGAAAGCCTCATAAATAGCATAAACAGTCGATAAACACAATCTTGTAAGTTTTACATGTCTTATGTAGCATATTCATACAATAATGTAAAGTACAGGGCAGCCCGGGTGGCTCAGTGATTTAGCACCCCCTTCAGCCCAGGGCGTGATCCTGGAGACCCAGGATCGAATCCCATGTTGGGCTCCCTGCATGGAGCCTGCTTCTCCCTCTGCTGTCTCTCTCTCTTTCTCTCATGAATAAATAAATAAAATCTTTAAAAAAAAATAATGTAAAGTACATTTATAGTACTATACTGTTTTTTTATTTGAGAAAGATATAAGTATAAATGGACTTGTCCATTGAAACCCATGTGATTTAATGGTTTCAACTACTATGAAAATATTAATATTCAGCTTTTCTAAGTTAACATTTAGTATACTTCAATATATTTCACACTTCAAATAAGTTTTGATCATTTTAGGGTATTTAATGATAACTTTATTATTGCTAATTCCTTTTAGTATGTTGTGAGATTTGAAGTAAAGGGTAGACATTTTGTTTTCCAACGATATCTAAGAAGTTTTGTATCAGTATTATTTGTAGTTTACACACATTGTGTTATATTAATTTCTGGCTCTTAACAGTTCTTCCAACTATACCTTATTCTATGCTCACTATAGTTGTAGTTCCTATCTATCACCATACAAGGCTATTATGAACCATTGACTATATTCCCTATCCTGTACTTTTCATCCTGTTGATTTACTATTTCTGTACTAGTAGCCTGTGTTACTTCCCACTCCCCTTCGCCCATTTATCCATCCCTACACCCTCCTCTCTGGCAGTCACCATATTGTTCTCTATGGGTCTATTTCTTTTTGTTTTGTTTGTTCATATGTGTATTTGTGTTTATTTCTATTGTCAGTTTTATCGTCTACCACTTGTTGGCTTTGAAATTTTAATGTTATTTTAATCTTCTGTAGGAATAGAGCATCTTCTAAAATTTACTTCTTAGATTAATGGAGGTCAGGAATCAGGAATTTCTTTCCTGATACCTAGGCACAATGATTAGAATGCCATTTATCTTTCCGAACTCTTCTGGTTGGTTTAATCAATTATATTTATAATACATTCCAAGGAAAATGTAGATAACCTGTTCAGTTGATTTGATGAATTATATATGATCTGAAACATTGTCTTATACAGTGATGTTTTCTACAGTGGTTTGTAACATGCTGTTTGCATTGTTTATATTAATACATGGTTTACCATAGGGAGCCTTGGATTCTTGTGCACTTTTTATTTTAGCTTCGGCTGTGAAATGAACTGTTGGTATACATATGATTTGATATATATGAATAAATACTTTAAATATTAAAGAAATTAATAAGCTGGGGTGCCTGGATGGCTCAATTGGTCAATTAAAAATTCATAAACTTTCTTGGAAATAGTGCCTTATATCTTGCTTTTGATTTCCTTCAGTGTCCTACCCTGCTAATGTCAATGATTTTTTAATTAAGTAAAATAATTCATATTTAAAATATTTATATAGTGAGAATATATATAACATTTTATAAGTTTCAATGGTATCTAACAAAGCTTAATACTTTTTACAGAGAAGAAGAAGTTGGATGGGATACAGAGATTAAGGATGATGTGATTGAAGAATGTAATAAACATGGAGGAGTTATTCATATTTATGTTGACAAAAATTCTGCTCAGGTATTTTATTTTTTTTCCCTGGAGCAAAAGAAGTTTAATCTGCCCTTTACCCACGTCACCTCAGGTGTTGTGACAGTATGTTACTAATCTTTTATGACTTAGCCCTTGTGCATACTTGGGGCATATTACTACTATCCTAGGAAGTTTTTGTTTTTTAATTCTGAAAGAAATTTTAACATACTAAATATACATCCTCCAAAATAAGGACACTCCTTTAATTGAAGATAAAATCATGCCATGCTGTAGCAGTGTTGCTGGTTAGTGTTAAAAGCTTTCCATGAAAACCTGGCATCTTGATTCATGTTTTAGTTGCTTTGAAACCATAGACAAAAAAGGAATAGAACAAGTTTTGGAAGGAGAAAATGATTTGATTGAAATTGAGGTATACATAATAGTTAATGAAACAAGTATTTGGTATAGAGTTCTTGAGTTTTTGTAGACAGTTTGTAAAAATTGTATATTTCCCTTAACTTTTGTTGTTGTATTTCAGGGCAACGTGTATGTGAAGTGCCCATCAATTGCAGCAGCCATTGCTGCTGTCAATGCATTGCATGGCAGGTGGTTTGCTGGTGAGTTTCATCTGTTTTTCTAAGTCGTTTTATGGAGGATGTAATTTTAGTGAACATAACTAAACCTTCCTATCTGTTTCTTTCAACAGGTAAAATGATAACAGCAGCATATGTACCTCTTCCAACTTACCACAACCTCTTCCCTGATTCTATGACAGCAACACAACTACTGGTTCCAAGTAGACGATGAAGGAAGATATAGTCCCTTATGTACATAGCTTTTTTTCTTTCTTGAGAATTCATCTTGAGTTATCTTTTATTTAGATAAAAATAAAGAGGCAAGGGTCTACTGTCATTTGTATACAATTCCTGTTACCTTGAAAAAATAAAAATGTTAACAGGAATGCAGTGTGCTCATTATCCCTAACTAGCAAATCCCACTGTATACAAAGCTGTTCTCTTGTTCTGCCTTTTAAATGTACATGTAGAAAATTACATTAAGGATCTATAGGAATAGTTCTAGGGGGGAACAAATGTGCTTAATGTAAAAAGGCAGACAGGGATGTAATTATGTTTTTAATGTTTCAGAAGCCTAACTTTTTACACAGCAGTTAGACATTTCACGTTTCACTAATGTTGATACTTGGCTAATGGTTTAGCAGAGGTTTCTGGAGTACACATTTAGTGTATGGAAATTCAAGACAGCTAAAGGGCTGTTGATTAAAATCTCATCTTGCTTCGTGATCAATTGGCAAGAAAAAGATTTCAAGATTACATTTCTGGATGGTATCTTTTCAATTAATGTATCTGTAAAAGTTTCTTTGTAAATATTATGTGTTCTGGTGTGTCTAAGATTCCAAACAAAATGATCCCTGCATTTCCTCAAGATGTTTAGTGGCAGTCTGGTAAGCAAAGCAGTCTGAGCAAGAAATAGGAAATGCAGAAATAGGTTTTGTCTGGTTGCATATAATCTTTGCTCTTTTTAAGCTCTGTGAGCTCTGAAATATATTTTTGGGTTACTTCAGTGTGTTTGACAAGACAGCTTGATATTTCTATCAAACAAAAATGACTTTCATATTGCAACAACCTTTGTAAGAACCACTCAAATAAAATTCTCTTAAAAAGGCCACAAGAAATCTTCATTTTTGAAATGTTTTAAAGTCATAGAAACTTGAAAATAGAATATTAGTTTCTTTGACTTTTAGTAGTTATTCAAGACTTGCTTCTTGGGGAAAATTCTTACTGTGCAGAGTCTGGGGAACCTTGCCCTCAAATTGTCTCTGTACATTCCTCCATTTCACCATACCTTAGCCCTGTACTTATTAGGGTAAGCTATCAAAAGCAAAGCTGCCTAGGCCTTAAACCTGGGTATTCTTAAGTCTATTCAGGGATCTCTGTGAAGAAATGTTTCACCTTTTAAATACCAAACAAAGCCTTTTAAGTTTGAACATTTAACTGATTTCCGAAATTTACTTAGCTGCATTTGTTGCTTTATTAAGGAATTTGAGTCTTAATTGTATTTGGGCAATGAGCCATCACCATTTATATCCTGAACTCTACTTCAAGATTTTGCATCTACCTTGAACCTTTTGAGTAGGCAGTGTTGCTCCTAATGGAATGATTACCTTCTAGTATTCATTTCTTTACATGCTTTTTTTTTTTTTTCCTTTTTAAAGATTTTATTCAAGAGAGACACAGAGGTGGGCAGAGGGAGAAGCAGGCTCCATGCAGGGAGCCCGATGTAGGACTCAATCTTGGGACTCCAGGATCATGCCCTGAGCCAAAGACAGATGTTCAACCGCTGAGCCACCCAGGCATCCTCTTACCTGTTCCTTTCTTTCTACTGTTGATTTTTTAAGGCTCAAGTTTTTAAAATTTGACAGTACAAGCCAGGGACAGTGAGAAGCAGGCTCCAGCCAGGACTCCAGAATCATGTCCTGACCTGATGGTAGACACCTAACGTACTGAGCCACCCAGGTGCCCCCAAGACACAAGTTTTCTAGTTTTATTCAGATATTTGGTCAATTTGAAATTGGAGGCGTCACAATTATATACCAACACTTTTTTTTTTTTTTTTTTAATACCAACACTTTTGAATGGATACTTAAAACTTCCCTTAATTGCTTCACTTACCAAATGTAAAGAAAAATTTCAAGATTCAAGTTAATTATTTTTCAAAACCAGGCAGCAGTATTCTTTGGAGCTGACTACATCTGTGTTTTTCCAAAATACCTCCTAGTACCTTCATAATTTTTTTAAAATTTTATTTGTTCATGAAAGTCACAGGCAAAGGGAGAAGCAGGCTCCATGCAGGGAGCCTGATGCAGGACTTGATACCAGGTCACCAGGATCACACCCTAGGCTGAAGGCAGACACCAAACTGCTTAGCCATCCAGGCATCCCCTAAATTTTTTTATTCTTGATTCATGTCTTACCCATGTTTTATCATTACTTTCCAGGGAGATGAACTAACAAAGGTAGACTTCCTTAATCTCCAATGTTAAAAAGTGGTGGCAAGAGAAAAGTAATTTCCCCACTGCCACAGAATGAGTTGTAAATGATATTAAAGCAAGGATAGAAGTAATTTGAATAGTGTGACAAAATAGTTCAAATGAATTCTTAATCTTACAGATAATGCTTTTTTTTTTTTTTAATTTTTATTTATTATTTATGATAGTCACAGAGAGAGAGAGAGGCAGAGACATAGGCAGAGGGAGAAGCAGGCTCCATGCACTGGGAGCCCGACATGGGATTCGATCCCGGGTCTCCAGGATCGCGCCCTGGGCCAAAGGCAGGCGCCAAACCGCTGCGCCACCCAGGGATCCCCAGATAATGCATTCTTGAGGCCACATGTCACATTGGGAAGTATTGCTGTAGTTCTGTAGTGTCTTTAACACCTCCCCACCCCCCAAATAGACTCGTGTAGTTTATGTGCATTATAACATTACCATTTTCCTTGAGGGGCAATGCAGTTTAAAGTGCAATCTGTCGCGGGATGTATGGCTATAGTAGGGGCGTGCCACTTGGCCTTATTATAAGGAAACTACCTTATGAAGCCAATTAACATAATTGTGCGTGTGTGTGTGTGTGTGTGGGGGGGGTGTTCATTTTATACAAATGACATCCTCATGGATGGTGGGTTAGAAAATTATGAGGTTTACGCAGTTAAGGCTACATTGTGTTGGATGGTTTGGATTTTTTTGCCAGTGGATGATATTTCTGCACAAAATCTGAACAAGTTTTGGATGAACAGAGTTTTGGAATTGAGACTTAACGTGGGTTAACACTAACTTTTGCAGTGCAACTTTGAAATGTAGGCTAAGTTTTTTTTTTTTTTTTTTTTTTTTAAGATTTTATTTATTCATTCATGACAGACACACACGGGGAGAGAGGCAGAGACAGGCGGAGGGAGAAGCAGGTTCCATGCAGGGAGCCCAATGTGGGACTTGATCCCATATATCGATCACGCCCTGGGCTGAAGGCAGCCCTAAACCGCTGAGCCACCGGAGCTGCCCCTTAGTTAACCTTTAAAATGGTGAGAACATCAACCTTAAGGGGTTGAATAACGATAGTTTACTAGAATCTATGAAAAGTTCCAGGTATGGAAAATTTTCCTAATTTTGGATTAACAGAGGATTTGGAAACTGATACCAAATCTCATTGGCTTATTCAATGCTGTAAGCTGGGTATATATAGGTGCAAAGTGAGAAGAAATTCCTTTAACACAGACTACTCAAAGAATTTTGTTTTATTATAGTACATGAGCTGGACTGATGGGAAAGGGTAGGTGTATGGGCAACCACTGCCCAGATTAGCATCGGATGCCCATCCCGATGGCCATGAATGTGCCAAATGTGCCGCCACTCTGCATCATGGTTTTCCCGATGCCGCCCATCAGCTCCCGACCCCGCATTCCGATCCTAAGAGAGGAGGAAAGCAAGATGGGCCAACTGGGAACAAAAATATAAGAAATGGCATAACTGCCCTTTCCCAATTTTTCATGGTAAATCAAACACTTGAAGTCTGGCAAGACATTATCTCTTCCCAGATAAGGGGGGTAATGACTAGGAAATAAATGCATCAAGATTTCTAGGGGTATCAGAATATCCTATGACCTGCCTTCAGTTTGTGGGAGGCAACATAGAGGAACTAGTTTTTCCCCTTTTACCTCCAGGATATATGGAACACACATGCGCCAATAAAGACATTTATCTTTCTGATGGTTTCCTGGTGTTAAAGCAACGATTCGTGGAGTCAGACCTGTGTTCATGCACCAGCTCTGCAATTAATGGGCTAAGTATAAAATGGGGACCATCACATTCACAGGATTGTTGTGAGAACACATGCAGCACTTAGAATAGTGATTCACACTTGGTCAGTGCTCAGTAAATGATAATTTACAATGTGGAAAAACGGGAATTAACTCTACTACATGTGAAAATGACATTAGGGTGTTGAGTTTATCTGCTGCGTATCTACATCCTGTTTCCAGTAAGTAAAATTGCTCAACAACTGTTTCACTATGTGCAAGTGGAAATAAAAACAGCAGCGACAGTAGTAACCATTTATTGAGCACTTAATATGTGCCACATTCTGTGGTATGTGGGCTCTGATTTAATCCTCACAACTCTATGAGGCAGATGTTACCTTACTGACCTCATTCTCCACTTAAGGAAACCCAGACTCCAACGTGCTTTAAGGTTACAGAATGAGTGAAGAGTCAGATTTTCTGACTTTCAGTTTGAATCAGAACTCATATTCTCAAGCGCCGAGGCTTCCAACCTTCCTTCCAGACTGAAGGTGGGTAGGGAATCAGTCTCGTTAAAGGATAGCGAGGAAATTGAAACGAAGTAGGCTCTATCCAGGCTGCCCGCCAAGTGGCGCGGGGCAGGAAGGGCCGGTAGTCCCGCCCAGAGATCACCGCCCACCCCCCTCACCTGAGACAGGAAAAGGTGCCGAAGAGCGCCCCGGCCGCCATGCCCACTGCGCAACCCATCACAAAGCCCATCTTCACGCGGTCAAAGCAGCTCGGTTGGGACTGTCCGTAGGGCCCCACGGCCACCGGCATCTGCGGGGTTCGAAGGTTAGGGGAGTATGGGCCTAGCCGCCAGCCCGGGCGGGGGCCGGAGGAGGCGGGGTGGGGAGGGAATCTAAGGGTTCGGGGAAGTCCAGGGAGGAAAATAAGCGCGTAGCCCAACTCCATCACCCTCTTAGCGTTCGGGTCCCCGCCCCGCGGTGCCCCCCACCTCACCTCGTTCGCGGCTTCGGTCGCTCAGTTCTACTACGTCTCACCCGGAACGCGAGGCGGAGCGCGCCCGCGGCCCGAGCAATTGCTTCCGGGACGCGGAGCACAACTTCCGGGAGCACGTAGCTGAGGACTGCGGCCGCTTCGGGCGGGGGGCTCTGCCTGCGGGACCATGCTGCTGCGAACCGCTTGGAGGCGGGCGGCCGCGGCTGTGCCGGTAGCTCCGGGGTCCAGGTCCGAGGCGCCCACTCGGGGGCTGCGCCTGCGCGGTACGCTCCGGGTCCTGCTCGCCGCCGCCTCCCGGCAGGCGCGGACCTTCTCCCTTCGCGTGGCGGTGCACCTCAATATTACAGAGCCTCCCTCTTCCGCGCGCGCAACCCAGACCCTCTGACCCTGCCTTCCTGCTGCACCCCTCAAACTTCCTCACGCCCACCCTCAGAACGGTTGACTTGGCCTTCAGATCCTGCCCCACAGGCCTTCGGAGCCTTGCAAGTTCCGTCGGCCTTCAGACCTCTCGGCCAACTTTAAGAGATGCTAGTCGTCCAGCCAGTAATCTTGGAGGGAGATCTTACCTACCCTGTTTCCACAGTCCTGAATGGCTGCCCTTTCCTATCCCTCCCTGCTCCCAACGAAGCAATTCGAATATTGTCCCTACATCCCCCTCCAAGAACATGGTCTCTCTCCCTAACCTCCTTTTACAGTTTGCTTAAGTTCTCTGATCTGATGTTTTGTTTGCTTTTCCGTTGAGATTCAACCCCTGCGTCCTTTCAGCTCATCTCACTCCCATCCAGCTTTCACCTCCTGCTGTCTTGGATACCCTGTGTCCATAGGTTCTCTCACGCTTGGCCCTTCCATACCTTTTTTTTTTTTTTTTTTTTTTTGTCAGTTGTAGACCATGCTCCCCAGTCTGCTGTTCCCTCAGATACAGCCACTGCTCCACCGGCAGAGTCAGTGCTGCGACCTCTGTATATGGATGTGCAAGCGACAACTCCTCTGGTAAGGATGGAGGGGCAGATTTCCCCAAAGCTGTTTATAACAATTACAATGCAGAAGTGATAATGCACCAAAATGACTGGATCCTGCAGAAGTGAGAGTCATCGTGAAGTGTGTGTTGGGAAAAGCAATGGGCCAGGAGTCAGGAGGTTTAAATTATAATAAACTAGAAGCAGTTCTACTTACTAGCTATTGACCTTGATCAAATCACTTCGGTGTAGGCACTATAGTAGGAATAAAAGCATAGGCTCTGGAATTAGCTGGATTGCTATTTACTAACTATGTGAATTTGGGCAAGTATTAAAAGGGTTAAAAAGGTGTAAAGGAGGGATCCCTGGGTGGCGCAGCGGTTTAGCGCCTGCCTTTGGCCCAGGGCACGATCCTGGAGACCCAGGATCGAATCCCACGTCGGGCTCCCGGTGCATGGAGCCTGCTTCTCCCTCTGCCTGTGTCTCTGTCTCTCTCTCTGTGACTATCATAAATAAATAAAAAAAAAAAAAAAAAAAAAAAAAAAAAAAAAAAAAAAAAAAAAAAAAAAAAAGGTGTAAAGGAGCCCTTTATACAGAACTTGGCACATGATAAGCACTTCAATATTAATGGAAGATTTCATCAACATGTGGACTCTTGTCACTCCTGGCCCTTGTAGATCGCATCACCTGGCAGGATGTAGAAACGGCTGTCGGGACCAGGCAATGTTTGTAGATTACCTGAGGAGATGGTAGGATGATAATCTGGTAGAACGATGGGTCGAGAGTGGGAGTATATTGGGCTGCTATTTGTTTAGTACCTGAGGGAATGGAAGAATGTTTAAGGCACAATCTAGGCGGTGTCTGAAGGGTTGGGAGTGTGTGGAGGCAGTTTGGGCAGGTCTGAGGGGATGGAGTGGGGCCTGAGTGATCTGTGGACTCAAGGAGACTGATTTATTCTTTTGTGCTCAGGACCCTCGGGTGCTTGATGCCATGCTCCCTTACCTAGTCAACTACTATGGAAACCCACACTCCCGGACACATGCTTATGGCTGGGAGAGTGAGGCAGCCATGGAACATGCTCGCCAGGTTAGTACAGAAGGATAGGAGGTTCTGATGACAGGTTCGGTGGACTATGGGAGGCATTTCATTCATAGCTCTGGGTGGAGGTGGACATGATTTGAGGCTCTTTCAGGAAGAGGTTAGAGATCAGGCCTTGGAGTCCCTCTGAAGGCATTTTATTGGTTGTTACATTTCCTAACTAAATGACCTTTGGAATGTTACCTAGTTTTTATGAATATCAATTTCCACACATTGAAAATGGAGATTGTAATAGTTCCTACTCCTTAAGATCATTTTGTGGATTCAATGAGATATTGCTGATGATGTGTTTTATTAACACAATGCTTATACATACCAAGAGCTCAATTAGGGCTTTTTATTTTAAGTTGCTCCCCCCACACACACAAGTAGATTCCACACCCAGCATGGAGCCCAATGCAGAGCTTGAACTTATGACCCTGAGATCAAGACCTGAGCTGAAATCAGGACTCAGATGCTTAACCCACTGAGCCACCAGGCACCCCTCAATAAGTGCTTTTTTTTTTTTTTTTAATTTATTTATTCATGATAGTCACACAGAGAGAGAGAGAGGCAGAGACACAGGCAGAGGGAGAAGCAGGCTCCATGCACCGGGAGCCCGATGTGGGATTCGATCCCAGGTCTCCAGGATCACGCCCTGGGCCAAAGGCAGGCGCTAAACCGCTGCGCCACCCAGGGATCCCCAATAAGTGCTTTTTAAAAAGCCAATATTGTGGGGTGCCTGGGTGGCTCAGTCAGTTGATCATCTGATTCTTTTTTTTTTTTTAAGATTTTATTTATTTATTCATGAGAGACACAGAGAAAAAGAGAGAGGCAGAGACACAGGCAGAGGGAAAAGCATGCTCCATGCAGGGAGCTAATGTGGGACTCGATCCCAGGTCTCTAGGATCAGGCCCTGGGCTGAAGGCAGCACTAAACCGCTGAGCCACCCAGGCTGGCCCTGAGCATCTGATTCTTTTTTTTTTTTTTTTAAGATTTTATTTATTTATTTGAGAGAGAGAGAGCACAAGCATAGGGAGAGGTGGAGGGAGAGGGAGAAGCAGACTCTGCTGAGCAGGGAGCCAGACATGGGGCTCGATCCCAGAACCCCGGGATCACGACCTGAGCCAAAGGCAGCCGCTTAACCAACTGAGCTACTCAGACGCCCCCTGAGCATCTGATTCTTGATTTTGGCTTGTCATGATCTCAGGGTCATAAGATGGAGCTCCATGTTGGGCTCCACACTTAGCCGCACTCACCAAGATGTCTGCTTAAGAGTCTCTCTCCCTCTTCCTCCTCCCCCCTGCTCGTGTCCATGCATTCACACATGATCACTCTCTCTCAAATAAATAAATAGATCATAAATAATAAATAAATAAATAGCCAATATTGGGGCACCTGACTGGCTCAGTCAGTGGAGCATTTGACTCTTGTTCTCAGGAGTGTTTGAGCCCTGTGCTGCGTATGGATATTAAAAATAAAATCTTTTTTTTTTTTTTTTTTTTTTTTTAAATTTTTTTTTTTTTATTTATTTATGATAGTCACAGAGAGAGAGAGAGAGAGGGGCAGAGACACAGGCAGAGGGAGAAGCAGGCTCCATGCACCGGGAGCCCAATGTGGGATTCGATCCCGGGTCTCCAGGATCGCGCCCTAGGCCGAAGGCAGGCGCCAAACCGCTGCGCCACCCAGGGATCCCAAAAAATAAAATCTTAAAATAAAAATAAAGATAATAAAATAAAAATAAAATCTTTGAGGAGCCTTCGTGGTTCAGTCAGTTAAGCTCCTGCCTTCTGCTCAGGTCATGATCCCAGGGTCCTGCTCAGTGGGGAGTCTGCTTCTCCCTTTCCCTCTGCCCCTCCCCACCTTTTTAAAAAAATATTTTATTTATTTATTCATGAGAGACACAGAGAGAGAGGCAGAGACACAGGCAGAGCGAGAGGCAGTCTCTATGCAAGGAGCCCGATGTGGGACTTGATCCTGGGACTCCAGGATCACGCCCTGAGCCAAAGGCAGAGGCTCAACTGCTGAGCTACCCAGGCATCCCTTTTTTTTTTTTTTTAAGATCTTCCCCTCTCCTTGCTTGTGCTCTCACTTTCTCTCAAATAAATAAATAAAATCTTTAAGAAAGAAAAAAAAATCTTTAAATAAATAACCATTATTATTATTATTATTATTATTATTATTATTATTATTATTTTGTATCAGGCAGGAAAAGAGCCTCGGATCTGGAATGGAACTGAATCTAAATATTGTCTGACCCTAGTGGGCACAGAACTTTTTGGGCTGTTGATAGGATGCAGTGGAGCTTTTATTTTATTTTATTTTATTTTATTTTATTTTATTTTATTTTATTATTTATTTTATTTTTTATTTTACTTTACTTTATTATTTTATTTATTTTATTTTGAGAGACACAGAGAGAGAGAGAGAGAGAGAGAGAGAGAGAGGCAGAGACACAGGCAGAGGGAGAAGCAGGCTCCATGCAGGGAGCCGGGATCACGCCCTGAGCCAGAGGTGGCGCTAAACCGCTGAGCCACCCAGGGATCACCTGGAGCTTTTCTTGAACCAGAGCTCTGTCCTAGCTATGTCTGCAGTTGCATTGCTGTCTGCAGAACTGATATTATTTATCTCTGTTTCTTGGTTTGCAGCAAGTAGCATCTCTGATTGGGGCTGATCCTCGTGAGATCATTTTCACTAGTGGCGCTACTGAATCTAACAACATAGCAATTAAGGTAAGAAAATGAGAAGGCATATCTGGGCTTTCCTGACTTGAGAGTTGGCCTTCCATCATTTGGGTTCCTGTATATATTTCCCCGCTACCCACTCTGACCCTATTGTGAAAAAAGACATAAGCAAACATAGGCTCTTTCTGATTTATTGCTTCCTTCAACCCTCTGAGATCTACTCCATCTTAAGTCTTTGTTCCTGTTGAACTAAGTTCAGTGAGGTAGTTGGACATGAAGAAGGTGGCTCTTTGACCATTAACTACTGGTATTTTGGACAGCAGCTACTTTAGGGAGTGGATAATGGTGACTCAACCCTTTTCCCCATACTTTTTAAATAATTTCTACACCCAGTGTGGGGCTCCAGCTCACAACCCTGAGATCAAGAGTCACACATTACCAGCTGAGCGAGCCAGGTGTCCCTTCCGCATCCTTTTGATCTAGTTATAGTGAAGTCCAGAATCCACTTGCAATTAGACATGCTTCTCTTCTAGTTACCACCTTCACCCTTCTATATGTGATTTCAGGGCTGCCTTCCTCTCAGCCTTCTCTTTTCTTTCTGATGAGATCTATTTGCTACAAGTTTCTCCTGTTTCTTTCTTTTTTTAAGATTTATTTATTTTAAAAAATCAGTTATTTATTTTAGGGGTGGCTCCTATCTTTAGGTGCATAGAGCCCAGCATGGAGCTCGATCCCATGACTCTGAGATCATGATTGGAGCTGAAACCAAGAGTCTATAAAGTTAGCCAATTGTGCTGCCCAGGCATCCCTTTAAAATTTTTTTTTTAATTTGTTAAAGATTTTGTGCATATATATATATATATATATATGTATATATATATATATACACACACATTTATTTATTTGAGAGAGAGAGAGAGAGAGAACATGCATGTGTGAGGGACAGTGAAGAGGGGCAGAAGGAGAGGGAGAAAAAAAAAAAAAAAAAAAAGAAGGAGAGGGAGAGTGACTGAAGCACGCTCCATGCCCAGCGTGAAACCCAATGTGGAGTTCAATCTCCCAACCCTAAAATAATGACCTGAGCCGAAATCAGGAGTTGGATGTTTGTTTGTTTTTATTTTTAAAGTTTTTATTTATTTATTCATGATAGTCACAGAGAGAGAGAGAGAGAGGCAGAGACACAGGCAGAGGGAGAAGCAGGCTCCATGCAGGGAGCCCGATGTGGGATCTGATCCCAGGTCTCCAGGATCACACCCCGGGCCAAAGGCAGGCGCTAAACCGCTGCGCCACCCAGGGATCCCTGGATGCTTTTTTTTTTTTTTTAAAAAGAGAGATTTTATTTATTCATTCATGAGAGACACACACACACAGAGAGAGAGGCAGAGACATAGGCAGAGGGAAAAGCAGACTCCACACAGGGAGCCCTATGCGGGACTCAATCCCGGGACCCCAGGATCATGCCCTGGGCCAAAGGCAGGCACTAAACTGTTGAGCCACCCAGGGATCCCTAGAGTTGGATGCTTAACTGAGGGGCACCCGGTCCTCAGTCACTTAAGTGACTGTTTCTTGATTTCCGTTCAGGACATGATCTCACAATCCTGGGATCAAACCCTGTATTGGCTCCCCACTCAGCAGGGAGTCAACTTGAGGATTCTCTCCTCTATCTGCCTCTGCCTCCCCCCCTACTCACTTATGTACTCTCACTCTCTCTCAAATAAATTAATAAATCTTAAAAAAAAGAGTTGGATGCTTAATCAACTAAGCCACCCAGGAGCCCCAGGATTTTATATTTTCAAGTATGTCTACACCCAACATGAAGCTTGAATTTATAATCCCAAGACCAAAAGTTGCGTGCTCTATGACTGAGCCAACCAGGTGCCCCTCCTGTTTGTTTAGATGTTCCTATTTTGAAGTACTGATTGCTGTGTTTCTGCATGCATTCACTGCATTGTGGTGTCTCTCCCTATCAGATGGAAGCCTCCAGGGCAGCCAAACTGCTGAGCCACCCAGGGATCCCAAGACATCTTTCTTTTTTTTTTTTTTTTTTTTTTAATTTTTATTTATTTATGATAGTCACAGAGAGAGAAGGAGAGAGAGGCAGAGACAGGCAGAGGGAGAAGCAAGCTCCATGCACCGGGAGCCCGACGTGGGATTCGATCCCGGGTCTCCAGGATCACGCCCTGGGCCAAAGGCAGGCGCCAAACCGCTGCGCCACCCAGGGATCCCCCAAGACATCTTTCTAAATGATTTTCTTTCTTTCTTTTCTTTTTTCTAAATGATTTTCTGAAGAGATTGTAGCATAATTACTGCTATCAGCAGGGAATGAGTGTTTGAGTTTCACTTATATACTGACAGCTTTGGGTATTGTTGTCACCGTATTTGCATGTTTTATTATTAAGTGGAAATAAAGAGAAAAGCTTTTTCCTGGGATGCAAGGATAGGCATGTTCCCTATTTTCTACCTGTAGTATCATAAAATATGTTTTTTTATATAAAAATCTCTTGGCACAGAGCCTCAAAAATCTTTGGGGTTTCCTGAATGATAGAAATGTCTTTTGTTACATAATAATCCTGTTTATACAACATAACAATTGTTTGTTTCATAACAATCCTTTCTGGACCATACCTGAGTTATGGTAGTGAAGTGACTCATGTGGGCTCTTAGTTGCAAGGGACTGGCTGGCCTTTCCAGAAGAACAAAGCATGTGATTAGGGGGTTGGAACTTTCAGCCATACTTCCCTCAGGGCAGGAGAGGGGAACTAGAGATTGAGTTCAGTCCTGTGGCCAGTGATTTAATCAGTCATGCCTTGATAATGAAACCCCCATAAAAACTCTGGACAATAAGGCTCAGAGGATCTTCCAAGTTGACGAACTCATGGATGTACTGGGCGGGTGGCATGCCTGGATTCACAAAGACAGGGCATGGAAACTTCGTGCCCATCCCCTCCTCAGGCCTTGCCGTATGCACCTCTTCCATTTGGCTATTCCTGAATTATATCCTTTATAATAAAACTGTAAGAGTGTGGTGCTTTCAGCAAGTTCTGAGAGTCATTCTGGTGAATTACTGAACCTTAGGGTGCTGTGGGAAGTCCTAAATTTGTAGCCAGTGGGGCAAAAGTACTGAAGTCTGGCTTGTCCCACCTGGGCCTTGTGGCTGACATCTGAAGTAGGTTTAGGCTTTTGGGACTGAGCCCCTTAATCTGCAGGATTTCTACTAATTCAGGGTAGTTAGTGTCAGAATTAAGTTGAATTGTAGGACACATACTTGGTGTCGCAGAATTTTTTTTTTTTTTAACATTTTTATTTTTTCATGAGAGACACAGAGAGAGAGAGAAGCAGAGACACAGGCAGAGGGAGAAACAGGCTCCATGCAGGGAGCCTGACATGGTACTCAATCCCAGGTCTCCAGGCTCACGCCCTGGGCTGAAGGCGGCGCTAAACCGCTGAGCCACCTGCGCTGCCCGGTGTTACAGAATTGATGTTGGAGCATACAACTCTTTCCCACTTTTTCTTTCAAGGATTGCAGTCCTTGCTGTCTCTCTGAGTATCCCTTCCTTCCTTCCACCACCACCAATTTCTAGGGGGTGGCCAGGTTCTATAGGTCACGGAAAAAGCACTTGATCACCACTCAGACAGAGCACAAATGTGTCTTGGACTCCTGCCGTTCGCTGGAAGCTGAGGGCTTTCAGGTCACATACCTCCCGGTGAAGAAAAGTGGCATCATCGACCTGAAGGTAGGAGTGGCTACTGACAGGAGGGGGCAAAATAGGAGGAGCTTGGCTTCAGCCAGTAAATCTGTTATCAGCCTCAGCCGGAGCTTGAAGGACTAGATCTAATGATGAGGGGAAGGTTGGGGAAATAGGCCTGGGAGAGAAACTGAGCATATGTTCCCCTTCAGTGTGTGGACTATTTTCTTTTTCTCTGGAGGAGTTGTTTCTCAGCTTTGTCAGTGCTTCCTGGTTTGTCTGAGGGCCATTGGCTGTGTGTGTGTAGGATGCCAGGGACTCAACACTCACCATGGCAAAGCTCTAGCCTCTTCTTCCCTTGTACTGATGTTTCTCCTCTCTCTAAAGAGGAGGCGTAGTTTTTGTGAAGAATATTTCCCTTTATAGCCCATATCCTTATATGTACATTTTCGGTAGTGATTTCATGCATCTTGTCCATCAGATTTTGGATACCAACATCCCTAGTCAAATCCTAAGATACAGTTTGTGGGAAGAGCCCTGTCATATACCAGTAGGGAGAGTTTTACTTCATTTCCAAGTTGGATGCCTTTTATTTTTTTCTTGCCCAATTGCCTGGCAAAGACTTCTAGTACAAAGTTGAATAGAAGTGATGAGAGCAGACATCCTCATTTTGTTCCTGATACTGGAAGAAAGCTTTCCTCCTTAAGTGTGATGTTAACTGTGGATTTTTCATAGTTGTTCTTGCATAAATGTCCTTTATTAGATTGAGAAAGTTCTCCAAGTCTGATTTCTTTTGGGGGGGGGGGGTATTATGAAAGCATTTTGGTTTAGTAGTTGGTTTTTTGTGTTTATTGAGGTAGTCATGTGGTTTTGTCCTCTTTATATGGTGTATACATTCACTGATAGGTTACTGGATTTGGTTTGCTAGTATTTTGTTAAGGATTTTTGTATCTCTAGTCATTAGAGATCCTGATCTGCAGTTTCCTTGTGATATCTTTTTTTGGTTTTGATATCAGGGTAATACTGATCTCAGAACAGACATGGTGGTTGTCACCTAGTGTTTTAGTTCTGTTGACCACTGTGGCCCTTCGTAAAACTCTCCACTTCAGCCACAGAGCCTTGATATCTCCCTGATTGGGCCTGACCAATACTGCTGTGGGTCTCTTCTCACATAGCCCCTCACCTCTGATTTCTTCTCCTCTTTGCACTTTCCTTAATTCTCTCCCTCTTTTACCCACTTAGCTCAAGTTCAGCTCTGTGCTGAAATCTTTTTAGCTGCCCCAACCCCTATTTTTTTTTAAGATTTTATTTATTTATTCATGAGATACAGAATGAGAGGCAGAAACATAGGCAGAGGGAGAAGCAGGCTCCATGCAGGGAGCCCAATATGGGACCTTATCCCAGCACTCCAGGATCACGCCTTGAGCTGAAGGCAGGTGCCCAACTGCTGAACCACCCAGGCATCCCTGCCCCAACCCCTATTAATATCTTTTTTTCTCTAAATTCCTTAAATTCCTTAATGGCTTTTTACTACTATCCTCTGTCGTATGTTTGTCTATCTCTCCACCAGGTTAAGTCTCCTGAATACTAGGAGCATGTATTTTTCTGGCTTCTATTTCTCATAATGCTTAACGTGTGCTATTCTTTCACCTCATAGTATGTATTATGCCATAGTGTGTGGCACCACGGATAGCAGGATGAACAAGACAAGTTTAGTTCCTGCCTCCTGAGAGGTTACATTCTAGTAAAGGGGACAGTTAACATATAGGCAAACATGTAAATGAAGTAGTTACAAATTAGGATAAATGCTGTGAAAGAAGCAAACAAGAAGCAAGGGAAACATGGCAGTGAGCACCTTTATAAACCAGTGTCCAGGAAAGCAAGATGTTGGGAGGCTGATTAATAATTCCTTTAAGAGAAATATTTTAGTCAGACGAGATCCCTGCCTCAGTATTGTCACCAATAACCTTGATTTTTGCTACTTTGTTGTTTGCAGCTTACTCTGACAACCTTACATAGGAAAGATTCTCCTCTTTTTTTAATTAAACTTTTAAATAATTGTCAATTCACATGTGATTGTGAGAAATCATACAGAGAGATCTCACGTATCTTTTATCCAGGTTTTCCCATGATAACATCTTGCAGAAGTATATCACAGCCAGGGTATTGATGTTGACACAGTCTGCCGGTCTTGTTTTCGTTGCCCCAGTTTTACTTGAACTCACTTGTCACATAGAGGTTTGTGTAATTACCACCACCATCACATTACTTTCATCACCACAGTGATGCTTCCTGTTGTTCTTTTAAAACCACTAATTTGATCTCCATTTCTTTAATTTTTTATTTCAATAATGTTATATAAATGGAATGATAAAGTGTGTAACGTTTTGGGACTGGTTTTTCTCCTTAGCATAAGTCTTTGGCAACTCATTTAGGTTGTTACATGTCTCAGTAGTTTGTTCTTTCTGTTGCTGAGTCATAGTCCATGTGTGGGAAGTACCAGAGTTTAACCATTCACCTGATGAGCGACCTCTGGGTTGTTTCTAGGTTTTGGCTGTTGTGGTGAAAGCTGCTATGAAAATTTATGTGTATGTTTTTTGTGTGAATCTGTTTTCATTTCCCTGAGATAAATGCACAACAGTACAATTACTGGATCGCAAGGTAATTTTATGTTTAGTTTGGTAAGAAACAAAAAGTGGCAAACTGTTTTCCAGCATAGCTATGCCATTTTACGTTATGACCAATGGTAATAACCAAGTGAGTAAGTGATGCAATTTCTCCGAATCCTTGCCAGCATTTTATGTTGGCGCTATTTTTGTTTTAACCATTCTGATAAGTGGGTAGTGAAAGGCCCCTTTCCAAGACTAAGCTTGCCTATATTCTGAGTTAGGGAGGACTTTGTTGGTACTTTATGTCTCCTTGCTCCTGATACTCTTAGGAACTAGAGTCTGCCATCCAGCCAGATACCAGCCTGGTGTCAGTCATGACTGTGAACAACGAAATTGGAGTGAAGCAGCCCATTGCAGAAATAGGTGAGTATCATGGGTGGACCCTGATGTATGCCTACCACTGGGATCCATCTGAGGAACAAGAATGGTCTGGGAGGGAGGTCAAGGGAAAGGGAATTTCAGAGCATGAGTCCTTCCTTGTTCAAAGACCTATTGTGTATGGTATAGCAGTATTTGAATCCTGGTCTAGTATTCTTTCTGTTCCTTTCTATTTAACTGCAGTTGCTGCCAAAAACAAAACACCATTCTTTTTTCTCTTCCCCTTTAACTTTTGTCACTTTAGTACATCTCTTTATTATGCTCACTTAGAGCCAGAGACTCACCCTGTAACTCCTAAGGCACATTAGCAAATAGATCTGCTAATCTTTGCTTCCTTTACAAAGGATATAAAAGTTAATCTGATACATTGAAAGGCCTGTGTCAAGGAGGTAAGACGAGTCTTAGGCATCAGGATATCAGGGATGTTTTGATTTGGTGATTTGTACTTGCCCTTATTTTCTCTAGCTGAGAATGACAGAGAGAGTGGGAGAGAGAGATGGAAAGAGAGACTAAGAGAAAGAGAGTGAGAAGTTATTTACTATATGGCTAGAGGGTAATGACAGATGCAGTTTTGCCTTAGAACTCATGGTATGAAAAAAAAAAAAGAACTCATGGTATGTTGTGGGATCACTGCCAGGTGACTTCCCAACATTGTGATATGATTCTTCCCCTCTGTTGTTTCCTCAGGGCAGATTTGCAGTTCCAGAAAGGTATATTTCCATACCGATGCAGCCCAGGCTGTTGGAAAAATCCCACTTGACGTCAATGACATGAAAATTGATCTCATGAGCATCAGTGGTCATAAAATCTATGGTCCCAAAGGTACCAGCCCCTCCTAGAGTTCTTTCTCTCAGACCTCCCAGTAAACTCCTTGACATATGTTCCTTGTAGTTATTTGGGACTGCCATTGCTCTCAGATGAAGTTGTACATTCATAGTGTCTTGCAGAATGCAGGTGTCCTTTAGCAATAACCAAGAATACACTTGCCTATTTGTAGACTCTTTCAGTTAACTGTATATATCAGTCCATTGTTCCATTGCCTCTTTAGAAAATCCTTAGAAAGCAAGTAGAGGTTTATTTGGTTGAGGAACAAAGGGTTTTGTCATATCAAATTTAGCGAGATAAGTCCATCTATCCTGTCTGCCCCACTATAATATTCAGAGCAATGTTCTTTGAGTCCTTCATTCCCTGTGTCTTTCTGTAACACAGGGGAAGATTGGACTTTTATATCTTTTGGCGTTTATTCCTAGATTTAATATGTTCCTATTAGTCTCTCAAGGATATTTGTTTGTTCCCTATGGTCCTGTTGGCCCAGAATGTTTCTAGCCAGAATTCTGTCTTTTCTCTCCAGTCTTTTATCTTTTATGGAAGTAGCTATAAAATTTCTCTGTCTCTGAGGTGAGGAGGGCCTGTGGGGGTTGGTAATGTTGGTACACTTTCTGTGTTTGTAGTGTATGTCATTGGGCTATACATTCTGAGAAAAAAACTGATAGCTCTTGGAAATATGTAAAATGTCTTCTTCTCAAGGTTCCCAGAGGTTATAGAGTGTTTCTATGAGTTATTATTATAAAAACCACAGTAGGACTCCTATCTTTAATGTTGCCTTTATTGGCTTTTATTGTGGGTAAATGTATTTTGATAAAACCAATTGAGCAGAAGCTCTGATCAACACTTATTTTTTTTATTTTTATTTTTTTTTAAAGATTTTATTTATTTACTCATGAGAGACACACAGAGAGAGAGAGACAGAGATGGGCAGAGGGAGAGGCAGGCTCCATGCAGGGAGCCTGACATGGGACTCGATCCCAGGTCTCCAGGATGAGGAGGCCCTGAGCTGAAGGCAGCGCTAAACCACTGAGCCACCTGGGCTGCCCTCTGATCAACATTTATTTATTTATTTATTTATTTTAACATTTAAATGTATATAAGTATCTCACTATCCAGACTCCTGCTTTCTGAAATCAGGATCCCAGTGGATTTAGATAACATGGTATCCTTCACTGTCCAGACATGGGGTCAGAGCATGTGCTCTCTAAACTTGGGAACTGCAGAGATTCACATAGTGAGGATACTTGAATTTGATAAGGAAATAAAATATTTCTTAATTAAGTGTAGTTTGTTACATAAATTATTTCAAAACTGAGATCCTTTGTAATAAATCTCTGTCTAAGCAGTTGTTCTATGTGAAAAAAGATGAACTTCACCAAGTGGCCACTCTATTTAAAATCTTTGACAGCTTTGTGAATATCTTTGCAGATTCATGCTCATATTTTGGCATGAAATTCCTGTAAGTGGGTTTGCCAAGCCTTAAGTTATATACATTTATTGAAAATATTTTATTTATTTATTTGAAAGAAAGAGAGAGAGCGTGCATATAAGCAGAGGAAGGAGCAGGGGGAGAGGGAGATAATCTCCAACAGACTCCTTGCTGAGTGCAGAGCCTCACACAGGGCTTGATCCCACAACTGCTAGACCATGACCCAAGCTGAAACCAGACACTCATTTGACTTAGCCACCCAGGTAGGTGCCCCTTAAGTTATATATGTATTTTTTAAAATATTTTATTTATTTGAGAGAGAGCGAAAGACGAAGAGAGCACAAGCAGGGAGAGGGGCAAACGGAGAGGGAGACACAGACTCTCCGCTGAGTAGGGAGCCTGATTCGGGACTTGATCTTAGGACCCTGGGATCATGACCTGAACCAAAGGCAGACATGTAACCATCTGAGCCACCCAGGCGCCCAGGTTATATACATTTTTAAGCTTTGATATACTGTGGGAGATTATGCTGATTTTTAATTACAATCTGATCTTTCTTTGCTTTTTCCCCAAAGGTTTTTTGTTTTTGTTTTTGTTTTTTTTTAAGATTTTATTTTTATGTAATCTCTACACTCAACATATGGCTCAAACTTACAACCCTGAGGTCAACGGCCTGTGTTCCACTGACTGAACCTGCCAGGCATCCTCCACTTTTGTATTTAAATTTTTTTTTCCCCCAAATTTAAAAGCTACAAAAAAGTACAAGGCCAGAAAGTCTCTCACCTCTATCTACCATTCATGTAGTTCTCCTCTGGGAAGGCTATTTTTTGAATATTTTTCTAGAATTATTCTATGCATTTGCAAGTGCATATCCCATCTTTCCCCCTCTGTTTTTACTCAAAAAATAGCATAGTATACTCGTTGTTCTGCATCTTCCTTTTTATATCTAATAATGTATTTTTTAAAGATTTTTTTATGTATTTATTCATAAGAGAAACAGAGAAGCAGAGACATAGGCAAAGGGAGAAACAGACTCCATGCAGGGAGCTTGATGTAGGAATCAATCCCAGGACTCTGGGATCATTCCCTGAGCCAAAGGCAGATGCTTAACCGCTGAGCCACCCAGGTGTCCTGTGTATTTTTTTTAAGTAAAGTACAAACTTTATTCAGATTTCATCAGTTTTCTAAAAATGTATCTTGGAGATTTTACAGTGGCAGTACAGAAGGAGCTTCCTCTCTTTTTTTTTTTTTTTTTTTAATTTTTATTTATTTATGATAGTCACACACACACAGAGAGAGAGAGAGAGAGAGGCAGAGACACAGGCAGAGGGAGAAGCAGGCTCCAGGAACCGGGAGCCCGATGTGGGATTCGATCCCAGGTCTCCAGGATCGCGCCCTGGGCCAAAGGCAGGCGCCATACCGCTGCGCCACCCAGGGATCCCCTTCCTCTCTCTTTTATACACTACCTTTGTATTTCATTGTGTGGACTGTATCATAATTTATTTGCCCAGTCCCCTGATGATGAATATCTGACTTCTTTCTGGTATTTTGCTCTTATGAATAATGATACATTGCATGATGCCATTTCAGACATCCATAGGGAGCTACTTTAAACCATTTGGTCATTACTCCTTCTAGTACTTACCTTCCTAATGTTAAATAATTTTTATAAATATTATGATTTTACTGCTGTTTCTCCTTTTCCTCCATTTCTTTTTATTTTGAAATTTTCAAGCTTACCAAAAAGTTGAAAGATTATTTTGACCCCATCCAAAAGTGATAATTTGTTCCATCTGCATTTTTCATCTTTTCTCTATTGTAACAAATTTTGTTTCCCAGGGGTTGGTGCCATCTACATTCGCCGCCGGCCCCGTGTACGTGTGGAGGCCCTGCAGAGTGGAGGGGGGCAGGAGCGGGGTATGCGGTCTGGGACAGTGCCCACGCCCTTGGTGGTTGGGCTGGGGGCCGCATGTGAGGTGGCACAGCAAGAGATGGAGGTATGGGGAGAGCAGTTTCCTTCCTCAACTTCTTCCCCAGTGCTAGGTCTACTATTAGAGGTTTCTTTTTTTTTTTTTTTAATATTTTATTTATTTATTCATGAGAGACACAGAGAGAGAGAGAGGCAGAGACACAGGCAGAGGGAGAAGCAGTTCCCATGTGGGGAGCCTAATGTGGGACTCGATCCCAGGACTCCAGGATCACGACCTGAGCCAAAGGCAGATGCTCAACCACTGAGCCATCCGGGCATCCCCTATTAGAGGTTTCTTTTTTTTTTTTTTTAAGATTTTATTTATTTATTCATGAGAGACGCAGAGAGAGAGGGAGGGAGGGAGGGAGGGAGGGAGGGAGGGAGGGAGGGAGAGGCAGAGAAACAGGCAGAGGGAGAAGCAGTCTCCATGCAGGGAGCCTGACATGGGACTCGATCCTGGGTCTCCAGGATCAGGCCCTGTACCAAAGGCAACGCTAAACCACTGAGCCACCGGGGCTGCCCTATTAGAAGTTTCTTAGCACAAATGAATGAATCAGACCTTTGCTGGAAGAGGAGGTTTAGGAAACCCATCCTTGTCCCAGTGCTTCTGGCATCTTATTCTGAGGGAGATATAATGGGCTTCAAAATCTAGGTCCATTCAGTAGGTATTGGTTCATTTATTTCCAGCGTATTGGAACCATGTGTCCAGTTATTGAGCACCTTTGCATGCCAGGTGCTGTGCTTAGTGCTGGGGATACAGTGGTCTCCCCACTGTAATACAGGATGATAAGTGGGTCTGATGCACAGTCACTTCTGGACACAGGAATAGGGATCCTCATCTTGTATGTTTCTGAGCTGTTAATGGTCACTATGCTTAGTCCTCCCTTGCCTGCTCCTCAGTACGACCATAAGCGGATCTCAAAGTTAGCAGATCGGCTGACACAAAAGATAATGAAGAGCCTTCCAGATGTGGTGATGAATGGGGACCCTGAGCACCATTACCCAGGTATGGACATGCCTTTTCTATCCCCATTCTGGAGGAGTCTGAGACTTTGAAACTTCTTTCATAGTGATTCTCTTTGCAGGCTGTATCAACCTCTCTTTTGCATATGTGGAAGGGGAGAGTCTGCTGATGGCTCTCAAGGATGTCGCCTTATCCTCAGGGAGGTGAGTTGAACTGCATAGACAGGAACTGTGGCAGGACTCATTAGCCTGGCCTCTTAAGTGGCATAACATTATTAAGCTTCCTAAGTGTGGAAGTGACAGAAGAGCTCTTGGCTAAGTATAAAGGTCATTTTGTAAGTATTGAGTTTTTAGCTGGCTTGGCTCTGGCTGAAGTTAGCCACCTTAAGAGGGCTTCCTGGGTAGAATTTTGTGCCTTTTATGGCCTTAAGAGATGCATGCATGCATCTGTTCTAGTGTTATACTAGCAGTTCTGTTGCAGACCCCCAGAATTAAAGGATGCTCCAAAGGCCACCAAGGGTTTAGCTGCCATCTAGGCTGGTACTGATGGTGTATTCAATCATAGGGGAGTGAGCACTTGGTTCTCCACTGCTTCTGGTTGTCAGACTCAGCTCATGTGGTATAGTGTTCCGTCATGCTTTGGTAGTGTCCTTGCTCAAGGACGATATCCTCCATAAGGACCAGAGGAGCTAGGTTCATATTCCAGAAAATGTAGACAGCTCTGGGCTCTTTAGCTCTACCAAATTAGAATATCTCTTTTATTTCCAAGTAATGACTTCAGGGACCTGAGGATGGGAGGAAGACCAGGGGTTTGTGGCTAAAAGCAGATGTTGATGATGAACTGAGCAAGGATCCTTGTGTTTCTCTTCAGTGCCTGCACCTCTGCATCCCTGGAGCCCTCTTATGTCCTTCGAGCAATTGGCACTGATGAGGATTTAGCTCATTCTTCTATCAGGTCAGTCAGTTGAACTACAACGTTTATGAAAAGCATCCTCTTTGGTATTATTCATCTCCTCTTCAGACTTGTTTTCCTTATCCCTTTTTGATTTTTCTTGGAAGTTTCTAGAGCAGCAGTTCTCAGACTTCATTGAATATCACTTGGGAAGTTTGTGAAGATTTCTGAGTCCCACACTCAGAAATTCTGATTGACTAGGACTGGAGGAGGAATAAGAAACTTCTCTGGTGATTCTAATGTGGCTGATCCACAGACCCGTGTCCTGAGAAACTCTAGCCATGTTCTTTCTGTGACTTTTGTAGAGTAGATCCTTGTTGAGTATTTGCTGAATGAATTTCCTTGGTGCTAGAGTTCAAATGCAGAGCTCTTCTCTTGTGCCTTTTTTCAGGTTTGGCATTGGCCGTTTCACTACAGAGGAGGAAGTGGACTACACAGTGGAGAAGTGCATTCACCATGTGAAGCGTCTTCGAGAAATGAGGTATGCACTATGCACCAGACACCCTTTGGAAGAAATTGTAGTGCTGGCTCCTCTCTTGTCCTCAGGCTTTATGTTTATACTGCCTAAAACCAGCTTTTGAGAATACTGGATTTTAGGATTTAGAAATTCCACAAAGTTGGGGCCCCTGGTTGTCTCAGTCAGTAGAGCATGTGATTCTTGATCTTGAGATTGTGAGTTCAAGCCCCACATAGGGCATAGAACTTACTTTAAAAAAAAAAAAAAAAAAAAAGTTCCACAAAGCAAGATAGTGGATCTTCTTGGCTACTTGTTTTCAGAATATGACAAAGTATTATTTTATTCTTTTTTTTAATTTTTATTTATTTATTATAGTCACAGAGAGAGAGAGAGAGAGAGAGAGAGGCAGAGACACAGGCAGAGGGAGAAGCAGGCTCCATGTACCGGGAGCCCGACGTGGGACTTGATCCCGGGTCTCCAGGATCGTGCCCTGGGCCAAAGGCAGGCGCTAAACCGCTGCGCCACCCAGGGATCCCTTATTTTATTTTTTAATTTTATTTATTTATTCATGAGAAACAGAGAGAGAGAGAGAGAGAGAGAGGCAGAGGGAGAAGCAGGCTCCATGCAGGGAGCCCGACGTGGGACTCGATCCCAGGACTCCAGGATCATGCCCTGGGCTGAAGGCAGGTGCTAAACTGTTGAGCCACCTGGGCTGCCCGACAAAGTGTTTTTTTTTTTTTTTCCGACAAAGTGTTTTTAAAAACTAAATAACTATATAAAATCAGACGTTTTTCATTATGATAGTATTAATATCAATACAAAGTTAGTGATTTGTAGACTACATAGAAAAAAAACTCCCTTTAAGATAGGAATTCTTTTTTTTTTTTCCAACTTATTATTTATTTATTTATTTATTTATTTATTTATTTATTTATTCATTCATGAGAGAGAGAGAGAGAGAGAGGCAGAGACACAGGCAGAGGGAGAAGCAGGCTCCATGCAGGGAGCCCAACGTGGGACTCGATCCCGGGTCTCCAGGATCATGCCCGGGGCTAAAGGCGGCACTAAACCGCTGAACCACCCAGGCTGCCCTTAGATAGGAATTCTTGAGATGCCTGGGTAGCTCAGTGGTTGAGCAGCTGCCTTTGGCTCAGGCCATGATCCTCGGGTCCTGGGATTGAGTCTCATAGCGGGCTCCCTATGAGGAGCATGCTCCTCCCTCTACCTGTGTCTCTGCCTCTCTCTGTGTGTGTCTCTCATGAATAAATAAATAAAATCTTTAAAAAATTTTAAAAAATAGAAATTTCTTCTTAAAAAAAAGTTTCATAGTTTTCTTTAAATTCTCAAAAGTTTGGGGTGCCTCAGTGGCTAAGTCAGTTAAACATCTGCTTCAGCTCAGGACATGATCCCAGGGTTCTGGGATCAAGCCTCGAACTGGGTTCCCTGCTCAATGAAGAGTGTGCTTCTCCCTCTTGCTCTTTTGTTCCCCTTGCTTGTGCTCTCTCGTGCCCTCTCTGTCAGATAAATAAAATCTTAAAACCTAAAATAAAAACACAAATTCTCAAAATGTTAAGAACTACTACTCAGAGTATTCTTTGTAAAGATGCTTTATAAGCAAGGTCAAGAGATGCTTTGTCAGCCAGCTGCCACCAGGGCTTCCCTTAGTAGCCATAGAGCTCCACTTCTTCCTAGGGACATTGAAGCCTCTGAATTTTTTCAGAGTCTGGCTCCATTCTGGTTAAATTCAACTTTCAGGATTCTCTTGGTCTAGTTATTGAGAGTGAGGAAATTTAAGTATATACCCTTATTCCCTTTATGAACTTTCTTAGGTCTCTCTGGGCTCTGGACTTTCCCTCCCAGAGTCTAGTTGTATTGCTGAAATATCTACAGCTTGCTTAGTTTTCTAAGGCTCAAGATTCCTCTGGCTTCAGCATCTTCAACCTGTTTCTTCTGACCTTTACAAACTGAATTCAGCATGGTCTTACTAGCCCCTGGCTAAAGCTTTAGTTTGTGAGTCTATGACAGTAAGTGACTTCTAAAGAGAAAGGATAAGGAGATCGCTAACTTTAAGGAGCCACGTTAAAGGTCATACATAGAAAGGCATGCTGGGAATGCATGGCATAAAGGAGAGGGATAAGCCAAGAAAAGAGTGAAATTGGGTAGAAGAAAATTAACTGGGAACTCCAAACCGGAATCCTACAGTCATAACACCTTGAAGTAATATCTGGTCTGGGAATATTATGCAAGGCATTCAAGCTGAAGGGAATTAGAGCTTAGCCGAGATTTATCAGCAGCAGTTCTGTGTAAGATGAAATGCTCAGATCTAAGATGCAAGAGATACTTTTGAATTGGAACCAGGGATGTTGGAAGCACAGTCCAACTCTGGGGTGATGAAGCTGGTAGGAATTGGTTAAGCATGCTACATATCTTGGTAATTTAGGGCTAAGCTCTAGCCCTGAGAAGTAGAGAAAAACCTAGAAAAAAGTGTTGAAAAGTTGTCTATTTGGGTGGGGATGAGTAGAGAGGCAGAAACTTGATGCTTACATAGGTTCCAGGGGTCTTGGTTCCACTAAGGAAACTGTTTCCATAGTATCTCATGAATGGGATGAGAGCTTCTTGAACATGACCGCAACCTGATGCCACTGACTTGGCCCCACTGGAGCTGAACCTGTGGTACTCAGTTATTGTTTTTTGGCAGCTATGGAGAGGCTGGAGCTGACAAGAATTTAAAGAGAGCTGGGAAGGACTTGTTAACCAC
The DNA here is from genome assembly GCF_053574225.1 of Canis aureus. Lineage (NCBI taxonomy): Eukaryota > Metazoa > Chordata > Mammalia > Carnivora > Canidae > Canis > Canis aureus. The sequence goes on along the minus strand of NC_135636.1, from coordinate 30,096,773 downwards.
TATGTTGGGGTTTGTCAGGGCAAGAAAGTGGAGAGACAAGAACGGATAGAGTTAAGTCAGGGCTCAGGGATCAGAGACCAATGTCAGCTGTTTCCTATCTAAGCCCTTACTCACCCAATGTCTCTTTTCTTTGGCAGCCCTCTCTGGGAGATGGTGCAGGATGGCATTGACCTCAAAAGCATCAAGTGGACCCAACACTAGAGGAGTGGGCCTCTGACTTTGTGCTGTCCTGGCTTCTCCTACTTCACCAGCTCATGCACATCTGGGTATCTTATTATACCCAGTGGATGCTTCATATCAGACCAGAATTGGTGTAGTCCAGTTGACTTCAGCATCAACTACTATCAGCCCAAGACAGAAATATAAGAAAACTATCTTTCCTCTAGCCTCAGCTCCTTTGGTGGGGGAACACTCATGTTTCTCTCCAGGAGTACTTCTTTGGTCTTATGGTGAATGGATGTTCTTGGTGGGGAGAGCCAGAGGAACTGGAAGATGGTTCTTTGTTCAGAGACCTCAGTTCTCTATGTGGACATTTGAATTGTTGCTTACTACTGCACAGCAAGAATGACTCCTTCAGGAGCAAGCATAATCAACTGCTATTTAATTTCTTTTTTGGCTCCAAAGCCCACCTCTTCGTGTTCATTGTAGACTGACAGCAAGTTTCTTAGAAGCCTTGTCTCCTGTTCTTGTCCCTTTATATTTTTTTTGACCTAATGGAGCTAGAAATATCTATATAACCCCACCCATTATTCTAATAATTTATGTTTCTTTTTAAAAAAATATTAATTTGCAGATAAGAGAAATAAAATCACCTTCCTTTATTTAATTTGTGACTTTATGAAAGTCTCAGGGAGAATTCCAACCTGTACTTGGAAATCAGGAGCAAACTACCACCCCACTTGATTCCAGTAGATGACTCAGTCTGCTTGCATATCCCTTCATTTGACAACTATTTGAGTACCTTTCAGGAACCTAATATTATTCTGGGTATTATGAATATATTGACTAATGGGACCAAAAGGACTCTGTCCTCAATGAGCTTTCATTCTAGTAGAGAGATGGAAAATAAGAAGTAAACAAAGCTATTATAGATTGTGATGAGTGCTACAGAAGAAATACAATGATAAGAGGAAATATTAGAAACTACTATGCTAGATATACTAGGAAAGCTTTTTAAAGCAGGTGTTATGTAAGCAAGAACACGATTTCCAGTCAGGGAAAGAGCTAGAGATGAATGAGGAATGAAAAGGAGCTGGAAGAGTAAAAGGCCTGATATGTTTGAGAAACCAACAGGCTAATGTAGCTAGAGTAGTTTCTCCATTTGTGAGTCTGACACTGTAAGTGGATAGTTACCAGAAATTTTAAAAAGCAAGAGAAAAAATAAATTGGAGTACATCACACATTTTTGAGTATTTTATTTTGTTTTTTTGTTTGTTTGTTTGTTTGTTTTGTTAAATTTTTTAAAAAGATTTTATCTGAGAGAGAGATCATGAGCACGGGGGAAGGGCAGAGGGAGAAGCAGACTCCTGGCTGAGCAGGGAGCCCGATGCTGGATTCAATCCTAGGACCCTGGGATCATGACCTGAGTTGAAGGCAGACACTTAACCGACTGAGTCACCCAGGTGCCTCTTATTTATTTATTTTTAAGTAATCTACACCCATGTGGGGCTCCGGCCTACAACCCTGAGATCAAGGGGCACATGTTCCACCAACTTAAGGGCCATGTACCCCTTAAGTATTTTATTTTGATTATATATTTGAATGTGTATACTTGGTTGCAAATGATGGTCAAAAAAGTATGAGAGCTACTAGCTCAAAGTATGGTAAATGTATATGGATAGGAGGTAAATGTATATATATGGGGAGGAGGTTTTTTTTTTTTTTTTTTAATTTTTATTTATTTATGATAGTCAGAGAGAGAGAGAGAGAGGCAGAGACACAGGCAGAGGGAGAAGCAGGCTCCATGCACCGAGAGCCCGATGTGGGATTCGATCCTGGGTCTCCAGGATCACGCCCTGGGCCAAAGGCAGGCGCCAAACCGCTGTGCCACCCAGGGATCCCCGGGGAGGAGGTTTTTAAACAAATTTTTTATTTTGAATTACTATATATTTTTAAAAACTTTATTTGAAAGAGACTGAGAACAAGAGACATCACAGAAGGAGAGAGAAAGGGAGAAACAGACTCGCTGCTGAGTGTAATGTCTCATGCAGGGCTCAATCCCAGGACCCTGAGATCATGACTTGAGCCGAAGGCAGATGCTTAACCTACTGAGCCACCCAGGCGCCCCTTGAGTAATATTAGATTTATTTATTTATTTTTAAAAGATTGTATTTATTTATTCATGAGAGACAGAGGGAGAGAGAGAGGCAGAGACACAGGCAGAGGGAAAAGCAGGCTCCATGCAGGGAGCCCGACGTGGGACTCGATCCCGGGTCTTCAGGATCAGGCCCTAGGCTGAAGGCGGCGCTAAACCACTGAGCCGCCCGGGCTGCCCTAATATTAGAGTTAGAGAAAGTTTCAAAGACAGTACAGAATTAGATGCCCATCACCCAGTTTCCTCTAATTCTAACATCTAATATAAAACTTTTGTGTCAAAACTAAGAGATTAACATCTATATGTTACTATTAACTAAACTCCAGATTTTATTCAAATTTCACCAGTTTTCTCATTAATGCCCTTTTTTTTTTAAGATTTTATTTATTTATTCATGAGACAGAGAGAGAGAAGGCACAGACACAGGCAGAGGGAGAGGGAGAAGCAGGCTCCATGCAGGGAGCCTGACGTGGGACTCGATCCCGGGTCTCCAGGATCAGACCCTGGACCCAAGGTGGTGCTAAACGCTGAGCCACCCGGGCTGCCCTAATGACCATTTTCTATTCCAGGAGTGAATCCAGGAAACAACCTGGATTGTTGTTGTTTCCAGTTGCATTTAGTAGGTTTTGTTTCAAAACACTATAGTATACCGACAAAGAGTATATGTAACAAAGTGTAGGTTTGGTTTAAAAGTGTGGCCTGGTTTTCCAATTTTCTGTTTTTGGCATACTGCACTAGTACTAGGCAAGTCTGCCCCTCAAATCTTCCCAAAAACTTGTTGAAGTTGTGGGAGCTTAGTCCCTGATTTTCTTGCGCAATTGACCCCTCACTTCCTGATTTGAAAGATTAGTTCAGAGACGCCTGCGTAGCTCAGTGGTTGAGCGTCTGCCTTCCACTCAGGCAGTGATCTAGAGTCCCAAGGTGAGTCCCACATTGGGCTCCCTGCAGGGAGCCTGCTTCTCCCTCTGCCTATATCTCTGTCTCTTTCTCTGTGTCTCCTCTGAATAAATAAACAAAATCTTTAAAACAAAATTAGCTCAATTTTCATGACAGTCATTATGTTGTTGAAAACCAGGCTCTGTGCTCCAGAGCTGAAATATAGCACAAGGATAGAGTTTGGGGGTAAAGAGGAAAGATAGTTTTATGATTTCCAGGCAAAGGAGGCTGCAGCAGGCTAATGCCTTCAAAACTGCCTACCCATAATTGGTAAAAGGCTGAGGGGTTTTATAGAAAAAAATACAGGGTCTGGGCAGTTGGTTGGGAATCTGGAAGTACTGCCAGCCCTATTGGTTATGTCTTCAAGGGAGTCTCATGATTAGCACTGGCAATGGCTATCGGAGTCTCATTCTTTTTTTTTTTTTTTAAGATTTATTTATTTATTTATGAGAGATACAGAGAGAGAGAAAAAGGCAGAGACACAGGCTGAGAGAAAAGCAGGCTCCATGCAGGGAGCCTGATGTGGGACTCCATCCTGGATCTCCCAAGATCACGCCCTGGGCCGAATGCAGGCACCAACCTGGTGAGCCACCCAGGTATCCCCAGAGTCTCATTCTTAGGTATACTTTGAGGTAAGCAAGATGTCAACATTGATGCAGAGCTCCTGAAACAAAGGTTTCTATAGAAAAACAAGGGAAGGAAAAGGAGAAGCTTTTTTTTTTTAATATTTTTTTAAATTTTATTTATTTATGATAGTCACACAGAGAGAGAGAGAGGCAGAGACATAGGCAGAGGGAGAAGCAGGCTCCATGCACCGGGAGCCCGACGTGGGACTCGATCCCGGGTCTCCAGGATCGCGCCCTGGGGCGAAGGCAGGCGCCAAACCACTGCGCCACCCAGGGATCCGAGGAAAAGCTTTAAGAATAAGGAAGAGGGGTAATTTGTTAAGTCTTGCTGAAACATTAGTGTGTCTATCTTAATCTCTATCCATCTTCATGTGTGTTGTTTTTGTTTTTTTTTTTTTTTAAGGATTTTATTTATTTATTCCTAAGAGAGACAGAGGCACAGGGAGAAGCAGTCTCCATACTGGGACTCCAGGATCACACCCAGAGCCAAAGGCAGACACTCAACCAACTGAGCTACCCAGGCCTCCCTCTATGGCGGTTTCAATCACAATAATAGGGTTGAGGCAGCAGGAGTAGAGTCTGGGAGGCTGGGACCAGAGCAAGCACAAGAATTATTTTTTCTGTAATAAAATAAAACTAAGTGCAGCCGTGGAGGGGTTAATGAGAACTGGGTAAGGCTCCTTGGACTGAAATTTTTGTATTTATTTATTTTGTTTAAGATTTTATTTATTCATGAGACACACAGAGAGAGAGGCAGAGACACAGGTAGAGAAGCAGGCTCCCTTTGGGGAGCCTGATGCGAGACTCCATCCCAGGACCCGGGGATCATGACCTGAGCCAAAGGCAGATGTTCAACTACTGAGCCACCCAGGTGCCCCTGGACTGAAATTTTTTTTTTTTTTGGACTGAAATTTTTAAATTCTGTCAGGGCATCATCAACAGAACCAGGCACTACTTTGTGGTCCATTTCATCCTCGAAACAATTATGCGAAGGAGGCACTATTTCTTGCGTTTCGCTGAGGATCGAGAAAGAAGTAATTTGCACAAAGGCCCGCACTGAGGGGCAAAGCGAGACTCTTACCCAAACCACCGCTCATCAATCACTCCCCTTAGGCGGAGTTAGTGCGCAAACGCCACACGCAAAAGACTGAAAAGTTCCTCTCGCCACAAATACCTGCAACTTCCGGGAAATTGCCCAAGAACCTCAGCGCGCTTGCGCCGCTCCGCCCCGCACGTCACCGTTCCGTCCCTCCCCTTCTGGAACGCGGAGCTGCTGAGCGGGCTGTCGGCCATTTTGTGAAGCGGCGAAAGAGGTGGTGGCTGCTGTGGGCTCCGGGAAGCCGTTCGGGCTGGGGCTGTCGGCCGCGGGGCGGAGGCACTCGCGCGGGGGGTAACTCGGGTCTGGGTTCGGGTGCCGCGCAGCTCTCCCCGGTAAGACTCCCGCAGCCCGGAACGGGCGGGGCTGTGCGGGGCTCGAGCCGCCCCTTGGTGGCCCGGGGCGGGGCCTTCGGAGGCCTCCGAGCCCGCCGCTGCGAGCGCCCCACACAAAAGGGTCGCGGCATGGCTGCGGGGGGCCTGGGAAGCCGCTTGCGCCTTTGAATCCTGAGAGGATGCAGGAAGGACGCAAGAGAGGATGAGGATGAGCCTGCATACCGAAGTGGGGACGGGGCCCTAGGGAGGACGCCCCCGTGGTCTGAGAGGGAGGAGGCCACACACGGCTGGGTGGCCCAGCGGCCTGCGAACTAACGGGGGTTGCAGTGAAAACACATGTTTATCCCGAATGAGCAAGATTCTCTGTGCCTCCCTAAAGGGACAGAGATTGTAACTACATCTCTGTGCCCCGTAGTGAGGAGATAAACGTAGTGAGGACACTCCCTCCATCCCAGTGGAAAGGAGGCTCCTGTGGCCTAACAGGAAAAGGGGACTGGAGTCTGGATACACCTGTGGGGAGGAAGCTGCAGTCGGTACACTCCTGTGAGCCTAGGAAGGAAGTCAGAACCGGCCGCCCTCTCGGCCGAAGGTGGTGAGGGTTGTAGGGAAACGCTTCCAAGGCTCAGCGCGGGGCGGGGCTTACCCTCTAGAGTGTCGGCGACTTGAGAAGCCGGCCTCTGTAGCGAGAAAGTGGGGGGTGAGTACGCCTCCCAGGCTTCTGAGAATTTCGGAAGCCAGGCCCTTGATCCCCAAGCAGGGAAGAAGCTGCAAAGAGCACCACCTTTGCCTATCCCTTAGGAGAGAGGCTCCAGCACTGAGAGAGGAGCGGACCCAACGAGGTGGAGGGTGGGTGCTTTTTGATGTGTGAGTGAGTTTCTCTAGTGGAGGCTGGAGGTGTTAGTTGGCAGCCACGTGAAATAAGTGGGTGGGGCTTTGAGAATCTACAGGTTTGCGTAGGGGATGGACACCAGTGCAGGCTTAGCTGCCAGATTGTAAATGCATGCACGGACTTCTTGTGTGCCTGTAATGTGAACTTTACAGTGAAAAATCTGAGCGGCTCTGGTGAAGGTAACTGGGTTATTTATTTAGCGTAAGAGTGCTGGGAGCTCTGTATCCTGAGTTGCAGGCTCTAACGTGGGAGCGGTTTCTGGACCCTGAAACCTCCCTTGACTCCAGGATTTCCAGAGATGACCTAATATAATTTGTGGTAGTTGTCAGGAACCATTGAGGATTTCTCAAGAATAGTGTAATTCCAGTCAGTATAATCTGAGGAAAAATGTAATTGCAACTGAAGGATCGTTGAAGGAGGGACTTGTGACTGGAGTATTCTTAGGGCTGCTTGCTTGAATGGTTTAAAATCTTGTCGTTTTTGTGAAATGCAGTATTAGTGAGGTGAAATGAATTACATTGGAGTTCTTTAGTTTATATTGTTAATGTATTTCAGATCATTTGCAGTTGAAAAATGTCCTAAGAGTCTGGTCATAATGGGCTGATCTTGTTTGTTTTGTTTTATAGAAATGTAATACAAGACTGGTTGTACTCGTTTTTGAAATTTGGTGATTTTGACTGAATGGACTTTTGGATTTAGTGGGAAGTAATTATGTTCAGGCATTTTCCAGGAATATTAAAAAGTTGGGAAGAACTGTTACAGGTGGTTAAAATAATTTTATGGCAATTTTTTAAGAAAATGAAATGTTTGGCCTGTTGATATAAAGGTTGAGGATGTACTCAGTATTGCTGGAAAACTTTGTAATGAAACAGGGAATGCATTTTATATCATCTTTATATGCTTGATTAAATATTTATTTTGTTTAAGGATTGTAATGCATAACTTGTATTTTTCTTACGTTCGTATCTGTTAGGTGGAAAATGAAGCTTTAGAAACCACTTTGGTAGTTACTTGGAACTTACTGTTATGTGCTCATGTCAGCATACTTCTGGCTTCTTTCACTTTCTTGTGATATGCCAAATGTTTTGATGATTGCATATTGAGAGTTTGGGGGTTGTTGGTACAATTTTTAGATGTGAAACGATTTGTGGACCTGTGTATTCCAGGTGCTGGAATCCAGTGACAATGTACATACTGTTTTTATTCCATTTGGTAGAGAGCCACGCTTTTTTTTCAGTTTAGATGAATATTTTCTTCTGTAGAGGTTGTAGAAAGAACTTCTAAGTGTCAGTAATTGCACAAAATATGCTAGATATCTCTCCCTAAAATCTAAGGACTGTCGACTATTTCTATATCTCCTGTCCCCGCCACAAGTACTTAATAAATGTTCGTGGTATAAATGAATGTTGTTGAATATTTTAGGTCAACTAAGCAGAAAAATAACTTCACCTACTTTATAGTTTATCAGATTTTACTACCACCACTCAGATACCTTTTGGTTTGCAATGAGTTTTATTTCATTAAGTTTCAAGCCACTTTTTAAGTCTTAAGACCAAAAGTGAGGGCGAATGTGGTTGGCTAGGTTAGAAGTAATATTGTTGCTTTTAAGTTTAAATCAAGATAATGAACATATTTGTTGGCATTTGGGGGGAGAGCTGAAAAATAATATTATAGTCTTTTTGGCAGGGGGAGTCTATATCTTATTTGGAAATGTCTTGATTTGCCACTTTTGAGGACTGGAGGTTAATGGGAAAGTTAAGTAACGAGCTATCTAAAAGATTCATGTCCCTCAGTGTCAGAATTGTTTCATTAAGAATGATCCCAGGGGGAAAAAAAAAAGAATGATCCCAGGGGGGGAAAATGATCCCAGAATCTGAAATGTGATCCATTTGGGGATGGGAACAAAATCAAGTGGATGAAGCTGTGTTTTTTTTCCATAATGCCTGCCATAATGTGATTATGCGGCTTTATAGCATTGTGCCCATTATGATTGGTTCTCTGTTGCTCATCTCTGAGGTGAACATTTGAGGGGTACTGCTTTTCTTATTTTTTGAATCTAAATTAGCTCTGCTGTACTCTGGTTTTTGTTGATTAAAGACTGATAACTGAACAAAGTTAAAATTCACTTTTTGATGTTTATCACCAGATGAAGAGTGGAAACGGTTAAGTTCAACTGGTTTGTGCTTTGGCTTTCTGACTATACGAGGATTCTTGTCAGACATTTTACTCTGAAATTCCAAGTGATTGAAATGATTAGTAAATAAAATGTGTTGTGTCATAATAATATGCTAAATTTTCATCGCAGATATTTGTAATTTGTGCATGTATCTTGTATTTCTAAAGCTGACGCAAAGCCACTATGTTAGGACTAATTCCTAACAAAGTGGAAAAGTATACTAGAGCAATCTTCTTGTTTTAGATCTGGTATGTATCAGTGAATTTAATGGCAAATCAGGCCCATTTTCTCCTTCATACCTTTATGCTTTACATATAAGTAAAGCCTGTATTTTTTTTTAAGATTTTATTTATTTATTCATGAAAGACACACACACAAAGAGGCAGAGACACAGGCAGAGGGAGAAGCAGGCTCCACGCAGGGAGCCTGATGCGAGACTCTATCCCCCCTCTCCAGGATCACACCCTGGGCCGAAGGCAGGGGCCAAACCGCTGAGTCACCCAGGGATTCCCTAAAACCTGTATTTTAGATGTTTTGTTGCATAAAATTGTTTCAGTCTTATCCTTCTAAAATTCACCAAGTCTTAAGGTGGTTGTAGTGGATTTTTCATTTTGGGATCCTACGTTCCATTGCTCGCTGACATTTAGAACACAGGAATAAGTCGGTTCCTGGAAAACATTGGTGCTTCTATAAAATTATTGTGCTCTTTACAAAGTGAAGTGTTGAGAACAAAAGTACTTCAGTTCTTGGTTTCTATTTACTTTGTCTGTTTGAAGGAAGAAGTGTAACGCCAAGAGTTGTAAAGTTCTAGCTTCTAGCCTGAACTTTCTGGGTACTTTTCTTTGGTATGGGTTGATGTGGGCTTTCCCCTTTGCTTAAATAGAAAAGTTTCACAAATTTATTTCCAGATTGATTTCGTACTTTAGATTGAACAGCATAAAATTTGAATGAGGCATTTGCTGAAATCAGCTGGGCCTTTCAACTTGTGGAATGAGACTTTTCCTTCTTGTTATAGTAATTTCTGGCAACCCTTTAGAAATTTTTTATAGTAGGTCTAGTGTGTTCCCTTTGGGCATAACTGGCTGACTCTGAACTTGTTCCTATCCAAATGGACATGTGGAACCTTCTTGGGTCTGGAAGGGAGGAGGCTGAGGAACTTGTTTCCCTTACCTTCAGGGCACATGTTTGGGCCCCATACCAGACGTTTTGAATTGGAATCTCCAGTGGAGGATCATCTATTAATCATAAATGCTTAATTAGAAAATTACTCTGGTTCTGTTAGAGTCAAACTTGCACATTTAGAAATTAATATTGCAAAAATTCATGGTCTTCCTCATTGAGCATAGCCTTTACCTAAAGCAGGCTTTATTGTGTTTTATGTTTCCCTTTGTGACCTGTTAGACAAACTTCTAAAATTACCTAGAAGTTTTTAAGAGTTTTAAAACTCTTTAGACCTAATTAGAACTGATTTGTACATTGTATAAAAGTTTTAATACAGTGCTCTGGGCTTTTTAAAGCATTGTTTGTGACATATGTGCATAGCTTTTGTGGCAAAACAATCTCACTCTGCAGTAATTTGAGTAGTTGTCTAGAAGATGTTTAGCTTGTCCTTTAGAAAAAGTTGAGATTAACACTAAAATTTTTTTGATATGTTAGTGATGAATATTAAGCTCACAGGTGGTATCTCGAACTTGAAAGATAGTTAAAAATGAGCATTTTTAAAATAGTGTTCTGTTGGTAATCTTCATACTTACCAGTGACGATTTTCTTCTCTTTCTCTGAATTAAAAAAATTATCTTTTTAATGTAGTTGTCTAATCATTTGATCTTCTATATTGCTTGTGAATTGTTCACAACCTCACCGGTTTGGAAAAAATTTCAGTAAGAGATAGTGATTCGTTTTTACTTTGGGAACTATTCTTAATATGCCAGACATTTTTAGGTTTTGTTTTTTTTTTTTTTTTAACAAGTTTCTTGGAACAGTTTTGGTGTTAGAAGAAAAAGCACTTTTCCTTAAGATTTTGAACCCCAGTGGTTTTAAATAGGAATTAATTGCTGTAGCCTGAAATTTCGCTTCATTTATGTTTCTTGGTGCTTGATGCTATTTGGTACAAAGGGAGATATTTTGGAAGAGCAATTGCAAGAATTTCCATAAGTACTCTTGAATTGATGATTTTATCATGTCTTGGAACTGTTTATGTGTGAACTTGTGCTTTTTCATCAAACGTTTGGTGGGACCTGAGGAAATAGGTTGTAGTTGGACTTGTATAATGGAATTTTCTGGACTGGTTTAATCATCAAATGATAAAAGTAATTACCAGTGTGAATCTGAGCTTTATGACTGTTTTAGTGTTTAATTGATTCATTCTTGGACTAATTTATGGCACATTCTTGATGTATGTAAATATATAATGTTTTGAGAGATACTCACATTTGAAAGCAATACCAAGTAACATGAGTGGGATTTTGCTTGGTACATGTGTATCTTTCTTTCTTTCTTTCTTTCTTTTTTTTTTTTAATAAGCATTCTAATGAAGTATTCTGGTGGTTTCAGACTCGCCTTCATAATGTACAGTTCAGTGTGGCCTGTGCGTGTTGTTTTGTGTTTCCTGCATTGATTTTTGCCTCCGTTTATTCTCTATTGCAGTCTAAAAGTTGGTTTTAATTGGTTGCCCACAGGATTGCCTTGGCCTCTACTTCTTGTTAAGAAAATACATCTCTTGTTTTATCAGGTAAGAGATTTTGAATAGAGGGTTTGTTTTTATACAAAATAAAATGAGATAGCTTATTTAGTAACATGAAAATATGTGTAGTAACTGAATTGTGGGGTATTTTCTTTTTTCTTTTTTTTTTTTTTAAGTCTTATCTGAGGGATGGGGGTGGGGTGGACTGGGTACCTTGAACAGTTGTCGCTTTCTTCAGGGTTCAGTTTTATATAGATCCATTTCTCCTGCTGATTCCTTATTATTAGGCAATATGCTGTTTTTTTTTTCCCCCTCAGTGTAGCATTCCAGACTAATTGCAAATATAGGTGCTTGTTATTGGTATGGTTTTTAAATATTCCTTAGAGGTATAGCTGTAGACAACGGGTCATATGTTTTAGAGTACCTATTTTGACTTGAGATGAAACTTTAGTGATTGGAATCTAACCTTCTTGTTAAGTAACAAAGGTAGGCTGAAGATAGTTGAAATGATTTACCTGTCAAACAGGCACTTAGTAGCAGAATAGCAGATCTTATTTCATATTTTTTCAGAACCTAAAACCATTTTCTCTTTAGATGGCTTTATGAATAACTCTTGTGCTCTTTGGTTTAATCCTCAACCCTTTTCTAGCTGGTAATCTGGGCAGATTTTTCAGTATCATGTTTTCGAACGTACCTTGTGCAGACTTTCACTAAATCTCTTCTCTTAGCAGCAGATTGTTTTTGAAGAGTTACTGTGTTTGTCACTTTAGCCCTGTGTTTAATTTTTGTGTTCTTGGGACTGTATCAAATTCCCATTTTGCTGTCCAAGTGCAAACTAACATCTCTCAAGTCATTTAGGGTGCTTGGATTAGTTACCCATGACGTTTCCCCCATGTAGTGATTAAATAAGCATTTTTTGAAGTTGAACAGGAATGCTATCTTAATTTTGCATGAAGCCAATATGCTACAGATAGTAAGGAATGAGAATTGATTTAATGACTTGAAATCTGGATAAGCTTCTGTATAGACTGCTAAATAGTAATAAAAATAAGGAGAAAAGAGTTTGTTGGTGTGATTTATTTGTTTAGTAATTAATTTTTCTTGTTGACTTGCAAACCAAAAATGAAAGGCTTCTCTCCTCCCCCAAATTTCTGGTGTTTTATAATGGTCTCACAAAAAGCATTTTCTGTTTGCCAGTCTATCTTTCTGGCTTAGATTTGAAAGTGGCTTTTATTTTTGTGTATGTGTGTGAGAGAATTGTCAAAGCCAAACAATATATCTCTGCTTTGTGTACAGCGGTCATAATAGTTGAGATAAATTACAGATTTTGTTGTATCAAATTAGTATTCACACAATATTTGACACTGAAAAACTGCTTTCATGGAGTTAATGGGATTCTTAGAGCTCGCAGCAGGAAGCTTTGCTCTTTTAATGTTCCTGTTTGAGAAGTGATAAAACCAAAATTCAACTCATTTATAATTTTCCTGAGGTCACAGAGCTAGTTTATATTTAAAAGTTGATTTTTAAGATGGCTTGGAAAACACTGTGTTGAACATATTAATTTCAAATTAATATTTTTTCCAGTGCCAATAATTTGTTCTGTATAACTTTACAAAGCACTGCCCTTGCACTTACTCTTGGAAGCCATAAGAACTGAAATACTGGAATTTTATTTAAATCTTGGAGAAACTTTTCTCCAAAAGAAAAACTCAGAATAGATTGTTTTTTAAGGAGATCAGTGAGCTCCCAGAAATTCCACAGGAATTCTGTTGAGTAGAAACTATATAGCAGTCACTGAACAAAGTTCATACCCTAGTTCTTTTTAAAACAAAAGCAAAACCAAAAAGTATTCTTTTTTTGTTAACAGCTTTCTGTGGGGGAAGAATGAGACATTTTTGGGGGGGGGGTGTGTTTTAATGGTGAGTTTGGAAATGAGTCATTGGATCTGAGTTTTCATTAAAACAGCTATGATGAATGGCACTGTAACTGATTCTACTTTTTGGAGTGATGAATATAGATAACTAAGGTTTTGGCTATTCAGTATTTCTTTTGGATTCTTAGTATGTATTAACCTTGTTTGTAATAAGTAATTGCATATATAGTTTAAATTAATAGAGCTGTAATGCAGATTGAAGAGTTTTAGGTTGAAATAATGGAATCCATTCTCATTTGAGACTTGAATCTACTTTAGTGTTAAGTATTTGTAATTCATTAGTATTCCAGTTTTCTGTTTCTGTTTTGCATTTTGAGATTGAGTCATATAAAATGACACTGATAATTCTTCAAAGTTGTCAAATTTATAAGGAAAATGCTAAGCCACTTTTAAATATTAACTTTGATAGATTCTTTGCATGTTTTTCCCCTGCAGATTATTCAACTTTGTGGCCTGATTTGACTTGCACATTTCTTTTAAATCTTACTGAATAATTAGTGGTCTGAATGATGTAATTGGTGACTCTACTTTCTTACGGTGGTTTTTTTCCCTGAAACTTTTGAGTCATGGGATTGAACTTCTAATTGTTTACAGAATTAATGCCTTTTGGAAGTTGAAATTGTCTAGGTTTTACATTGTAAATGGCATATAATGTTCAGTTTTTAGAATATTCAAATTAAAAAAAAACCCTGCATTGCTTGGGATAGTTTGAGGGAATATTTGAGGGCCTAATTAGGTAGCTGGTCATTCTTGTAGTTAAAAACTTGGTATGATAAACAGGAGTCTGACCTGGCCGTTGCCTTTTCTCATCTGCAGGTGTGTGTGGTTTCAGCGCAGCATGGCTGTGGTCATCCGTTTGCAAGGTCTCCCAATTGTGGCGGGGACCATGGACATTCGCCACTTCTTCTCTGGATTGACCATTCCTGATGGGGGCGTGCATATTGTAGGGGGTGAACTGGGTGAGGCTTTCATCGTTTTTGCCACTGATGAAGATGCAAGGCTTGGTATGATGCGCACAGGTGGTACAATTAAAGGGTCAAAAGTAACACTTTTGCTGAGTAGTAAAACGGAAATGCAGAATATGATTGAACTGAGTCGTAGGCGCTTTGAAACTGCCAACTTAGATATACCACCAGCAAATGCTAGTAGATCAGGACCGCCACCTAGCTCAGGAATGAGTGGCAGAGTAAATTTGCCTACAACAGTACCTAACTTTAATAATCCTTCACCCAGTGTAGTTACTGCTGCCACATCTGTTCATGAAAGCAACAAAAACATTCAGACATTTTCCACAGCCAGCATAGGAACGGCTCCTCCAAATATGGGGGCTTCTTTTGGGAGCCCAACGTTTAGCTCAACCATTCCGAGCACAGCGTCTCCAATGAACACAGTCCCGCCACCACCAATTCCTCCGATCCCAGCGATGCCATCTTTGCCACCAATGCCGTCCATTCCCCCAATACCAGTTCCTCCTCCAGTACCTACATTGCCTCCTGTGCCTCCTGTGCCCCCAATTCCCCCAGTCCCTTCTGTGCCACCCATGACCCCACTGCCACCCATGTCTGGCATGCCACCCTTGAACCCGCCACCTGTGGCACCTCTGCCTGCTGGAATGAATGGTTCTGGAGCACCTATGAATCTGAACAATAACCTGAACCCTGTGTTTCTGGGTCCGTTGAATCCTGTTAACCCTATCCAGATGAATTCTCAAAGCAGTGTGAAACCACTTCCCATCAACCCTGATGATCTGTATGTCAGTGTGCATGGAATGCCCTTTTCTGCAATGGAAAATGATGTCAGAGATTTTTTCCATGGGCTCCGTGTTGATGCAGTGCATTTGTTGAAAGATCATGTAGGTCGAAATAATGGGAACGGATTGGTTAAGTTTCTCTCCCCTCAAGATACATTTGAAGCTTTGAAACGAAACAGAATGCTGATGATTCAACGCTATGTGGAAGTTAGTCCTGCCACAGAAAGACAGTGGGTAGCTGCTGGAGGCCATATCACTTTTAAGCAAAGTATAGGACCTTCTGGACAAACCCATCCCCCTCCTCAGACACTTCCCAGGTCAAAATCGCCCAGTGGGCAGAAAAGGTCAAGGTCAAGATCACCACACGAGGCTGGTTTTTGTGTTTACTTGAAAGGGCTACCATTTGAAGCAGAAAACAAACATGTCATTGATTTTTTTAAAAAGTTGGATATTGTGGAAGATAGTATTTATATTGCTTATGGACCCAATGGGAAAGCAACTGGTGAAGGCTTTGTAGAGTTCAGGAATGAGGCTGACTATAAGGCTGCTCTGTGTCGTCATAAACAATACATGGGCAATCGCTTTATTCAAGTGCATCCAATTACTAAGAAAGGTATGCTAGAAAAGATAGATATGATTCGTAAAAGACTGCAGAACTTCAGCTATGACCAGAGAGAAATGATGTTAAATCCGGAGGGGGATGTCAGCTCTGCCAAAGTCTGTGCTCACATAACAAATATTCCATTCAGCATTACCAAGATGGATGTTCTTCAGTTCCTAGAAGGAATCCCAGTGGATGAAAATGCTGTACATGTTCTTGTTGATAACAATGGGCAAGGTCTAGGACAGGCATTGGTTCAGTTTAAAAATGAAGATGATGCACGTAAGTCTGAACGCTTACACCGTAAAAAACTTAATGGGAGAGAAGCTTTTGTTCATGTAGTTACTCTAGAAGATATGAGAGAGATTGAGAAAAATCCCCCTGCCCAAGGAAAAAAAGGGTTAAAGATACCTGTGCCAGGTAATCCTGCAGTTCCAGGAATACCCAGTGTGGGAATGCCCAGTGCGGGAATGCCCGGTGCGGGAATGCCCGGTGCCGGAATGCCCGGTGCCGGAATGCCCGGTCCCGGAATGCCTGGTGCCGGAATGCCCGGTGCCGGAATGCCTGGTGCAGGAGGTGAAGAGCATGCCTTCCTGACTGTAGGATCTAAGGAGGCCAACAATGGGCCTCCATTTAACTTTCCTGGTAATTTTGGTGGGTCAAATGCCTTTGGGCCACCACTCCCTCCTCCAGGATTAGGAGGCGCCTTTGGTGATGCTAGGCCTGGTATGCCTTCAGTTGGAAATAGTGGTTTGCCTGGTCTAGGACTGGATGTTCCAGGTTTTGGAAGTGGACCAAATAATTTAAGTGGGCCAGGATTTGGAGGAGGCCCTCAGAATTTTGGAAATGGCCCTGGTAGTTTAGGTGGCCCCCCGGGCTTTGGAAGTGGCCCTCCTGGTCTTGGAAGTGCCCCTGGGCATTTGAGTGGGCCACCAGCCTTTGGGCCTGGCCCTGGTCCTGGCCCTGGCCCAATTCACATTGGTGGACCCCCTGGCTTTGGATCTAGTTCTGGAAAACCAGGACCTACAGTAATTAAAGTGCAGAATATGCCCTTTACTGTGTCTATTGATGAGATTTTAGATTTCTTTTATGGCTATCAAGTGATCCCCGGCTCAGTGTGTTTAAAATACAATGAAAAAGGTATGCCCACAGGCGAAGCCATGGTGGCCTTCGAATCTCGGGATGAAGCCACAGCTGCTGTCATTGACTTAAATGACAGACCTATAGGCTCAAGGAAAGTAAAACTTGTCTTAGGGTAGCTGTTCACATCAATTCTTTAGAGGGTAGATCTTCATAGTGCTGTGATTAATGCATCCAGATTGTTTTCCTAGTATTTCCAGGTTAGAACCTGTGGATTGTTTCAATTGCATATAGATTGGTTTCTATAACATAGAGTATTGGTTGACTGTTTACAGAAGACTCACTACCAGGATAAATATTGCTGTATGTTACAGTAAAGCTGTCTGGAGAGAACACAAAAATGATTTTGGCATACCATTAGAGAAACCATTTGTAAAACACAAATGACCGCATAAAGCTTATCAAGGAGTCTAGATTGGTTTCGTTTTATACCATATGGGATGAAGAAAATAGAAATGTCAATAGAGCTCATTAAGGGTGCTCTTGCCAGCTGCTGAAAAATAGAAGTTGGCTACTCTTGGAATTTGGTTTAAAGCTGGACAGATTTGCTTTGTTATAGGGTCAAAGCTTTGTCTAAAAGTCCTCATTTTCTTTTAAAATTGAATAAAATCTCTGTATACAGATCACTGTATGTACCTTTATTGCTTCTTGAGGGTTCTTGCTGTATAGACAGTCCTGCTTCTGAAGTTGCTGCTTTTTTGTTTGCCTAATTGACTCATTTGTAAATGAGCAGAATTGTTTTGTTGTTGTTGTTTTAATATAAAACTCCACACTTGGTTTGTGCTATAACCTTGAACTTTGATTTCTAATGTCACACTTCAAACTGTGTGAAATAAGAACTTTTGCCACAAAAATAAAATACGGAGTCCTCTACCTACCAGAGCCTTTTTGGTTTAACCGCCATGTTTTAGTTTAGTCAGTTTAAAAATTGTTCATGTTGTTTGGATGGCATCAAAAACCAGAAACCACTTTTAATAATCATTGTTTAAGATGCTAGATTTGAAGTCCTGTACAATGATGGACTGATGTTCTGGCAATTTCCTTCTGTCCCAAATTTACGTGAAATTTTGGCCTGTAACTAAACAAAAGGTCCATTTATAAGAAAGAGCATTATTATATCTAGGTTTTTTTAAAAACTGAAGTTGAAATTGTTAGCTCTGTTAGCAGTAGTGTTAGAGAATAAAAGATTCATAAGCCGTTCCATAGATGTGCATTTAATCCTGTTACTTGGAGGCTTTTTGGTCTAGTTGTTCGATCAGGAGCCTGTTCATAAAAATTCTTCATATAGAGTACAAGTGCAGCTGCCAGAGGGGAGAGAATTGAGACTCCTTGCCCTTTCATACTCTTCTTTGGCATTCAGGACACTAAGGCAGGAGGACCACATGGGTTCTGGTTGGTAAGTGTCCTTGTCATGAAAACATTTGCCTTACAACATCCTGCTCACTGCTACAAAAGGCTCTACTTATGGTTACTTTCCTTCTTCGTTAAAATGCTCTAAAGATATGTCACATTATATTATAAACATATGGAATGGGAGATTGATGAGATATCATGAAAAACAATTTTTGTCTTTTACACGGGCCTCTGTCTTGGTTTGAAACATCCCCAACATTTCCTGCAAATCCATGTACTTACAAAGGGGTCAGCCTTTTAAAAGAAGTATTTCCTATTAAAAAAAAATAGTGCCTTTTTGGTGTTGCAAGTCAGTGGAACACTGAAATACAGCGTCTCGCGTATTAGAGTTAAGAGTGGCAGCAGTTTCATTTGCGTGATAAGATTTAGAAAGCCTTTTCATCACTACAATCTTAGAGGATTGACAGTACAGGATTTTTTGTTTAGGGAAAGGATTGTTTAGACTTTCAAAGAAGACATGGCTGTGTTGTGGGTCTTTTGACAATTCATGAATACAAATTTGCTTTGACAGATCACTAAGATACTGCCTCTTCAACTAAAAAAGCAATATGATGTTTATATATGCTATTCAATTTAAGTTTTCTGTTAAGTAATCATTTCTCATTCCAAAGATCAAGTGCAGAAAACTTCAGCGCTGCTTGGGAGTCTTATTTCAACTGCAGATTATTTTCCCCATTGGAGAGCTGACTATTTTCATTTTAGAAAAATGGGTTGTTTGAAGATGGAAAGCCTTTTATCTTTTTTCACAGTTTATTTTGGTTATATGTTCGTACAATCTTATTATATATTTCATATACTTTATTGCAACTACTTTGTTATTTCTACATCTTAGATAAATGCTGAAAAGGAAAACTTGATTTCATTGTTCATCAAATTAAATAAAGTAAGAAAATAGTGGTTTGTGTAGAAATTGGAGAGAACTATGTTTATATTTGGTTGAGTCACAACACTGCTTCTCGTTGTGAAATGTAATTAAATGCTTTGCCCTCTGGAACTTGATTTTTGTGTATCTGAGACTTATTAATATAGTGCTAACTTCTAAGCATACTATTCGTCTTGTTCTGGGCATTGGAGTTTGAGTTTTAAAAAAATTACTTGAAAATATATTCTGTGAAATCACTCATACCTCTCTTCCTGCGAATTTTCTCAGAAGAACTAGGTTTGGGGTGAAAATGAATTTATTTTCTCATTTGCTTTGTATGGTATGAAGGATTTGTAAAGCTTCGCTCAAAGTTGTGTGCATTTGTAAACACAATCATGATATTTTCAATTTTATGTGTAAATTTTGTCTTTTGGTGACTGACATGAATGGAGGAGAATCTTTTCCATTAGGTTTAATTCCTCCCACCCTCTTGCTGGGGTGTTTCTGGTATTTTTTTTTTTTTTTTTTAAGTTTAAAGGATTAGAGAAATCTACGAAATGTATTTTATAAATAAGCAAATTTGTAAACTTTTTCTGAACTTCAGTGAAACATTTAGTTTACAAGCAAAATTTGGAGGTGTATTCTGTGTTTAATACTGTAGTTTGGATGTACAATTATTAGTGGCTTTTAAAAAAAATGCAACATTGTTAAGTGAAATGTAGTTCTAGCTTTGTGCTCCGAGTTGTCAAAGCATCAACCGAGTTGTCAAAGCATCAACCATGAAGATTTCTTTAGGGAACTTTTTATTCAGAATTTCAGAGAGTGTAATTAGGTCAGTTTTAACCCACCGGATGAAAATCTAGGGCTGTGTATGGACATAAGCAAACATACCTTGGATAAAATAAGGATCCATGAAAGCCTTAATCAAACTCAAAGTCCTTTTTATTGGATTCTGTCATTGTGTACAGGTGTGGGTCAAGTCTTTAAAAATAATTCCACTCATCAATTTCAAGAACACTTAAAAAATAAGTAAAGAAACTGTAAAATTGCTGCTAGTTAAATCTGTAAGGAGTTTCTGGCAGTGATCACTTTTAAAACTTCCCACTCTTTGAAAATTACCACGTTTAAATAGTTTTACTGGCAATTCTACTGTAGTCCCAAGTTTTAAAACCAAACACAATAAAATAATTCATTGCCAGTATGGCCATACAACATTGCCAGCAAATACTGCCTTGGCATCATTCAGCAGAGGTTTTGTCTATAAAGATGAAGTCTTGAATACTGTTCAATAAACTTGTCACAAAATAAAAGGCTGATGCTTTTAATGCTTTACACAAGAGTACTCTATTCAGCTATACCATCAGGTTTTTTGTTGGTTTTGTTTTTTAAACTCCTTATAAATGTTTTGTGCCTTTGGAAAGGTGAATTTGGCGATCTTGGAGGTAACCATTGTTGCTTATGTCTGCTAATGCTGAAGTGTGGAAAGAAGATACCTGGAACGGCAGGGAGGAAACTTGATTCTAGGTCAAATCTGTGGTATCCACCTTTTCAGACTTTTGTGTGCTTCGCTAGCAATCCACTTCGTTATGTGGACTCAGAAAGAACCAGAAACCAGGTGCTCCTTTTTACAGAAGGTGTCTTGAAGGGGGTCGTGAGTTGTCTTTTTTTAAAAACTGACTAAGAAACAGGAAAAGAAATCTTCAGAATACATTGTCAATTGCACATACTTCTAAAGCTTTCCTTATTTGTTTACTGATTCTTGCATTAGTATGTGAGGTATTTTGAGGTGGGGAAGAGGGGACAGGAATCAAAAATATTGCTGCTTTCTGACACTGATGCTCTGGTTTTGTCCCTTCCACATTTGTTCAACTGCTAAAAAAAAAAAAAAAAAAAAAAAAAACCGAATGGAAAGTTTCCATGAACTCTGGAGTCCTTTAAAAAAAAAAAATCTCGATTGGAGTTGCAGAGAAATTAGTGGGCTATTCTTTTTAACCAAAGCTCGTGAAAAACACAACTTTTACCTTTATTATGAAAGAGTTTTTAGCCTGTATTTGAGTTCAATACCCAGGTTGTTTTAGAGGGGGTTAGACTTAACATACTTAATTCCAGGTGGTTGCTGAACTCTTCTGAAATGAAGGTTTTAACTAAGTAAGCATTTGAAAAATCACAGAGTGAAATCAGCTGCCTACAGATATCCAGAATGGCCTTTACCATTTTAAAAGGATAGACTGTATGCTAATAATATGTTTCATTTTCTTGCTCAGGAGAAAACTCTTACTTTAATTGATTGTTGTCTGCTTTCCAGTGTTTTACAACAAGAAATGGTTTATCAGTTCTGTGCATTGCCACCATTCTCCTTGCCCCCCAAAAGTAGAGCTTTTATGCAATATGGTAGAGGCCAAACTTATGATTATCCTTTTTTTTTTTTTTTTAAATTTATTTATGATAGTCACAGAGAGAGAGAGAGAGAGAGAGGCAGAGACATAGGCAGAGGAAGAAGCAGGCTCCATGCACCGGGAGCCGGATGTGGGATTCGATCCCGGGTCTCCAGGATCACGCCCCGGGCCAAAGGCAGGCGCTAAACCGCTGCGCCATCCAGGGATCCCTGATTATCCTTTTTAATTAAAAATTTTGCTTGATTTCAGTTTCATCTTTTTAGTATAAAATCTGATAGATTACATTGACTTAATCTAAATGTTCTGGAAAGAGTGTGTTCTGGTGGTGGCACAGTTCTCTGATGCTGTAGTGACTTTTCTGGAAAAACCCTTCTGTTCAACAGTATGAGCAAGTTTATCTCTTAATGGTGCCTGTTCATGTCAATGTTACTCTTTATTGCGCTGTTCCTGGATTTTTTCTTGTTGCCTCATGCTACTTTGTGCCAGAGGATCTCACAAGCATCTTAGAATATGACTACTTTTCTGGATCAACATAACTAACAACAAGCAACTAAGGTGGCACTACTTTTCTACGTATTGCTCTACTACTGAAGAATCCAGAAGGGGCAAAAAAGCTACTTGATGAAAGCATTTTAGCCCAAGGGCAGAGGGGCAGCACTCTAAAAATCTGGGGGCAGGAAATAGTGCTGGGAAAATCTCATTAACCATTATCTTTTAATTCTGAGAGGCCCATTTACCTTCCTCTAGTGAAAATGTTGATAGTTAAGTCCTAGAGACTAAGGAAACACCAGTTGAGGGTTAAATGAATTGGCATCCCAACTATACCAGACATCTGGATTCTGATTTTGGTAGCTAATATTTCAAATCCTTTTTCCTGGTCAGTCAGTGGCTTGCTATTTCATATTGAGAAAAGGAGGAGGTGACGATTGGGGGAAAATAGAGCCATGACCAGCAAGAGAACATAATTCAATATGAACAGAATCAGATGTTGAAGAAGCATAACACACTCTAAGGAGTGAGCTGTGCTATATATATTCAAACAGGCTGCCCCTTACTTAGTGTTTCATTCCCTCTCCATTCTGATGCTGCCAGTTTACCTGTTTATAGTAGTAAGTCTGGTGGTAACCAGGGCTTGTGAGTTTCTCACTGCTATCTATGTGGCCTAGCCTCCAAACTTGGAGTGGGGAATGTGAATTCACTCACAGTTTTTGATTAGTGAATAAGATTTGTCACTTAAGCTTTTGTGTAACATGCCAGATATAACCACCACATTGTGCTACCATAAGTCACCTGTTAGTCCGTGCAGAGTGGGGAAGGCTTAAGGGTAAAGAAATTCAGCTACTTACAGAATCTTAAATCATATTAACTGGTGCTCTTGCTGATTTCATTTTTCTTTTGTTCCACTTGGATGTGAGTTAATACCGTCCTCCACTATACTCCCCCACATATTGTGTTGCTGTACAGAGATGGCCACATCCTTTATATATAACTTCCTTCTGTGGCGTGGGCCTATGGGACCAGCAGAGCTCTTCTGCTATTAATCTGGCTAAAGTGGAAAGACTAATGGAGCTCTTACTTTCTGAAGTAGATAACTGCCAATTATCTTTGCTTCTATGACCACTGAATTGACAGGTTGGAATTGGAAATGTCTGTTGCCTCCAAGCTTTTAAAACAGTTTCACGTAGAAAATCAGCTTAGCCATAGCAGTAATGGCTAACTAAATTTTTTGAACAATATTCATAAACCCAGCACTTCCATGCTGTGGTAGAAAAGGAATCAAAATAAGATGCCTCTTCTTAAAGACCTAAGGTTTTAAATTGTACAAGTAAGTGCTTGGTTGTACTTGTGGATGTACAAGGTACACTCATGTCCTACAGGAACTGAATGGATAAGGGTTTCCCGGCCAGTTGCTAAATTGTCAGACTGAAACAAGTATAATGGAAGCCTTGTGTGTAAGCTGAGGGAAGGAATGATCTCTAACAGGTTTTTGGTAACACAATATGTTAACTTAGTAAAATGAAATGTTTAATAGTGTGAGGGAACAAAGTGGCACTACCTAAAATGGTGTTTGTCCTGGAAGCTCTTAAAGTTGTACCATAATAGTGTAGCCTGAGTGGCGTGACTGAGCTGATGAATGGTCAGTAAGGCAGGCAAGTGAGGGTTGTACTAGGGGTGTCCTGACCTACCAGAGGAATAGAACCTTTTTATTTTTTTTAATGACCTTTTGACTAGCTACCGTATACTACTACTAATAAACGGCCTAATAAGACATTGATAAATACTCCAGAATTAAGTGAACTTCCCCATCAATTTCACCACTTACACAGTCCACTATCTGAAATTCATTATTTTCTAGTCTTGCTTTGATTTGATAGAGTTTTAGTTTTTCTGTATAAAACATCCACCTCTTTTCTCATTCTTCTAGGACAGCACTATTCCAGTAGAATTTTTTCCAGTGGAAGTATTCTCCTCTGTATTCACATTAATTAGCCACTGTAGCTGCTGTTTTTTAAAATATTTATTTTGAGAGAGAGCACATGAGCTGGGGCAGCAGCAGAGAGAATCTCAAGCAGACTCCACACTGAGTGAGACTAGGACTTGGAGCTAAATCTCATGACCCTGAGTTCATGACCTGAGCCAAAGGCAAGAGTCAGATCCTTAACTGATAGCCACCCAGGCACCCCGCCACTGTAGCTGCTATTAAATTTAAAAAGCCACATGTGGCTAGTGGCTCCTGTATTGAACTGTACAATTCTAGATTCACAGAGCAACGGAAAATTTCCTCTTCCCCATCGGATCTTTGGAGATCCCCATGTTAGGCAACACTGACCAGTAGAAATAAGAGTCACTTTATCTAGTAGCTATGAGAAAAGTAAAAAGAAATAAGTGAAATTAGCAATATATTTTAGCCCAGTATGTCTGAAATATTAACTATTTCAGTATACACTATATAAAATTATTGAGAGATTTTTTGGTACTGTTTTAAATGTATATTTTACATCATTGTGATTTGAAGTAAGCATATTTCAAGTGCTCAATATCCACTTGTGGTACAGATTTAGAATATAAGGAAAGTTACCCTCTATCATTTGTTTTTTCACTGTACTGCCTCTTTCAGCTGTTTCTAATGAGTATTTGAATTTTGTTGCATTCCTCCTAACCTTTCCCCTTCTTGTTATGTTAGCAGCTTTTTTTTAAAGCAGTTAACTTGCTATAGTTACCTCTTTCACTGGCTAACTGGGTGTTAGATATTGTAAAATTACTAATCCACCAGAATCCAGCAGAACTAGAATCTTCCCCACCCCCTGCCAACCCCTGCCCTTCACCCCATCTACAGTCACAAGTGGACAGGTCAGCGTGTGTCTGTAATGCAATTTCCTTATGTTCAAACCCTCTTTTATTTCTCAACTTCCCTAACAAACAAGTTCTGAAGAACGACCCATCTTAAGACCTTCCTTATATCCCAAGTGCATCTATTCCAGTAAGAGGGACTCCGACTATGAACAGTAGGTAGGTAGATTTCTTGTCCCAAGGCTCTGGTCTGCTGCTTTTCACTTGGCTCCTTTATGCCATAGATCACATTTCACACTGGAATGTGTGATATGCTCTTGTTGATATCCTTGCCCTGGAGATGCTCAGGAAGGTGATCAGTACTGTTGTCTTCTACACTCTGCAGGTAATAGGCAGGGGTCTTGTTAAAATAAGTTAGATTAAAGGAATATAGATTCCAGCAGGGCAGACTGTGGGCAGAATAGACTGTCTAGTAGTTATTCTCTGAAAATTTTGATGTAAATCACAATTTCCTGAGCTAAGTTCTACTTTGTTTGCAGTGTGTTTATTCTTTTGAATAAACTTAAATTCTAGTCCTATACATGTGAAGTCCATCAGTTCCTCTATTTCTGCCCTGACAGACAAATAGGGGCAACATGTGGTAGATGCAGAATTATTTCCATCTAGTATAAAGCTAGTTGGTGTAGGCCATGGAAAGAGGCCACATGAGCCTCACTGCTCATGTGGAGTGGCCAGGTGCATTTCAGATTGGACTGGATTACAAAATCTGAGCTGCTGCTAAAGTGGATGGAACAAATCATATTCTCAGAGTTGTAGTTCATTAGTTAGTATATGACCCAGGACTAGTCATTTCCTTTCTCTGGTCTCAGTGTTTTACACAATGAGATTAAAATAGATCTCATTATGCCCGATTTTAAGCTTCTATGATTCTGTAAACCCAGACAATTGATTCTTTATGGAAGTTTATAGGTAATTGGAACCTTAAACTACAGAAAAGCCAGTGGAACTCAAAATTTTGGTCTAGTTACTGCTCTGATGCTTTTTCTGAGTGTGATGACAGTCTCACACTGAAGTTTGAGAATTTCATTAGGAGAGAAAAGTAGGGTCTTCATTTCTGCCAGTTGGGTCCTCTAGAGCAGATAGACCTGACATTTTTCTTGGTTGTCTCATAAACCAACAAGTAGAAAATGGTACCACAAAAAGATCCATTTATGATTACTGAGAAGAGGAGCATTTAACACATTATTGAGCAATTACTCTGTTAG
Source organism: Canis aureus (assembly GCF_053574225.1). NCBI lineage: Eukaryota > Metazoa > Chordata > Mammalia > Carnivora > Canidae > Canis > Canis aureus. The sequence goes on along the minus strand of NC_135636.1, from coordinate 30,071,067 downwards.
TGTCAGGCAGGGGGTACTTTGCATGGTTGGCCTTATTTCATCCTCATGATAACTCTGTAAAGTTGACACTATTATTTTCCCCATCTTAGAAGTGGGGAAGTCCAGGGGAAGAGAAGCAAAGACTTGCTTAAAGTCTCATTAATAGTAAGGGTAAGCAGAGATTATTCAATCATAGGCTGCCTGCATGATTCTAGAGGCAGAGCACCTTCAACCATTGCCTCTCTCGGACTTTTGGGAGAAAATGGGGGAGGCCACTGGCAGCACTCTTCTTTTGGGTCTGGGGCCTGCTGGGGAAGGGATTCTGGTATTGTTCCAATATGCCAGTGTTTATTTCGAAGTAGGCAGGTGGAGGCTTCGTGTAAACACATTCAGAGTCCTAGGGTAGAGAAAAACTCCCACTCCAGTATGGTCCTACCATGCTTGAAGGCCATGTGTTCTTCCTCAGTTTGCTGCTTTCCCCAAATCCAATTGGTTCCTAAGCTAGATTTCTCTTTGAAGACTTGGACACAGGTTGTATTTGTTCAACTTTGAGTAAGTCTTTTGAGGATGTTGTAGTTTGACTTCCAGACATTTTTTACCTTCATTGAATACAGCAGGATGGGAAACTGACCATTTATGTACCGTACTTTCCTACTTCGCACTTTTTGTGTGACATTCACATTTTAAGCTTTAGAGTATTCCCAAATACAGTGGTAGCCAGACTCTTAGATGGATCTAAACCAAATTATTCTTTAAAATTATAGTTTTAAACAATTTTTGTAGCCTGTAGTCATGTGTATGAATAAATAAGTAAGTACAGCTTTATAGTAAGGATTTATATATTTGGTTCAGTTCGTGACCTATGAGGACTGTGTTGTTTGGGACTGCTAACTTAAATTTGGGGAGTCTCTGAGTTATAGAGGGAGAAACAGGGGTAAAGAAAGACTGACAACCTTATCCATGTCCTTGAGGAGGCAGAGAAGGAAAGAAATAGTGGTGATTGGCATAGTTCATCTTTTCAATCTGAAGGGAAAACGAGTATTTCGTGGGTGGTGTTCTGCCCATTGGAAGCCTGTGGAAAATTTCCTAATTGGTTTTCAAGACTTGATCGAGCATCTGAGCTGCTCCAGCGTGTCAAGGTAGGCAACAGGAGTGTGAGCATGGCTTTGGTTCGTTGAAGGAGTGATCCTGCCACCCAGACATTTTGGTGCTCTATTCTTCAAGGCCTGGAAATGGGATTGAAGGCTGGTTCCGGTTCCTTTCTTTGTTACGCTTTTGGGAAGGGAAGAGGGTAGTGTAATACCTAAGCATGAAAGACCACTGAGTTTCAGCTCCAGTGGCACTGAATTGGATCCAGGAGAAGAGATCTTTTCTTGGATTTATGAAGAGCAGAGTTCGACTCTAAGACAGGGGAGGGGATGCCATAGAAAATGGACAGGTTACTCTCTTGGCAAAGTGGGGTTCCCTGTCAACAAAGGTAAACCGGGTAGTTGTGGAAGGGGAACTATAATTTTTAGAATTTGCCCAATTTGTGGTTTAAAACTTTACCAAATTCATTTACAAAATTACTTAATATTTAACAGTTGTCTCTTGCAAACCATACAAGCCTGCTCCAGCACACTGTTGCAAGGCTCCCTCAAGGTGCTTTGCATTGCTATCATGTGGTTTAGGTCTATGCTGTGTGAAATATAAGAGATGCTGAAGCAGTGTTTGTTCGAAAGATGTTATTTTACAGACAGACGAGCTGGAAACTGACAATACAGTTTGGTTTGGATTGAGTACAGTAGTCCAGAGAGAGAAATTGTTGAGTGGTGGAGATACTGGGAAAAAGAGAGCATATGAGATTTAGGCTTGAAGGATAATAATAGGTAACACTTATTGGTAATAATAGTTCCAGACTGTGAAGCACCTTGCATACATTATATAAATCTTCCCAAAAAGGTAATATCCTCCACTTTACTCTGAGGCTTAGTAATCTGCCTGTTACATAGGTAGGACATCATTCTGGTGGGAGTGTATAGTAGTATCTCATTGTGGTTAGGGAGAGAAGTAAGGCCAGTATTTGGAGCCTGGTCACTTTACTGCAAAACCCATACTCTTGCTCACTACATCACGTTGCTGTTGGAGATAAGAAGGAGAGTTCTTCAGGGAAGAAGGTTATGACTGTAGTACAAAGTTCTAGTCAAAGTAGGAGTCAGAATATTTGAGTTTTGGTCTTCATTTTGTTTAGCCATGTATGTGGCCTTAGCTAAATCACATTTTACCTCTCCACTTTGAATTGAAGGACTTGGATTTAGATGAACACCTAGTTCCTTTTTATTTCTGACAATGGAAAAAAAAAAGAGTTTACAAGGGAGAGCAGAAGGGAACAAGACTTCAAGTGGTAGAAAGCAAAGGCAGAAAACATTGGTGCTATATACTTAGTTGTTTCTGTTTGCAATTCCTCACTAGCACCAGATGGAAAGGTTGGGGTGTTGGAGTACATAGAAATAACAAGCTAGTCTTGTGGTGAGTGTTCCTAAAAAGTTCATTTCTCCCTTGATGGCTTCAGCAGCAGGCTAGGACTAGATCTGGGTCATTTCTGAGGATCCTTGGATTATCAGTCCTTTCCTAGCATTAATTCAACAAACACTTAACAAAGCACCTGCTATGTGTGAGTCACTAGGATAGGAGCAAGACAGATCTGATCCCTTCTCTTGTTGGATTTATAGTTACTAGAAGTAATAGATAAGTAAGTAAACAGGTTACATATTTTGATAGGTTTATGAGAAGCTGGGTTTAATGTTAGGTTGGAGTTAGGGAAGGTCTCTGACTTTGTTGAACTGAGAATGGAAATGAGATCAGTTAGGAGACTGTTGTAGACATCAGGCAAGATATGCTGGTTCAGAAGAGAGTGCACAAAGACCTGGCAAATATTAGCTGGACCTCTCTTAAAAATATAAATGAGCAAATTTCTGAGACTTTTATTTACTCACTTAAATGTGTTATTTAATATGCTTTTGTAAAATTCAAATCCTATAGAGGAAACTGAAAGTTCCAGGAGATTAATTATACTGGCACTAGATGAAAAGTAAATGAGTCTGGCATAAGGTTGTAGCTGTTCAAAGGATATAGTATAGGAAAGTGGCACAAACTAGAAATTTTAATTATTATTATTTTTTTTAAGATTTTATTTATTCATTAGAGACACACAGAGGGAGAGGCAGAGACACAGGCAGAAGGAGAAGTAGGCTCCATACAGGAAGCCCGACGTGGGACTCGATCCTGCGTCTCTAGGATCACGCCCCGGGCTGAAGGCGACGCTAAACCACTGAGCCACTGGGGCTGCCCTATGTTAAGATTTCTAAACAGAGGTAGGCTTAGAGAGAGTTTATTTTTATTTTTCTAAGATTTTATTTATTCATGAGAGACACAGAGAGGCAGAGACATAGGCAGAGGGAGAAGCAGGCTTCATGCATGGAGCCTGATGTGGGACTCGATCCTGGGACTTCAGGATCACGCCCTGAGCTAAAGGCAGACGCTCAACCACTGAGCCACCCAGGCGTCCCTAGAGATAGATTTTAAAGGAGATCCACGGGATTTGGGAGTGAGTAATAATCCCAGGGATTAGATAATTTAAAGGGTATATGACTCAAAGGATAGAAAAGTGTACATTTTAAAGCTTTGTACAGAATGCTCATTCCAATGAGAACCAAGAGATTGGGAAAAGACAACTGGTAGCACAAGAAGCTCTGGTCTCTTAGAAATGGAATCCAGTCCCATGTGCACATGTAGGCAGGCCCCCAACATTCTGGTTGAGGTTTTAGTCTGGTCAGAGAAGAACCTGAAAAAGGATAGAATGGGATCAGTCCTGGGGAAAGGGTGGACATGGTAATAGATTAGGAAGGAATATTCTAATCTACAGAAATCGAGGCCTAGCACTAGAAGAAGCACCTGGCCTACTGCCAATGTGTCTGCCCCAGATCAAAAACCTATCTGGGATCTTTGAGAAGTCATGGAGTGAGCAAAAAGGCAGCAGCTCCAGTTGTTGCCTGTAACCTCACCACCACAGATAATTACTGGTAATACTTTTGTAATTCTCAATGAAGTATCGGGGATAAACCTGGAGTTCTCCACTGTGAGTCCACATAGTTTTCCCCCAGCATTTTATTGTGAAAACTTTGAGCATACAGAAAAGTTGAATAATTATATAAGAAATATCCATATATCTACCATTTAGATTCTACAATTTAAATGTTCCTGTATTTGTTTTACCACATATCTGTTAAACATAACATTTTATTCTTTTGGTGCATTTCAAAGAAATTGCAAACATCACACTTCACCATAAATATTTCAATATGTCTTGCATTCATTATTTCTTATAAAGTTTTGAGGAGGGTGTGGTAATGTTTACATACAATAAGATTGTTTACACCTTAAGTGTACCATTAGATGAAAAATACATTTGTGACTTACATTCCTATCGAGATAAGGAACTTTTCTATTCCGCTTTGAGTCTGCTGCTTCTCAGTTGATACCTGCCTCTCCCCTGGGGGACATGGGAGTATTCTGAATTTTTTTCACTACAGATTAGTTTTACCTGTCTTAAAACTTTATAAGTGGAATCTATGTATTTTATGTTTCAGATTCATCCATGTTGTAGATACTAATAGTTTGTTTCTTTTTGTTACCAAGTAGTTTTCTATTACATGTATAACTATGGTTTATTCATTCTCATAATGATGGACACTTGAGCTGTTACAAATTTTTGGCTATTATGAATAAAGCTGCTATGAACATTCTTATATAAATCTTTTTGTGGACATAATGTTTTCTTTTGGATGAAAATCTAGGAGTAGAATTGCTCTTGGACTAGATGTGTGTTTGGTTTTCTATTTGTGTGTGTGTGTGTGTGTGTGTGTGTGTGTGTGTGTGTGTTTGGTTTTCTAATAAGCTGCTAGGCCATCTCCAAAGTGGTATATTTAATGCTTTCACTAACAATGTATGAGATTTCCATTTCCTTGCCAACATTTGACGTCCATTTTTCTACTTCTGATGATTGTGGTGGATCTGGAATAGTGTGGTTTTAATTTGCATTTCCGTGATGTCTACTCTTCCTTTGCATATTTCCAATTCATATATTTTCTTTTATATCTGATCAAATTTTTTGCCCAATTTTAAATTGTCACTTAATATTGAGTCCAGGAGTCTTGCATTTCAATTTTTTTTAAAGATTTTATTTATTTATTCATAGAGACACACAGAGAGAGAGAGAGATGCAGAGACACAGGCAGAGGGAGAAGCAGGCTCCATGCAGGGAGCCCGATGTGGAACTCGATCCAGGGTCTCCAGGATCACCCCATGGGTTGCAGGTGGCGCTAAACCGCTGCGCCACCGGGGCTGCCCTTGCATTTCAATTTTAAAGCTCAGTTGTACAAAATCAGGATAGAGAAGATTTACTTCTGGACATATTTTAAATGGAAAGGCCTGGAAGTTTGAGTTGAGCAAAAAAGCACATGTTCCATTTATTCAGCAATAGTTGTAGGTACTGACTATATATTAAGCACTGGTATTAGGGATACAGAAATAATACCCAGCCCTAGTTCCGAAGAGCCCATAGATCATGAAGGTAGACAAAAGCCAAAATTTTGATATGGTAGTTTCAGTGTTAAATCACTAATATTTAATTTACTGAGTACCTACTATAGGGTACGTACCATTGTAGGTACTGGAGATAGATTAGGCAAACCAGACATGGTTCCTACTCTAATACAGCTATTTTCTTCGGTATCTATGGATGAAGATAGCACAAAAGCTCTGATACAGGGAATGAGATTGATGTGTGTATGTGGGTCAGAAATGAAACCTGGCTGCAACATACTTGTGTGGCTAGATTGATTAGTTAGATAACTATCAGGTCTTGCTGAGAAGTCTTGTAGACTGTGGTAAAGAACTTTGGACTTTGAGTCTTTTGGGATGCCATTCCAGAGTTTTAAGCAGAGAAATGGTATGGTCTAGTTTCTGTTTTGCTAATAAACACAGAAGTATCTTGTGTGTATTTGCAGGAAAATGATTGGGAAACCATGTAATCTTTCAGAGGAGAGAGAATAAATTTTACTTGAAGAATGTGGGTCAGGCTTCATAAAGGAATAATGTCATAGCAGAACTTTGGATGACAAGGCATTTGTTAGGAAAGTCTGAAGTATCAGCATGTGTGTGGGTGTAACCAGAAATAGCTTTGGATGACTAGTTGGTTGGGTGGTGGGATAGCAGGAGGAAGAGCAAACTGGGAAGGGCTTTGAAGGTTGAATTAGGGTTGCGGGGTTACCATATTACACAACTACCGAATTCTGTGTAGATGTGCTCTCTGGGGTTGTGCCATGAGGTAGTCTTGCTAGGGGAGTTTGGCTCTGAACCTAAGAGCCATGGGCAGCTTTGCAGGGCTTCTAGTTAAGGTAGAGACTCTGGAAGCTGACACAAGAAAGACTAGCTGAGGCAGTGCTAATGAGAAGCCAGAGAAGAAGCAAGAAACTGTGACCCTGAAGTTGGGTAGGGGTTGTTGAACTGGAGATAGGCTTTGGGCTTTGCATAGTCAAGAGGACTTGAGTTGTGGATTGGGGAAAAAAGCTAACAAAGTCCTTTAAAAAATACAAAATAAACTATAAAATATTTAAACAATGCAGAAGTATATTGAGATTATAAAATCCTCACCTTCATTCTGCTTCCATTAGGTGTACCTTTGCATTTTTTGGTGTACCTTCTGTTTTCCGTGTATTTATTTTGTGTATGTATTCAAATCCAGTGTATATATACATACAGTTGAAGTTTCAGGTGGAGTCATACTTTTCTTACCATTCTTTGCAACTTTATTTTTTCCATATAATACCAATGTAATATAGTTCTCCCTTGAATTTTACCTACTGCTCAGCATTCCATTGTTTTAATGTAACATAGTTTACATAGTACACAATAGATCTTCAAGCAGCCTCAGGGGTTTTACTATTCTCAGCAGTAGTGATATGAGCATTCTTTATTCTGTGGAAACACTGCCTCAGAGAACATATGAAGTGAGAAGCATGGAGTCAAAATGTGACTTGTAGAAGTTGTGGTCCCACTCCTTTGGGAGTATGTGTTCTTCTCTGATCTGTTCTTAGGGAACTTCCAAAGAGGGATGATCAGACTGGTCAGAGTCTACAAGACACATTCTAGGAGCAACATTAAAAAAAAAAAAAAAAAAAACACTGGAGCTGTTTTTCTGGATTTTGGCTGGGGATTTCACCGTTTCCAGCTGTCAGATGGGTTCTCAGAGGGAGCTGGAATAGGGCTTTCCTTGTAGAAGTTTAAACTGGGGAGAAATAGGACAAATATGTAGAAATGAGAATTCAACAGACGTGAGTTAGTTTCAGTGGGACTTTATGGAGCAAGATTGTCTAAATGGATTAGAGTGGTGGGTTTTCCATCATCGGATGCTTTCAAGCAGAGACTGAGGTACTATGAACAGGCAGTATGTATGTCAAAGTGTAAGAGTCATTCCAGCATTGGTTGATAATAGCACTCCAGGTGGAGACCATGAGGCACCAAGACCATGAGGAACAGCGCTAACTGTGGGCTAGGTTGGGGGAAGGATTGAGGGTCGGTTTAGGGGAAGCTAAGGCTGGGGTATAGTGCTGGGAAACCTGGAGTGGCTGAGTTAAGCTGGGTGAGAGATCTGATGTCATCTGTACATTTGCTACAGACGTTCTGCAGGTGTATGGGTCATCAGAGACACGGATAATAAGGAGTCAGGATAATTGTTATGGGGACTGTAGGAAGAGGGGTTACAAGAGAATCATGGTGATCCATGCAAGAAGATAGTATTTCAGCCAAGGAAATGGGTGCATTGAAATTGGTGTTCCTTGATTGCCAATCACTTTGGAGATGGTGGGCTGGGAGCTAAGGCTGGAGATGGCCTTTTGGATTTCATTCAGCAAATATTTATTATCTAGGTGCTTGGGATAGAGCGATGAACAGAGCAGACAAATATCCCTTCCCTCCCGTTTACATTCCCTATATAGTGGGGAATAGAGATTATATATTAGAGAATGATAAGTGCTAACGAGAAAAGGCAAGAAAGGAGTATGTGATGTTAGTAGAGTTGAAATATTAAGTACTTAGAAAAGGAGAGCCTTTTTCTTAATAATAGAGAAGATGATTTTTGAATAAAGACCTAGAAGGGAGTGAGGACACAGCAAGCCATGTGAATAATACGAGGGAAGAAACAAGTTTATTTGAGCAATGGCAGGCAAGCAGACCGGTGTGTTCAGAATGGAGTGAGCAAGAGAGGTGTTATTAGGAAATCAAGTTAGAGAGATCTAGATCTTTCAAGACTTTGGAGACCATGGTAGAGTTTGGATTTTTTCTAATTGGAAATCATTAGAGGGTTTGGCAGAGATGTAACATAACCTGACTTAACATTTTAACAGGATCGCCCTGTTTGTTGTATTGGAAATAGTCTGTTGGTGTGAGGATGGGATGGAGGTAGGGATGGTATAGGATAAGGGAGACCAGTTAAAGAGGCTAATGTGATAAACCCAGTGAGAAATGATGATGGCTTGGACTGGGTAGTAACAGTGAGGCTAGTGAGGAGCTGGCAATGAGGAACTGATTACCTGCTAGGAGAATTATTAGGGGGTATCCTAATACCACCTCAGGATGCAATGCCTGAGAGTTAGTGAGAAATCATTGGAGGAAGAAACTTTTTGGGGAGTTGTATCTGGATCATGGTTGTGTTGGTATTGAAACTTTGATTAGGATCTGATTTGGAGCCAGTAAAGGGTTAGAGTGGGATTCATTGGAGATGAGGGTTGGATTCTGGATCTAGAGAACATAGGGAATTTAGGGTGAGGTCCAATTTGGGCTCAGAGTTGTTGATGAAGGCCAGTATACTTTTTCTGCATCTTCCCATCATACCAGGGTTGGTTGTACTCACCGTGTCCTGTCCCATTGAGCTCACCCTAAGGGAATTAGAGGAGTATGGAGACTCTAAGGGCCTTCTCTTCCTTAGGTGTCCTAGAGCTGGATACAGGTTCAGCCCTGCCTGGGTGAAGCCTGCTGGCCTTCCCAAGCTGGGACCTATAGTCAGGGAAGGGTGGAGAAGGTTCCTCAGTGCTTGACTCAGGTCCTTTTTTCCCAGATGGCCCACTGCGTGACCTTGGTTCAGCTATCCATTTCCTGTGACCACCTCATTGACAAGGACATCGCCTCCAAGTCTGACCCACTCTGCGTCCTTTTACAGGATGTGGGAGGGGGCAGCTGGGCTGAGGTGAGAATGGAGATAAAGTTGTGGAGGAAGGCTAGGACTCTTTTGGGGGTGGAGAGTGTGTGACTGTGATGCTGTTGGCCTCTGCCCACAGCTTGGCCGAACTGAGCGAGTACGGAACTGCTCAAGCCCTGAATTCTCTAAGACTCTGCAGCTTGAGTACCACTTTGAAACAGTCCAGAAGCTCCGATTTGGCATCTATGACATAGACAACAAGACACCTGAGCTGGGGGATGATGACTTCCTAGGAGGGGCTGAGTGTTCCCTAGGACAGGTATGTAGGGTTTGGGATAAAAATCCTTTAGACACATGTTCAGTAAGAGTCCTAACAACCCAGACTGTCTGGAATGTGGAGGTGGGGGGTCAAGCAAGACAACCCTGCCTGAGATTTTGCTCCCCCACCCACCCCTGCTCTGCCCCAGATTGTGTCCAGCCACATAATAACTCTACCCTTGATGCTGAAGCCTGGAAAACCTGCTGGGCGGGGGACCATCACGGTAAGGAACAACCTGTGGGGGAGCGGGGTTTACATCAATGAGGAATTCATGAGGTGATACAGTCTCATGACTCCCCTTCTTAGGTATCTGCTCAAGAGATGAAGGATAGTCATGTAGTGACCATGGAGGTGGAGGCCAGAAATCTAGATAAGAAGGTGTGTCTGGAAGGAAGCCCTGGAGGTTTAAGAATTGGGACAAGGATGGTGTGTTGGGGGGTAAGGGTGGGGACTAGCAAAATGGTTGTCCCTCCTTGAGTCATACTGTGGTCTCTGTGGCATTGACAGGACTTCCTGGGGAAATCGGATCCATTCTTGGAGTTCTTCCGTCAGGGTGATGGGAAATGGCACCTGGCCTACAGATCTGAGGTGTGAGACCCTTGGGACTGGGTGGAGTGGGGTAGGAGAGACTTTCCTGGGGCTTGTGATTACCAAGGTTTGGAACAGGGAGAAAGACTGCATATGGATAAAGAAGGATGACAGCTCCCCATATGTCAGCCCAGAGCTCACTAGAAGCCTTGCGCTCCACCTTTAGGTAATCAAGAACAACTTGAACCCTACATGGAAGCGCTTCTCTGTTCCCCTTCAGCATTTCTGTGGGGGAGACCCCAGCACACCCATCCAGGTGAGGAGTTTGCTTTCTCAATGGACAGAGCAGGGGCAGAGAGCCTGGGGAGGGATTTATTCTCACCTGCCCCCCCACCTCACCTCTGGTCTCTGTATACACATACACACACCCTCCCCCTCCACCCACCCACAGGTGCGATGCTCCGATTATGACAGTGATGGTTCACACGATCTCATTGGTACCTTCTACACCAGCTTGGCCCAACTGCAAGCAGTTCCGGTGAGTGCCAGCCCTGCTCAGGGGTGTTGAGGTGGGCCTAAAGGACTGCAGCCCCAGGGAGAGAGGGAGGGAAGGCAGGCCAGTCCTGGCTGATAGCCTGGGAGTTTCCTACTCTAGTTTTTCTTTTCTCACCAGGTTGAGTTTGAATGCATCCACCCTGAGAAACAGCAGAAAAAGAAAAGCTACAAGAACTCTGGGACTGTTCGTGTCAAGATTTGCCAGGTGAGGCAATAATCCATGTGACCCAGGCTCTGACCCCTGTGTTCCATGGCCCCAACCCCTTCATCTCAGCCATGATCCTGGTTTCATCTGCAGGTAGAAACACAATATTCATTCCTGGACTATGTGATGGGAGGCTGTCAAATCAACTTCACTGTAAGTTGCTTTATCGGGGGCAAGAGAACAGATCTGGGTCACAAAGTGGCCTTCAGCTCCGCTCCTCCTCTCCTCCTAGGTAGGCATGGACTTCACGGGCTCCAATGGAGACCCTTCCTCCCCGGACTCCCTGCACTACCTGAGCCCATCAGGGGTCAATGAATACCTGACAGCACTGTGGAGTGTGGGCAGCGTGATCCAGGACTATGACTCGTGAGTAACTTGTTCTCTTGCCCATCACCCTCCCCACAGTTGCTTCAGCCTCTGGGCTCACAGTCCCCTGTCTCCCAACTCCCTGTCTTCCCATAGGGACAAGCTGTTCCCAGCATTTGGATTTGGGGCCCAGGTACCTCCTGATTGGCAGGTGAGCACTCTTTTTGCCTCTCTAACTCCTTTCACTGTCAGGGTCCTGATTTGGGGGCTTGTGGTTGACTTGCTGTCACCCAGCTTTATGTGGAGATGCAGGGATGTATCCCTACAGGCATGCATACAAAAAGTGTTCAGAACTACATAGCTCCTCTATAATGCTTGGTATATACTGTACTGTCCTTTTTCTTTGCACATAGATGGTCATGGGGAAGAACTTCATTTTCATTCTTGCCCTTAGGTCTCCCATGAATTTGCCTTGAACTTCAACCCCAGTAACCCCTACTGCACAGGTGAGTTCCTCCAGCCTCCACCACAAGGCAGATGTCTGTACCTGGAAGGCCAAATCTATGCAGACAAGGGAGTGTGGGGTGGGGGTAATGACTAATGGAGCAGATATCTGATTCTGTTGTCCAGAGGAGTGGATTTTAGAGCTGGATCTCTGGACTCAAATCTAGATCTCAAATCTTTATCTTGCATCTTTCTAAAACCACATGACTTGGGACCCATGTACTTTGGCTTCATAAAAACAATAAATATTGTAGGATATTGAATATATAAGGAGAGGATACATATAAACGTTGAAGCATGAGCCTGGCATATACTAAGCACCCTCTAAGAAATGGTAGCTGTTGCCTGGAAGCTCACTGGTACCTGTCTAGGCATTAGTGGAAGCCTTGGTGCAGCTCTTTTCAGCGTGATTTTTGCCCAAGCTCTTTTGTCTAGAGTAGGCCAAACCTCTTGACTTCCTAGTACCCCCATGTAGGCAACAAACCAAAGGGGAAAATTTGACCTGACCTGGGTTTTTGACACGAGTTCAGACTTAGAGAAAAGTTACAAGAGTAGTTATAGGGGGTTTAGATCAGTAGAGCTCAGCAATCAGGGCCTGGGTCACAACGGCTATTCACCTTCACCCAGATTCCCCAAACAAACATTTTACCACATTTGCTTTGTTATTCTCTCTTTGTCACTCAGATTTTCTGTGTCTTCCTCTCCTTCCCTGCCCCCCCCATGCATATAGATATGGTTGTATATCTGTATCTGTGTACATGTATATGTGTGTGTGTATACAGATTTTTTTTCCTGAAATGTTTGAGAATTATGAGTAAGCCGTGCCCCAAGTTTGCCTCTGTGGCCTCATCAACTTTGCACCCTTCATCCCTTAAATACTTCAGTGTATGTTTCCTAAAATCAAAGACATTTTCTTATGTAACTACAGTACAATTTTCAAAATCAGGAAATTAACATCAATACTATTATCCAATCTAGAATTTATTCAAGTTTTGCCAGTTGTCTTTTACAGTGAAAGAAAATCTCAGATCACACAGTGCATTCATTTATTTTGTCTCCCAGAGTTCTTCATGTCTTTCATGATACTGTTTTTTTTTTTTTTGTTTTTTTTTTTTTAAGATTACAGGCTAGATAATTTGTAGAATGTCCTTCAGTTTGGATTTACCTGATTTTTCTTTATAATTAGATTCAGATAATGCACTTTTGGTGGGCATATTACAGAAGCGATGCTATGTGTTCCCTCAGTACACTATGTCAGGAGGCCCTGATGTTGATTTATCCTATTACCAGTGATGTTAACTTTGATCACTTGGCTAAAGTAGAGTCATAGAGTCTACCAGGTTTTTCCATTATTTGTAATTAACGAGTACCTTTTGGGAATATACTTTGAGGCTATGTAAATATCCAGTTACTCATCAACTAGTACTCTATAGTTTTAGCACCCGTTGATGATCTTTGTCTGAATCATTTATCTCTGATTGTCAAATGAATTTGTAATTCCTCCTCCTTACATTAAGGAAGAGCTTCCTCTTCTTTCCCATTAATTATTTAATATCTAGGGACTCTTATTAAATGGATTAAAATTCATTATTTTATTAAGTGGGTTATATAATCTGATGCTCAACTGTCTTAGATTTGTTTAGGGAGCCCCCTTAATCAGTTTTAACTCAAGTTGTGATTTAGGCCAAATGCTCTTCTTCTCTTTGGTCTTAATTCTCCCATTTATAGGATAAGGTTAAGTACCTTGGGTTATAGGAGTGATTGGATGAAATACACCCACATTTCCAAATTTCCTCAGCCATGATGGGATTATGTCAGGCCTGGCTCAACCCTGAGAGGCCCAGTATTTTACATTGTTTTTTGCCTGCCTTTTCTAGGCATCCAGGGCATTGTAGATGCTTACCGCCAAGCCCTGCCCCAAGTTCGCCTCTATGGCCCCACCAACTTCGCACCCATTATCAACCACGTGGCCAGGTTGGCAACCCAGGCTGCATATCAGAGGACGGCCTCGGTGAGGATCATGGGAGGTAGTGGTGGTAGTGGTCTTGGTCAAGGGCTCCCTTCAGGAATATATAACAAGAGGCTTCTTGTCAGTATGGGAACGTGTGGCTAGGGTGTTTAGAGGTCTGCCTTAGTTTATGATTGGACTTATCCTCAGCAATACTTCGTGCTGTTGCTGCTGACTGATGGTGCTGTGACAGATGTGGAGGCTACACGTGAGGCTGTGGTGCGTGCCTCCCACCTGCCCATGTCAGTGATCATCGTGGGTGTGGGTGGTGCTGACTTCGAGGCCATGGAGCAACTAGATGCTGACGGTGGACCCCTGCGGACACGCTCTGGGGAGGCAGCTGCCCGTGACATAGTGCAGTTTGTGCCCTACCGCCGCTTCCAAAATGTGAGTGGGGGTAAGCTTGGGAACAGATCAGATCTGGGAGTTTATCCCTCCACCTCTTTCTGAGTGAGGATACTCTCAACCATTCATCTAAGCCAGGGCAGCAGGGTTGGGTGTTGGTATTTGTATCCTTTCTTGGGTATGAAATGTAGACTTTGGGAAGCTGTTATGGGTCGCCACTGACCTTGCCCTTCTTCTCCTGGCAGGCCCCTCGGGAGACACTGGCACAAACTGTGCTTGCAGAAGTACCCACACAGCTGGTCTCCTACTTCAAGGCCCAAGGTTGGGCCCCATTCAAGCCACTTCCACCCCCAGCAAAGAGTCCTGCACAGGCCCCTCAGGTCTAGGTTCCATTAGAGGATAGGCTATGGCTAGTCCTCAGCCTTGTGTCCCCAAGGTTTCCGTAAGCGTGAGCCCCTTAAGCACACATTCCCCAGTGCTGCACTTTACATTTTATACTTTTATATTTGCTCCTGCTGTTGTTGCTCTTGATTCCCTCCTGCTTGCCCTGGAGTCATTCATTTAATAAAGATCAATGAAGACCATTGCTTTGCCACCACTCTCTGCTTTTGAGTAGGAATTTGCAATTTGCCATGTTTATTTTTTCTGAGCCTCGGTTTATCCCCCTTAGAGGTTGTAGAGTGAAGGATACCTCTGACATCATAGCCCCAGTCAAATAGGATATTCCTGGCCAGAAGTCTAGAGATACTTTTATTTTTTTAAATAAAAAGATTGAATGTGAGCCAAATACTCAGCCTGCCCTGCCATAGGGCAGAGCTGAGCTGGAAATACAGACAAGGTGGAACATGCTGGGGAGGGATGAGTTTTAAGGGCTATGCTAGACTTCCTGGAGGAGGGAGCAGTGATGGTTCTAATCATAAAGATAGGCTACAAGCCTGAATCCTTTTAGCAGCTAATTTTTTTCTTACTAGAAAATTAATATGTATATTCATTATAAAAGAAAAAATACAAAAGAAATATCATCATCCAAACTCCTATGTGCTAGGGACACCTGGGTGGCTCAGCGGTTGAGCATCTATTTGCCTTTGACTTAGGATGTGATCCCAGGGTTCCAGGATCGAGTCCCGCATCGGGCTTCCTGCATGGAACCTGCTTCTCCCTCTGCCTATGTCTCTGCCTCTCTCTCTGTGTCTCTCATGAATAAATAAGATCTTAAAAAAAAAAAAAAAAAAAATGTACCAAAAAAATATTTGGTGCATAGTTTTTAGTCCATCATGCAAATTTATAATCTTTACATATTTATTTTATAAAAATGGGATCATATTGTATAAAATAGATAACAGAGCAGGTGAGGGTTCTTGTCTTTCCTAGGTCTGACTTTTATTCTAAGTAGGATATTATATTATATATACTCATTATACCTTGTTTTTATTATATTTTGGGTGTCTTACCCATTAGAACTTATTGGTGACCTTATTCTTTTTAATGCATATATAGTTTGTGTATGAATGTCCTATAGCTTATTAGCCAGTCTCTTACTGAGATTTGAGTCCCTTTCAATTTTCAGTTTTGTTCTATCACAAAGTGCTGTAATGAATATCCTTGTACCTTTATCTGTGCATTTACCACGATATTTTTAAAGGATTTGTTTCTAGAAGTAGAAATGCTAGACCAAAGGATATAAATATTTAGCATTTTAATAGATACTGTAAATTGCCCTCCATAACAACAGGGTTTTTTTAATCCTTTTTCTATTAATTTGACAGGCAAAAACTTTTCACTTTTAGTTTGAATATATTTAATTTTGAAGGCTAGGTATCATAGTCTATGTGCTTATTTGTGAGAAATATTTCTTCTGAATAGCTCTTGATAGGTTTTTGTTGGTGTTTTAACCTTTGTTCTTATACATGTTAAAAATATTTCTCCAGAGTTGGTGCCTTTTCATTTATAGTATCTTACCAATCTAGCTTGCTTTTTAAGAAATTATCCATATATCATTTATTACTTCCCATGACATTAAACATTCCCTTAAATAGTACCATTTCTTTTGGTCACATTATTTTTGTATCATAATTTATCTTTTTTTCATAATTTATCTTTTTAGATACTATTTCTGCTTTTCTCTTTATAAGCAACAGTGTAATGAATATCCTTAAAAGTATTATCTTTGATTACATTGATGTATCCTTTGAGTTAATTCTTAGAAATGGAATTACTGTGATTAAAGAATATAAAAAGTCTTAAGTCTTTTGGTTCATATTGTGAAATTGCCCTCCAGAAAAGCTATATTAGTTCATATTTTTGACCTTAGGCTTTGAGAGCACTCAGTAATTTAAATCATAAAAGTAATATCCTGAAATTTTAAATAAATGGGTATGTATTTCACCCTCACACATACTCCTGCATTTCACTTCTAGAGGTGTAACCACTGTTCATAATCATTTATATATATATATTCTTCCAATGCAAGAACACACTGGGAAGGATTCCTAATAGCCAAGATGGCACATGTTCCTTTGCTCAGGCTGGTCCCCATTTTCTATTCTCTGCTTGGGTAGAACTTCTTAATCTTTTGATATACCTGTCTCCATCTTTTATTCTTTCAGTTCTACTTTGACTCTTACAAGTAAAGAATTATTATTAGATCAATAAAGGAACTCTTCCCTGGAGCATCCTCCCTCCCCTGTCAGGCTCCCTGAAGGCAGGGACTAATGAACACCAGACCACATATGCTGGGCCTAGAAGTAAAGACAGCCTGAGATGGGGTTACCAGACCTGGATCAACTTGGACTCTGATGCTCCCTAGAGGTTCTCAAGTCTCCTCAGTTTTTGAGTATTTCCCTAAAGAAAAAGGGTAGTTAACCTCTCCACTTTCACCTAGCAGAAGTTGTAGAGACTGTCCCAGAGGTTGTGGGTAGGAATTGAACTGCACAAATAACAGCTTCAGGCTGACTGGCAGCTCTGAGTTAAAGAGGGTGGCCCTGGGCAGCCTGAATGGCTCAGCGGTTTAGCACCACCTTCAGCCCAGGGCCTGATCCTGGAGACCCAGGATTGAGTCCCATGTCGGGCTCCCTGCGTGGGGCCTGCTTCTCCCTCTGCCTGTGTCTCTGCCTCTCTCTCTCTCGAATAAATAAATCTTTGAGAAAAAAAAAAAAGAGGGTGGCCTCTACAGGAAGATAGGTTTGGGTTCCTCTGTGGCACTGTTCTTCATTAGCTCTGTGACCTTGAGCGTTTCCTGACCTGAGCGGTTTCCCCCTCTGTGATTATAAGGATCAGATAATGTGTAGAATGTCCAGAGCACCATTTTTTGTACATGGTAAACACTCCATTAACGTGAGCTGCTATCATATTGATCTGAACTTCTCAAAATTAAGA
The DNA here is from genome assembly GCF_053574225.1 of Canis aureus. Taxonomy (NCBI): domain Eukaryota; kingdom Metazoa; phylum Chordata; class Mammalia; order Carnivora; family Canidae; genus Canis; species Canis aureus. The sequence goes on along the minus strand of NC_135636.1, from coordinate 30,053,708 downwards.
GGGTGCACTGGAAAGTAGACCCCCACACACACCATACTTATATGCCAAAGGCAGACAGAGGCCTCCCCCCGCCCCCAGCACGGATCCAGCTTCTTTCAGCACAGACCTGCACTCTACTCCAACAATCAGCATGTTTAATGGGGTTCCCCTGTGGCATTGTCCCCTGCCCCCTCCGAAGTTCGCATGCCATGGGCTCGGACCCGATACAAGCATGTGAAACGGGGGTGGCCCCAGTTGCTTAGAATCTGGATCTTCACCTTGGGAAAGGCAGCTGGGGGATCATTCTAGGGAGACAAATGGATCATGCCAAGGCCTGCTGTCCCAAGGGCTGCCTTTCTCCCCAGTCTTCCTTTGCTGTCCCATTCTTTTGGCACCCTCACCCCCAGAGACACACACCTGTAGATGGAAAGTCTGAATCTCCGATTTCTCCACATTGAAGGTGAATTTCCCCAAGAAAACTTCAGTCTCGTCATCAACCTGGAGGCCCTGGTGGGTGAAGAGTGAGTGGAGGAACAGTGAGGCAGAGGTGGAAGAGGGAGAAAGCAACTTTAATGAGGACCTACTATGGTGTGGAGTCATTATATGCACACTCTCATTTATTTTTTGGTGTTAGGATAGTGTAGTGTGGAATGTAGGCTCCAAGAAACCAGGTTGCAAAGTTTCGTCTGGCCAGTTGTTAGCTGTGTGACCTTGACAAATAATGCTTTTCTGAGCATTACTTTCCTCATCAGTGAGGGGGGAAATGATAGCGCTTCATAGGTTGTTGACCCATTGCAAGGAGATGATCCGTTTAAAGTACTTAGCACAGAATAAGTGTTCAATAAAGCCATACCTACTGTTTGAATATGGTTGTAATTATAACTTGTAGGCCTGAGAAGCAATTGGTAGTATCTCCACTTCATAGATGAGCAAGCAAAGACTGACCCCAATTTTCATGACTGCCTGGTACTTAAATCCCCCACCTCCTTAGCCTCAGCCCCACTCACGTAGACTGCGAAGTCGCGGGGGGCGCTTTTGGCTCCTCCGGTGTGTGCCACACTGGGTGGTGGGTGCTGCAGGGTGATGTCGCTTAGTTGCACACGACCCGGTAGCCGGATCACCACCTGGCCCTGGTCGCCCTCAAAAGCCCAGCAATTCCCCGGGAATACATCTGGCTGCAGGTGAGCAGGTAGATCTTAGGAACCCACAGACAGCCACTATGGCCCTTCCCCAGTGTGGGCATTGGTTCAGGTAAGCCCTGACCTCAACTCAACCCCTTCATCGGCCCCACCCAGTCCAAACCCAGGTCTGTCCCACCAGATTCTGTTGACTGCCCCAGTCCCTAGCACCCCCAGGCCCCGCCTCCAGCCGGGCCCATCCCCTGCCAAGGAGGGCCCCACCTAGTGCCACGCCCTCAGTTCCTCCTTTAGGGATCTGTTGGGTCCTTTCCCCAGCATTCCGCCCCTGGTCTGGTTCTGGGATCCAGGTTCCAGGCCCACCTCCAGGATAACGGTTGGCGGCCGTGCGTAATTCCAGAAGCTGAAGCGATTCCAGAAATAGGCAGTGTTCGCATCCTCATAATCGTGTGATGTCTTCTCAAGGTCGATGGAGGCCCCTGGAGCAGGGAGAAGCAATCATTCAGGGGCTCTCAGGCCTGACCAACAGCTGGGGCTGGGTCTCTGAAGTCAGTCTTTTTGGGCTGGTCATGTGCATAGGTCTGTGTCAACGTCTCCGTCTCTTCCCGTTTATCTGGGTCTTACCCACAGAACTCAGCGCATAGTCGGGTTTCCTCACAAAGTCTTCATTCAACCTTTGGAATACAAGCTTGGCCACTCTCTGAAAAGAGGGAGGGTGGGTCCTGGAAGGACGAGCTTGCAGGCAGGTTTATAGGGGGGCAGAATTCTGGGACTAGGTTCTCTAGGTTGGACTTAGTGGGCCCTGGGAGACATTCCGAAGTCGGGGCTCTGGGGCGAGGTTTACCGCTCTGGACCCAAGGAACCAGCCTCCACCAGGGGCTTCCAAGGCGGACCTTGGACTGAGCAGTGGGCGGGCCCACGGGGTGGCACTTTGAAAAGACAGGAGGCTGCAGGGCTCACCTCGCTGTTGGCTGCGCGAACGCTGGACACTTCCTTGTGCAGTTTATCCAACTCGGCCTGGAGCTGCTGCAGTTGCTGCCCCTGGGAGCGTACGCGCTCATGGTACTCGCTGCAGGCGGGAGGTTGGCACTGTGTGGCTAGCTCCCTGTCCCCCCTGGGCACTTCTCGTAAGCCCCCCCCACAGAAGCGCCTTTGAGCTCCCTAATTCCCCACCCCAGGTGCCCTCTTTCACCTTAGAGTCAGCATCTCTTTAGGTTCCTGTTGGAAGAAGGGAGGGACCAAATACAACTGCTCAGCTCCCACTCACTTCCTTCTCCCCCATCAGCCTGGGAGCAGCCTGACTTTTGAGGGCCTTCTTTTTGAGGACTGCTGCCCCTTCCCTGACCTGCCAGGACCTCTCAGAGACCCCCAACCACCTCTGGGCACAATCCCTGAGATCTGTTTATATCCCTTCCTTAGGATTAGAGCCTCCAGTCTGTCCCCCTCCCACCCAGGGGACCCCCACAACCTCCAGTTCATACAGTCGCCCTGACTCACATTCTCCAAAGGAGGGATCAGGTACAGCAGCCCCCACCAGAGTGCTGGGGAAAGAGGGGTGGTGTCAGGGGAAGCCAAGGGAGAGGGTTTCCCTGGCATAAAAGGGCAGTGAGGAGAGAAAAGGCTGGAGGGGGCTGCTATGCCTGAGAGGGGCTAGTGGGCTCTGAAGGGGACTGAGCAGCTGAAGGCGCTGAGTGGGCTGAGGGATATAGGAGAAAATGTGCCAGGTTCGGCTCCAGAGCATCCAGGGCTGGGGCCCCAGGGGATTCGCCACCCTCTCACCTGCCAGAAAGAGGCTCAGCAGTGACACAGCCGTGAGCAGGAAGCGGATGGAACAAACCTCCCTGAAGAACGGAGGGAGACTGAGGCCGCGGACCTTAATGAACCCCACAGCCCCACGCCGGGGTCCTAGACCCAACTCCCGCGAACATGACTCAGCCAGGTGTGAGTCGGGCTCGAGCCTCTGCGGGTCCGGCCCTGCTCCCCGCCCCATTCCCTCCCTCTGACCTGTACACGACGATCAGCACGTCTCCAACCAGGGACAGCAACACGCTCAGCACCTGCAACAGCAGGCCTGGGGAGAGGAGAGGACGTTTAGAGGTGGCAGAGACGAAGAAGAGAGCGTGGGGTTCGAGGTGCAGGAGGGGCTTGGGAAAAGAGGAGTGGGCTAAGAGAATGAGTTGGGGCTCAAGGAAGGGGCTGGAGACTGACATGGGCCCGGCTCAGAACGAAAACGGTCTCTCAGAAATGAGAACTGGAATTCAGAGAGGGGCGCCAGAGGGTCAGAGGGGTTCCGGCTGGCCTGGCCCATACTCAAGAAGCTCTTGGACACGCGCGGTGGAGGCATCTCCTGCCTCAGATCCAGGGTCGAGAGAAGGTCGAGCTGCTCCTCAGAGACTACGGGAGGGCCAGCCGGTTCTGCGGGAGCCCAAGGGCGCCATTGGGGCCTTGCGCAGTGCAGGTCCACTCTTTCCCCGGGACCCGGCCGCAGGTTCCCCAGCCCAGAAGCGGAGCAGCCGCCGCAGGCCCTGGTCCCACCGCATCCCCACCCTAGCTCTCTCTCAGCACTCTGAGGCCCACCCCTCAGGGATGCTCGGTCAAGGCGTTAGTCCCCTCGCCAAACCGAGACCCCGCCTTCAGGCAAATGTTGGTGCGGCCATAGTTCTCTGGAAGCCACTTAGGCTAAGCGCAAGGCCGCGCCTCCTCAGGGGCGCCCAATCACAGGATTTCCCCGCCCCTTCCCAGGACCGTCCATCACACCGAGGTCCCGCCCCTTAGGGAATCGTATTTGGTGCCTCCCCTCTTTGCCCTGCAGGCCCCGCCCCCCGGGAGGAGCCCAGGTTCTGTCCCGATTCCGTGCCAAGCACCGCCCCCTTGGGCCCCGCCCCCTCCCTCAGCTCTCCCGGGTTGGACCCCGCCCGCACCCGAGGCCCCGCCCCTCACGGTTGCCGCGCCACAGGCGGTCGGCCCATTGTGGCTCCGAGGCGCAGGCTTCTGCCGAGAGCTTCCAGCCCATGTGGTTCCTCCGGACACTCCTGCGCTCAAGGCGGGCTCACCGCAGCTCGAGCCCCGGGCTCTTCTGCCCTCGGGCTCCCCGGGCCCCGGTCCAGCTGACCGGGGCCCGCTGCTGTCCCCCGAGGTGACGCTCACTGAGCTGTTGCTGTTGTCGCTGTAGAAGTTGGGCGTGTGCTTGTGAGGGGACGTGGCCGAGCCCGGGCGGGGGCTCCGCCGCATCCCGACCCCGGGGCGCCCTCTCTCGGACGCCAAAGTCGCCGCCGCAGCCGCCAAGGCCCTCGGCTCTCGCTCAGCGGATGTGCGCCGCCGGGACCCCACGGACCCTGCGTGCAGCCGGCGGGGCCCCAGTCCGGATTCAACCCTCTCCCCTGTGGCTGAGCCCGGCTGCTGACGTCATAAAGGAGCCTTTGGTCTCTACGGAACGCCCTGAGGGTGCGTCACAGAGCTAGTGGTGACGTCCCTGGGAGCCATGGCAGTCTCTCATTCTTTCCCATGTTAAAGCAAGCGATGACATCGCACCGCTTCCCAGAAGGCCCCGTCTACGCGCTCGTCGTAAAAGAATATCTATCCCCCTTCCTGCTTAGCTTTTCTCCTCAGCTCATATCACCAACGTGCTGTATATTTGACTTACATATTTCTTCATTACCTGTCACACCCGCCAGAACTTTATGAAGGCAGAGATTTTTGTCTTGCTCACTAGGGTATCCTCCAGGACCTAGATAGGCCTAATGAATGAATGTTAAGAAGGGGCAGGGGGCCGGTCACCTGGGGCAGTTCTAAATAGTTTCTTTTCCTCGCAAACCCTTCAGGACCCTCCTCTTGTCCTAGTCCTCAGGCCAGAGAATTCAGACCTTGGGATCTGTGGTTCCCTCCCCAAGACCCATATTCACCAAGGGTCTGTGGGGTGAGAATTCAGTACCCATCAACAACCATACCCACACTCCCACCAACCATCTGAGGTACTGAAAATGGAATGAGGAATTGCAGAGGGTCACAGCCAAGTCTGGGAACCTCTGGTCTCCCAGACTCCTGCTGTGTAACAGAACAGAAATTCAGGTTCCCAGGCACATTTTGAGATTCTACTTCAGCATTTCCTGAGTGGGTGCAGGAATGTGCATTTTTAACAACCAGGTGTGTGATCCTGATTAAGGACCACACTTTGAAAGGCAGTGCAGTGGGCTTTTGGGTGGCTCAGTGGTTGAGCGTCTGCCTTTGTTTGTTTTTGTTTTTTTTTAAATATATTTTTATTTTTATTTATTTATCATAGTCACAGAGAGAGAGAGAGGCAGAGACACAGGCAGAGGGAGAAGCAGGCTCCATGCACCGGGAGCCCGACGTGGGATTCGATACCGGGTCTCCAGGATCGCGCCCTGGGCCAAAGGCAGGCACCAAACCGCTGCGCCACCCAGGGATCCCGAGCGTCTGCCTTTGGCTTAGGGTGTGATCCCAGGGTCCTGGGATCAAGTCCTGCATCTAGCTTCCTGCAGGGAGCCTGCTTCTCCCTCTGCCTATGTTTCTCATGAATACATAAATAAATCTTAAAAAACAAAAAAGAATATTAGGTAGAACTGACAGTTTTCAGAGGGGTTAAGGGGAAGTGAGAACTTGCCAGGCTGTGTTCCTGCCCAGAAAGGGGAAGTGCCCACATTAGTTTCTGGAGGGGTGGCATCAATACTCTTGCTTGACTAGATGCCACAGAATTCAGAGGTGAAGGGAAGGAAAGACTAAGACACTGCAAGCTAAGAATTCTGGTCCCCCACTCTGCCTTTTTTTTTTTTTTTTTTTGAGATTTTATTTATTTATATGAGATAGACAGTATGAGTGGGATGGGGAGGAGTAGAGGGAGAAGCAGACTCCCCACTGAGCAGGGAGACTGATGTAGGGCCCAATCCCAGGACCCCAGGATCATGACCTGAGCTGAAGGCAGAGACTCAACAGACTGAGAGATCCAGGCATTCCCTGCCCTTCTTTGGATCTCATTGCCCCTATCTGTCAACTGGAAGATGAAGCCCTCCCCCAACATCTGGGGCCTTGAGGTCTAACCTAGACCTTACTTAAAAATAGAACAACCCATGGGCAGGCCTGGTGGCCCAGCAGTTTAGCTCTGCCTTCAGCCCAGGGCGTGATCCTGGAGACCTGGGACCAAGTCCCACGTCGGGCTCCCTGCATGGAGCCTGCTTCTCCCTCTGCCTGTGTCTCTGCCTCTCTCTCTCTCTCTCTCTCTCTCTCTCTGCCTCTCAGTAATAAATACATAAAATATTTTTAAAAAAATACAACAACCCGAGTCGCCTGGGTGGCTCAGCGGTTGAGCATCTGCCTTCAGCTCAGGGTGTGATCCTGGTCTGAGGATCGAGTCCCACATTGGGCTCCCTGCATGGAACCTGCTTCTCCCTCTGCCTATGTCTCGTCTCTACCTCTAAGTCTCTGTCTCTCATTAATAAATAAATAAAATCTTAAAAAAAAAAAAGAACAACCCATGCCTGATAATCTGATGTTTTGTAGACCTCAAAGCTTGTTTGAACAGCTAACAGGAAACAGGTAGAACAGGGCTTTCCAACCCCTCTGTTGAATCAGAGAAGCTGAAGCACAAGGAGAGACTATGTCTGGCTCGAGGCCACACAGCAAGACCCAGATCCTCTGAAGGTCTAATCTTATCTCTGCTGCTGCCTGATACATTCCTTGTACACAGGCCAAAATGACACATCATAGGTTCTGGAACACACCCTGCATTCCTTCTCACTGCCTTGATGTCTTCTCTGTTTAACTCCTGTCCTCAAAACCCATTTTATTTAATTAATTTATTTTTTAAGTAAACTCCATACCCAATGTGGGCCTTGAACTCATGACCCTGAGATCAAGAGTCACATGCTCTACTGATGGAGCCAGGCAGGCATCCCCTCAAATCCCATCTTAAACACTCCCTCCTCAGGGGAAGTACCTCTGGCCTCCCTCCTCTTGAGTTCCTGAGTCCTGACCCTTTCCTGCTCTGATGGGAATTGCAGTCTTTCTACACTTTGGTGTTGGAGTCCATGAAGCTACTGGAAGACAGAGAACATGTCTGATTTACCTCTGTGGCTGCATCTCATCCCCTACATGGTGGCATAGCACAAGTCTTACATATAAGAAGTGTCATTAAACAGAGTGATTAAAAAAAAAAAAAAAACAGAGTGATTAAATGGATGGCCAGGATATGCACTCAACACATAGTTACAATCACACAGGGGTTTAAACTATGGTGTACATTCCTTCATTCAGTAAAAGTACTGCACATCTGTTTAAGGGTTACTAACCTAAGCGAGGAGCTCTATGTCCAGAAAAAATGCACAATTGCTCAATATTTTATAGATGATTTCAAGAATTTTCAGACTTCCTGGAGCTTATCTATGGTCCCACTAGTAGGACCCCATGTCCCCAGGTTAAGGCCCTCTGGCTCCTGGTTAAGTAAGAAGTGTTCTGAAGGGCAGCCGGGTGGCTCAGCGGTTTAGCACCACCTTCAGCCCAGGGCCTAATCCTGGAGACGGGGGATTGAGTCCCACATCGGGTTTCCTGCATGGAGCCTGCTACTCCCTCTGCTTCTCTCTCTCTCTCTCTCTCATGAATAAATAAATAAAATCTTTTAAAAAAAGTGTTCTGAACACTTGCTACATTCCAGTTAGGGACATACATTCAACCACTCATTAATTCAAAGGTGTTGAGTATCTACAGCATTAATGCCAGGGACTAGGGTATTCATTTACTAATCATAATTAAATAATCAATTTATTTAGTCATATTTTGGAGGGTCTACCATGTGCCAGACCCTCAGCTGGGCATCGAGGACAGAGAGATGAATAAGGAGCACCATGAGACTTGTACCTCAAGGCCTCACTGGCTAATGGGGACAGACTAGGGTTCTGACTCTCCCCTTGACTCCACTCCACCTTAACCCAGCTCCCACTTCACAAGGATGCATGCAAGATGGAGGCTAAAGCTGGTGCAGGCAGGGAGGATTGAGCTGACCACAGGGACCTTACCCCTCTTTCTCAGTCCTTTGGTTCCCTCTCCACCCATGACCCCCAGGCTGGCCTGTGTTTGACTAAAGGGAAGGAATTGCTCAACCTGTTGGGTGAGTCCAGTTGAGTCAGAGGTGATTCCCGTGAGCGGGCAGGTGGGCAGGCGGGCAGCCGGGCAGAGGGAGAGCCAGTGGCCCTGGGACAATGGCTCTGACCGTGTGTGTGAGGCGACTGACAGGGCTGCCAGGCACCCATGACCGACAAGTGATGCTCAACTTTCGTGGTGAGGCTTGAAAGGGTGCTCTAAACATTTTTGGAGTTGGGGGGTTGCTCTCATTTCTCCATTCTCTAGGCCCCCAGTCCAGAGCCTAGGCATCTCTCCAGCCCGTCTCCTTCCTCCCCCAGATGAATTCTCTGCCTCTTTCCCTATTCATCTTCTACCTCTCTTTAACAGTGAACCCAGGGGGACTGGACCCTGGGCCATGTATGCGTGTGTGTGTGTGTGTGTGTGTGTGTTTTGTGGGGAGGGCCTGGTAAATGAGTAGTTTCAATTCCTTTTTTTTTTTCCTAAAGATTTTATTTATTTATTTGACAAAGAGAGTCAGAAAGCACAAGTGGGGGAAGGATGGCAGAGGGAGAGGGAGAAGCATGCTTCCCTCTGAGAAGGGAGCACAATGTGGGGCTCGATCCCAGGACCTTGGGATTATGACCTGAGCTGAAGGCAGATGCTTAACCCACTGAGCCACCCAGACACCCCTTGACTAGTTTCCATTCTGAGCAGGCTTCACCCAGAAAACAAGGAGAATTCACTGTGGTCGAGAAGCAGATATTGATGAGGTGAGTGGGGTTGGGTCCTGGATGGGGAGAAGCTGATCTGTGCCGCATCTAAGTCCCTCTTTAGATGAGTTGGGGGACATATTTCTGGGTTGGGAAACTGTATTCTCAGGAAGGAAGGTCAATCTCAGGCTTGAGAAGCTGGACCCAGTCAGAATCAAGACTGGGGGATTAGTTCTTGACTGGTAGTTACCCTCAGATCAGAGTCAACTCTATGTTGGAGGAGAAGCTGGTTCCAGGTTTGGGACAATATTCATAGAGTTAGCTCCACGTTTGGAGGATTGGATCCTGTCTCAGGGCTAGGATGGACTCTGGACTGGGGGGGTCAGGGTCAACCCAGCATTGTGTATCACAAAATTCTTCCTACCCCCAGCTGTTCCGTTGGCCACACTATGGGGCTCCACTAGTTGGGGAGTGTCTGTCTGTGCAGGTGGTTAACTGCAGCCGTGTTTTCAGCTCCAGGTAAGTAGCCTGGGGAGCCAAGGATGCAGATGGGACTGGGTGTGGCAGGGAGCCATTCCCCTGGGTCATTCTTCTGCTCCCTGCCACGCCTGCAGGTCTCTGGGGACCCTGGTGATCTCCCTGCAGCAGCTACAGAGTACTGGGCATTTGGTGCTACGGGAGGCCCTAGTGGATGAAAATCTGCGACTGTCCCCAGTGAGTCTCACCAGTTCTCAGCCTGCCACTCCCAAGCCTGAAAGTCCCTCTAGATAGAGAGTTCCATTTTTCAGAAGGAAAAACCCAGATCCAGACAGGACTGATAACAAGGCCCCCCACCTAGGGCTCCTTTCATTGTAGCCCCTGCTGAAGTTTTACATGGGCCAAGAGCCAGGCTCAGCCCTGAGGACCAGGGGTGTGGCAGTGGGGGAAGATAAAGAGTTCTGTTCTGCTCCCTGGTCCGGTAGGAGACTCAGTTCTCATGAGAGGCAAAGATGAACCTGGCTGGATTTTCCTGGTATTTCATGAAGGGTCATATAACCTGGTGGGAATGGACCTGGGTTCAAATCTCAGATCTACCATTTCCCAGCTGAGAACTTGGACAAGTGATTTAGCTTCACTAAGCTACTTCCTCATTTACATTATGTGGAGTCATAGGAAATATTGAACTTTTCAGTCTGTTGTTTGTTAGCTCTAATTATAAACTGTGCCAGGTGACGAGTGGTGAGCACAACCAGATAAGGATTTGCCCACTTAGAGTTCCATATCTAAAGAAAGAGGCAAACATTAAACAAATTTTCTCATGAATAAATGCAAAATTGTCACTGATGGGTGTTACAAAAGGGGGCTGGAGGGGATCCCTGGATGGCTCAGCGGTTTGGTGCCTGCCTTCGGTCCAGGGCGTGGTCCTGGAGTCCCAGGATCAAGTCCCATGTTGGGCTCCCTGCATGGAACCTCTCCCTCTGCCTGTGTCTCTGTCTCTCTCTCTGTGTGTCTCTCATGCATAAATAAATAAAATCTTTAAAAAGGGGGGGGGCTGTAAAAGTGTATAACAAAAGGATGCAACCTATTTGGTGGTCCTTGAGGAAGTAGTGGTTGAACTTGGAATGGAAGAATGATGGGAGTTAACTAAGTGGGAAGGGAGAATGTTCCAGGCAGAAGAACTGGCATATGCAAAATCCCAGCACTCTGAGAGAGCATAACTGAGATACAGAGCAGGAGTAGACCCCATATAAAACAGGACCAGAAAGGTCAGCAGGGGCCAGACCATGCATAGCTGTGAAGGCCACAGTAATGAATTTCCAAGAGCAATGAGAAAATCCTGGAGTCGTGTTTGGCCCCTTCAGGTGGTAACTTGCACATGCTAAGTTCTTAATGGGTTGTAATTAGTCAATATTATTAATGACCAGAGAGGTATCACCAAGTCATCACAGATGCAGGCCAGGGGGGTCTCTGTGTATAGATGGAGTAAAAGGCTCTGTCTTTGGATTTCTCTTAGCCCCAGGCAGTTTGAGGGCACACTGTGTGTCTGGTTTCAGATCCAGGTGGAGCTTGACCTGAAGTATCAGCCCCCAGAGGGTGCAACTGGAGCCTGGGCAGAGGAGGATTTTGGAACATCCATCCAGGACAGATAACCCCCACTCCCACCTCCTGCAATCTAAGCAAAGTCTGATTGTCCCAACCTCAGCAGAACCTAATTCTTCTCTGGATATCTGCTGGATATGGGGACCCTTGGACCCATGCTGCCCAGTATGGGCAGCTCTGTAGTCATGCATGGCCCCTCATTCCTTTCATTTATCCTCCTTCCTGCTCAGAACTGATCATTCCCAATGTGGGCTTCCAGGAGCTGGAGTAAGTATGTGGGGATGATCTGGGGTTACCAAGTCAGTCTTAGATTAAGAGTCAGTGAAATAGGGTCTGTTCCAGGGCCCGGGGTCAGTATTCAATCAATTCTAGGGTGAGAAGTCAGTCTTAGAATCAGGAGTCAGTTCTGGAATTTTGGATTAGTCTTGGCAATAGTGGGATCAGCCTGAAGGTCAGAGGTCTGTCCTAGGACCAGGAAAGTCAAGGGTGTCCAGGATGGGTGATAGGTCCCTTGAAAGCCTTTCCTGGGATCCCTGGGTGGCGCAGTGGTTTAGCGCCTGCCTTTGGCCCAGGGCGTGATCCTGGAGACCCGGGATCGAATCCCACGTCGGGCTCCCGGTGCATGGAGCCTGCTTCTCCCTCTGCCTGTGTCTCTGCCTCTCTCTCTCTCTGTGCGTGACTATCATAAATAAATAAAAAAAAATTAAAAAAAAAAAAAAGAAAAAAAGAAAAGAAAGCCTTTCCTATCAGGCCCGGGGAGGCCCGGCTGGAGCGGCGGGCAGTAGCATTGGGCCACAGGCTAGCTCGAGGCCTAGCTCAGCAGGATGACGAAGACGAGCTGGAGCTGGAGCTGGAGCTGGAGGACGAGCCTGATGTGGAGCTCTCCGGTGTCGTATTCAGCCACCTCAAGAGGTAATTTGTACCCACTGCACTCCTGCTCCCACACCCACCAGAGTGTCAGCCTCACACTCTTATACATGTAGGCCCATGCTCATCCACACTCAAAAGCACACAATCCTAAAGTATGGGTGAGGAGTGGCTATCCTGGGGTGAAGGGTCACTTACTCCTAGACATACACACTGCCACAGTCACACTGGTCCACCTAGAGCTTCTGGAGCCCCCTTAGGGGGTGAATGCTTGATGAGGGTAAGGAATTTTGTCCCTTTCATTCCCTGTGGTGTCCCAGGACCTAAAATAGGTCTGGCACATAGTAGGAGTTCAACAGATCTCTGTTGAATAAATGAATGGTTTCACGACTCCAAGAATGAGTCAGATTCGGGTGGTATAGTTGAGATGGATGCAAGACAGACTGAAAGGACTCAGAATCCAGAAGTTCACAGAGAGAGGAGATCTAATCCCTAGTACCCAGAAAGAGTGTGTAGGTGGTCAGGGAGAGGAAGTGAAGTAGGAGCTGACCATGTCTTTCCCAGCAGCCGTGCTGGGGGCCTGACTCAAGGGGATACATTCCAGATGTCCAGAGCTCAGGACTTCCAGGTACCGCTCTCCCTCTAGGCCCTAACCCTTGATGAATACCACCTACTCTCCACACACGTGGGTTTCCCCCCAACTTTGGCAGAGAAGGCTTCCTTTTTTCTTGCTTCTGTGCCCTTAGGTGGGGGTAACAGTGCTGGAGGCCCAGAAGCTGGTAGGAGTCAATATTAACCCGTACGTGGCAGTGCGCATTGGGGAACAGCGTCGAGTGACTGCCACACAGCGTGGGACTAATTGCCCTTTCTACAACGAGGTGTGTGCGACCAGGGAAGAGTGGGACCCGGGATTTACCTCGTCTGCAGAGGGGGCGTGGCCAACGTGCAAGTGAGCCAGTGGCTGAGGCCTGGAGGGGCTGGGGAGGGCAAGGGTGTAAAGAAGCTTCAGGAGGGGAAGGAGGGCGTTCCCTTTGCAAGAGGCAGGGGCCAGCTGGCGTGAACTCTTCACATATACTTTATTTCACCTCTGGTTATCCTACCTCAACCTAGTACTTCTTGTTCGAATTTCACGAGACCCGGCTTCACCTCCAAGACTTGCTCCTGGAGATTACGGTGAGGCGAGGCGGGTAGGGATGAGAGGTGTCTGCCGGAGAAAGGAGGATGCCGAAGCTCCAGAACTAACCCCACCTTCCCCCAGGCTTTCCATTCGCAGACCCTCCCCTTTATGGCCTCCCGGATAGGCACCTTCAGGATGGACTTGGGCATTATCTTCGACCAGCCAGGTACCGAACCCTCCTCTCCTTTAGACTCCTCTGCACTGACAGGGGAAACTGACCCTCTAGGCCCTGATCCCTAGATACTAACTCTGGAGACCAGCCTCTTCCGAAGCCTCCCTACCGAGTTGGGCCTGAGGCCTGGTCAGCGCAGTCCCCCCACCGCCCCGGACGGCTCGCGGGTCTCCCCTGACCTGTGGCTCGCCCCTCCCTCCCCAGATGGCCACTTCTACCAGAAATGGGCTCCGCTGCACGATCCCCGGGACACCCGCGCCGGGACCAAAGGCTTCGTCAAGGTCACTTTGTCTGTGCGGGCACGCGGGGACCTGCCCCCTCCGCTGCCAGCCCCGGGCCCGGGGCACAGTTTGGACATGGAGAGGTGAGCTGGGGTGCGGGCGGGGCGCAGAGAGCAGGACCCGGGGAAGCCTCCCGGACGCGACAGGGGGAGCGCCCGAGACAGCCGCGTCCCCGGCCTCAGTGCGCGGCTCCCCTAGGAACCTGCTCCTGCCGCGCGGGGTGCCGGCTCGCAGACCGTGGGCGCGGCTGCGCGTGCGCGTGTTCCGCGCGGAGGGGCTGCAGGCGCTGCGCCCCGGGCTGCTGGGGAGTCTGGCCCGCGCCCTGCAGAACCAGCGCGTCCTCATGGACCCCTACGTGCGCGTGTCTTTCCTGGGGCAGCAGGTAAGTCCCTCCCGTCCCCGCTTTGCCGAGGCTCAGGCCCTGGGCCCGCGCTGACCCCGACCCCTCTCCGCCGGCCTCGGCCGCGGCTCTCAGGGCGAGACGTCCGTGCGCGGCCAGACCGCGGCGCCCGAGTGGAACGAGCAGCTGAGTTTCGTGGAGCTCTTCCCGCCGCTGACGCGCGGCCTCCGTCTGCAGCTGAGGGACGACGCACCGCTCGTCGATGTGGCCGTCGCCACGCACGTGCTGGACCTGAGGCAGATCTCACACCCGGGCCGCGCGGGTGAGCCCGCCTGGCCGGGGCTTGCTGCCTCCGCGCTCCCCGCCCGCCCTGGGCCCCGCCCTCGGCGACCGCGACTCCGTCCTGCCCTCCCCGCTCCGTTCAGACCGTTCAGGCCGCCCTACCCTGCGCTCCAGCCGGCCCCTCCCTTCGGAGCCTAGACTACGCACCCCGCTCTCGGGTTGCCTCTGTCCACGAAATCCCCAGGACAGCCGCAAGTCAGTAACCACGCCAGCTGTGCCCTCCCTGCGCAATCACGACCCGAAACAAGCCCAGTCACTTCGACGGTTCACCCCGACCCTCCAGGGATCACTGTAGCTCCGCCCCAGGCGTGACTCCACCCCCAGGGCTCTGGCTCCGGCCCTCTATAGAGCCTAAGCGCCGTGGGTCCCCAGCGCCTTGGGGAGCAGGACCGGTTTAGAAGTGGCTCTCGCGTCTTGGTCCGTGACCGTGGTCCGCAGCTGTCCCTCTCAGAGCTGCCAAGGCCCAAGCCGATTCCCCGCCCCCTTGGATTTGCAGAAGATACGGGTGTGCTGCCTAGACTGACCTGGTACCCATCTGCCCCCACGCTCCCCTCTAAAACGCTGTTCTTGACCCCCACAGCGGGGTTTAACCCCACCTTCGGCCCGGCATGGTTGCCTCTCTATGGATCTCCCCCCAGTGGGGGGCTTCGGGATGGTCTTCAAAGTCTCAATGAAGGCTTTGGCCAAGGCAATTGGTTCCGTGGCCGCCTCCTGGTGGCTGTGTCTATGGAAGTGTCGGACGGGAGAGCAGAACCGGAGCCTCCTCAGGCCCCACAGGGGCCGAGATTGTCCCGGCTCATGAGAAAGAAGAAGAAAGCCAGGCGGGACCAGACCCCAATGGGGATCCCACAGCACCTGGATGCCAGCTCCAGTGGTGATGGTCCTGAGATTCCTAGTGCCATGGAGGTGGAGGTGGAGGAGTTGCTGCCTCTGCCAGAGGTGGGGGCTGGGGTTTAGCAAAGCAATAGGGTCACTCTCAGCTCTGGGGTGTTAACTGGCTCATAGGCATTTAACACAGGAGGTGGAGTCTGAATTTTGGGGTGTGGATAAAGAATGCAGTGTGTGTGTATACATGTGCTTTTGTGAATATACATATGTGTAGGGAGGGGGCTGACCAATCAGAATTGGGATACTTGTAGTGACATATATAGGCCTTGGTTGCCGCCTCTTTCAGTGGGCCTTGTGGCCAAGCAAAGTAGGGTTGCAATCTGGGTCGGTGGGGCCTGACTGCAGCCTGACCCTCCTTCCTCAGAATGCCCTGGCACCCTTGCAAGATTTCCTGCTTTTCGGTGTGCTTTTTGAGGCCACCATGATTGACCCTGCCTTGGCCTCCCAGCCTATCAGCTTTGAGATCTCCATTGGTATGTGGCCCAGCTGAATCCCTGAGGGTCATGGGTTTGAGGGTGGTGACTCTTATTCCAGACTCAGGCCCCTGAAAGGGACAGTTGACCCTCAGTAAGGGGTGGGTTCTGAATTTTATTGAGGCTTGAAGGAAGGGTCAGACCCTCAGCCTGGTGGCCCCTGACCCTTGCTGCTCTTGTAGGTTGTGCTGGCCGCCGGGAGGAGCAATTGGGCAGAGGGGCCAGGGCCAGGGAGGGTGCGGAGGGCGTGGCAGGGGAAGAACAGCCTCTGCTGGAGACAGACACAGGAGATGGACCAGGGGATGAGGAGGAGCTAGGGACCCCTGCTCAGCGGCCTGAGCCCATGGATGGCAATGGGTGAGTGCTCCTGGTGGCTGGAAGGAGGGCATTGGGAGATCCCCAGCACCCCAAGACTGCCCCTCGCAACCTCTGTTTTTCTCTGACCGGCACAGGCCATATTTCTGCTTGCCCCTGCGTCACCGCAAGCCATGTGTGCATGTGTGGAGCCGCTGGGAGGATCACACCTGGCGCCTGCAGAGCACTAACTGTGTGCGAAAAGTGGCTGAGAGGCTGGTGAGAGCGAGGCGGGTGCCCACAGGGAGAGGCCAGGACGTAGGGGTGTTGGGAAGACTGTAGCCTTTGAAGAGAGCTCTGGAGCAAGGCTAATAAGCAGAGCTCCTGGGAGCCAGAGAGCACAGCTCTGGGTGAACTGAGGCCAGAAATTGTGGGAAGACAGGGCTTTAGAAGTGTTATACCCAGGAAGGGGTCAGATGAAAGACATGAATAGAGCTACTGGGGGTCCAGCGCCACAGGTGTGGAGCCAGTAGAGAGCTAGGAAAAAGGAACCACGAAATGGGTGAAACTAAAGATGCCCTGGGCCCAGAGGTGTGGCCCTGAATGGATGAGGCTCTGGGTGAGGGTGTCATCTAAAAGAGGTGGGAGTCTGGGACCCTTGTGACCTGACCCTCAGGCCCTGTTGCACAGGACCAGGGGCTGCAGGAGGTTGAGACTCTGCAGCGCAGGCCCGGGCCTGGCGCCTGCACACGGCTCAAGCAGGCACTGGAAGAGCTGGTGGCAGGGAGCAGGTGAGCTGGGAGCCTTTGCCTCACTGCTACAGGTCATCACGGGAAACTCCAGGGTGAGGGAGGCTCACAGTGGCTGTTTGGAGCCAAGGGTGACTGAAGCTTGTTTGCTCAGCACTTTTACAGAAGAATGAGGAGGAGATGATTGTATCAAGGGAGCTTGATGGAAATTATTGGAGGTTAGGCCACTCCCCTCCAGTAAGCTGCCTTTCTTGCTCTCCTAGAGACTGAAACTCCCTTACCCACCCTCCCCTCAAATCTCCCTTGCTCCTTTCTGCCAGATTTGTTCCAGATACTGACTTTCCCTCCTACTTCATGGAGAAAATAGAAACCTTGCCTTCCTCCATCCAATCTATCACCCTACCAGGTTCTGTATCCATCTGCTCAACTTCCCTCCTGCTACAGTGGAGGGAGGGTTCTGGTCCCATAGCCATGGCTGTGATCTTGATTTCATCTCTCACCAACTGGAGGAATTAGCTCTGCAGTTGTCTACTTTCTGTCCTGCAGCATCAACTGGTCCCTAGTTACCAGGTCATTATTGTAACCATATATACTTGTTCTAGTGACTCCCATCTTCAACCTTCACTGCCTTGAATTCTATAACCTGCTCCAGGTACTTCAGTGTTTTCCTGATCCTATTCTCAAAAGATTTATCAATCCATTTATTCAATAAATATTTATGGCACATACCATGCCAGATACTGCTTTAAGTGCAGAAATAACAGTGAAAAAATCATTCTTGCCCACAAAAAAGTCCTGAAATTTATATTCTGGTGAGAGATAGAGTGGGAGTTGGATGGAAACAGATAAGAAACATGTAAACATCAAGGAAGAAATATAAGAATTATAAGGATAATATTAGGGAGAAAATAATCTAGGAAATATTAGAGAGAGGTGTTGTAATTTTAGAAAGGGTGGCAAGGAGAGGCCACTATGAAGTTGACATGAAGAAGCTCAAGGAGCAAGCTGCATCTGTAAGGGCATTCCAGGCAAAAGGGACAGCATGTGCAAAGGCACTGTGGTGAAACATGCCTGGTGTGTTTGAGGAGGGGAAGGGAACCAGTGTAACTGCAGCAGAATGAGCAAAGTAGATGAGTCTGCAGGGTATGGGGGAGGGGGGAAGATGATGGTGGGGAAAGGCATGTGGAAGCCTCATTGGCCATTGTAATGACCTTGGCTTCTTCTCTGATTTAGATGAAGAGCCTCTGAAGGTTTTGAAAAGAGAAGGAATATGCTCTAACTTATCCTTTTTTTTTTTTTTTTTTAACTTATCCTTAAAAAGGGATCGGTGGTGGAAGGATGATATAAGAGAAGAAACAAAGAGATTACTAAAGAGGGCTTGTAATAATCCAGGGGACCAATTATGATTAATTGAATCTAGGGTGGTCACAGTGGACATAGACATGAATGGATTCAAGAGCAATTTGGACTTTGGAGGTGACACCTTAGGACTTGTGAATGGAAAGAACAGGGGATGAGGAAAATGTTTGAAGAAGAGTCATGAATGACTCTCAAGATTTGGCTTGCACAACTGTGTAGATGATGTTATTTACTGAGCAATGGAAAACAAGAAAGGGAGAAGGTCTGATGGGAGCTAAGGGAATATAAGAAACTCATTTTGGGGTATGTTAACTTTGAGGTTTCTGTTAGACTTACAAGTGGACATGTCTGCAAGGTAGTTAGCTATAGGAGTTGAGTTCTGGGGAGACTTCTAGACTGGAAATGAAAAATTTTGAACTGTCAATACGTAGATGAAACTGGATAACATTATCTAGGAAGCAGAGAAAAGAGAAATCTGAGGACCTGGAGATGTCCAGCATGCAGAGGTAGGGTGAGAGGAGGACTCAGACAAGAGCCTGCTTGTAAGTGGTCACTTTTCTGCTCTCATCTTTCAACCTCTCAATGTCAGTAGATACAGTTGATCCCACTGTCCTCTTCAAAGGCTCTGCTCTTGGCTTCCATGCCCCTGGTTTTCCTTCAGCTTCCCTTGCCATTCCTCCTCTTTTGCTGGCTCCCTCTCTCTTCTTGACTTGTACATATTGCAGATGTTCTTATGATTATGTCCTAGGGCTTCACTGTAAAGCTCTTTTCTCTGCCTATGTTCTCTACTCTCCGAAAGAGTAACCACCTTTTTTTTTTTTTTAGAGTAACCACCTTTAATCCAATTTCATTCCTTACTTGATTTTCTATACAATGCAATTAAATTGTTTCTATTTTCACTTTACTAAAATTATTTTATTATTGAAATTATTCTTTGGCAGGGAAATTTCAATGAAAGATTTATCTGTGTCACATTTCACTATTTTTTAGCTTTGGCCAGTGTGTTTTTCTTTGTGTGGCTATTATTTCTATCAGATCCAATTTCCCCGAATCAAATCCTGTGGATCTAAACTTCATCAAGAAGATTTTTTTTAAAGGTTTTATTTATTTATCCATGAGAGACAGAGAGAGAGGCAGAGACATAGGCAGAGGGAGAATCAGGCTCCCTGCAGGGAGCCCAATGTGGGACTCGATCCCAGGACCCTGGGATCATGACCTGAGCCAAAGTCAGACACTCAACCACTGAGCCACCCAGATGCCCCTATCAAGGTTTGATTCAGTTTTAATTTATGTTAATAAATTAAATAAATAAATTTGCCTGCTGGGGCAAAAATAATATTTTGACCAATAGAAGTCTTGGAGCAAAGAGTATTAGTAAGCTAAAAGCGTAAGCCCTGGGAGCAGTGTTGGGTGAAAAATCATTGGAGTCATTTATTTTACATATTTTTGAAAATTTCCATAATAAAGACTTAAGAAATCATTGCAGGTCATAAAGGGCCCAAATATTATGTCTCAAAAATCATTTGGGGCACCTGGGTGGCTCAGTTTGTTAAGTGTCTACCTTTGGCTCAGGTCATGATCTCGGGGTCCTGGGATCGAGCTGCAAGTCAGTCTCCCTGCTCAGTGGGAAGTCTGCTTCTCCCTCTCCCTCTGACCCTCCCCTCTATTGTGTTTTCTCTTCCTTTTTTTTTTTTTTGTGTGTGTGTGTGTTTTCTCTTCCTCTCTCAAATAAATAAAGGAAATCTTTTTAAAAAATCATTTTACATTACCTAGCAAATATTTTTTCAGCATCCATTGGGTGCCAGGGCCTGAGAGTACAGTGGTAATCAGAATGATGTCCCTGCCCTAGGGACTTTCTATTACTTTTTATTTGGAGAGACTGATAAAGCAGAATATGAGGATAGAGAAAGTGGCAAGGGCTCATTAGAAGGGATGACTAGAGTAGGTCTGAGAGGAGGTAACATTTGAGGAGAGGCCTGAATGAAGAAGGTAAGTGAACCATGCAAAGATGGAGCAGCCAAACATTGTAGCAAAGGGAGCAGCTAATGCAAAGGCCTTTAGGTGGTGATGGGTTGAGTGTATTCATGGAGGAGCAGAATGGCCAGTGTAACTTATTGGGTTGTACATTAGGGGAGAGTAATATTTGATGAGGACATGGAGATTAAGGGAGCCTGATTATGCAGGGCCTTTAAAATTTTTTAATCTATCTATCTATCTATCTATCTATCTATCTATCTATCTATCATCATCATCATCTATTTATTTATTGAGAGAGAGAGAGAGCAAGAGGGGGAGCAACAGAGGGAGAGGGAGAAGCAGGCTCCCTGCTGAGCAGAGAGCCTGACAAAGTGGGATGACCCAAGCTGAAGGCAGATGCACAGCTGACTGAGCCACCCAGGTGCCCCTGTTTAGGGCCTTTTTAAGAATTCTGTTGTTTACTCTGAGATGAGTAACCTCTGGAAAGGAGTAAAATAGTCTGGAAAAGTGTTGAAAGCACCACTCTGGTTGCTGTATTAAGAATATTTGGAGCAGGAGGGGGAAAAGAGTAACATAGCGAGAGCAGCTGGGAGGTTGTTGCAGGAGTCCTAGGTGAGAAATGATGGTGACTTGGACTGGGCCGGTGCTGGGAGACAAGAAACGTGGCCTGATGCTGAACATATTTTGAAGGTAGAGCCTAAATTATATGCCAATGGATTGATGTGGAATGCGAGTGAAAGAGAAAGCAGTGAAGGGTTTCACTGAGGTTTTGAAGTAAAGCAGGTTTTTGGAGGGATGGGGTGAGGGTGAGGTTAATTGGAAATTGTACACTTTGAGCTACCGCTAGTCAATTTTGGGACTGTCAGACACAGCCCTTCTGAGCCTTTAGTGTGCACTGGAATCCCCCAGGGTATAAGCACACAGGTTCTAGGGCAGGTCTAGGGTGGGGCTGATGCTGTATTTCTAACTTGGTGGTACTAATGCTATTAGTCCTGGGCCACCTTTGAGTAGCCAGGCAGTAGATAGTTACATGTTAGTGCATCCTGGGACTTCAAGGTGAGGCTGGCCTCTGAATTTGGGAGTGGTCCACATACAGAAGTCATAGTTGGCTTAGGAAAGGTGCCTCTTTGAGAGCATGACAGAGAAGGGCTGTGAAGAAGTCTGAGTGTGGGAGGTCTGCTCTGAGGGAGGTGGCCCCTAAGGGTCAGTGTTCCTTCCTTTGACTCCCACCTGACATACCTGCCCTTGCTCTCCGTAGACAGTTTTGCCACATTGCCGAGCGCAGGACAATGACCCGGCCCAATGCCCTGGATCGATGTCGAGGGAAACTGCTGGTGCATAGCCTGGTATGGTCCAGGGAAGGGGGACCAGGGACACTTAGCTGGGGCCCTCCACTCATGTTTTCTTCCTGCCCTTCTAGAACCTGTTGGCAAAGCAAGGACTGCGGCTTCTACGGGGTATTAGACAGGGCAATGTGCAAAAGAAGGTGGCACTGGCCAAGAAGCTCTTGGCAAAACTGTGCTTTCTGGCCCAGGAGGTAACACCTGCCCACCCATTTCCCTACCCTGAATGTCCTGATAGTGATGGCTGCATAACAATGATTGATGTAGAATAATGTACAACTGAACTATACCCTTAAGAATGGTTGCAATGGTAAATTTTATGCTATCTATATTTTACCACAATTTTAAAAAACAGGAAAAAAAAAGTCAGATTGGACTTTGAGGTTGCCTGTGAGGTATCCAGGGGAGAAATGTCTAGGAGGCAGGTGGCCACATGGATCTGGGGTTTACGGGTATGTGTCAGGGCTAAGATCGGGATTTTGTCCATCTGTCCAGGGGGAGTTGTGGAAGCAGGTGGTCTCAGCTCTATCCGTGACCCAGTTCTCTGTCCACAGCCCCAGCCACCCCTCCCGGATGTGCTAGTCTGGATGCTCAGTGGGCGGCGCCGTGTGGCCTGGGCCCGGATCCCTGCCCAGGATGTGCTGTTCTCTGTGGTTGAAGAGGAACGGGGCCGGGACTGTGGGAAGATCCAGAGTCTGCTGCTCACGGTGAGGGGGTGTGGGTTGCTGGAGACTGGAGTGGAATGAGGCTCTGAGGGCGGGGGTGAGGGGCACACGGTGGAGGCCTGTGGTTTCCAACAGGGGGCTCCCAAACTCTTTTTTTTTTTTTTAATTTTTATTTATTTATGATAGTCACAGAGAGAGAGAGAGAGAGGCAGAGACACAGGCAGAGGGAGAAGCAGGCTCCATGCACCGGGAGCCCGATGTGGGATTCGATCCCGGGTCTCCAGGATCGCGCCCTGGGCCAAAGGCAGGCGCCAAACCGCTGCGCCACCCAGGGATCCCTCAAACTCTTTTTTTAATGAAAAAAACTTTAAATATTTTTATTTAAAATTTTTTTTCAACTAGAATTTTTTTAAGTTAAAAACAGGTTTTAATTTTTACATTTTAAAATTATTTTTAAAGTATCATTTAAAAAAGTACACCTGGACTCTTTTCAGCTATCTCAAAAGCCAAAAGACATCATGCCTTTACCTAGACCCACTTTGATGTGAGATAAACACCAAGTTTTGTCACCTCTGGGCCTTCACTGGCCCCTTTGCTGACTAGGCTCTGACAGACCAGCAGGTGGTAAAGATACGGAGTGACTAGTCAGTTCCTTATAAGTACAGCTGATTTGGGGGCAAAATGTTTCTGATTGAAGTGTCCCTGAAATAGACACCAAAGGGGTCCCTAGTGCTGAGAAGCTGTGACTGATGGGGTAAGGGACTGGGAATCTAAATGTGTTGGGGCTGAGGGGGCAGAGGAGGTAAGTGTGGGGTGTGGGACACAGCTTGGGGGTGTGGGAATTTGTATAGGAAATGACAGTGTTGGGGCAGGAGGGCTAAGGAATGGGAGTGTTCAGGGTAATGTGGTACTAGATGGAGGGCATGAAGTGAGTATAAGGGTAGGATACAGGGAGTGTTCTTTGGATTTGGCACCAGGGAATGGTCTATTAATAAAGAGTTTGGGCATGCCTGGGGGAGCAGGGGCTGGTCTAGCTGGGGTAATAAGAGGCAGACCCTCACAGGCCACCTCCCTGCAACAGGCACCCGGGGCAGCTCCTGGTGAGGTCTGTGCCAAGCTGGAGCTCTTCCTGTGGTTAGGGCTGGGTAAACAAGCCAAGGCCTGCACCTCAGAGCTCCCGCTGGACCTGCTGCCCGAGCCCTCAGTGGGACTGCCCCACCACCTGTACCGGGATGGTGAGTATAGGGCCCAGCTCAATATTTGCCAAAGGTGTGGGGCTAGATGCTCAGCTGGGGCTGGGGGGAGGGGTCTGGAGTCAGGAAGTCCAGTGGTCCCCTGAGCAAACATCTTTTTCATCTCCCCACCCCAGACTTTAGCTACTTCCAGCTTCGAGCTCACCTGTACCAGGCCCGAGGGGTGTTGGCAGCTGATGACAGTGGGCTTTCGGACCCCTTTGCTCGAGTCCTTATCTCTACCCAGTGCCAGACCACACAGGTGAGGGCTGAACTGGAATGTGGGTCAAGGTGGGGGGCTCCAGGAGACAAGAATGGGGTGAAGGCTGAGCTTTTTTCTCTCAGGCCCTAAGTCTCTCTTCCTGCCCTGGGTTTTCAGGATAGGATACTGGTTTGGACTGCCCCAGTTTATTAGAGAGTGGTAACTGGAGGGCCCTTCAGGATAAGAAATTGTTTTCTGGGGTTGACTGTAGGGCTAGCCCCAAGGGTGGCCGATTACAGTTAAGGGGACCAGGCTAGGAGGGCAGGCTCCAACCCCACTCTGAAGGGCACTCTCATCTTTTGTGATAAACAGCTATTTAAATTATTACTTTAGGGCAAGAATGCTCACCAGGGATGTATGTTTGGAGATTCTTTTGATGCCTGCCTTTGACTCCATCTCTGCATGGCCCTCTAGGTCCTGGAGCAGACGCTGAGCCCTCTGTGGGATGAGCTCTTGGTGTTTGATCAGTTGATCATAGACGGGAGAAGGGAGCATCTGCAGGAGGAGCCTCCACTAGTGATTGTCAATGTCTTTGACCACAATAAGTTTGTGAGTGTGGCCTGGGAAACCTGTTTCCACCTCTCAGCGTCCCCGCTCCTCATCTTGATACACCCCTCCCCTGGCTCTTGGGCATCTTCCACTTTTGTCTTCACTGCCTTGTTCTCCACAGGGCCCCCCTGTGTTCCTGGGCAGGGCGCTGGCCACCCCAAGGGTAAAGCTGATGGAGGACCCTTACCAATGCCCTGAGCTACAGTTCTTCCCCCTGAGGAAGGGGCCCCGGGCAGCTGGAGAGCTCATTGCCACCTTTGAACTCATTGAACTGGACTACAGTGGTCGGCTCGAGGTCAGAGTACCCTAGTTTAGCTGGCACGGCTGTGGACTCCTTGTTCTGTCCTGTCCCCTCCCCTTCCTTCCTTCCTTCCTTCCTTCCTTCCTTCCTTCCTTCCTTCCTTCCTTCCTTCCCTTTAGAGAGATAGTGAGAAAGAGAGCACAAGCAGTGGAGAGAGGGAAAAGCAGGCTCTCCACTGAGCAGAGATCATGATCAAAGGCAGCAACTTAACTGACATTGCCACCCAGGTAAGAGAATATGGAATATAGGCATGTCCTGGGATTACCCCTCCAAGTACTTTGCCTTCAGAGAATGCAGGCTACAATTCTGTCCTGGGTCCTCATTGGACTTCCTGATTCAGGGAACATTAGAAGTAGACACACTGTAGGTTTATCTTGCCAAGCTTCCAACCCAGAGACCCGAGGCTGCAGGGGATCTTCATGCCTCAGACACCCACCCTCCCTTCCTGTACTTAACTGTTTTCTGGGATGCTCCCTTTCTGCCCCTCCAGCCTTGCCAGTTCCTCTGGATTGATATTTCACTGGCAGCTGTCAATGTCCCCTCCCTGAGACCAAATTTCCTTCCTTTGGCCTGATTCCCCTTGACCTCTGATCTCTTGCCTCCTGCAGCCCTCTGTGCCCAGTGATGTAGAGCCCCAGGACCTGACACCACTGGATAAGCACCTTTCTGGACGCCTGTCCCTGCCACCTAATGTGCGTCCGGTGCTCAGGGAGTTCCGTGTTGAGGTAGGTAGGGCACACTCCCATCCTCCCATCCCTGCCACACACATGTCTGGGTGCCCTCTGTCGGGTGCAGGCCCCTGAATTTCTCACTTCCTGACCCCAGGTGCTGTTCTGGGGTCTGAGGGGCCTTGGCCGTGTGCATCTGTTCGAGGTGGAGCAGCCCCAGGTTGTGCTGGAGGTGGCTGGACAGCGTGTGGAGTCAGAAGTCCTGGCCAGTTACCATGAGAACCCCAATTTCACTGAGCTCTTCAGGCATCTGACAGTGGTGAGGACACAGGCTGGGAGCAAGAAAGGCTAGACTAAGAAATGAAAGGGCAGTGGGATGGTGAATTCCCACCCAGTTATCTTAGATTAGTCAAGGGATCAGCAAACTTTCTATAAAAAGCCAGTTAGTAAATATTTTAGGTTTTGTGGGCCATGCAGTCTTAGTAAGCAATTACTCACCTCTGCCAAAGTAGCATGAAAACAGACATAGGCAGCAAGTAAATGAATAAATATGACTCTGTTCCAGTAAAACTTTATTTACAAAAACAGGCAGTGGGCCAGATTTAGTTTGGCCAAATCAGTTTGCTGATTTCTGAATTAATCCATGAACTGGTGGTGTGCTCTTGGTTCTGTTGAATGAGTGGGTTAGGTAAGTGTCATGAAGTGTAGGTCAGAAGGAATCTGTCTAGTCTCTGAGACCCCAGAGGCTAAGAAGAAAATGCATTCTTTGTGTATTTTATAATTCCTGTAGTATGGACTTTGGACTCAAATTCTAGCAATGCCACTTAGGAGCTTATCAGTTCACTTGTTTTAGTTGAACTTTAGTGTTTTTTTTTGTTTGTTTGTTTCTTTGTTTCTTTGTTTAAAAGGAGTAGCAGGTACAAAAGAAAAAAGATTGAAGGCAATACACTAAATGCCTCCTTGCAGGAATGCTATGAGAAACCAGTGAGGGAAAGGATCTTGTTGAAAGGGATTGTAAACTGAAGAGTGCTGTGCCTGTGTGAGGGGTACTGGGACAAAGTGTAGTGGTTCCAGACTAAAAGGGGGTAAAACCCTGTAAGAACAAACAAACAAAAAACGAAAACAACCAAAACCTTCACACTTTCTTGACTGTTCCACATGCAGGAGTATTCAGTTTGAAAACTTCATTGTGCTGGGACACCTGGGTGGCTCAGCGGTTGGGCATCTGGGTTCACAACTTGGGCTGCTAAATAGAATCACCTGGGAGACATTGAAGGCAAAGTCTGGGCCTTACCCTTAATTAAATTTTGATTTTTTATTTATTTGGGGTGGGTCTCCAGCATTTATGTTTTTAATACGTCCCCAGGGGGATCCCTGGGTGGCTCAGCGGTTTGGTGCCTGCCTTTGGCCCAGGGCGCGATCCTGGAGTCCTGGGATCGAGTCCTGCATCAGGCTCCCAGCATGGAGCCTGCTTCTTCCTCCTCCTGTGTCTCTGTCTCTCTCTCTCTCTGTCTATGTCAATCATAAATAAATAAACAAATCTTAAAAAAAAAATACCTCCCCAGATAATTCTAAGGTATGGCTAGCATTGAGAAATACTGCCTAAAGACTCCAGTATATTTCTTGGAGGAAAATAGTTCCCCAACACCGCCATTCTAAGTAGCTGTGTCATAGAGGAGGTTAAGAATGTCAAATCTGGGCACCCGGGATGGCTCAGCAGTTTAGCACCACCTTCAGCACAGGGCGTGATCCTGGAGTTCCAGGATGGAGTCCCACTGAGGACTCCCTGCATGGAGACTGCTTCTCCCTCTGCCTATGTCTCTGCCTCTGTGTGTGTGTGTATCTCTTATGAATAAATAAAATCTTAAAAAAAGGAAAAGAAAAGACTTCATTGTGCTATAAGATGGTGAAGCTGAAAGCAGTTTGCTCACTGAACTTCTAGGGAGTGTTTCCTTTCACTTCCCATTTCATAGTGCAAAGTGAGGAAAACATGTCCCTCTCTCCATTGTGCATTGTTTTTGAGTAGAGTGCTCTATGGATGTAGAGATTAGATTAGATAAAGCTAGGTTAATAATGTTATGTTAAAAAAAAAATAATAATGTTATGTTAACCTTCTTTAAAAAAGCCTTGTTGGGATCCCTGGGTGGCGCAGCGGTTTGGCGCCTGCCTTTGGCCCAGGGCGCGATCCTGGAGACCTGGGATCGAATCCCACATCGGGCTCCCTGTGCATGGAGCCTGCTTCTCCCTCTGCCTGTGTCTCTGCGCCTCTCTCTCTCTCTGTGACTATCATAAATAAATAAAAATTAAAAAAAAATTAAAAAAAAAAATTAAAAAAAAAAAAAAAGCCTTGTTGGTGATTTTCTGATGAGTTGTTCCACCATTGTTGTCCACCAATAGCATTGGTGTTGTCCACCAATAGTATTCATATGCTACTGAAATCTCCAACTATTATTGTTTAATTGTTTTTTCCCCTTTAATTGTGTCAGAGTTTACTTCTTATATTTTGAGGTTCTGTTATTAGGTGCATATATGTTCACAATTGTTATAGCTTCCTATGAATTGATCTGTTCATCATTATAAAATGTCCTTCTTTGCTTCTAGTAAAATTTTGTCTTAAAGTCTTTTAAGACTTTTTGCCTGATAGGATAGCCACTCCAGCTCTCTATAGTTACCGTTTGCATGACATATCTTTCCCCATTCTTTTCCTTTCAACCTATGTTATGAGTCTTCTAAAGAATGTTTCTTAGATATCACTTAGATATCATGTAGTTGCATCTTTTCATTTTTTTTTTAATTTTTATTTATTTATGATAGTTAGAGAGAGAGAGGGAGGCAGAGACACAGGCAGAGGGAGAAGCAGGCTCCATGCACCAGGAGCCCGATGTGGGATTCGATCCCGGGTCTCCGGGATCACGCCCTGGGCCAAAGGCAGGCGCCAAACCGCTGCGCCACCCAGGGATCCCGCATCTTTTCATTTTTTATTAAGATTCATTTATATGAGAGATGGAGAGAAAGTGTGAGGGGTAAGAGGCAGAGGGAGAGGGGAGAGAGAGAGAATCTCAAGCAGACTCAGTGCTGAGCATGGAGCCTGACATGGGGCTTGATCCTGTGTTCCTGAGATCATGACCTGAGCCAAAATCAAGAGTCAGGCCCTTAGCTGGCTGAGCCACCCAGGTGCCCCAGCAGATGTTTCTTTAAAAAAAAAATAATAATAATCCAAGGTCCCTGGGTGGCTCAGTCAGTTAAATGTCTACCTTCAACTCAGATCATGATCCTGGGGTCCTGGGATTGAGCCCTGTGATGGGCGCCCTGCTCAGCAGGAAGTCTGCTTCTCTCCCTTTCCCTCTGCCCCTCCCCCCTAACTCGTGCTCTCTCTCAAATAAATAAAATCTTTTTAAAAACCCAGTTGACAATCTCTGCCTTTTTTTTTTAAAGATCTTATTTATTTATTTATTTATTTATTTATTTATTTATTTGAGATAGTGTGTGTGCAGGCACACCCAAGGGGAGGGTAGAAGGAGGGAATCTCAAGCAGACTCCATACTGAGCACAGAGCCCCTCGTGGGGCTCCACACAGGGCTGGATCTCAAAACCCTGAGATCATGATCTGAGCCAAAACCAAGAGTCAAACACTTAACTGACTGAGTCACCAGGCGCCCCAATAATCTCTTCTCTACCTTTTGATTGAAGTGTTTAATAAAGTTGATGTGAAATGCTGGGGTCTGGGAGCAGACCCCAGTCAAGAGAGAATTCTTGAGCTGTCTTTGGTACAAAAAGGGTAGTATTATTATTATTGTTGTTATTATTTTTAAGGTTTTATTTATTTATTCACGAGAGACACAGAGAGAGAGGCAAGACATAGGCAGAGGGAAAAGAAGCTCCACGCAGGGAGCCCAATGTGGGACTCGATCCTGGGACTCCAGGATCACGCCCTGAGCTGAAGGCAGACACCCAACCGCTGAGCCACTCAGGCATCCCAAGGTTTTATTAAAGCACAGGTATAGGACCCGTGGACAGAAAGAGCTGCACTGGGGTCATGAGGAGTGGCCCATTATATACTTTCAAATTGGAAGGGGGTTAGGGATAGTGTAAGTCTCTAAAAAATTTAGAAGCAAAGTTTCCAGCATCTTGAGGGGCTACCTATTGTTAGGAAAGGGTCATTTATTACCATCTAACAAAGCCTTAGTCATCAGGCCCTTCAGGTGTACTACCAGTGGGCCATATGCTTGGGGGATGGTGATTGCTAACATATATCTTGGGAGGTAGAGATAAAGGAAGTTTCCAAAGCGATTTTTATATGTTAAAGAAGACTTACAGGATCCTGGAGGTCAAGTTAATATTAAGGTAAGGTTGCTTTTTGCCTTTAGCAAAGTATTAACATTTAGGCAGTTGAGTTCCTGGAGGAAAGTCATCCTGCCTGTGTTAAGTACTTGTTAATGGGCTGCAAAGGAAATTTACTTTTTCCCTATATTTCTACATTCTTTAGCCTTTGTTTTCACATCAAAGTCACATTTATTATTTTATTGATGTGGTTGGATTTACATCTGCCATTTTGCTGTTTGTTTTCTATGTAGCTCATATATTTTTTGTTCCTCCTTTACCACCTTCTTTTGTATTACATAGCTATTTATTAGCATACTACTTTAATTCCTTTGTTGATTTTCACTTAGTAGTTGCCCTAGAGATTGCAGTATGCATACTGATTTTTCACAATCTACTTCAGATGAACACTACTCCATGACAGTGCCATTCTTTCCTTCCTCCTCTGTGCAATAATTGTCACATACATATAAAATAAACCCAACAATTCAATATTTTAGTTATTTCTCCTCCCCCTTAGGATCCACTGATAGATCTAGAATTTCTGTATTAAAAGACCTACACATTTTTATGGCTGAGTCTATATTAACAAACTGAACATCCATCCTTTATATAAGAACAACAATCACCACCACGTATTTCTGATAGTGCTTTGTAGGCTCCAAAGTTGTTTTGTATCTGTTATGTCATTTGATATTTACAGCAGTCTTTTGAGTCCAGGAGTGTGTCCCCTTTTGCCAGGAAAACAGGCTTGGTGACTTCCCGGACGTGACAAAATGAGACTCTGGCAGAGCTGAACTGAGAAAGCAGATTTAACTGCACTGTTTTCTCTCTGGCTCTGTGGCTGCCTCTCCTTCCTCCCCAGGCCTGCAGAGACTGAGTTCCTCTCTCCCCACCCCCAGGACCTGCCAGAGCAGCCTTACCTGCAGCCCCCACTCAGCATCCTGGTAATTGAGCGCCGGGCCTTTGGCCGTACAGTGTTTGTCGGGTCCCACATTGTCTCCCACATGCTGCGATTCATACTCCGGGGTCATGAGGATCCCCCCGAGAAAGAAGGGGAAGAGGAGGAAACAGGGAACCTAGTGCTTAAGGGACCACAAGGTAAGGGGCCTTCCCTTTAGGGACCACCCGACAGAAGCCCCTCTGGTTCCTGGTGGAGATGGCTACAGGGGACCCTTCTGTGGGGCATGGAATCTGACTCATACTCACCTGATCTCCTCCTGGTGTCATTTCCCCTCTTCCAGGACAGAAGACCCCGGATCCCTTCTTGGCTGAAGTGGGGATGCCCAGACGGCTCCTGAAGGTGATGGGATATCAAAGATGGATGGAGAAGGGCAGGCGAGGCTTAGGGTGGTGCTGGGTTAGGGGCACTGAGTTCTCTCTCCCTCAGGCTCCTCTGAAGAAGCTCCCCCTGGGAAGCCTCCTAAACCAAGGCCCTGAACTGGAGGAGGATATCCCAGATCCTGAAGAGCTTGACTGGTGGTCCAAGTACTATGCATCGCTGCAGGAGCTCCAGGGGCAGGTGGGGGCAGAGGCGGGTTCCAGGCTGCAGCTGGAACTAGAGGAGGATAAATGGGAAGAAAAAGGATCTCATGAAATGTGGAGCCCTAAAGTTTTTCAGAGCTCTTCATTAGACATTTTTTCTCATCTTCATAACAGTTTTGGAAGCTGAAAATTACTAACTCTACTATCTACAGCTGTGCTGTCAGAAATATGTGAGCCACCCACTTTTGAGGTAGCCCAAAGTCAAAGGAGAGAGGTGAAATTGATCTTAGTAATACATTTTGTTTAATCTAATATATCTAAAATATCATACCAACAAGGAACCATTATAAAAAATAATAATGAGATATTTGACATTCTTATTTTATACTGAGTCTTTATTTTATTTTTTTTAAGATTTTATTTATTTATTCATGAGAGACAGAGAGAGAGAGAGGCAGAGACACAGGCAGAGGGAGAGGCAGGCTCCCTGCAGGGAGCCTGATGTGGGACTCGATCATAGGTCTCCAGGATCACACCCTGGGCTGAAGGCAGCGATAAACCACTGAGCCACTGGGGCTGCCCTATACTGAGTCTTTAAAATCTGGTGTGTAGGGATCCCTGGGTGGCGCAGCGGTTTGGCGTCTGCCTTTGGCCCAGGGCGCGATCCTGGAGACCCAGGATTGAATCCCACGTCTGGCTCCCGGTGCATGGAGCCTGCTTCTCCCTCTGCCTGTGTCTCTGCCTCTCTCTCTCTCTCTGTGTGACTATCATGAATAAACAAAAATTAAAATCTGGTGTGTATTTTACACTTACAGCACATCTCAATTCAAGTGCTCACTAGACACATGTAGCTGGGGGTTACTGTCTTGGGCAGCAGAGGACTAGACAAACTGAAACTTTGAAAATGCAAGTGGTTCACACAGTTGGACCTTGAACTAAGGTTTCTCAACTCCCTATCCTGGAAAAGGGGCAGATTAAAGAGGTGAAGGGAGTGGATGAATCTCTCACTTGCCCTTTGATTTCAGACCAACTTGGAGGAGGATGAAATGGATGATTCTGGAGAGTCAGGTAGGAGATTTCGCTTTCTTGCTCCTGCTCTTTCTCCCTCCTTCCTCTGACACCAGTATTTCTAAGTGTGGCATTTCTGCTATTCCCAGATGGAGTCAACCTCATTTCTGGGGATGGGGAGGCCCAAGACCAGGGTCAGGGTGAGGCTGAAGTCAAAGGAGTCAAAGGCTCCGTGTCCCAGAAGAAAGCACTCGCCACTTTGAAGGTGAGTGGGTGGTTGTGAGAGGCCACTGTGCTAGGATTTGAACATTAGCCTGTCACCGAGGCCCTTGCCTTTCAGATCTACAACGGTACCCTGGAGGAAGAGTTTAACTACTTTGAAGACTGGTTGAATGTGTTTCCCCTGTACCGAGGGCAAGGCGGCCAGGATGGAGATGGAGAGAAAGAAGGGTCTGGGCACCTTGTAGGCAAGTTCAAGGTATGTTTGGAGAAAGAAGGGTGGCCAAGGAGTACAGGTAGGGATGCAGAAGGAAGACTGTCTTTCCAGGGACTTTTTTTTTTTTGTCTTCCCACCAATCCAGGGCTCCTTCCTTATTTACCCTGAATCAGAGGCAGTGTCATTCTCTGAGCCCAAGATCTCCCGGGGTGTCCCACAGAACCGGCCCATCAAGCTCCTGGTCAGAGTATATGTGGTAAAAGTAAGTACCCATCACCCCAGCATGCCCCCAGCTCCAGCAAAGGTAATGTAAATAAAAGATACTAACTGAAGGATTTGGAAGGGACCTCCGGGAACAGAGTTCACCTTCTTCATTTTTCAGTTGGGGAATCTTAGGCACAAGTTAAGAGACTCCCCAGGGTTGCAGAGCTTGTTTGTGGCACCACCTGGATGTAGAACTTATGTCTTCTGGCTCCTTTGCATGGTTCCACACCATTAGTTTGTAGAATGGGGAGCATAACTCCAAGGAGAGCGCAGCTCTGAATCTCAAGGTTCACAATGGCTTGTTATCAGATACCTTCATACAGATCCTTGTCTTGCAGTAGTTTTCAGACAGCACTCAGCAGGGCCCTGAAGTTTCCTGAAAGGCATCTCAGGGAATGAGAGGAGTGAGTGGGTAGCTCTGCCCCCTTCGATCCCAGCACCAGAATAGATCCCGTGCTTTTATCTGGTTTAAATATAAGGATTCTAAGACAGAATTTAAAGAAATGTTCCATGGCACATCCTAGTGCATAATTCGATAGTAGGAGTCATCTTGATCTTCTGCTTCTAGCAGTGTCGCAGACTAGATGGTCTGAAATAACCTCCTGAGGTAATATATTAGAACTGCTTAATAAACAATCTTTTTTTTTTTAATTTTTATTTACTTATGATAGGCACACAGTGAGAGAGAGAGAGGCAGAGACACAGGCAGAGGGAGAAGCAGGCTCCATGCACCAGGAGCCCGACGTGGGATTCGATCCTGGGTCTCCAGGATCGCGCCCTGGGCCAAAGGCAGGCGCTAAACCGCTGCGCCACCCAGGGATCCCTTGATAAACAATCTTAAATGGATGCTAAACTTATGAGAATGGGAATTCCCAATGGGCATAGGATGAAGAGGCAGCAGGAATCCCAGTCTCTGAAGTGCAGGTTGTCTTGAGAGGTTTGTCCATACCTATCAATACATACCTCCATGTAAGAAAGAAGAAAATACAAGAAAATACATGTTTGCTCCTTTGTGTACAAGAAATACAGGAAAGAGGAACTGAACTAAGGATACTGGTTACCTAAAGAGCGTGAATGGCAAAAGGTTGGAAACAAAGGGAGAACAGGATTGGACTGGCATTCCCATAGTATAGTGTCTACCAGAAGCCAAGCCTGGACACTGAGCCCTGGGATCTAATAACCTATCTAAGATGGGAGCCACAACCAAGACCCCTGCATGAAGCAGCACCCAGGAAGGGCTTTGCTTTTAGTGACAGGTGGGCTGGAGAAGTTGACACACTAGGAGAAGAGCCTGTTAGGTAAACGATCTGTTTCAGCTTCTGCTCCAACTGGGGGAAATAGAAAACAATGTCTTCCCCAAGAATTTATAATTAGAGTTTTGCTCTCACATTGGTTTAAGACTTAAATTTATATTATCTGCGCAGTCCAGAAAACTCAAAGATGAGGAACTGGCTCAAAATGGTCCCAAGATTTCCCCAGCTTCATAGATTTAGATGACCAGGTTTGGGCTCACAACCCCAAATTAAAAAAATAATAATAAGAAGAAAACTATCAGGAAACATTGTCAGAAAAATAAAAAAAAGGAAACATTGTCAGAAAAACAACACAAAGGAGAATGAAACTTGTAAGGGCTTGCTTGGGATGTTAGAATTTTCAAGTATTAGCAATGGAAACCAACTACCTAACATATTTTACAAGCAGAAAACAAAAGGCTTTCAAAAGTGACTGGGAAGTTTTGAAATAGTAAAATTGAATTCTGAAGATGGAAGGCCATTAAACATAAAATTTGATTAAATGTCCATATGGGGCAGCCCCGGTGGCGCAGCGGTTTGGCGCCGCCTGCAGCCTGGGGTATGATCCTGGAGACCTGGGATGGAGTCCCACGTCGGGCTCCCTGCATGGAGCCTGCTTCTCCCTCTGCCTGTGTCTCTGCCTCTCTCTCTCTGTGTCTATGAATAAATAAATAAAATCTTTAAAAAAAATAAATGTCCATATGTAGCAGAACAGTTGAATAAACTGTGGCATGTCCACACAAGAGAGTACTATGCAGCTGGAACAAAGAATGAGGAAGACTACAAATGGAGTGATTTCCAGGACAGTATAAAGCGGAGAAAGCAAAGTACAAGAGTCCCTATAGTGTGCTACTCTCCATGTAAGAAAGAAGAAAATACATGTTTGCTCCTTTGTGTACCAGAAATACAGGAAAGAGGAACTGAACTAAGGATACTGGTTACCTAAAGAGTGTGAATGGCAAAGGGGTGGAAACAAAGGGAGAATGGGATCGGGCTAGCATTCTCATAGTGTAGTATCTACCAGAAGCCAAGCACGAGGCTAAGAGCTGCTACCCTGGAATTAACAAGCCAATTCTAAAATATCTATGGAATGGGATGCCTGGCTAGCTCATCCAGTAGAGCATATGACTCGATCTCGGGATCATGAGTTGGAGCCCCACTTTGAGCAGAGAGATTACTAAAAAATATTGTTAATAAAATAACTATAAAAGGACAAATGCCCAAAATTGCCAACACAATTTTGAAGAACAATGTAGGAAGACAATTATTATAAAGCTCTAGTAATTAAGACAGTGTGGTTTTGGCATAGGGATTGATAAATAGGCTAATGGGTCAGGGTAGAGATTTAACAAAACATACCCAGACATGGATGGAAGCTTATACCAGAGTTGGCAGTGCTGATCAGTGGGAGGAAAATGGGACTACTCTATGACTGCTCCCATGAAAGCTGATTATCCATGTGGAAAAAAAGAAAACTAGACTCCTAATATACAGCATCCACAAAAAAATCCAGTTAAATATTTGATTATGGAAAGCAAAACTGTAAGGAAATGTCAAAATATTTTTGTGATCTTGGGTGGCAGGAGATTTTCTTAATACATAAATGAATACGAAATGTAAATTAGGAAGCACATGATATATGTGACTACATTCGGATTCACTTCTGAGCATCCATAAACACTTTCAAATAAGTGATGGGACCAGCTACAGGCTGGGGGCAAGGTGTCTACTTGATGCATAATCAATAAAGGGTTAGTGTCTACAATACATAAATAACTTCCACAAACCCATAAGATGCAGAAAAACAATTTGGGAAAGAACATGAAAAGGCAATTGATTGAAGAAGAAACCCCAAGGCCAATATGCATTAAAAAAAAAAAAAAAATCCTAGGGCAGCCCCGGTGGCGCAGCAGTTTAGTGCCGCCTGCAGCCTGGGGTGTGATCCTGGAGACTCGTCGGGCTTCCTGCATGGAGCCTGCTTCTCTCTCTGCCTGTGTCTCTGCCAGGGCCACACAGGGAAGTCTGAAGGAGAACGCAAGGGCCAAAGCCTCTATTGTGGTTTCTGCAGAAAAAGTAAGACAAGACAGGGTAAGCAGGCTTAGGATTGGTTTGTGTGAATAATTCCAGCATGCTTTTTGGTACAGGGACTGTCTCTCTGTCTCTAGTCTGGCACCTGGCTCTGAGATGATTAGGGCAGAGGAATGTTCCTAGAATGAAGGGCCAAATGAGGAGATGGTTCAGAGCATGGGCTCTGGATTGGTTGGTTTCCTTATGAAAGGTGTCCTGGGCAGTGAGTTGTCATACACAAGGTGAATAAACACATGCAATGATGCTCAATATGCCTAGTCATCAGGGAAATGCAAATTAAAACCACATTGAGCTACAACTTTGCACACACTAGAATGACTAAAATTAAAAAGATTGACAGTACCAAGTGTTGACAAAGATGTGGAGCAACTGGAATGCTCATACACTGCAGATAGGAGTGTGAAAAACACTAAAAATATATTACTGTATATAAATAATACTTCAAACATTTATGTATGTTATACATTTACTAAATTGTGTAGTTATCAAAACAGAAAAGTTTAATACATAAAGTTAAAAAACATGCAAAATGGTGCTATGCATTGCTTAGGGATATGTGTACATGTAGTAAAAGTATATTTACTTTTTCTGTGTGTGTGAATCCTAAACCTCAAGTAAAGAGTTCTGGCTACTTCAGGGATGAAAAAAGAATTAAATCAGGTAAGGGGATTCCATTTGTTGGTAGTGTTTTATTTCTTAAGCTGGGCACATGCTCATTGTATTACTTTTTTATATTAAAATATCTTTATCATTGTAAAAAGTAAAAAATACAGAAAGTTATGATTTGAATATTAAAGTCCTATACATCTTTCTTTAAAAAAAGAAAGATCTTATGGGGCACCAGGATGGGTCAGTCAGTTAAGCATCTGACTTAAGCTCAGGTCATGATCTCAGGGTCCTGGGATCGAGCCCCAAATCAGGCTCCCTGCTCAGTGGGGAGCCTGCTTATCCCTCTGCCTGCTGCTCTGCCTGCTTGTGCTCTCTCTCTCTAAAATAATTTAAATTTTTAAAAAATTATTTATTTGACAGAGAGAGGGAGAGAGAGAACACAAGTGTAGGGAGGAATGGAGGGAGAGGGAGAAGCAGACTCTTCGTTGAGCAGGGAGCTTGACTCAGGACTCGATTCCAGGACCCGGGGATCATGACCTGAGCCGAAGGCAGATGCCTGACTGAGCCACCCAGATGCCTCCCTATGCATCTTTTTACATATTATCTGTTTCATTATATTTTTCATTATAGCATTTGTATGTCTTAAACATTTCATAATATACTTAAAAGAAAATAAAAGTCATCTTGTCCAACCCCTCAGTTAATTCCTCATGGTGGGAGATCTCTGTGGTAACTCACTGCTTTCACTTAATCCGTGATTTGGTCCCGCGAGGGTAACCCTGGGTTAGGACAGTGACACTTCTCTCAGCCCCACCCCATACTGTCCCCCTAGGCTACCAACCTGGCTCCTGCGGACCCCAACGGCAAGGCAGACCCTTACGTGGTGGTGAGTGCTGGCCGGGAGCGGCAGGACACCAAGGAGCGCTACATCCCCAAGCAACTGAACCCCATCTTTGGAGAGTGAGGCTGGGCCCTGGGCTTGGGAATGGGAGCACCTTTACCATCTGACCCTGTGGCCCCAGGGCTCCCACTCAGGCATCTGGTGTGGTGATGGTGAGGGAGTGGACAGAGGCTGCTCCAGGCTGCCCTGGAGCCCCTGTCCCCACAAGACCATCTCCTAGGGCATGGAGATGACCTCAGCCATTCTCTCTCCCGGCCAGGGTCCTGGAGCTCAGCATCTCTCTCCCTGCTGAGCCAGAGCTGACCGTGGCTGTGTTTGATCATGACCTTGTGGGTTCTGACGACCTCATCGGAGAGACCCACATTGACCTGGAAAACCGATTCTATAGCCACCACAGGGCGAACTGTGGGCTGGCCTCCCAGTATGACGTGTGAGTCCTACAGGCCCTCAGGAGCCATTCTGAGTCTGACCAAAGACATTCAAGTTTACCTTCCCATTGGTATGTGCAGATCCTTTGGTTTCATAGAAGGGGACCTCCCCATGACCAAGACCTTATAGCATAGTAGTCAAGACCTGGGCTTGGGATTTGGCATCTTATAAGTCACTTGATCTCTCTAAGCCTCAGTTTCCTCAGCTGCAAAATGGAGGTAATATCACTGCCTCCCCCATTGGAACATGTGGCACACATCTTTGATTTTCATGGTTACCATAAGCGAGGATTAATCTGCCTTGCATCGGAGTTAAACCTGGATCACGTGTCCTCAAGGGTCCCCATCCCTGCCCCACCTGAGGCATTTTTCCCTTTCTGTGCACAGGGATGGGTACAATGCCTGGCGTGATGCATTCCGGCCTTCACAGATTCTGGCAGGGCTGTGCCAACGCTGTGGCCTCCCCGGCCCTGAATACAGAGCCGGGGCTGTCAAGGTGGGCAGCAAAGTCTTTCTGACACCGCCTGAGACTCTACCCCCAGGTACCAGCCCCCCTCTGCAGGACAACCCACAGGGAGCAAACTGGCTAAGCAAGGTACAGGGGGCTCCTGGTGCCCGCTCTA
This sequence comes from Canis aureus, assembly GCF_053574225.1. Lineage (NCBI taxonomy): Eukaryota > Metazoa > Chordata > Mammalia > Carnivora > Canidae > Canis > Canis aureus. Next base: position 30,015,340 of record NC_135636.1, on the reverse strand, counting down.
GTGTGTCCCCAAAAGAGCCTGCCTCCTTCCACCAGCAGAGGAGGTGAGTTTGGCTAAGGATGAGGTCCTTGGATGGTGGGGAGAAAATGGTCTTTGTTGGTGAGCACGATCCTCAAAGAGTTGAAGTAGATCCCTCAGAGGCTAATCAAGCTTCTAGGACATAGGGTGGCCCATGAGGGTGGGTCCCATATGACAAAATGTGGCTGTAGAACTGAGCTCCTGCCTCACAAATGGCTGGTGGTATGTCTCTAAACAGAGTCTGTGCAAAGCCATGGCCCCTTCAATCCCACTGTCCCTCGACTGCTGGCTTTTCACTGGCAAAGGTTGTCAGAGAAACATCTCCCCACGTTCTGTGCCTTGTGGACTTGCCCTTCCAGCCCATGGGCTTTGTCCAAAACAGTAGCTGCCTCGGCTTTGCACTTCTGTTGTGGGGTGAGGGAGGAAGGCAGGAGAGTTGGGAAATGTGCAGAACCCAAGCTCGTACCCCTCTTGTTTCAGGTAGGGGGGCCCCCAAGGTGACAAGTGACGTCCCCGAGGAGGCACAGGCATTGCTGGTGCTGCGGCACTGGCAAGAGATGCCAGAGCTTGGGATCCAGCTGGTGCCTGAGCACGTGGAAACTCGGCCCCTCTACCATCCCCGCAGCCCAGGGCTGCTGCAGGTGAGGGAGGGCTCAGCACCCAACCCCAGAACCCCAGGACTCCCACCTGCTCCTGGACCCTGGGCCCTCAGGGTGCCCCTCCCCCAAGACCTCTACCTACCTGGTTACTACCCTGCCACTTCTGATTCTGGATTCCATACCTCCACCTGTGATTTTGTTCCTGCTGGATCCCCACCCCTGGGCCACCAAGGCTCAGACCTGGAGACCCAATCTGACCTCAACCCCAGGTCCCTAGGATCTGGACCTTGGGAACACCAGATCTTACTTTTTTTTTTTTTTTTTAATTTTTTTTATTTATTTATGATAATCACAGAGAGAGAGAGGTGAGAGAGAGAGAGAGGCAGAGACATAGGCAGAGGGAGAAGCAGGCTCCATGCACCGGGAGCCCGACGTGGGATTCGATCCCGGGTGTCCAGGATCGCGCCCTGGGCCAAAGGCAGGCGCTAAACCACTGCGCCACCCAGGGATCCCTGGAGATCTTACTTTTGATCTCAACCTCCCACTCAGGGCCTTATCCTTAACCTAACCTCAGCACTGGAACCCCCGCTTCAGACTCTACCTTCACCCTCATCCCCCAGGACCTGCCTGACTATGCTATTCTGGCCCCAGCTCTGCCCCCTAGTCCCCCCGCCACCGCCAAGTCACCGCCTCTGGCCACAGGGCTATCACAGGTGTGTCCCAGTAGGACCCTTCAGCCTGGTCCTATATTCCCAGGGATCCCTCCACATGTGGATTGACATCTTCCCCCGCGATGTGCCTACCCCACCCCCAGTTGACATCAAGCCTCGGCAGCCAATCAGGTGAGTTCTGACCCTCCTCCCCAGATGGGGGGCGGGCGGGGGTGGGGGTGGCTCCAGTGAAGCAGGCAGAGGCTGCTGCCTCAGGCTTTTCAGTTAGGTGAGCCATTAAATTCGCTTTCTTCTCATAAACCCTTGTGAGTAGAGTGTCTGGCACTTACAACCAAAAGAGTTTAAATACCAGCAAATGCCCTTCGGACTTGAGCTAGTCTGAGTGGAGTTCCGTGGAGGGTTATGCACCTCAGATGTCAGCAGTCTGTCACTTTCTATCTCTGGGCTCTGCTTTCCTTGGTGTTACTCTCAGGGACGTTTGCAGTCTGGGGACCAGGGGGCTGCTAACAGTGGCAGGCTTCCACCTTACCAACTCGACTACTTGAGCAGAAAAATAAACACTTCTTCACCAGTAAGAGCAAAAGTCTCGGGACCCTCATTGGATCAGCTTGCATCAAACGCTGAGCCTTAACCAATCCTTGTGGCCAGGGCGCTGTAATACGCTGATGGGTAGTCCTGGGTGATGTCCTAGGTGATATACCCGCCTCTACCTGGCTCCAGAGGAATCTCCCAGATTGACAGCGTGGGGGTGAGGGTGGAGGGCTCAGCAACAGAGAATCGTGGTGCTGTCAACAAATGGAGGGAAATGGATGCTGGGCAAGAGAAAACAACAGCTAGCCAGGAAAACCTGTGACAGCCAAGGACAGGGCTACTGGGGTAGGATCAGGAAAGCTGGAGCCCGTCCTGCCCCTCAGGGACTGCACACTCTTATTTCCACTTTGTCTCTCTCCCTCTCCCATTTGTTGCTGCAGACTGGCTTCCTCTGTTCTGTACCCTACAACTTCAGTCTGCATGGCATCCTGGCTTGTGGTGGCTCCAACCAACTTTGTATCTGATGTTACCCAACCTTTCAGGATCCTGATTCCAAATTTATGGGAGAAACTTGTTGGCCCACTTTTGGTCAGTAGACCATTCCTGGTGCCTTCTGCTTGGTGGGGGTGATCAGTGATGCCAGAGCTGTCCCTTTACATACCCAGCCGCCCTGATCACCCAGCTGGGCACATAGAGGCACTTGGTGAATTTCAAGGCCGTGGCCTAGGTCCTTCCTGCAGCCCCTCTCAGGACCCTCTCAAGAGTCTGAAAACTCTCTTCCAATACATTCCCCAGCTATGAGCTCAGAGTCATCATCTGGAACACAGAGGATGTCGTTTTGGATGATGTGAACCCACTCACTGGAGAGATGTCCAGCGACATCTATGTGAGGAGGTGAGCCTGTTGGCCGGGCCAGCAAACGGCTGTGTCTTAAGGTGCAATTGCAGTCAGGGGCTCGGGCTTTGGGCCAAGCCAGAGCCTTGTCCTCTAGGCCCACGCTGGTGCCAGGTGGGAAAGGGCCCAGCCCAGTGGTCGGGGGGCTAGATGGGTGAGAGCTGGGTTCTGGGTTTGGCTCCCGTGCCGAGGCCCACCCCTCCGCCTGCACCTCTCCCCTGGCTGCAGCTGGGTGAAGGGGCTGGAGCATGATAAGCAGGAGACAGACGTTCACTTCAACTCTCTGACTGGGGAGGGAAATTTCAACTGGCGCTTTGTGTTCCGCTTCGACTACCTGCCCACGGAGCGGGAGGTGAGCGTTCAGCGCCGGCCTGGACCCTTCGCCCTGGAGGAGGCGGAGTTCCGGCAGCCAGCTGTGCTGGTCCTGCAGGTCTGGGACTATGACCGCATCTCTGCCAACGACTTCCTTGGTACTGCCTCACCTCCCTCCTACCCCGCCCGGCCCGTTTCTGCCCTCATTGCCCCTCTCCCCCTGGCCTTTGGTTTCCTGCTCTGGCCCAGCCCTGAATCCTGGGTTTCAGACCCTGCATCACTAATCTTTGCTCTCTGGCCTCATTCCTGAACTTATCCCTGAGTACAATGACGCCCATTCCCATGCAGAGTCCCCAACTCAAGCTTCTGATGTGATCCAAGCTCAGGTCACTTTGGATGATGATACACGGTCCCATCCTTGGCCCTGCTCCGCCAGGGTGTGATAACCTGCCCACGTGCGGGCTGTGCCGTGTGTGGCCCGCAGCTATGGCCTGACCGCCATAGGCTGGCTTCTCATGCCCCAGCACAGTCCTGATGTGCTGCCATCCCGCGAACCCCCCACCCTCCCAGGGCCCAGACACACACTGATCTCTTGCCTAACCGGGAGAGCTCTGGACTTGCAGGATCCCTGGAGCTGCAGCTGCCAGACATGGTGCGGGGGGCCCGGGGCCCTGAGCTCTGCTCTGTGCGGCTGGCCCGTGATGGGGCCAGGCCCAGGTGCAACCTCTTTCACTGCCGCCGCCTGCGGGGCTGGTGGCCTGTAGTGAAGCTGCGGGAGCCCGAGCAGCACGAGGAGCGGGAGCAACGGGAGGCTCAGGCTGGCAAGAGGAGGCAGAGGAAGAGGAGGGGCCGGCCAGAAGACTTGGCGTTCACAGACCCTGGAGGCAACGTCCACATCCTCACGGTGGGGGCAGGGCAGGTGCAGGGCAAGCGGTGCTGGGGGCTGGGCCTGACCCCACCTGAGAGCTGGGCCTCTGTTCCCCCTTTCTCTAGGGGAAGGTGGAGGCAGAGTTTGAGCTGCTGACCGTGGAGGAAGCTGAGAAGCGGCCAGTGGGGAAGGGGCGGAAGGAGCCCGAGCCCTTGGAGAAGCCCAAGTGAGGGGGCAGCGCGGAGGCCGGTAGAGCCTGAGAGGGAGGTGGGGCAGATGGGGGGCTTCCTCGTCATTCTGACACCACCTCTTCCCCCACAGCCGCCCTAAAACCTCCTTCAACTGGTTTGTGAACCCCCTGAAGACCTTCATCTTCTTCATCTGGCGCCGGTACTGGCGCATCCTGGTGCTGCTGCTGCTCCTGGCCCTGGTCGCGGTCTTCCTCCTCCTCGTCCTCTACACCATGCCTGGCCAGATCAGCCAGGTCATCTTCCGCCCTCTCCACCAGCCCTGACCCTAACTGATCCTGGACGCTCTTCCTGTGACTGCAGCCCCTCAAATCCCGCTTCCGGGGGCAGGGGGTCCTTCTCGCCAATACGAGCAGAGTTAAGTGCTTTCTTTGAATAAATTTGACCGTGCCTCCCCTCTGATGCCTGAACTCGGCTCTACGTGGTAATACAGGGGGCAGAAAACAGAGCTGTCCCTGGATGACCCGGGCTGAGGAGTCATCTAGAGATGGGAGGCTGCCACTCAGAAGAATGGGACCTGGCAGGGAGTTTAGGGCCGCGGAGTCCTGGCCACCAAGCTGTCATGCCCTCTGAGCAGCCCACCTGTTGCTCCCACTCCTGACAACGGCTGGGTCCCTTTCACTTAACTTGCTTATGGCTTCTACCATCCTGTGACAGCTAAGCACTTTCCATACTTCATTAGCTTGTTTATTCATCAACTCTGACAGCAGCCCTGTCAGCACACTTCTGGGTGCAAGTGATAGAAATCCCAACCCAAAATGGCTTAAGCAGAAAGGGATTTGGGGGGCTTGCAATTCCCAGGGTTTAACTGGCGACTTGTCATGGGATTCAAGCAATGTCCCTAGGACTGGTTCTCTGCCTCTGGGCTCAGCTCTGCTGTCCTCTGGGGGCCAGCTCATTTGTAGACAATCCGCCCCCTCAGGACTGTAGTATAGCGGCACCAACCTCATGTCTTCCCACATTCATATCCAGAAGCAAACTTTCCCAGTCCTGACACAGTCTGGCGTGCCCTGGCTCACTGTGGCCAGGGGGATGCGCTATGCTGACTGGGGGCCTCCCTGGAGCTTAGGGTGGGAAATCAAACCTCCTTCCCAATACAGAAGGTGAGAAGATAGGGAGGTGCCCAGGGGAAATTCGGGATACTGTTCACAAGTAGGAATGGTTTCCAGCTGACCAAAAAAACAAGACTCACTACAGCGGCAATACGATTTGCAATTTCTAGATGAGACCTGGCCAAGGCCACACAGCTCGTGAGTGATCACATCAGAGCCGGATCTCAGGCCGGTCTGCCTCTAGAGATGTTGCTCTCATCATCCCACTTTGCTTCCTGTCTTCTCTATTCCTGCTTCCAGTATCTTACCCAGACACTCCCTGAGAAAGGACTGAATGAACTGACCAGCTGGCAACATCCTTGCTTCCCTGGGCTGCAGCATGGTCGGGGTCTTGGGCCTGGTTCTGCACACGTATTCGGGGCTGTAAAGGGAAACCCTGAGGAGACCCAGAGCTGGGGGTCTGATGCCAGCCCGGCTCCACAGTGGCCATTGCTCCCATCTCTCCAAGTTTTTAGTTCTGCCTCCACCTAGGAGACTCAACCCAACCTGGCTGGACCCCTCTCAGTAGACTGAGCCCAGGGTAGCAGGGAGAAGCCCCGGCTTTAGCCCTCACTGAAGAGGTGACAAGCCCCAGCCTGCACCCAGGGCCCTAGTACCACTGGGGTCAGCCACTCATGATCCTGAGGGCCATAGTGGCTCCAGGAAGCTCATACGGGAAAGGTCCATCTCAGCCCTGGAGCTGGACCCAAAAGGCCCAAAGACCAGCGCAGAGGAGGGACTGAGGACAGGGCTGTGGGGTAGACATCCGTCAGGTTTGAATAAAGCCCTATTAGCCAGGGGATGTCTATGTGGGGCTCCCAGAGAGCATCTGGCCTGATCTGTCAGTCCTGACTGCTTTCAGTAAGTGGCTGAATGAGGGGTTGTTTCTAGGCTCTGGTCAGATACAAGAAGCACACGGAGACCAGTGAGTACTATCACAATTAATAGATTTATCAACCTGGGCTCAGAACGACGGAGTGGGGGTGCGTGGGGACGAGGCTGGGAAATGACCAAAGGGCCAAAGAGAAACAGGAGAAGGCAACAACAGAGGGGGAAGGAGACAACTACGTTGTCTTCCCGAGATCAATTTTCTTCTGGATGGCTCGAGCTGAGTGGTAGATGAGCGAATCGATGAGTCCAGCCACTGGGGAGAGAGATAGAGGCTGGCACTCACCCAACACGTGGCTGGACCCCAGAGCCTCCTCACCTAACCAGCTAGGCCAGCATCTCCCCTTGGCTGCTGAGGTGCCCCTCCTTCCCCTCTGCCACAACTCCAGCAGGAAGCCCAGGCTTTATCTTCTCTGCCACACCCCAGCCCCAGCCCCAGCCAGCCTAGAGCTTCTGACCTGTGAACATGCCCCCGACGATGGCGCACACGCCCGTCAGGAAGTGTGTGAAGGACCTGGTGGAGGGACAGGGTGGGTGCCAGGGGCGGGTGTTAACAGGTACCCCTCCTCCCTGAAGCCCCAGGCCCCTCTCCGTCACCCCTGCCCTCACCTGTGCTTCTCTGTCAGCTTCACCATCATGGGTGACAGCTCATAGAGCACAAAGACTCCAGGAAGCCCCTGGTCACCCATCAGCCCATTGGCGACCTTCTCATGTCTGGTCACAGAGAACTGATTTGTCCTCAGCACCTGGGACAGGAAGGGAGTCAGGGCCAGGGCTGAGTCTGTGACCTGGCTCCCAAGTCCCCCAGCCCTATGCCTGTTCCTGCCCCTCATGTGTGGTGCCTGCACTGTGTGGGAGGGAAAACAAGGCCCCGGTTGCTAGTGAACACCTCAAGGCTTAGGGACCCCCCAGACACTCTCTCAGCCAGCCTCACCATCTCAGCTTCTCCTTGGTCACCAGCTCTTTACAGTTTACCAATCCCAGCTACATGCAGAGGGTTCTCTCAGCAGGGGTTCAGGGATGGGAAGCAACTCTCCAAGACCGCACACCACGAACTCCTGGCAAGGCCAGGCTTGACTTCCCGTCTGCCAAGATGCTGCTCCACCGGCCACAGTAGAAAGGGAAGGAGGGGACCCAGGAAGGGTGAGCTCCCAGCCCAGGCAGACCATGTGGACAGTGAGCACCAGAGGAATGGATGGAGGCAGTCTGGGCAAGTAGAAAGCACAAGTGCTCTCAAGCCTCCCGGGGCCTGCACTCTGGCTGTGGGGGTCCCATCACCTACTGCCCCTGCACGTCAGCTTGTCATCCATCAGCTGGGGAGAAGAGCAGCACCCCACTTCCCAGGTTGACAGGACTCAAGTGTTTGGCACCAGGAGGGATTTGGATACCCAAGCTCCTGCAGACTCACCTCTCCATCTACCTTCATGTACACCGTGGGCACCACCTTCACAAAGTACTGGAACATCATGGAGGCTGCAGGGAGAAGAGAGCACTGGGCATGAGTGCTGGACAGGGCTTTGGCAGCTGGGGGCCACCTTCCAGGCTGGTACCTTGGGGTGCGGTGACGTTGGTACGGTCCAGGGGGTTCACAATGCCTGGGTAGTCCTCCCCAAATGACAGGTGCCGGATATAGTGGGTCATGTTGATCTGCAAGCAACACCGACACGTGAGCCTCAAGCGCTCAAGGCCCCAACAGCCCTCACCCCATCGGAAGTTCTGTAGTGCAGCACCAGACAGGGGTACCTGGCTCTGGGGAGGGGGTGTGGGGAGATGGGGGAAGGAAGAAGAGGTCCTGCCTGGGAGATGTGACCAACACAGGCATCCCCACGCCCCACCGGGAACTCCTTTCTCCCAGAGTTCACAGCCTCTGGGCCTCCACAGTTTGAGGCTCCGGCTGCATCCAAACACAAGGCACATAAAGACTGGGCACGGACTCCGTATGGCAGGGGCCCACTTTGCCTGGGAGTCTCAGGCCAGGGAAGCCCAGCCTAGAAGTGCCCCAGATTTCCCAGCTCCGACTCCTGTCCTGCTCCAAACTTTATCAACCTCAGTCCTTAGAGGGATCTTTAAAAACCTGCAAATCTGATTATATCATGATCCTGGTTAAAGGGCCAACAGCTGGAAGCCAACAGCTTCCATCGCTCTCAGGAGGAAGACCGACTACTGCTTGACCAGAGTCCCCGCCAACCTCTCCAGCCTCACCCCCCACACCAGCCTGGGTGGGGTCTGAGAGGTGCTCCACTCTCTCCTGACTTTGCCAGGGGGTCTCTGCCCAGGACGCTCCTGTCCCCCATCCCCCACCTCTGGCCTGTGCAGATCTCAGTTCCTGACCCTCAGACCGATCCTCTGATAGAATACGGGATCTTTTTATCTGTGCCCCCTTCCCCAGTCATCCCCGTGGACACATGAAGCAGCAACCACTCCCACCCCATCCGCCTGCACGGCTTCTGGCTGGTACGTACGTTGTCGAGGCCGAAGCTCTGCAAATCATGGACTAGGAGAGAAGGGAGAATGTGTCACCGGGTGGAGCAGGACTGGCTTCCTGCCTCCCTCAGTGTCCTCGCTCGGGCCTCCTCACCCCTCCCTGAGTATGACTGCCCAGCTCCTCTTCGGCCCTTCATCCCCCCAGCCTGGCCCTGCTGAAGGGCAGCCCGTCAGGCCTGTCTTGGGCCTGTGTGCGAGTCCATGCCCTCCTCGGGCCTTAAGAACACAGACCCCATTTCCTTCCCAACATATACAGGGAGCCCTCTACGGGCATCTCCCAGGTTTCCACTCTCGCCCAGTCCCTGCTTGTACCTCAGGAGCCAAACCCTGCTGACTCTGGTCTCTCACTAAACACAGCTGATGGCCAATCACTGACAAGGCGAAGTGGGCCCTCAGAATGCTGTCCAAGCACTTTCCCTGGCCCCTTGGCCCCTACCCTCAGAGCCCTCAAAGGAAATGCCATGGGTACCCTGTACTGTCTATTCTAGAACAAGTGCTTCCTGTCCTCTGGTCCTGATCATTTCTGCTTCAAGGAACCCTACCTGAAAAGTAAGACCCCAATCCCAGGCCCGTCCAAACCTCCCCCCATCCTGGGAGGGTAGGGTGCCCCAGAAGCCGGGGCTTGGCCTCCCTGGCGGGGCAGGGCCACTTACTCTCCACAGCATGTACTGCAGCATGAGGTAGGGAAGGAGAGAGAGGGGAGGAAAAGAAAAAAGATTGAGAGCTTCACAATGAGAACTATGGAGTAAGAGACATGGTAGAAAGGAAGCCTGGAGTATTCCTGCCTCGGCAGCAGGGTGTGGAACCAGCCAACAAGCCTCCTCCTGGTCCCATCCCCAGGAGAACTCTTCCCTAGCCAGTGAATGCAGGAGCTCTTGAGGGCAGAAGTATGGTGGCCTGAGAAGAATAAAAGACTTAGAGCCAATAAGCCACTTTCCTAGCTGTGTTACCTTGGGCAAGCCACTTGCCCTCTCTGGGCTTCAGCGATCTCTACAAAGGGCTGTCCTGAGGACCAGGTAGGATCTAAGACGGAAAAGTACTTGGTGAACTTTATAATTCCTGCCTCCTCCTCCAAGCAACAAGGATGTCAGGATCTAGCTTCCAAACCTTCAATCTAGCCAGATTATCTGGCCTCAGGCAATCAGAGCTTTGTCTTTTAAACATCCTCCCAGGACACAGACCACCCCTTGCCCTGGGCTCCCTGACTCTGTCAGCAGCCCAGGTGGGGGAGCGGAGAGGCTGCTGGGGCCTGCCAGCCCACTGCCTCCTCCCGAGTGCCTCCAGGCCCCATGCCAACAGCTCCACAGTGACCATCTTCCCACAGTCCCTGTGAGACCACCCTTCTCGACCCCCTCCAGGCCCACCTCCCATCCCTGACCCACACTCTGCCTCACCGCACACACTGCCTTCCACACCAGCGGGGCTCTCCTATTACTCCTGCTCACTACAGCCCCTGGGCAGCTCAGGACTGCCGCTCATCTCTCACCCCTAGACTGCTGTCACACTGGCTCTGCAGGTCCCCTAACACCATCCCGACTCTCAGCCCTCCCATGGGCCCCACATCTCATCAGTGAAACCCCTATATTTTCAACCTCTACTCCTTACACTCACCTTGTCACCCCAACTGCAGCCTGGCCCTCTTCTCAGGGAAAGATCCTTTTCCCGGCAGCCTCCTCAGGGGTGACAAATTCTTCCCCACACTTACCCTCCTCCATGGCCTGAAGCGACGCCTTGCTCCTTAATATCACTTCCAGATCACTGTCCCTCGAGCTGCCCCCCAAATCCCCAGCTTTGCAGCTCGTGGCAAACTATACCAACTCTCCTTTCTCATTTTCATCACTTAAAGAGATCCACACAGAAGCACTTCTCCTTGGTGGCTCTAGCCTCTGGCCACAACTTTCTCCTCACAACCCCATCACCCTTCCCCACAATCTCCTCATCACCAGGCATCCTGCCTGTCCCAACTTCATTTGCCTTTCCTCCTGTCACCAGGTTTGGGCTTTCTACGCTTTTACAGCACTCCATTTTGTCTTCTTTTTCCTTCTCAAGGGTTTCACTCCAGCGACTGTCCCTCCCACTTGGAGCATGACTCTGGCTTTCTACGTAGTAGACTACTTCCATAGCATTTAATCTACGGTGACCTCACACATCTCCCTCAAGCCCAACATTTCCATCCAGCTCCAGCCCACTCACCTCCTTTTGGAGCGAACTCCACAGAAGAAAGGTGCTTACTCACCCACTCCAACTCCACAACCTGTCCCTCCTGAGCCACATAGCAGGTGCTCCCTATCACTCCATGAAAACTGCTGCCAAGGTCACAATGACCACTGTCCTGTCACACACCGAGTGGGCAACTCTTACTTGTCGTCCAGAAGCATCTGATCTGGGTTTGGAAACACCTCCATCTGAGGGCTTTCAGGACACCACCTCTTGGCTGGCATTCTCATCTGACCAGCGCTCCTACGGGTCTCAGCGGCTGCTCCCTCCCCATGCCCGCCTGCATCCTCTGACCTGCAGGCACACTGCTCAGTCCTTGGAGCTCTTCCTCTCCACCTACCCTCACCTCCAGGGCAACCTCATCCAGACAAGAGAGCAGCCTACCTCTGCAGTCAGGTCCCCTCATGTAGCACATCCTCAGAGCCCTAGGATGGCTCCGCGTCTCATGGAGGCTAAAAGTTCTTGGCCCTGGGGTGCCCTTCAGAGCACAGGGATGTGGCCCTGTTAGCTGGCTCACCTCATCACTGAGCACCAGCACCAGCTTGCTGTGCACCACCGCCCCCCCTTCTTTCTGTGCCTCCAACTTGCCAAGCCAGTTCCCAGCTCAGAGATTTGGATACATGACAGCACACTCCTACCATCCCCTAGAGCCCCTCGCCTCCGTCCTCTTTACCCTGCCTTCCTTTGGTTCATAGTACTTAATAGCACCTGAGAGTCCATATATTTCACACACTTGTTTTCAGTCTGTTTCTTTACTAGAATGTTGAGGACCAGGACTGTTTTGTTCAGAGCTGTATTGTTAGCACCCAGGCTACAAGGGGGCACACAGTGACTGCTAAATATCTAGCGAATATACAAATGAATGAAAATAAATTCCATTAGCTCATCCCTGTGGACAACCATGTGAGGGAGGTACTAGTATCTTCAGCCCCATTTTATAGGAGAAGAAACCGAGTAGGGCTCAATGGCCCCCAAATCTGATATAACTCTCAGGAAGTGGGTGAACCTGCACTCCAATCCAGCTCTGCTGACCCCAAGGCCTTCCACACAGCTCACCTGATATTGGGGGCTACCTTTGGAACAAACGCCCTCCACAGCTGGGCTTATGCTGCCCTTCAGCTCGTGCTGTCCTTCATTGACACCAGCACCCCAGGACAGAAGGACTTGCCTGTCCATTTTATAAAGTAGGAAACAAGCTCAAAAAGGTTAAGAAACTTGCTCAAAGTTTCACACAGCCGGTATGGTCTGAAACTGAACCCAGGCAGTCTGGTTCCTCAGCCTGTGCTCTTATAACTGCTGCCCCGAGCTGAGGGTCTCCTTCAGGCCAAAGACACACAACCTGGGCAGGTGAAGCAGCGCTCAAACTTGCCTGGGCTCCCAGGGTTTGAGGCTTACTCACCGTGCACGTGAGACTGCTGGAAGCTCTTCCCGGGAGCAAAGTGGAAGTTTCCAGCCACCTGTAGGGGACATTCCTGCTCATTCTCCAGCCGTCTCCTCCCTTCCCTCTCTCTCCTGAGGGCCTGAGTGGGCCCTGGGCTCACAGTGGAACAGGCCGATCCATAGTTCGGCTGGCCCTCTTCCGCCATAGTCCCTCCTGTACCTTGTTGACTTCTAAGAAGCCATATACTTGGCAGCCTTCATTCTTCTGCTCCTGCATCTTCTGGCTGAAGCCTTCTCGCCGGCACTGCTCAATAGTGTCAGGGTTCTTGAAGGCCCAGCCCCGACGGCGATAGGCCTCCCGCACATCCTCACAGGTGTTACAGCACCTGTGGAAGGGTGGGGGGCAGTGGGGGGTGGGGAGTGAGAGCGTCACAGAAGCACAGACACAGAGTTGGTACCTTGGGACATAGAGTGGTTCTGTCCGCTAGTGAAGAAGCCTCTACCAACTGCGTCCCTGACCACCAAATGTTCTCAAACTCTGTGCCCTCGGAGGGAGCAGGACTCTTAAAAATACACATTCCCGTTCCGTTTGTCATGATGAAAAGTTTTAGGACATAGCACGTGATGGTTCCACAACAGTTAAATGTAGTTAATGCCATTGAATTGTACAAGTGAAAATAGTCAAAATGGTAAGTCTTAGAAGTCACATATACTTTACCACAATGCAAAAAAATATTAAATACATATTCCCAGGCCCTACCCTAGACCTGCCTCTCAGGGACCAGGGCCCGAGGAACATAACAGCAGTGGCCATATATCAAGGGCTGAATTACCTGGGCTGGGCCTTCAAGCTCAGGGCTTTACATACACTACACGGCTCATCCTGATGTGACTGTCATGGGTGTTATCATCATCCCCCTTCACGAGAGAGGTTAATTATGTGGCTTTGCCCAAGGACACAAGGGTGGAACCCAGGCATCTGGACTCTAGAGACCACCTGTGAACCAGAGTGGGGACTTCAGCCTCATTCCCTGCTGTGGCCTCATGCAGGGCCTGGCCACAGAGCCCCAGCTATTTGCACGAGGATCAGTGACTGAGGTGCGCACCCCATCCCTGTTAAGCACTTGGTCCAACTTCTTCCCCAGCTGTAGTCTGACACAGGCTGAGGATGGTTGACACACAGCACCCCCAACCCGGCCCCCCAGGGTCTGGCTCACTTGATGTCTTCTGTCTCGGCACCGTAGCAGCTCTCACAGCGATCAGGGTTCAAGGAGTCAGGGTCAAACACCTTTACCTCGACTTTCCCGAGCTCTAAGGGGAGGGCAGAGGTAGGGGCATCAGCTCGGAGCAGAAAGAGTGAAATCCGCACCCCTGATCCCTGCACAGGCCCTTTGGCCTGTGGCTTGGGAATAATAAAAGCCATAGTAATAGCTAATATTGGGGCATCTAGGTGGCTCAGTTGGTTAAGCAACTGCTTTTGCCTCCTGGGATTAAGCCCTGTGTCAGGCTTCCTGCTCAGAGGGGAGTCTGTTTCTCCCTCTCCCTTGCTCCTCCCCCTCACTTCGCTTTCAAAAAAATAAAATCTTAAAAAAAAATAGCTAATATTTATATGGTGCACACTATGTGTCATTCACTAAGCACTTCCACACATATATTATTTCCTTAAATAAGTACTAGTCATGAAACAGTAACAGCAAATGCTAAATGTTAGCTGACTATAGGTTGCTGTGCACAGAATGTCTCCTTTCACCCAGACGCAGACCCTATGAAGCTGGGGATTATCATCTGCATTATACTTGCAAAGGTACAGAGGCTCAGAGACAAGAAGTGGCTTTGTGACACAATAAGTGGCAGATTTCAGACCCAGTTCCGAAGCGTATGCCTTTAGCTACCTCTTGGTGGTGCTCCTCAGACCTCTCCACACCAACCCCCTGCCAGTAACTACATCCTCACTGCAGATTTCAATATTCAATACCCTGACATCCTGACTTCCAACCGTCATTGTATCTTGTCATCTCATTATCATCCCCCTTCATTTCCACACACACACAGCTAGACCTTGTTATTTCCAATGACTGCAAACCTTCTACAATTCAATTTCAAGGATCCCAATCTCCAACTACTTACCCTTATTTTCCCAGCTCACTATCTCCAGTACCCAGAAACCAATTCTTTGACAACAGTGACACTATCACACCCGCATGCCCTCAATTCCCTCCTTATTTAAATTCCATGGTCCAGGGATCCCTGGGTGGCGCAGCGGTTTGGCGCCTGCCTTTGGCCCAGGGCGCGATCCTGGAGACCCGGGATCGAATCCCACGTCGGGCTCCCGGTGCATGGAGCCTGCTTCTCCCTCTGCCTCTCTCTCTCTCTCTCTCTGTGACTATCATAAATAAATAAAGAAAAAAATATTAAAAAAAAAAATTCCATGGTCCAAATGGGGAATGGACTATCTCTCTTCAATAGATGCTGCTGGGAAAACTGGATATTCATATGCAAAAAATGAAAATGGACCCCTATCTTACACAACTCACAAAAATTAACTTGAAATGATTAAAGACTTAAATGTAAGACTTGATACTGTAAAACTCCTAAAAGAAAATAAGGAAAAGGGATCCCTGGGTGGCGCAGCGGTTTAGCGCCTGCCTTTGGCCCAGGGCACGATCCTGGAGACCCGGGATCGAATCCCACATCAGGCTCCCGGCGCATGGAGCCTGCTTCTCCCTCTGCCTGTGTCTCTGCCTCTCTCTCCTCTCTCTCTCTCTCTCTGTGACTATCATAAAAAAATAAAAATTTAAAAAAAAAAAAAAAAAAAAAAAAGAAAATAAGGAAAAGAGCTCCTTGACATTGGTCTTGGCAATAATTTTTTGGTTATGACACCAAAAGTACAGATAACAAAAGCAAAAATAAACAAATGGAACTACATCAAAATGAAAAGGTTCTGCACATCAAAAGAAACAGTTAACAAAATGACAAGGCAACCAATGGAATACAAGAAAATATTCACAAATGATATATCTGATAAGGGGTTAACATCCAAAATATATAAGGAACTCCTACAGCTCAATAGCAAAACAAACAAACATGCAAGCAACCTAATTTAAAACGGGCAAAGGACCTGAATAGTCATTTTTCAAAAGAACATATACAAATGGCCAACAGATGAATGGAAAGGAGCTCTACATCATTAATCATCAGAGAAATGCAAATCAAAACCATAAGATACCACCCCGTTAGAATGGCTATTATAATAAATAAATAAATAAATAAATGAATAAATAAATAAATAAATAAATAAATAAATAAATAAATAAATAAATAAATAAATAAAACAAGAAGTAAGGGATGCCTGGGTGGCTCAGTATTGAACGTCTGCCTTCGGCTCAGGGCGTGATCCCAGGATCCAGGATCCAGTCCCACACTGGGCTCCCTGCAGGGAGCCTGCTTCTCCCTCTGCGTGTCTCTCATGAATAAATAAATAAATCTTCAAAAATAAATTTTTTTAACTTAAAAAAAAAAGAAATAATTAGTATTAGGGTGCCTGGCTGGCTCATTCAGTAGAAAATGTGATTCTTGATCTTGGGATTGTAAATTTGAGCCCCACATTAGGTATGGAGCCTACTTAAAAAAAAAACAAAAAACAAAAGATATAACTAGTATTGACAAAGATGTGGAGAAATGGGAACCCTTGTGCACTGTTGGTAGGAATGTAAATTGGTGCAGCCACTATGGAAAACAGTACAGAAGTTCCTTGAAAAATTAAAAAGAGAACTACCATATGTTCTAGCAATCTCACTTCTGGGTATGTATCTCCCACCCCCCCCCCCAAAAAAAATCCTATCTCACATAGGTATCTGCAGTCCCATGTTCTTTGCAGCATTATTTACAACACCCAAGACATGGAAACAATCTAAGTGTCCATCAGCAGATGAACAGATAAAGAAAATGTGTATACACACATAATGGAGTATCATTCAGCCATTAAAAAGAAGGAAATCCTGTTATTTGCAACAACATGGATAAACCTTGAGGACATACGCTAAGTGAAATAAAACAGAAAAAGACAACTTTATGCTGTCACTTATACGTGGATTCTAAAAAAGCCTAATTCATAGAAACCGAGAATAGAATGGTAGTTGCCAGGGGCTGGGAGGTAGGGGCTGGGATATGTTGGTCAAAGTGTACAAACTTCCAGTTATAAGATGAAATAAATTCTAGGATGCAATGTACAGGATGGTGACTATAGTTAACGATACTTTATTGTATACTTGAAAGTTGCTAAGAGAATAAATCTTAAATGTTCTCACCACACACAAAAAAAAGGTTAACTATGTGAAGTGATGGATGCGTCGGCTAACCATATTGTGGTAATCATTTCATAATATATATGTAATCGGATCATCACATGGTACACTTTAAATTTACAGTGTTACGTTTTTTTCTTTTTTTAAGTAGGCTCCAATGGGGCCTGAACCCATGACCCTGAGATCAAGACCTGAGCTGAGATCAAGAGTAGGACACTTAACCAACTGAGCCAGCCAGGTGCCCTCACAATGTTATATTTCAATTATATCTTGACAAAGCTGGATAATAAATTCCATGGTCCACTACTCTAATTCTTCTCTTGCACATAACCAGAACCCATCTGTTCCTCTCTCTGTGTTGTACAACCCTAGCAAAACCCAAGCCCTAGTTAAATTCAATTCTGTGCCTACTTGCCTGTGCCTCCCTTAAGACTGCCTAGCAATCTTACTTGATTTCGCTAATCAGCTCACTTGCCCATTCTCTGGGATGACTAATTTGTATCTTTTCCTCTCATCTTAGGCTTCCAAAATCCCTTTCCCTTTCTTCATTCTTAGCTAATGATCTTGCTCTCAATTTCCATGAAGAACAGAGAAGCAAGAGAACCCATTTCATCTCCCCACCAAATCCACTATGCCACCTGCATTCTCTGCCACCCCCCACACTTTCTCTGCTCTCTCTTATGGCAAAACTCCTGAAAGCGTTGTTTTTCCTCAATGTCTCTATTTCCTTTTCTGTTCTTTGATCAGATTTTCATCCTTAACAGTATCAAAACTATTCTTTTTAAAGTCTCCACTGGCCTCCATGTTGCCAATCACAATGGTCAAGTCTTACTCCTTTTACTGGACTATCAGTGGTTTTTGACAGTTGCTTACCCTCTCTTCTCGAAACTCTTCCTCCACTTGGCTTTTGCAACATCTCTTGGTTCTCTTCTACCTTAATGGCTCTTAATCTTCCTTCCTGGATCCTCATTTCCTGACTTCTAAATATTGGAGGAGCTCAGGGTACAGTCTCTAGACCTCTCCTCTACTTACATTTACTCCCTATGTTTTCTCTTTTAGTCCAATGGCTTTAAATACCATCTGCATGCTGATAACTCCTATATTTATTTCTCCAGCCTTTCTCTAACGTCTAGACTGGTACATCTAACTGCCTCCTTAACATCGTAAGGGTATAAAATGGGCATCCCTAACTTAATATGCCTCAAACATGAAATCTACCCCCAAATTCTCGTCCTTCCCTGTGGGACCAGTTCCCAAGAAGTCCCCAGTGACCACCACCTCCTGGTATTCACATCCTTATGTAGCCCTACCTCCCATAATGAATAGGGCTGATCTGTGTAACCATTTGTGTATTGCAGAAATGATGGTGTCCAACTTCTAAGGTCACAAAAGAAGCTGTGATTTCTACTTTGTGCTCTCCCAGATCACATACAAAAGTAGAAGCCAGATGCCATGTTGTGAGGACATGCAAGTAGCTCTTCCTAGAGGTGCATGTGGTGAAGGCACTGAGGCATCTTGCCAATAGCCTTATGCATGAGCTCCCTTAGAAGCAGATCCTCCAGCCTTAGTCAAGCCTGCAAGATGACTGTAGCTCCAACAGCTTGATTGCAATCTCATGAGAGACCCTAAGCCAGAACCATCCAACCATATCACTTTTGAATTCCTAATCCACAGAAACTGAAAAAACAAATGTTTGTCCTATTAAGCCACTAATTTTGAGGGTAATTTGTTACACAGTAGCAGATATATAATACAACAAATTGTCTTTTTCTTCTCTGGTCATGCAAGTCAATCATTTGTTCAGGCCAAAAACCTTGGAATCAACCTTGACTCTGCTCTCTTATGCACAATATCCAATCCTACAGCAAATTTTCTGGTTTTACTGGTGTTCAAAATATATCTGTGAATAAACAACTGATAAAGCTCACAAAATAGCAATCCCTAAGGTATGAGAAATCATAGCTTTGAGGAGGGTTTTGCTATGGTGGGAAGCTGAGTTAATATAGGTGTTGTGCGGCCACCTAGAAGCAGGAAAGGAACCTAGGGTAAAGAGCCACTCTATACCAGGCATCATACATATATGACTTCATTTGATCTGGTAATTCAATGTGGTGGGTAGTATGGTTTATCACCACTTTACAGCTGAGGCCATAGACTGTAAGAGACAAAATTACATCTGAATTCAGGCAATCTAACTCAAGAATGTAAATTTAACCTGAAGGCATCCTGCATTCCAAAGGGGAAGAGCATTGAGGACTGAATTCAGCTAACGGATGGGGAAGCAAACACCCAGAGAAATGTGGGTCCATCTAGATGAGTTCTGCCAAGGCAAGAGCACATAAGACCCAACCTCAACCTTCTGTTACTCAACTGTGATGGGTAGGGACTGGAGACTGCTGAAGATGATAGCCAACTAGAGTACTCTACTCAATATACAGAGGCCAGAAGCTTGGATTTCAGGCCACTCTGATTCTTAATAACTGGGGTACCCTAAGCAAGCCACTTGACTTTCTGGGTCTTAGCCGCTTCATCTGTCAGTTGGTCGGCCACATCCCAGAAGGAAGGGCTTGGACATGACCAGCTCTGAGATCTAAGATCTGGCCTCCTCCCCACAGTTACCATGACGCTCGGCCTCTGAGCTCACGGGGATGCCATCCTTATCTAGCCGTTGCTTAAACAGGTTGTGTTCCACATCCAGCTGCTGTTCCCCAGCCACATCCATGGCATCGATGCTCAGATCTGGAAGCAGGAAGTCAGGGTAAGGTACTGGGAACCTTGGGGCAAGGGGGGAATCTGGGTTTTGGAGGGTAAGGGGATGCTGGGACTGTCTTGGGGCACCAATGGATTAGGGGAAGGAGGTTGTCCAGGGGTCGGGTCCAGAACCCAAGCTGGAGCTGTGCAGCTGGAAGCCCACCTGAGGACTTGCAACTCCCACCCCTGGTGGGTACTCACAGGCACAGGGCATGTGCGGAAAAAACACGTCGATGTTGATTTTCAGTTTATCTCCCCGTGACTTGTCCACGTAGAGTTCAGGATGCACCTGGAGCAGCACTACTTCAGTAAAACTTGGCCCCATGCTTCTCCTTCCCTACTCTCCTCCCTAAAATGCCAAGCCCCGCCCACGCACTAGCCCCGCCCCTTACCTCAGTGGTGAGGTAATACTGCAGCTCGGACAGAAACAGTAGCAGCATGAGAAGGCCACTGACAATGGTCACTGCAGGGAAGGGAGCGAGGGTCAGAAGGGCCTCTGCTCACTCTCTCGAGCCCCCCCATAGGCCGAGCTGGGGCCGGGAGTCCCGGCCAGCCTCTCGGACACCTCTGTCCCCGCGACCCCGGCCCCGCCGCGGCCTACCCGTGGCGCCCCCGCAGGTCTTGACCCGGAAGTCCTCCAGAGTCTTGGGGTAGGCATCGAACTGCTTGAGCTTCCCCAGCGCCTCCATGGGGACCAGCCGGAAAGGGGACGCCAGCCGGCCCGCCCCTGCAGCCTCCTGCTTCCGGCCCGGAGCTGGAGCCACGCCCCCCGTCCGCACGCAGGCGCAGCAACGCGCACGCTTGGCCCCACCCCTCGCTCGCCGTCGGCCGGGAGCCGCCCCGCCCACCAGTGTTGGGGGCTGCGGCGTCTAAACCCCGCGGTGGGTTCTGGTCCTGTGGTCGCGGCAGCCCTGTCCAGTGGACCCGGTGCCCGGAGGCGAGTCTGCGGGGCAGAAATAGTAGTAGCAGCATTCGCTTGCCTTGACCTGGGAGCTGCGCCAAGAGTTTCACATCAGACTCTTGGAACAACTTGGAACCTCCCAGAACAGCGCCTTTCAAAGTGTCCCCAGCCAGAAACCTCATCATCACCTGGGCACCTGCTTATAATACGTTATTATTGGGCCGCACCACAGACCTGCTGAATCACACTCTAGGAGTGGCTCCCAGGTGATTCCCTGCAGTTTGGGAATCAGTGCTGTAGAAAGTAGGTGTGACTTTTATCTCCATTTTCTGAAAGAGAAACTGCCCTGTAGAAGCAAGAAGTAAGTTTCCCTAGATCACAGCCAGTTAATGGCAGGCCCTGATTCCGGCCATTTCTTCTGGACCTCAAAATACCCCGGGTGCCAGGGCCTGTTGGGTTGATTGTACTCGAACAGCCTCTCAGTGGTTCTGGCTCATGAAGCGGCTTGGCTCAGATCATTTCAGTGATGTAAGACCAGAACTTTGATAAAAGGTGGCACAGGGGACTGTGATAGTCTGTAGGAGAAAGGGACTTGCTGGGTTAGGGAAGGCTTCCAGGAAGAGGAGGAGGGACCCCTGTGGGTGCCCTGTGGCTCTGACTCAGGAGAAGCTGAGCAATGTCTAGAGTCCTCCTTCTGCCCTCAGGCTGCAGTTTGCTAGGGAAGTGCAGAAAGAAAACAAGCTCCTGTTAGCTGGAAACTGACAATATGCCTAGGGCTGTAATCCTTTCTACCCTCAGAACAACCCTGGAGGGTAGGTGCTATTTCAAACCTCACTCTTAGATGAGGAAGCCATGGAGTGAACTGACTTTGCTTGCCTAAGATTAATAGGTTCCAAGCCTGGTTTTTCTAGCTCCAGAGCCTGGGTCTTTCTGCGCATTAGCTACCGCCACCAAGTGTGAGTGACATGCATTCTCGGGTGAAGTCCCAGAGACGTGAGCAGAAATCGTCCCCTGCTCTCTGGCCTGTGCCTATTTTGTGCTCTTCCTAACCCTCTCTACTCAGTGGGGCTCCAGGTAAATGATGCTCATTCACTCCTTCAACACATATTTATTGAGCTCTTCCTGTTTCCCAGCTCTTCCCTGGGTTATGGGAATACAATGGTGAATAAGACAGACTGGGCTCATGCCTACTCTCAAGGAACTTTCAGTGTGGGTTAGAAAGAGGTATACAAGAAGTATATACATTCGACTTAAAAATGGTTAAGATGGTAAAATTTATGTTATGTGTATTTTACAACATAAACAGTTGGAAAAAATAAAAAGCAAGGGCACCTGAGTGGCTCAGTTGGTTAAGCATCTAACTCTTGATCTCAGCTCAGGTCTTGATCTCAGGGTTGTGTGTTCAAGCCCTGTGTTGGGCTCCCCACAGGGCATGTAATTTACTAGAAAGAAAGAAAAAACTGAAAAGCAGAATGTGCCTTGTACTGTTAAGCAAATAATCAGGGAACTGTAACAATGACAACTGGGACAAGGGACTTTCTGTTTTAGGAATTCCAGAATTAAAAAGAAAAAAAAAAGGAATTCCAGAATTAGATGGTCCTTCCCTTTCCAGACTTCTTTTAGGTGGCCATGACAGGAGACCAAGACGCTGAATAGTTAGAGATTGCACTCTTCATAATGTCAGGCTTTATACTCCCGCTTCAACCTTCTCCATCAAGGTGGGATCCATCAACCTTTGGAGCAGGTGGGGCCTGCACAAGACGGCTTCACTGTGCACGTGGGGCAGCCAGCAGAGGGGGTCACTGGCCCCGGTTGCTGCAGCCTACAAAGCCCAACGGGAGAAGAGGAAGATTTCAGTCTCTTTCGTTGGTTTCTTCTGCCCTGTCATAGTCTTATTTCACCTTATTTTCACACTGATGAATGAACTTTTCCTAATTGTTAAAGAAATAAATGCATTTGGGGCACCTGGGTGGCTCAGTGGTTAAGTGTCTGCCTTCTGCTCACATTGTGATCCTGGGGTTCTGGGATGGAGTCCTGCATCCAGCTCCCCGTGGGGAGGCTGCATCTCCCTCTCCCTGTGTCTCTGCCTCTCTGTGTGTCTCTCATGAATAAATAAGTAAGTAAGTAAATAAATAAATAAATAAATAAATAAATAAAATCTTTAAAAAAAAAAAAAAGGAAAGAAATGCATTTGCAGATGTTACATATTCTCCTTTCCCAGTGCAGATGGACCATTTTTCTCTTGGGAGAAATATGGAGACCTCAGTGTATCTGGATTAAACACAATAGTCACAGTGTAGAAATCCCACTGCTTCCCCTGAGAAGGAAGACTCAGAACACAGCTGTGTCAGTGAGGCTCAGAGTCCAATTAGGAGAGCTTACAGACTTTAATAATATTGAGGTCAGAGAGTGGACCTCAAGATGAGTGACATTTAAAATGAGACTTGAGGGCAGCCGGGGTGGCTCAGTGGGTTAGCGCTGACTTCAGTCCAGGTGTGATCCTGGAGACCCGGGATCTAGTCCCACGTCAGGCTCCCTGCGTGGAGCCTGCTTCTCCCTCTGCCTGTGTCTCTGCTCTCATGAATAAATAAATAAGATCTTTAAAAAAATAAATAAAATGAGACTTGAAGAAAAGGAAGGAACAGAGAGATGAAGTACTAAGCGGGAGGGAGTAATGTGTTCTAGGAAGAGGAATTACAAGTGCAAAGTTCCTGGGACAAGATAGAACTTAAAGTTCTAGAAACAAAGAAAAAGCAGAATGCCTGGAAGATGTGAGAAGTGAGGATTTTGGATTTTATTCTGCATGCAATGGGATGCCATTTTAAGCGTTTAAGCAGGAAATCAACTTAAGGTCATGCCAGTTGCTAGGTGAAGAATGGATGAGGGATGGATAGAACAGAAGTAGATATACCAGTTAGGATGCTACTGCAGGCTGTGGAAGGAAATATAAGTTTCCTCTTTAGAAAATATAAGCAGGGATCCCTGGGTGGCGCAGCGGTTTGGCGCCTGCCTTTGGCCCGGGGCGCGATCCTGGAGACCTGGGATCGAATCCCACATCGGGCTCCCTGTGGGGAGCCTGCTTCTCCCTCTCCCTCTGCCTGTGTCTCTGCCTCTCTGTCTCTCTCTGTGTGACTATCATGAATAAATTTAAAAAAATAAAAATAAAATAAATAAATAAAAAGAAAATATAAGCAAAAATATAATTAGAATATGAGCTTCCATTTTAATAAAGGAATCTTTTATTTCTGTAAAATACTTTTCTGGCTAGCTCTGTTGAGCTAAGACAGTGGTTCTTTGGGATGCTTGGGTGGCTCAGTGGTTGAGCATCTGCCTTTGGCTCAGGGCATGATCCCAGATTCCCAGGATGGAGTCTCACGTTGGGCTCCTTGCATGGAGCCTGCTTCTCCTCCCTCGTCCTGTGTCTCTGCTGCTCTTTCTGTGTCTCTCATAAATAAATTAAAAAATCTTAAAAAAGAAATTAAGGCAGTGGTTCTTAAAGTCTGGTCCTCTGAACCAAAAGCATTGCTACCACCTGAAAACTTGTTAGAAATGCAAATTCTCAGGCATACCCCAGAAAAACTAATTCAGAACCTCTGGGGATGAGGCTCAGCAGTCTGTGTTTTTATTAAGCTTTCCAGGTGATTCTGAGGCATGCTCTTGTTTAAAAAGCACTGGGCTAAGAAAATATGAAGCAAATACTTTTAATGTGTACTGTGGTGCAACCCGCATAAGGAAGGATCTTCTTTCAGTATTTGTAAAACATTATTTAATTACATGAATCATGAAATAATGACTACAACCTTTTATAAAGGTTGTAGTTCTAATAAAATAATATGTAGACTTAATCCTGGAAACCTTCCGGCTGAGAAACATCTTGAAATGCTAAAAAACAATTATCTCTTGGAACAGATAGCTGACTCATGAAAAAGTAAGAGAAATCCCCAGGGGCTAGAAGTGAAAGAGTTGAAAAAAGCAGTAAGCTTGTGAGCTGACTTTGTGACTCTGGGATAGGATGAGGAGAGGTGGCTAATGGACCTGGGGTGTCAGTAATCTACAAGTTTGGGGTTTCTTTCTTCCTTCTCTCATTCTTAGCATATAATAATTCATAGTAACATAGATATTTACAGCTCACAAATCACTTTCATATAAAAGATCTTATAGCCTGGAAAGTAATGTGTTGGTAGCTATAATGTGGTAAGTGCTACATTAATTTAGCAAGGCTTTGGAAGGCAGTGACTTTTTTATTGGAATCAAATAGATGGGAGGAGAATAGTTTCATAAAGTATTTTTTAGTCAGTGTGGCCTGAACTCCCCATGACCATATTGTATTGTCTTATAATCATTGTCAAAAAATAATGGGCGATGTCTTTTTTTGGGTATTGGCTATTAATGCCTATATAGGTAAAGGAGATGATACCTCCAGGCCTCAATAAAAAGGTGGCTTCTTGGAACGCCTGGGTGGCTCAGCGGTTGAGCATCTGCCTTCCACTCAGGGCATGATCTCGGGTCCGGGGATTGAGTCCCACATCGGGCTCCCTTCAAGGAGTCAGCTTCTCCCTCTATCTGTGTCTCTGCCTTGCTCTCTGTATCTCTCGTGAATAAATAAATAAAATCTTTTTAAAAAATGGCTTTTTAACAGAGCTAGGCCCATAGAAAAAGGGTAGGCCAGAAAAAAACAAAACGAAGTATCCACTTGTGCAGGAAGAGAAAGAGAATGCTTGAGAGTATCTCAACTTGTGTCTTTGATAAAAACAAATCATTGCTGGGACATAGTAATCACAGGCCTGTCTTCATAAAAGTTTGGAGTTTGGATTTATATTCTCTGCTTAGTCTAGAAGCTCCAAAGTGGAGAAATTAAGTAACAATCGAGGGTGCCTGGCAGAAGCACACATGAAACTTCTCTGAGGAAACACAACTCAACCTAAGGCACATAGCATTCTCAAGGAGAAAACTCTGCTCCGGATGAGTACCTGATCTAATCTTCCAAAATGCATGAGGACAATTCCTCATGAACAAGAGTCAATAGACACCATCATCAGCATCATACTTCTGTGAACTTGAGATAATGGATTTTTCAGATAAAAACTATGTTTTTCTTTAAGATTTTATTTATTTGGGAGATAAAGAGAATGAGCATGTGAGCCTGAGCAGGAAAAGGGGCAGAGGGAAAGGGGGAAGCCAACCTTGCATTGAGCGTGGAGCCCAATGCAGGGCCCATCCCAGGACCCTGAAATCATGATCCCAGCCCAAGTTAGATGCTTAACGAACTGAGCCACTCGGGTGCCCTGATAAAAACTATGTTTGTAATGATTAACAACATTTAAGAAACAATGAAGATGTAAAAATGATACCACACCAAGAAGAGTTGAAAATAAATTGAAATTTGGGTGCTTCAGTAGCTCTGTTGTTTGAGTGTCTGACTCGTGATTTCAGCTCAGGTCATGATCTCAGGATTGTGAGATTGAGCCCCACATCAGGTTCCATGTTGGATGTGGATCCTACTTAAGATTCTCTTTCTCCCTCTGTTCCTCTCTCACTTCTCTAAAAAAAGAAGGAGGAAGGAAGGAAGAAAGGAAGGAAGGAAGGAAGGAAGCAAGGAAGGAAGAAAGAAAGAAAAAGAAAGAAAGAAAGAAAGAAAGAAAGAAAGAAAGGAAGAAAAAGAAAGATTAAAAATTTTAAAAATTTCTAGAAATGAAAAATATAGTAATTTAAGTTAAAAAATCAGGGGGAGGGTTAAACAGCCAATTAGACACAGTCAAAGAGAGGAATATTGAACTTGAAAGAGCTGAATATAATATAGAGAAATAAAATCATAACTATAAAAGAGAGATTCAGAATGAAGAAATTAATATCTCACTAATAAGAGTTCCAGTAGGAGAAAGTAGCAAGAAGGAAGGAGAGGCAATATTTGAAATGTATGGATAAGAATTAGCCAGAATTAATGATAGGCATGAGTTCTAATATTTGGCAAGCTTGAATCTATTCAAATAGAGTAAATAAGCATATGTCTACATCTAAACATCAGAATACCAAAAACAGAGGAAGTGTTAAGATCTGGGGAAAAAAATGGATACTGACTTCACGAAAGTATCATATTATTCACTCTAGTGTGGTTAATTTTATTATTCAATCTAGTATCCTTGACACATTTTTTTAAAGATTTTATTTATTTATTTGAGAAACAGAGAGAGGCAGAGACACAGGCAGAGGGAGAAGCAGGCTCCATGCCAGGAACCCGACCCTGGGTCCCCAGGATCACACCCCGGGCCGAAGGCAGCGCTAAACCGCTGAGCCATCTGGGGGGCCCTTCTTGACATATTTTATAATAATAGAAGAGAAAAATTAACAAGGACTCAAGAACATATTGGTTAAGGGATGGGGCCTCCAGAATAACTGAGGAGCTCAGTAAATCCTCTCCTTAAAAAGGAATGATAAGACTATGTAAAATTGTCATAGACAGTCACTTCAGGACTCTAGAAATTGACCAAAAGGCATACATCATATTGAGAAGCATTCATTCAAGAAAAACTACCAAACCTTCATGTCATTTTACCCAGGGGCTTGTCCAATCTTCCTCACTCAGTTCTGTGGTGAGTCCTAATGGGGCAGGGAACTTTGTGAGGAGTAGGAACTTTGTCCTTAGAAGGAGCCGATTGGATTTGGAGCAGAGCTTAGAAAACACTTGCCCATGGACATTGTTGAAAACAATAGCAATCTAGTGGCAAACAATCAAGGCAAGCCAACACTGCAGCTAGGCTGAAGTTATGATACTAGTGGGGACAAGCAATAAAATGGCACGCCTGCCAGACATTTAGCAGAGAGATCTGGGAACAAGACAGCCACAGTGAGCCTTGATAAGCTTTCACACAGCCCTGGTGGTCTGAAAGGCTGCACACTTGCACGAGACTTTACACATGCTCACGAGAGCTTAGAGAGCATCCTAGCTATCTAGTCATCCCTGACTGAATGTGAGGCCCAAGCAGGCAGAAAGTAAAAGGCGGGTAAATCTGTAAACTGCTTGAATTTTCAGCATGTTTCCAAAACCACAGAGAGCTCCATTGGTATAGACTAGAAGTGTTATTGGCTCAAGATGCTTAATTAAGTGTAACCTAGATAAATAAAATGTGGCATATCCACACAATGGAATATTAGTTGTCCAAACAAAACAAAACAAAAGAAACTAACTCCTGGTACCTGCTATAATATAAACCTCAAAAACATTATGCTAGAAAAAGAAGTCAGATACAAGAAACTACAAAATGTATGATCCCATTTATATGAGATGATCAAACAAGGCAAATCTTTTTCTCTTTTTAAAAAAACATTTAATTTATTCATGAGAGACACACACACACAGAGAGAGAGAGAGAGAGAGAGAGAGGCAGAGACACAGGCAGAAGCAGGCTCCATGCAGGGAGCCCAAGGTGAGACTCAATCCTGGGTCTCCAGGATCACATCCTGGGCCAAAGGCAGCACTAAACCACTGAGCCACCGGGGCTGCCCAAACAAGGCAAATCTATAGAGGAAGTAGGTTTGAGTTGCTTGGAATGAGGAGAGAGATTGATGGTAAATGTGAATGAGGGGTCTCTGATGGGAACGTTCGAAACTGGGTTGTGGTGATGCTTACATAACTACAAATTTACTAAAAAAAATCATTGAATTTAAAATGTGTGATTTTTTTTGACATGCAAATTGTGCCTCAACAAAGTTGTCAAAAAGAAAAGCAAGGCTAATATTTTAAGATGTTTTAATTTTTAAAAACTCCTACCTTACCAGAGGCTGGAGAAGATGAAAATAGGACTTGATTGCTTACCGGGAATGGAGCTGCCTCTTGTGGGGATGAATATGTTCCGGAACTAGATGGAGATGGTAGCTGCATAGTACTGCACAATGTACTGTCACTGAATTCTACACTTTAAAATGGTTGGAAAGGTAATTTCTGAGTGTTTTACAATAATAAAAAACAATAATACAATAATACAATAATAAATAAAATAATAAAATATATCACTTGATATAAAGGAAACTGCAATAAAGCTTACTATACATTTTTTTCTAGAGGATTTTTAAAACCTTTTTATTTTGAGGGGTGCCTGGGTGGCACAGTCTGTTGAGCATCCCACGCTTGGTTCTGACTCAGATCATGGCCTCAGGATTGTGAGGTTGAGCCCGAGTCAAGCTTTGGGCTCTGCACTCAGT
The DNA here is from genome assembly GCF_053574225.1 of Canis aureus. Lineage (NCBI taxonomy): Eukaryota > Metazoa > Chordata > Mammalia > Carnivora > Canidae > Canis > Canis aureus. Next base: position 29,986,984 of record NC_135636.1, on the reverse strand, counting down.
GAAGAGTCTGCTTGAGATTCTTTTCTCTCTCTCCTTGTACTTCTCCCCGTTCTCTGTCTCTGTCTCTCCAAAATACGTAAATAAATCTTTAAAAAACAAAACACAACACAACTTTTTGTTTTTAAATAACTATAGGCACATAAGAAATTGCAAAAATAGTAAGGAGAGGTCCTATGTACCCGGTTTCCCCTAATGGTAGCATCTTATATAGTAGCAACAGGACATTGTCCAAACCAGGAAATTGGCATTGGCACAGCACAATTAAAGTATAGACCTTACTCAATTTTTTTTTGTGAATTGTTTTAAAAGCTATAAAATACCCAGCTGGGGTGCCTGGGTGGCTCAGTGGTTGAGTGTCTGCCTTTGGCTCAGGTCATGATCCTGGGGTCCAGGGATCAAGTCCTGCATCAGGTCCCTGCATGGAGCCTGCTTCTCCCTCTGCCCATGTCTCTGCCTCTCTCTGCGTGTCTCTCATGAATAAATAATAAAATCTTAACAAAAAAGGGGGGGTGGTGGTAGTGGAAATGAAGAAGGTGGTATGGAGACAGAAACAAATGGATGGAAAATGGTTTTGGAAATCACAAGAGAAGGAGAAATCCAGGAGAGCCCATAGGTTTCTGGCTCGAGCCACTTGGTGACAGGTGGGACATTTACCGAGATGGAGAAGTCTTGGGAAGGAATTGGCTTACAGGGAAAATCCTGAGTTAGGAGAGGTCTCTGAGACATCTAAGGGTAAGTCCATAAGGCTGTTGGGTATGAGGTCTGGAGAATAGAAGAGAGATCTGAGCCTAGTTACACGTTTGGAGAGAGGGGCATCACACAGACACTAATTAGTCTCTCAGTTCCCTCTCATCTCTGCTCATGTACCCCACAAATATTTATTAAATGATTCTCAGTCTTAGGGATGCAGAGCTAAAAAAGACAGTCAAGTTCCATCTCTGCCCTCATGCAGACTGCTGGTATATCGCAGACAGGACTGGGTAGCGGCTCTGCCCAGGCAGGCTACAGAAGGGAGGTCACAATGTATACTTTATGATGAGATCTGTGGTATGATTGGTGGCATGGGGGACCACACTGAGAGCTAATCCTTCCTCCTGAAGGAGGATACGGGACCCACCATATGTTATCTCTCTGCACTTGCACTTTCCATCCCAGGGCCAGCTAGGTCCTCTCTGGAGGTGAGCAAATGGGCAGGGAGGCAGGAGGTATGATGTGGTGGGTTGGGGGGCCATAGGGGCCAAAGGGACAGAGAGAGCCTAGGGCCTCAGTTTCTCCTCCTTCTCAATCCCAGGTAGAGAAGTCAGTCTGCTGTCTGCCCCAGGACATGAAGCACTTGTGGCAGATTTTTGTCCTGTGGGTCTTCTGGGTACTCATCATGTGGCTGATGGCACCCTGCCTGGATCCCAAACCTGAATCGCCACCCCAGGGAAAACTGATGGCCTTGGTACCACGGCATTGCAACTGCCCTTGGCTCAAATTCAGGAGAAGTGGCTGCCCATCCGAGACACTAAACGCCTCCCTCTCTTACCAAAGAGTTGGAGAACGGAACCGATTTGCTACCTGCTATGAGAAGGCCCTGGAGCACCTGATGGGGGCAACAGAATCCATGACCCCTGATACTGTACTCTGGTGGTTGGTCAGTGGCCAACCCTGGCCCCAGTCCCACCCCTGGTCCTTCCAAGGCCCAGCCCATGTCCCACTTTCTCACCCAGCCCCTGCCCTCGGCCCTGGTTTAGCGCACCTCTCCTCCTCATGGCCTCAAACCCTGACCACCAGTATAAGGGTCTCACCCTACAGGTCTGCTTTCTTTCCACTAGAGCCGATACCCAGCTCCCAGCCCCCAGTCTTCTTTCTGCTGTTTCCAGGGCATGAACTCAGCAAGTGGCCTTGGCAAAATGTGGGAAAAGCTGTTCAAGGTGATTCCCAGGCCCTCAGCGAGCCATTTCCATATCTACTGTGGGACTTGTGCTTTGATGGGGCACTCACAGACCCTGTGGGGCCCTGGCCTTACCAGCAACGTCCACCAACCCACTGCAGCCTTCGTGTGGGTGCCAGGAGAGGGCAGGGCCTGGGAAGGGCGTGGCTGCCCTCAGAGCTCTGCCAGTTTCTGCCCTCCTTCCCAGGATGAACGAGGGCTGTGTCCAGGGCTTCGAGACAGTGGGGAACCAAGCCACGGGACACTTCATCCATCCCGGGAACGCCAGCAACCAGGGCTCCTGGAGAAAGCTGCTGCTGCTGCTGCTGCAGTTTCCTGGTCTGGTGTGGACTTCAGATGCTCCGCTTGAGGAGGTGATTGTCCGGGAACCCAGATATTCTTAGCACCGGAGTGAGGGGCGGTCACTGCAGGGAGGACAGAGAGGCTCCTGGCAGAATCTTCCCAGGTTCTCAGTCTGCCAAGACTCCCCCACCTCCCAATTCTCTTAGATTTTGGAGGGTGGTCCAGTGCCCTCGTGAAATGGAAGACCACAAAGACCAAGTAAGGGGACGGGAGGGAGGAAGATGCGGCTGTGGACTGCCGTGCGAAGGGGCCCAGGTCAGCCCCCTCCTGTCTTCCCCACCTCCTGGTGATCAGCCTTACCTTCCTCAGGTATAACCAGGGCAACTGGCTGAATGATCAGGGTCAGTATGCTTCTGTGGGGCTCGTGGCTCTCTTCTGTACACCTGTGACCAGGTTAGGAAAGGTTCTTGTCCATTTCTCACACAAGATTTCTCTCCTTCAGGCCTTCAACACAGAGTCTAAAAATTTCAAGACCCTGCATCATCTCCCAGGCTCACACACTGGGCTTCTTGGTGTCCCCCAAAACATACCAGCTACCTTCTGCTTTCTCACACACTGCTGCTTCTGCCTGGAATGCCTTTCCCTTGTTTCCCTGGGGAGTCCTCTTTTCCTCCAATATGATGAGGAGCAGCTAGTTGATGCTCTCCTTGCCGGGCTCTGGGATCACACTGTGTGTTCAGTGTGTGTCTTCCCTGGGGAAGGTGAGCTCTGTTCTCCTCCCAGCTCCAGGAGGCAGGCTGTCACACTTGATGCTGAGTGAGGGCAGTGGGGACAAAGGCACGAATCAGCCTGCTGACACATTATATTCCTCTCTCATTCACCAGGATGCCTGCTTCAGATTTGGATCAGAAAAGCAAGAAGAGGGATACCAAGACTGGGAGGGTGTTAATTGGACTAAGAGCACCAAGGAGATTCTATGTGCAGCACGGAAGCAGGAATGGAAGTCAGCTACGGTGTGGCGGGTGAACTCACTGTCCACACCCGACACCGACCAGAGTCCCCACAAGTCCTAGTCCTTTGAGCGTCAAGGCAGCAGCAGGACCATGAGGACTTTCAGGGGTCAAAAGCAAGAGGAAATTTTATGGAGACCAGTCAGTCTAGTGCTGAATAAAATTTTCGTCGGATCTGTTGCCTACAAGGACAGGGTAAGGAGACGAAGAGCCAAACTTGATTTCCAGATCTCAGGGGCAGTATTTATGTTACTTTCTCTGCTTGACCCTGGATCATGCAGGTGGTGTAGATTTAGACCCAATCTCACACAAAATGCAAGGCCAGACAGAGTTCTTGGGGGAAGCTCTTTTCCCATCTGAGGAAAGAGTTGTATAAGCCTTTGTATTTCATCCTGTACTGGGGGTGGATTTTTTTCTAGCTTAGCTTTTCACCAAAGGTTCAGCTCCTTGAGGTTCCTAGTGTTTTGCAGTGACCTCTGTTCCTCCTCTGCCTCCCCTGGGCTCAAAGTCCTCAGCCCACATAGGCATTAAACTCCTAAGTTCCTGGACAAGCACTCAGGCAGCTAGAGCACTCCTTGTGCTGTTTTTCAGGGGACTTCCTGTTTTATTTGGGCCTCTGCTCTGTGTTTAAAATAATTCTTGCTAAAATAATATATGCACTTGTAAATTTTTCAATTAACTCAGGAAGGATACACAAGACATTAGGGATGGTAGTTGCTGCTGGTAGTTGCCAGATATAAACTGTCTCTGGAAAATAAGTGGGAGAAAAGATGGGGATGGATTTTCTTTTCTTTCTTTACTTTTCTAATGATTTTGGATTTTCTTTTAATTCACTTTTTGTACCTTTTGGACTATGTGTCATGGACCCATAATACACATTAAAAAATAAATACAACTAAAAAAATTTACTATTTTTAAAAATATTTATTTATTTATTCATGAAAGAGAGAGAGAGAGGCAGAGACACAGGCAGAGGGAGAAGCAGGCTCCATGCAGGGAGCCCGACATGGGACTTGGTCCCGGGTCTCCAGGATCATGCCCTGGGCTGAAGGCAGCGCTAAACCGCTGGGCCACGGGGGCTGCCCAACTGAAACAAAAATTAACATTAAAAGGGCAACAGGGTAGCTCAGCTGGTTGAGCATCCAACTCTTGATTTCAGCTCAGGTCATGATCTCAGGGTCGTGAGATTGAGCCCCATGTTGTGTGTATGGGGAGGGGTCCCCACTCAGCAGGGAGTCTGCTTCTCTCCTTCTCACCCTGCCCCTACTCTCTAAAAATAAATAAGTAAGTAAGTAAGTAAATAAATAATAAAATCTTTTTGAAAATTTAGTTACTATATTTTGACCAGGGGTTCTGGATTTTTGTAGCAGGAGAGTTTTCAGGTTATCTTTTCATTTACTATTTTGCTAGAACTGGAGCCCAAACTAAGTCTTCATAGCTCTCCTGCAGTGAGTATGAGTGAGCTGGGTGAGTATGTGGTAAGTTTGATGATTCCTCAGAAAGTTAAACAAAGAATTACCATAGGAGCCAGCAGTTCTACTTTTAGGAAAATACCCAAGAGAAATGAAAACATACGTCCACACAGAAACTGGTACACAAATATTTAGCAGCATTATTCACAATAGCAAAAAGGCGGAAACAACCCAAATGTCTAGTGGTGAATGAATGGGTAAACAAATTGTGGTACGTCCATACACTGTGATATTATTCAGCTATCAAAAGGAGCAAAGTATTAATACATGCTACAGGGGCACCTGGGTGTCTCAGTCAGTTAGGCATATGCCTCAGCTCAGGTCATGATCTCAGGGTCCTGGGATCAAGCCCCCAGTCGGGTTCCCTGTTCAGCAAGGAGTCTGCTTGTCCCTCTCCCTCTGCCTCCCCGACTGGTACTCTCTTTCAAATAAATAAATAAATAAATAAATAAATAAATAAATAAATAAATAAATTTTTTTTTAGAGTGGTTATTTTTTTTTTAATTTTTATTTATTTATGATAGGCACACAGAGAGAGAGAGTGGAGAGAGGCAGAGACACAGGCAGAGGGAGAAGCAGGCTCCACGCACCGGGAGCCTGACGTGGGATTCGATCCCGGGTCTCCAGGATCGCGCCCTGGGCCAAAGGCAGGCGCTAAACCGCTGCGCCACCCAGGGATCCCCGAGTGGTTATTTTTTTAATAAGATTTATTTATTCATTCAGAGAGAGCGAAGAGAGAGGCAGAGACACAGGCAGAGGGAGAAGCAGGCTCCCCACAGGAAGCCCGACGTGGGACTCGATCCCGCGTCTCCAGGATCACACCCCGGGCTGCAGGCGGCGCTAAAGCGCTGTGCCACCTGGGCTGCCCTTTAAAAAAAATAATACACGCTACATCTTAGAAGAACTACAAAAACATTATGCTAAGTGAAAGAAGCCAGACACAAAAGATCACATATTGTATGATTCCTTTTATATGATATATATGGGATAGGAAAAGCCACAGAAAAAGAAAGCAGATTAATGGTTACCAGGGGTTGGGGACAGGAGGCAACAGCGAGTGATGATTTAATGGGAACATGGTGTTTTTAAGGGAAGTTGAAAAAAATCTTTTTTTAAATTTAATTTATTAATTAGAGAGAGAGAGAGAGCACGCAGCAGAGACATAGGCAGAGGGAGAAGCAGGCTCCACGCTGGGAGCCTGACACGGGACTCGATCTCGGGTCTCCAGGATCCCGCCCTGGGCTGAAGGCAGCGCTGAACCTCTGAGCCACCCGGGCTGCCCTGAGCCACCTGGGCTGCCCAAAAAAAAGTCTTGAAAATAGAGCTGGTGGCTGGCTACAGAACATTGTGAGTACATTAAATGCCACTGAATTGCATACCTGAATAGTTCATTGTGTTATGTGTGTTCTGTGAATTTCACTTCGATAAAAAAAGCAGTTGCATAAAAATGCATATCACGTGATTACATCTAATGTTAAAAAATATACACAATTAAATAATATACTGCTTAGATACACAATGATGTAGTAAAAATAAAATGCCAAGGGAATGATAAATACAAATTTCTCCGTACTGTTAACATCTGGCAGGGAAGAAGGAGCATCAAGGTCTTCAGTGATTAAGATAGGTGCATGGGGGACACCTGGAGAACCTGGGTGGCTCAGTCAGTTAAGCAGAAAGCTCTTGATTTTGGCTCAAGTCATGATCTCAGTCATGAGATGGAGCTCCACGTCAGGGCTCTGCACTCGGTGGGGTGCAGAGATTCTCCTCTCCCTCTCTCCCTGCCCCTCCCCACCTCAAATAGATAAATCAGTCTTAAAAACAACAACAACAACAACAACAAAAAAAAACAACAGGTACATGGATATTTGTTTTCTTTTATATTCTTTTATATGTATTTAATATTTTAATACAATTTAAAGACATAATAAGGAAGGAAAACCTGTCACATGCTGTAACATGGACGAGCCTTGAGGACATTAGGCTAAGTGAAAGAAACCAGACACAAAAGACAATTAATACATGATTCCTCTCTCATAGGAACAGAAAGTATAATGGTAGTTTCCAGAGGCTGAGATGGAGGGGAAGGGGAAGTTATTGTTCAATAAGAGTTTCAATTTGGCAAGGTGAAAAGTTCTGGAGATCTCTTTCAAAATGTAAATATACTTAACTGCCCACTTAAAAATGGTTTATTTTTTTTTTAATTTTTTAAAATTTATTTATGATAGTCACACACAGAGAGAGAGAGAGAGAGAGAGGCAGAGACACAGGCAGAGGGAGAAGCAGGCTCCATGCACTGAGAGCCCGACTTGGGATTCCATCCCGGGTCTCCAGGATCATGCCCTGGGCCAAAGGCAGGCGCCAAACCGCTGCGCCACCCAGGGATCCCTTAAAAATGGTTTAGATGGTAAATTTTATGTTGTTTACTTTTTACCACAACCAAAAAATTATAGTAATTAGAATTTAATTTTAGACACGTGGAAGAACTGTTGACAAGTTCAGGTATGCATGAACTCACTAAAAAAGTTGCAAAAATTTTTTAAAAAGTTGCATGCTAGGGTAATAGTGTTCTAGCTATAATTGTAATCATTTGTCAAAGGCAACAAGTAAATATAAAACAAGTGGAACTATATCAAACTAAAAATCTTCTTCTGCCCGGCAAAGGAAACCATCAACAAAATGAAAAGGTATACTACAGGAGACAATATTTGCAAATCCTATATCTGATAAGGGATTAATTAACATCCAAAATATATAAAGAACTCCTACAACTCAATAGCAAAAAAAAAAAAAAAAAAGGAAAGAAAGAACAATCTAATTGAAAAATGGGCAGAGGGCAGCCCGGGTGGCTCAGCGGTTTAGCACTGCCTTCAGCCCAGGGCGTGATCCTGGAGACCCGGGATCGAGTCCCACATGGGGCTCCCTGCATGGAGTCTGCTTCTCCCTCTGCCTGTGTCTCTGCCCCTCTCTCTGTGTGTGTGTCTCTCATGAATAAATAAATAAAATTATAAAAAGAAAAGAAAAATGGGCAGAGAAACTGAATAGATGAGTTTTTAAAATTATTTAGGTATTTATTTATTAAATATTTTATTTATTTGAGAGAGAGAAAGAGCACAGGCAGAGAGCCCCACATGAGGCTTGATCCCAGGACCCTGGGATCATGACCTAAGGCGAAGGCAGATGCCTAACCAACTGAGCCACCCAGGTGCCCCAAGATTTTATTTATTTGAGAGTGAGAGAAAGCAGGTGTACAGGAGGAGGGGAAGAGAAGAGGGACAAGCAGACTCCCCACTGAGTGAGGAGCCTGATACGGGCCTTTATCCCAGGACCCAAGATCATGACCTGAGCCAAAGTCAGACACTTAACTGACTGAGCCACCCAGGCACCCTGAATAGACAGTTTTCCAAAGAAGATCTGCAAAAAAAAAAAGGTCAACAGGGGCACCTTGGTGGCTCAGTCAGTTAAGCTTTTGCTTTTGGCTCCAGTTATAATCCCAGGGTCCCAGGATTGAGCCCTGCATCAGGATCCTTGCTCAACGAGGAGTCTGCTTCTTCCTCCCTCTCTCTGTCCCACACCCCCACCCCCACAGCTTGTGCTTTCTCTCTAGCTTTGCTCTCTGTCAAATAAATAAATAAAATCTGTAAACAAAACAAAAACAAAAAATGGTCAACACGTACATAAAAATGCTCAACATCACTCAACATCAGGAAAATGCAAATCAGAACCACAGTGAGATATCCCCTCACACCTGTCAGAATGGCCATCACCGACATGGTGCTATAATACCAAATATTGTATAGTTGAAAAGTGCTAAGAGAATAGATTTTAAAAGTCTTCATCACAAGGGACGCCTGGGTGGCTCAAGTATCTGCTCCTGATTCCAGGGTCCTAGGGTCTAGTCCCCCCCCCCATCAGGCTCCTCACAGGGAGCCTGCTTCTCCCTCTGCCTATGTCTCTGCCTCTCTCTCTGTGTCTCTCATGAATAAATAAATATATTTTTAAAAATCTTCATCATGAGAAAAAAATGTAACCATTTGAGATGATAGATGTTAATAAAATTTATTGTGGTAATTATTTCACAATATAGACATATATTACATCATTTTGCTGTGTACCTTAAGCCAACACAACATTATATGACAATTTTATCAATGAAACTGGGAAAAAGATGAAATAGAAAAAATTTCACCAAGACAAAAACAGAATATCTTCATATACAAAGTAATTTAAATCTTACAGACAAGCACAGCAATTTTAAAAAGCAGCCTAATATTTTTGAAGAAAAATCAGACTATTTTAGAATAATATTAGAATATAATATAATTATTCTAATTATATTAAAAGACTGAAAAAACAACCATTAGAATGGTTAATTTGGGGGCAGCCCCGGTGGCCCAGCAGTTTAGCTCCACCTTCAGCCCAGGGCATGATCCTGGAGACCCGGGGTCGAGACCTGCATCAGGCTCCCTGCATGGAGACTGCTTCTCCCTCTGCCTATGTCTCTGCCTCTCTCTCCCTCTCTCTCTCTCTCTGTGTCTATCATGAATAAATAAATAAAATCTTTTTTTAATAAAGAAAATCTTTAAAAAATGGTTAATTTTGCAGAAAAATGTAACAATATCCTCTGTGTCAAAAGCTTAAAGTTGATGAAATTCAATTGGAAGTTAAACTTCCAATTTTAAATACTGAGAAATACTGAGAAATCACGAGCTAGCAAGTTTGATCTGGTATTTTGAACAAGAAATGATGCTGAGAATAGACTTACAACAAGGTGAGTGTGAAAGCAGAGATAGACAGCAGAAGTGGACTTGATGTTAAGCAAACCCATCTGTTATTCCTGAGAAACCACAAGACCACATTTTCCAGTTGTCTTGTACTTAGTTATGGCAATGTAATTTATTTCTGTTGGGTGTGTGTGTACATGTATCTCATGTGCTACTTCTATGCCTGGTCTAAATAATCTCCCATTTGCCACTTTCTTTTCCTTTTTAAATTTTTAAATATTTTATTTATTTATTCATGAGAGACACAGAGAGGCAAAGACATAGGCAGAGGGAGAAGCAGGCTCCCTATGGGGAGCCTGATGCTGGACTCAATCCTAGGACCCCAGGATCACAACCGGAGCCAAAGGCAGATGATCAACCACTGAGCCACCCAGACGTCCCTCTCTTTCTCTTTTCCTAACACCCAGCTGTGTGTGGCGACCCATGAAAATCTTGGAATCCTTTGTTGAAGATGATAGAGACTTGATGTGTATCTTACTGAGTGCCTGAGTACTTGTGGGGCAGAGGTATTACCCTATTCCTATCTATTTTGAATTTATATGAACAAGAAATAAATTTCCATTTAGTTAAAAAAATAGTAGCCATTTGTAACTAGCCCTATATGACAGAAAAGTACTCTTGTCATAATACTTACTATTAATAAAAAGAGGAGAGAAAAAATTAGAAGCAGAAGGAATGCCATTAAGGACACTTTATGATGAGAGGGGAAAAATGCCTCTTTCTACTGGGGACAAACCCAAGATAGGTGGAATCAGGGTTCTGCCTCCCATTTATGAACCCCAAATGGATCCACCAGTTCCCCTTCCTGCCCATGGAAGCTAGTACACGGGCATGTGCCCTTTGTGGGCTCAATCAGATGGTTCTCTCATGAATTTGAAACTTGATGTCATGATGCAAAAGTGCAGAATCAGAGATTACTTTCTCCGTAGTCTGAACTGGGCAGAGTGTCGGTATCCATTACACATTGTTTCATAGGAAACTTCCCTTAAAATGTACTGACTCAAACAGCAATTAGTATTTATTGCAATTCTACGGATCGGTAGGATAGTTTTTCTAATGATCTTACCTGAGGTCGCTTATGCAGCTGCTGATAGCTTGTGGCTTGAGGCTGCATTGTCTCTGATGACTTCACTTTGGTGTCTGCGTCTCACCTGGGGTGGCTGGGGTCACTAGGCAGCTGGGCGTCTCTCTCCACACAATCTTTGATCCTGGGCTTCTTGGTGGAAGTCTTACTGGAGAGTGGAAGCTGCAAGGTGTGTTAAGGTGGAAGCTATGAAGTCACACGGTGTCTGTGCAGCATTGTATTGGTCAGATGAAGTTGTAACATGACCTCAGATTCAAGAAGTAGGGAAATGGACTCCTCATCCTGCTGGAAGGAGCTAAAAATAATTTGTAGTCATATTGAAACTACCGTCGTCCCACAGGGTCAAGGATCTGGTTGCAGTGGCAACAGTGGTGACATTCCAGGCCGGCCATTCCTGGGGTAGTCTTTGGCTACATCTACCTCCCTTGGTGATAGCCTCAGACTGGCTCTGCAGTTTTCACATCTATTCTGTAAACTGCTAGATATTTAACCAGTGAGTTATTTTTGTGCTTACATTTAGCAATTTGTTTCTGTTTCTGAGACCAAGGATTCCAATTACCTCAGTCCACAAGGATCAAGCATCATACTTTTGTCAACAGCACCAAAGGCTGGAAGATGATAGAAAAATGTCAAAAAAAAATGTCATCAAGGTTTGGTTCTATTTTTGCAACCTAGATCCTCTACCCCTAGCCAAACTATCAATCAAGCCCAAGGACAGTGTGGTCGTTCTCTTCTCTGGGGCTGTCATAACAAATGACTAGGTAGTTTAAAACAATGGAAACTTACTCTCTCATAGCTCTGGAGGCTAAAGTCCAAAATTCATGTTGGTTCCTCTGGGGACCCTTTCTTTCTTTCTTTCTTTCTTTCTTTCTTTTTCTTTCTTTCTTTCTTTCTTTCTTTCTTTCTTTCTTTCTTTCTTCTTTCTTTCCTTTCTTTCTTTCTTTCTTTCTTTCTTTCTTTCTTTCTTTCTTTCTTTTCTTTCTTCTTTCTTCTTTATTTATTTATTTGACAGAGAGAGGGAAAGAGAGAGAGAGAAGGAGCGCACAAGCAGGGGAAATGGCAGGCAGAGTGAGAGGGAGAAGCTGGGTCCCTGCTGATATGGGGCTTGATCCCAGAACCGTGGATCCCAGAACCCTCGGATCGTGACTGGAGCAGAAGGCAGATGCTTAACTGACTTAGCCACCCAGGTGCCCCACCTTCTGGAGGTTCTGAGGGAGAATCAGTTCCATGCCTCTCTCTGAGCTTCTGTTAGTTGCTAGTACATTCTGTCTCTTTATATTTTTTGGCTTGCAGACACACAATTCTAATCTCTGCCTTCATCTTCATATAGACTGCTCCCTGTGTCTTCTGTTCCTAAATTTCCTTCATTTTAGGATACCAGTCATTAGATTAAGGGCCATCTTAATCCAGTACAAACTTTTAAAAACTTGGTTACTTTTGCAAAAACCAAAATAAGGTCACTTTGATAGGTACCAGGGCCCAGGACTTGAACATATTTTTTCTGAGGTCACAATTCTATCCACCATAAGCAGAAAAATAGCTTTTCTAGACTTGCGAAGATTCAGAATGTTTATCTCCTGTATGTCCTTTCTTAGGAAATTACAATAAACAATAAAAGGAAAGTAGTCCTACTTCACTACCAGATTCTATAGGAAACAATATCTGTCTACTCACTGTAATGTGAACATGATCATAGATCTTTGACTTTTTGAATCAGTCTCTAGTTCTCCACCATCAAATGTGATCGATGAGCATGTGACATTAGCTAGTGCAAGTAAGGAATCAAAATTCATCAATCTAAATTTAAAAATGAACACAATTCAGTTATTGGAAAGTCTTTAAGTATACTTGTTATAACTTGGATATGTAAATCTACTTTATAGATAATAACATTTTATTAAATGTATAGATCATGTCTTTCTGATGAAAACTGAGTGTCCAAATTGAGATAGACTGTGAGTGTAAAATACAATTCGGATTTAGAAGACTTCATTCCAAGCACGAAGAATGCAAAATAAATCAATAATATTTTTATATTCACATATTTCTTGTGGTTAGTGCCGCTAGAGGCAAAGCACATGAAACTTAATGACATCACAGCTTACACAACAGAATGTAAATTTTTTTTTTATTTTAAGGGTATTTTTTTGTATATTTTTTTATTGGAGTTCGATTTGCCAACATATAGTATAACACCCAGTGCTCATACCGTCAAGTGCCCCCCTCAGTGCCCATCACCCAGTCACCCCAACCCCTTGCCCACCTCCCCTTTGACTACCCCTTGTTCGTTTCCCAGAGTTAGGTGTCTCTCATGGTCTGTCACCCTCTCGGATATTTCCCACTCATTTTCTCTCCTTTCCCCTTTAATCCTTCTCACTATTCTTTATATTCCCTGAATGAATGAAACCATATAATGTTTGTCCTTCTCCGATTGACTTCACTCAGCATAATACCCTCCAGTTCCATCCACGTTGAAGCAAGTGGTGGGTATTCGTCGTTTCTAATGGCTGAGTAATATTCCATTGTATATATAGACCACATCTTCTTTATCCACAGAATATAAATGTTATCCTTGATGGTATAAAAGTTCAAAATACCAAGGTCGGGAAGTGTAAAAGGAAAATGATTGACAAGTAGAAGTGTATGGCCCAATATTCTCATCTCAGAAGGGCTTCAAGAAATCTTGTCTTGCAGTGACAGAATGAAGAATAGATGTTAGGGCCCATTCTATAAAGTTACAATGTGACCCAAGAGGTTATTACTAAGCATGATGATATGATCATATGTAGCAAGTAGTCTACATGTAGTATCATGATCTAGTGGTATGAGCACATTATTTAGAGCTATGGAAGCAAGTTCTGAAGAACAGAAGGGGAGATATGAGGGCAGGGACAGTTGCTTTATGTTAAAAGCCTTCTTGGAGGCACCTGCATGGCTCAGTAGGTTAGGCGTTGGATTCTTATCAGCTCAGGTCTTGATCTCAGGGTCGTGAGTTTAAGCCCTATGCTGGGCTCCAGGCTGGTGGAGGTCACTTAAAAAAATTTTTTTAAAAAGATTTTATTTATTTATACATGAGCCACACAGTGAGAGGGGAGGGGTGCAGAGACACAAGCAGGCTCCCTGCAGGGAGCCTGATGTGGGACTCAAACCCAGGACTGCAGGATCAGGCCCTGGGCCGAAGGTGGCGCCAAACTGCTGAGCCACCCAGGCTGCCCCTAAAAATTTTTTTTAAATTAAAAAAAAAAAAAAAAGTCTTTCTGTACAATGTGATTTTTTTTGAAAAAATAATTTGTGTGTATTTACCAATTCTCAAAAAGAAAATAAATTCAATGTTTGAGAGGTCTTAAGAGTTGAAGAGACCTGATATTCACTTTCATGAATTCGTCAAGATGAGAAATTTTCTCTGACCTAGGAGGTTGAGTGGCCCTTCCTCTTGCTTCTCTCTCTCCTGCTCATCTACATCAGACCTAGCACACACCTGCTCCCTCCTCACCTTCTTGTTTCCTTGGCACTTCAGCTTCCCCCCCATCAGCTGGGCTCTGGGCTAAATGCTAAAGTGAAGAAGGGGGACCTGCTGACATGCCTACACAGTGGAGGTCACAATGTGGTGGCTGTGATGAGGTCCTTGTTATAACTAGACTGGCATGAAAGACTTCACTGGGTATCAGTCTCCTTTGGGAGACCACAGGACACGTGTCACCTCTCCCATCCTCTCAGCCTCCAGCCCAGACCTTGGCAGAGTTCCTTTTAGGAGTTAGCAAGTGGCTGAGGAGGCAAGAGGTGAGGTGTTGGGGGCATCTGGCTCAGTCAGTGGAGCATGTGACTCTTCATCTTGGGGCTGAAAGTTTAAGCTCCATATTGGGTGAAGAGATTACTTATAATATAAAATCCTAAGGGGTCCTTGGGTGGCTCAGTTGGTTAACTGTCTGCCTCTGCCCCAGGTCATGATCTCAGGGTCCTGGGATGGAGTGGGGAGTCGGGAGTCTGCTTCTTCCTTTCCCTCTGCCAATCCCTTGGCTCATGCTCTCTCTCTTTTTTACTATTTTATTTATTCATTCATCACACACACACACACACACACACACACACACACACACACACGCAGAGAGAATGAGAGAGAGGCAGAGACATAGGCAGAGGGAGAAGCAGACTCCATGCAGGGAGCCCGACGTGGGACTCGATCCTGGGATCCAGGATCACACCCTAGGCCGAAGGCAGGCGCTAAACTGCTGAGTCAGCCAGGGATCCCCTCTCTCTTTCAATCTCTCTCTCTCTCTCAAATAAATAAACAAAAATCTTAAAGAAAATAATATCTCTTAAAAAAAAACCTTTAAAAATAAATTGATCAATCAAACTAAAAAAAAAAAAGAAGAGGTGAGGTATTGGGAAGAGGTGTGGTGTGAAGGGTTAGGGAGGGATAAGAGCCTCCAGGACAGGGGATACTGAGGATGTCTGTTGGCCCCAGCCTCTTCTCCTTCCTATTACCAGGTGCCAGAGCCAATCTACTATCTGCTGGGGGATGATTGCCAGGGCCAGAGATGAGGGCTCAATACTTGAAGTGGGGTCTGGTAGCTGCCTGTATAGTTACGTTATGGCTGATGATGATGAACTTCCTGGACCAGGAGTTCAAACAGAATGACTTCCCTAAAAAGACAAGAATACAATTATGCCACTGCCCCAGGAACTCTTTCAGAAAGTGTAGGTGTTCGTTTGAGATCCGCAAGTGCTCTGCCTGCCTCCGCGTACGTGGAACGTCTGTCTGGTTTGATGAACGCTTCGAAACGGCTATTGAGCCTGTGCAGAGACCAGAAGATCCCATATCCTCTGATGCTCTGATATTGTGGTTGGTCGGTGCACAGTCTTGGTCTCTGTCCAGTCCCTACTCCCAACCCCATGCCCTGCCCATCTCTCCGTTCATGGCCCCACACTCTAACCTTCTTCCAAAGGTAGTGAGAGTAGGATGAGTCCCTAAGTTCCTCCCTCCCTCCTATGCTTTTTTTTTTTTTTAAAGAGATTGAGAGAGAGAGAGAGAGAGAAAGCTTGAGGATGAGGGTGAGTGGGAGCAGGGAGGGTGAGTGGGGAGGGTGAGATCAGCAGACTTCATACCAATCCCAGAGCCCGACGTGGCACTCGATCTCATGACCCTGAACCATGACCCTAGCCAAAATCAAGAGTTGTTTGCCTAACCGACTGAGCACACAGGTACCCTACAACCTGTGCTTTTTGAAACTTCAGGGTGTCCAATCAAAGAGGGAGTTTGAGACTCAGAAGCCAATAGAAGAGCCTCCTGGGCAACCACTGGGCTACGTGGAGTCCAGTTGTCGGACCTGTGCAGTGGTTGGAAACTCAAGGTGCCTACGGGGCTCTGGCCATGGATTCAGGATTAACCAAAATGACATGGTCCTCAGGTGGGTGCAGAGTTGGAGGTGGAGACCAAGATGGTCAGGCCAGATCCTCTTCCCCCAAATGTCTACCCTGCTCTCCTTTCCAGGATGAACCAGGCCCCCGTCCAAGGATTTGAGATGGATGTGGGGAACACAACCACCATGCGCATAATGTACCCCGATATGGCTAGCACGCAGAATCCTGGCACCAAATTGCTGCTGCTTCCTCTGAATTCATCTGGTCTAAAGTGGTTTATGGAAGTACTACAGGAACAGAGCTTCAGAAAGCCCATAAACCCTGGGTATGACAGTGAGGGAAGCCATTGTTGGGGGTGATAGTGGGGACTCCAGAGAGATCCTTGCTGAATATTGGGGAATCCCCAAGGCTTACCTAAGCTGCTGTGTTAAATGACTCTGAAACTCCCCCATCCCAAACCCTTTTTAGATTTCAGATAGTCCAGTTTCCTGGTGGAAGTAACACGAGCAAAGACGAGGTAAGGGACCCAGGAGGGAAAAGGGGAAGGAGTCATGTGATGTGGCTGTGGGCAGCCCCAGGATGGACTACTTTCTTTCATATTTCCCAGGTCTTGGTGATCAGCCTCACCTTTCTTCAGTACATCCAGGATCATTGGCTGCGAAAACATCATCGTTTTCCATCCTTGGGGTTTGTGGGTCTGTTATATGCCCTGCACACTTGTGACCAGGTAAGACATCTTCTGCAACTCAGATTTTCATCCCCCTGCCAACAATGTTCATTTTCTCAGGGACTTCAGATTGAGTCTAAAGTTTTTTGCCTGGCTTACAAGATCCTCCTTGATACCACTCCCTTCCTCTTCTCTCTCTAAACTCACACACTGGGCTTCTTAGGGTTCTCCAAACATACCAGCTACCTCCTGCTTTCTCATACACTGCTGCTTCTGACTGGAATGCCCTTCTCTTATCTCCCTGGGGAGTCCTCTCTCTACCCCTAATATGATGATGAGCAGCTAGTTGATGCTCTCCTTGCCAGGCTCTGGGATCACACTGTGTGTTCAGAGTGTGTCCTCCCTGGAGGTGAGCTCTGTTCTCCTCCCAGCTCTAAGAGGAAACCTGTCACACTAGATGTTAAATGAGTGCTGAAGGGGGCTTTGGCAGACATGGAGGCAGGACAGGATCCAACCTGCGACCCTGTGGCTCTCTCCTGTCTTATCCTATTTCCCAGGTATCCTTATTTGGTTTTGGGACAGATCAGCTCATGAGGTGGTCCCATTACTGGGATGATAAATATCGGTTCGAGAGTAACATGCACAGTTTCAAAGAAGAGCAGAAGCTCATCCTCCAGCTGCAATGTGAGGGGAAGATTGTTATCTACAGCTGACATGTTTCTGTCCTGTTCAGCCCACTGGAGGCCCCAGGAGGCTGACAGGTAGTCAAGGGGACCACAGAGTGTCAGAGAGGGACTGGGGCTTCAAGTGGACCCTGGATATAGATCAGTCTGCTGCTAAATAAAACTACAGCTTATTTCTCCCATGGGATTCCTGGTGGTATTAAAGGGTTGCATTCTATTCCACTTTCTTACCAGCACACATATCACCATATAACATATATATACATCACCAAAAAATAATCAAATGAAAAAGGGGAACAAACTGTAAAGTTGAGAATAAATCAAATGGATCTAACCATATATCAAATTAATAACATAAGCACCAGGGATCCCTGGGTGGCGCAGCGGTTTGGCGCCTGCCTTTGGCCAGGGGCGCGATCCTGGAGACCCGGGATCGAATCCCACATCAGGCTCCCTGCATGGAGCCTGCTTCTCCCTCTGCCTGTGTCTCTGCCTCTCTGTCTCTCTCTGTGACTATCATGAATAAATAAATAAAATCTTAAAAAAAAATAAAAATAACATAAGCACCAGAGAAAAGAATTATTTCAAGTTCCTTTGGAACTCAGTACACTCTGTATCCTTTGCAGGATATATTCTGTAGGCAAAAAGAACTACAAAGAAATTTTAAACTTCACTCAGTAGATTTATTATAATATCGGTATTATTTTTGAACCTAGACAATCATTATCATGGAATAAAGTAAAATAAGTAATTATATTAACATTATTAGGAACCAAATACAAAGTCAGACATGCATAGTCAAAACTCTGTGACATTTGGACGCCTGGTGGCTCAATGATTGAGCATCTGCCTTCGGCTCAGGGTGTGATCTTGGGATCCAGAATCGAGTCCCACATCGGGCTCCCTGCATGGAGCCTGCTTCTCCCTCTGCCTGTGTCTCTGCCTCTCTCTCACTCTCTCTGTCTCTCATTAATAAATAAATTAAAAATCTTAAAAAAAAAACTCTGTGACATTAAGTTCAAACTGGAAATATCATTATAAACTCCATTTTTATTTTTTTGTTGTCCCAAAATATACATCACATTTACCATTTTAACCACTTTAAGTGTGCAGTTCAGTGGCATTAAGTACACACACTGTTGTGCAAGCAACACCACCGTGAACTCACAATTTTCCAAATACATTTTCTGCTCTGTCATCTGAACAATCTAAAAAACCCCTAACATACTGGTAGCAATGATCAGTCCTGGAACTCAGATTTGGTTTTCAATACCTCTTTCCCATGAAAAGATTCCAGGTCTGACAGGAAAAGTACACAGGAAATCTAGGCCTCAAAGTTGGGAAGATTTGAACATCAAAAAAAGCAATTGTCATGATGGAATCACAGGGAATATATAAAAAGTCCTGAGTCCATCATGATATTCAGAAATAAAAACAATTCATTGGAGAAGACTATTACATCAACTGGGGAGGGGGAGGCTTTTTTTTTTTTTTTATAAACAATTTCAAGGTATCCAAATAGCCTCAGTTAATGAGGGTGCTTGGTTGCTGGGTGCACAAAACAAATATCCACTACATTCTACCTCCCTGGCTGCCCAAAAAGTACACACAAACTAACAAAATGCAAATATCCCTCATATGGCCAAGAGCACATGTACCTGACTCCCCAAGAGCAATGGGGTCTACAGAGTGTCTAGCTTGGAGCCAGAGTCCAAAAACCCCAAAGGTGTGAACAGTACAGCTGCCTACCGTCATGTTTTCCAAATCCTGAACCCACTAGGACATCCTATCAACATATTATTTAGAGAAATAAAAGTTACCTGCTACAAAAATAGAGTCTTAAAAAATTGGTTGCTCCTGGAGAGAGGTTAGAAAAGAACTGGAGGGCAAACTGCTCCTTCTTTTTTACTTAATTTTGTAATCATGTGCAGGCACTAGTTTCATTTTATATAAATGAAACAAAAATCTACAAAACAAAACAAAAAGTTTGGTTGGGTAGAAATTTACTTTTAACCACATCCCAAAGTTTTCCTGTAGACTCTTTTCTCAAGAGGGGCCAGAAGGCTCTTTCTTTCCCCTTTCTGCCTCATGCCTACCAACCCTGTGCTGGCAATAGATGGCTCCCATCTCAGAGAGATGCTCCACACCAGCCTTGGCACATATTCTTCCCATTTTATTCCTATCCCCATTATACTTGATTTCCAAGCCCTTCCTTGTCTGTTGGACCCTGGGCTGAATGCCAAGGCGAAGGCAGTTATCCACAAAGCCTCCATGCAGGAACTCACAATGTGACTTGTGGTGGGGTCCCTGATTCTGGGCTGGCATGAAGAAACCCACTGGGTATCAACCCCTTCTCCTCCAGGGAGGCCACAGGATACACCAAGTATTGCCTCTCCCCTCCCTCCTCTCAGCTTCCAGCGGTGCACCCTGTAGAGCTTAGCAGGCGACTATGGAGTCGTGAAGGAGGCTGCCAGGCTGGCGTGGTGCTGGTGAAGTCTGTGACCACAACTTCCTACTTTTCCCAGTGTTTGGTGTCTGAGTCAGCCTGCCATTTGCCCTCTGCATGGGACAGTGAAGCCTTATGGTGGATTTTAGGCTTGTGGGCCGCCTTGATGCTCACCTGTGGCTGATGCTTGTTCTCTTGTCAGGAAGGTCTAACTTGAACGGGCTAGCTCCAAGGACCTGCAATTGTTCTTGGGACCACAGGCACACCCCCTGGAGCCTAGAAATCTGTGCATACACCCAATCAGCTTGAAAACACTTTGAAAGGGCTCTCCAGCCCTCTCTTCTACCAAGATGTTCTGTGACACTTTCTCATCCAGTGGCCAGTGAGCCTCTTCTGGACATTGCAAGTGTTTGTCTATGTCCAGGCTCTATCTTCCCTGGAGAAGAGGTCTTCTTTTCAGTGTTCGTTGTAAAGCTTCATGACACACAGGTTTAGTATTTGCCAAGTGAATGAAAAGCTGGATTAGGGGCAGGGACAGCAATCAACTCATTTTCTCCACAAGGTTACTATATTTGGAGTTGGGCAGACAAGAGGTGGGCCCCATATAGGGAAAGGAGTTACATCCACCCCAGCACGATTTGTTGAGCCACAACGCTATGGCAGAAGGCAAGGTAATCATATAGCTAGAATGTGGGACTAATTTTGGACAGCAACAAGCCTTAGACTTTTGGATCTGCCAGGTGGGGCTGGAATACTCAGATCTAGGAGAGATTATGACAGGATACCAAGATATGAGGTACAAGAGTGATGTATGGATTATCAGGCACTGGATAAAAGCCTTCCCCGATTCCATCACCTCAACAACTGGCAATAATTAAGGAAGAATCAAAATCGAATATGAATTCTCATCCCCTCCCTGCCTCCACACAGAAGCCCCTGTGCTGAGAACAGAGCAGCCACTCTGTTGGGGACACAATGCACAGCCTCTAGTGGAGAACTGTAACTCTCCTCTGACCCCTGACCCATTCCTCTTTTTACCTGCAAGCCCTCCCACCAGTGTCATGCTTCAGGCCTCAAGAAGGCATATAAAGAGCCAGTGGGATTGGTTAACAAAGGACCAAGAAAGAGGTCACAATGTCCACACTGTGACAGGCTACTGATATAAACCAATTAGTTGGGACCCATGGCACCAGGGAGCACAGCCCTACCTTGTCTGGAAGAGTCTCCCTTCTCAGCCTCACCTCCACTGGGGTCTAGGCAAACCCTGGTCCCAGCAGGTGTAGGCGGAAGAAATTCCAGGGCCCCAAGTTGAGACCCCATGTTCTTCTTGCTCCCTTGGCTACTTCCTAAGTGTAGCAAGCAGAGCTGAGCTTGTACTCCTTCCCCATGGTGCTGGAGGATCACACAGGGGATGTTACTGCTTGTAGCATGCTGATAGACCCTCCTTCTTCATGCTCCCTGACTTTGCCTCCTGCCCCTGCTTCTTCCTGTCCCCCACCTCTGCACCCTGACTCCACTTTTCAGGATCTAGTGTTAGCACAGGGCTCAGCTGCTCCCTTCCCCTGCCCTGAGGAGCGAACAGGTGGTTAGCAGGTCAGGAGATAGGAGGTGAGGTATTGCGGGGTGGGGGTGGGGGTACATAACACAGGAATGTGTCATGTGTCCTAAGACCAAACAATTAAACAACCAGCTGGCTGAAAAGGGACCTGTTTTATGTGCTGAGAGGAGGCCTGCATGCAGTCTTTGGCTGGGGGTTGCCTTGTTGCTTTTGTGGGTGACGTATCCCCACTTCCACAGGAACATCTGGAAGTTCTGCTGCTGGCCCAGAGCCCCAGAGGCTCTGAGGTTGCTCACCATGGTGCCACATCTGCATAGCCTGCTTTCACCAGCAGGCTGTCTGCCTGATTTGACCAGTGCTTCCAGATGGGCCCCGAAGCTCCTTATGAAGTTGGAGACCATCTCCAGAGTTCCTGGGCTCTGAGCTACACCACCTCCCTGACTCCTTTCTCTGCTCCAATAGCCTCCTTTGTGTTAGAACATGGGGGTCAAGCAGTAAGTGGTCTGTGCTCTTCTCTGTAGGCCCTGATGCTAGGAGACCAAATCCAGTGCCAGCCAGCCAAGGAGGAACTATTTCAGCTGACCCCAGGCCACAGCAAAACCCTGAGACCATGCCGGTCCTGTGCTATATACAGTGAGGAACTTAGGTAATGTGAAATCGTGTTGTGGCATGGGACATCCACTGAGGAGCACCACACCGTGCTCTGGTGGGGGCAGGAGGGTGAGGGTGGTGAGCAGTGCCAGCCTATGAGCCCCAGTGCCTTCCTGACTTCCTTTCCTATCTCTGCAGAATAAACCAGGTCTCATTTTTAGGTTCAGGGAACAAGGGCAACAAACAGAACTTACTTGTACATAGTGCACCTGAGAATACCCATGACCTGGTAAGAATATCCACGTGCTGCTGGCGTTGCTGAAGCCTCCATATGCAGTATGGACTGCGGTGGTCTTGAGCCAAGGTGGAAAAGGGCATCTTTTATCAGGTGGTGTGGCTGGTGGAGGCCCCAGGCCTGGAGCAGACAGCCCTTAGCTTTTTGGTGTTGTTACCTTGCCGTCACTCTGCTGCGATTGCACGCTCCCCAAACCCCTCACTAATGTACAACCAGTTTTTCCTTCTCGACCTCATGCTAGGCAGCTTTTCTGCCTTCAAGCTGCTGCTAATTCCAAGCAGGGAAGCAGATGAATCAAGGTGATTCGGTTGTGCTCTGATGATTGTTGCTCTAACACACAAAGTAGGGAGACTGGTTGAGAGAATGGGGTGCCGCACCCACCAGACCCAGGCACTCCCTAGGAACAAGAACATTGCCCAGACCCTGGCTAAGCTCTACTACTCTCACGACTTTCTGGCCTGCACCAGCCTCTAGCAAACAGACAAGGAGAAGGTTGAAGAGAAGGGAAAGATTTTGTGAAAGGAACCCTCTGCGCTCAGCTCTAACCTTTCCCCTCAGGGTTCTGGTGATTAACTTTACTGTCCTCAAGTACATCCACGAGACCTAGCTGGTCAGGGACATTTCCTAACCACTGATTTGCTGTGGCATGAGATGAGGAAAAGGAAAGGAAACTCTGGCCTGATGCTCTTAGGCAAGGCTCAGTCCTGCCTGGAAGATCCACACTCTCCTCTAAGCTAGAGAATCAGAGGATGGGACAGAATATAATGAGCCAAGTCCTGTTTGTCTTTGAGAACTCCCAGCACAGAAAAGGCCAGGTGAGGCTTCTGAGTCACAGGGAACCTCGCTAGGGTCTAGCATCTCTCGGGCCCCAGGCCTAGTTCTGGGGGCTTCTAAACTGTGATGTTTTACTAAGCATCTGTTGCTGAGTCCCAAGCCATGAGTTTTTGGAATAAAGCTTCCGCAGTGGTGAACAGCCCCCTGTCTGCTCTGTGTGATGTGATGAAATACAAGGGGCCTGGGCCCTGAGTAAGTAGGTTTGCGGGAGTCGGGTGCTATTCTTAAACCCCTACATTCTTAACTAGGCCTTAGCTCCATCCTCAGGCTTAGGAAAAGGAATTCCAGGTTACACCTGAAGGGCCAGAGGAAGGCCAAGCCCAGCTTCTTTAAAGAAAATTGTTCTTCTAGGCTTCGAGAAAGTTGCCAACAATAAGTTTTAAGGTGGCGAATGGGGTTCAGTCCAGGGTGCCTCCACCAGGGTCAGTCCCTAAGTGACAAATTCTGCCATTGGCCATCCTCTCTACTGGCTTGACACACAGTTGGACTACAGGGGACCAGAGCTGGTCGCAGCTGGTATGCCCAGGAAGGGACGCCAAGGGCATTCACCCAGAGCAGAAGGGGACTGAGGCCAGATGGAGTGTTTGAACTCCAGAAACTGACTAGCCTAAGGTCAACTCAATGTTTTCGAAGCCCCAGAAGTTATTTTAAGTCAAGAACATATGATGGTTCCTCATTATCCATGAGTTCAAATCTATATTCCAGGGCCCTCTATAATTTCCCTCCCTACGCATCCAACCTGAGCCCCAGCATGCTTTGCCACAGGCTGACTGATCTTCCCAGCATGCTTAGCAACCCCGCCCAACTCCTCCATCCTTCAAGGGCCAGCTCATGCCTTCCTTCCTCAGTCTCCAGAATTTCTACACACTTCTAGTCAGCACACAGAGCTGTCTGTGTGACTCATTGATAAGTGTTCTTGTCAACTGGACTCCAGCTCCCCGTGGATAGCGGCTTTGTCTTGTTGCATCGGTCATAAGCCTTCTCTGTCAGAATGCAGGCAGATGACAAATTCATGCTACCTGACAGGAATCTTTAGCAAATTCTTCCTTCACAGATGCCCTGATGTGCTACTGTTGCCCAGTGACACGAGTGAAGCCAGCAGCAGAGAACAAATGTGGAGACATGGGGTTTATTGTTGGAGGGGAGGAGAAAGATTAGGTGAGGTGCTGGGGTAATACATTCTAGACAAGAGGCAGTAGATGCCCCTGGGCCAGAGCAAAACTCCTGCCAGTGACTCTCGGTAACAGGTGGGTGTGGCTTGCCTCATTCCTACGTGAGTCAGGGCCTTCCCCAGCCTTGTGGGTTTCCTTTCCTCTCTCTGGGCCATGACAGCCATTCATCTGTTCATGTATCCCCAGGTTGGCCCGGATCCTGCCCTGGCTGTGGCTGCTACCTGGAGATGGCCTGGATAGTGCTGGGGCTGGGGCACAGCAAAGCTGGCCCTGGGGATGTCAGACTTTGAGTCAGGGACTCGTCCAGCTTGCGGGTCTCGGCCTCCAGGACAGTGGCTTCAGGGGCCTGGGCCACGGCCAGCAGTGAGTGGGAGAGGCTGTGGTGCAGGCCCGCTAGCTCACGGCTAGTCTGCACCGAGCGAGCAATGTAGTCCTGCCTCTGCTTCCGCTCCAAGGCCAGCTGGCCCCGCAGCATGGCCACCTGGGGGCAGAAAACCAAGAGGGAAAGGGTAAGTGCCCCAAAGCTGCCCCATGCCCTCCTGCTCTGCTCCCCGGGCTCTTGTGAGGGAGTACCTGAATCAACTACCACACACAAATCTCATGATCAGCACTATGGTATTTGGGGCAAGGGTCCTTGGGAATCATGGGAATTCCAGTGATTCTCAACCTTGGCTGCATAGGAGACTCGAATAGGGACCTTAAGAACAAGAGCAACGGGATCTCTGGGTGGCGCAGCGGTTTGGCGCCTGCCTTTGGCCCAGGGCGCGATCCTGGAGACCTGGGATCGAGTCCCACATCGGGCTCCCGGTGCATGGAGCCTGCTTCTCCCTCTGCCTGTGTCTCTGCCTGTCTCTCTCTCTCTCTCTCTCTGTGACTATCATAAATAAATAAATTAAAAAAATTTTTTTTAAAAAAAGAACAAGAGCAACAACAAAATACTCATGTACTTCATTGATGGATCATTTATGTAATAAAATGCGAGGATTTTAACTGTATATTTTGGTGAGTTTGATAATGTTCATACCCATGTATAACCACTATCCCAATCAAGATACAGAATATTTTAAGCCCTGCAGAAAGCTCTACAGTGCCCCTTTGGAAGCTTTTGATAAATACTCTGACTTAATTAGATTGTGGTGAGGCCTGGGCATCAGTATTTTTTCAAAGCTCCTCAGGTGATTCTAATGTGTAGCCGAGGTTGAGAATCACTGATTAATTCTTGTTTCTCTGGGCAGCCTGGGTGGGTCAACAGCTTGGTGCCGCCTACGGCCCAGGGCGTGGTACCGGAGACCTGGGATCAAGTCCTGCGTCAGGCTCCCTGCGTGGAGCCTGCTTCTCCTGCCTGTGTCTCTGCCTCTCCTTCTCTGTGTCTCTCATGAATAAATAAATAAAATCTTTAAAAATAATAACAATCCTTCTCTGATGAGTACATGGAGACTACCAGGAGGTGGTTACTGGGAGCTCAGGGGAGATCTAGGACTAGGGTGAGGCAAGAGACTCCTGGAGTGTACAATTTAGGGAGGGACTCCAGGTCGATAATGAGCATCCCCTTAAATTCTCCACCCTACATGCTTCCCTTGCCTCCCCCTAGTCTGGGCCCCAACTTGGGACTGCTTCCTATGAATTCAAATTAATGGCTAAGTGTAGCTGTACAGTCAGGCTCTGCCAGTAGTGCTATTAATTTCTGAAACAGACTCAGAAATAAAAATTCCATAGTTCTTATTACTCCTGGGCTTTGGAAGACAGGGCAAACCTTATAATAAAATGCCAGGATTTTAAGTGAGGCCTAAGGGGCAAGAAGGCACTTGATCCTAGCTTCCTTGTATGCGGTGGCTTCAACTGAGCTATGAGGTATGGATCTTGGTGCTGGTGCCAGGCTACTGTGCCTGGTATGCTGGTGACAGCCCTGCTTGCATGGGTGTATTTGAGGGCAGAGGAGACCAGGATGCTCATGTTTGCTTTTGTTTGTCCTCCTAGAATCTTCTGTCTGCCCCCCAGCCCTCTTCCTTCTCCTTTCCCTTCCTAAGTAGGAAGCTGGTGGTCTGGGGTCTGGAGCACGCTTTCTTCCCCACTCCTACCCTAAACAGCTGGGATGCTGAGTTGGGACTGGGTTCTTCTTGCCTCCCATACAGACTGAAGTTCTCTGAGGAACTATCTCCCATCTCTCTGCTGGAAGGGCCACAAGGGGTCAAGCACACAGCAATTAACCAAAGCCTTGTCCCCGGATTTCAAGGGAGGGGAAAGGGGGCTTAGAAAGCTGATCCTTCCAGAACATACCTCTTTCTGCAGTTCAGCCATCTGCTTGTCATCTGAGGAGCCCTTCTGTCCTCCCCTTCCATCCTATGGAGGACAAATGTCATTCCCTATCGGAATAGGCCCTCCCGCCCTGGGGGTTCTGTAGGCATTTTCAGGCAGCTCATCCCAATCTCGGGGGCCAAGGCAGGTGCTGTGGGCCAGATGTGCCTGGATCCACACTGGACTCCATGGGGCACCATGGCCCTTGGGCAAGGAAGTCCACAAGGGGCCAAGCCAGTCTAATGGATGATGCCCATGGAGACATGATGCTGAATATCCAACAGGCTCAGATGGCATTGGCTTGAGTCACCTTTTCATTTACAGAAGTATACCTCGCCTCTGCTTTGTGCCAGCCCTGGGTTGTGAGCTAGGGATGCAGAAATGAAGTAAGGCGAGGTGCCTGCCCTTGGGAAGCTTTCATAAAGGAATGGGAACAAACAGCTGGGAGATGCTCAGCCACCAGAAGAAGTCTCTCCCAATCAGGCTGCAGCACTGTTTATTGATGGGCATAACTCTGCTAAAAGAGTGCTGGTCTGGGGAGTCTTCCCCCAATTCCTTACCCCAAAAAGCGAGTCTAGTCCCAGGAAATACCATGGACTCTAATCATAAATTCAGTACTACCAGGGAGGAGAGCCAAGAGGCCCACAAAGCTGCTATCAAGCTCCTGGGCACATCAGGGTCTGGCAAGCACCACTTGAAACCCATATACAGGGATTCTGACCAGAAGCCCGAGGAGCCCCACTCCTGGGTGAGCCTGAGGCCCTGGTCTGGCAGCAGGTAGGTTACACGCCAGGGAAGCCTTCCTGAGTTCCTGAGAAGGTAGGGCTGCAAGCTGTGACTCCATCCCTACTGAGGATAGACTGCTTTCCTGGGTCAGGAACAGACTGAGCTGCCTTGGGTGGGTAGAAGTCAGCCAGGAGGGGCTCTCCAGGTCAGCTAGCATCATGGCTGTCTCCCCCCAGAGGGTAGCCTGGGCTATGTACTGCAGGGGATTGTTTCTGGGGGCCAGGTTTGGGCTTTCTGGAGGCCGCAGTCAATAAGAAGAGGCACACCTGCTGTGTGGGGGACGAAGCCGCAGCTTCCTTAACCTCCAGGCCGCCTGTCCGTGACACGCGCATGGACTCCCTCTTCAGCTTCCTGCGCTCTCGCTCCACCTGCAAGATTCAGCTGAGAAGTCAGGGCTTGGCTTGGCTCTGGGGCTGGAGCAGGACTGCCTGTTTGAGAGGAGGCTGGTGTGGCTGTGGG
This sequence comes from Canis aureus, assembly GCF_053574225.1. NCBI lineage: Eukaryota > Metazoa > Chordata > Mammalia > Carnivora > Canidae > Canis > Canis aureus. The sequence continues at coordinate 29,959,269 of NC_135636.1, read as the reverse complement.
TGTAGGTGTGAGCAGGCGACAGCAATCATGAGAAGCTAAACTCCCAGCATGAGGAGAACATGGGCCAGGGCAGCCTGAGAGCAGAGATGTGCTGCTGGGCCAGAAGAGGTAGGGCCAGCCACTCAGGCCTTCAGAGCAGGCTTAGTGAAGGCTTTCTGTAGTATTCTAGACTCTGCAGGCCATTAAATCTCTGTCACAACTATTCAATTCCTCTATTGTAGTGTTCCCATGAAAATTTCTTTTCAGTAACAGGCAGCAGGGCTGAATGTGGCCCTGGGGCTACAGCTTACAGCTCTGCTCTGCGGGCTACACAGGAGGTAGAGACGCCTGCCCACTGGACTCCAGTTGAGGGAGCTGAGGACAAGAGAAATGGATTACCTGCTCCAAGGTGGCCCGCAGCTGGACATTGTGATGCTGCAGCCTGCTCCGGTCAATCTCCAGCTGTGCCACTGCTTGCTGGAGGTACTCCAGCCTTTGTCCCCAGAGCTGCCTCTCCTCCAGCCCAAGACTAGGCTCAGCCTCGACTTCTGACACCTGCAGGACAGACCTGTTACTCTCACCTGGGCAGCCCCTTAGGCAGATGGGGATCAGATAGAGGGCAAAGGGATCAATCTGGCAGAGCTGAGTTTCAGGGACCCAATTCCCAAAGGAGGGGAAGAAGCCCCTGGAAAGGAGCTTCCCCCTGGCCATCTGTTCCCACCAGGCCCCCAGCTCACCTCTTCCAGCTGTCCACCTACCTCTTCTCTGGGCCTCTGTTCTGCTCTGCTGGTTGAACTAGAGCTCAGGAGCTGCTCCTTCTCCAGAGCCTGTCTGGTGAGCTCCAACTCATCCTGGGACATCAAGGTGTGGAGCAAATCACCCCCTGACAACGTCATATCGAGACCTTCTCTGCCTTCCATCCTCATAAAAACCGATTACTTTTCTCATAGATTATAGTCTTATTGTTCCTGGAGCCTCTTCTGAACTATTCTAGTGAAGAATCTTTATTTTACAGGTGGATAAAGCAAAGAAGCAGAGAGGGGTCTATTCAAAGATGCACAGTTGGCTAGGGCTAAAACCTGGCTCGTCTGAGATCTCCCATAAGCTAAGCAACAGCTTGGAGCACTGAGACATGGACTCTGGGATCACACACAGTTGGGCATTATGGCACCACTTATGGGCTCTGTGACTTGGTATGAGTGCTCTCCAAAACCCAACTTGCTCATTTGTGTGAAAAAAAAAGAAAGAAAAGAAAAAGAAAAAGAAAAAGAAAAAGAAAAAGAAAAAGAAAAAGAAAAAGAAAAAGAAAAGCTCTATGAAGCGTAGATCAAGACCCTGAGGTTAAATCCCTATTGATAAGTGGGGACCCCAGCACTAGATATTTTCTAGGTGCCGTATGTCTCCTAAGTATTAATGGTCAAGAAGACAGATAGGAAGTGCGTGTGCACAGGTGGAAGTTGTCTGAGAGACGGGAAGATCTCAGCAATAAACGGGCTGCATTCTAGAGTCAGACTCCCTAGATCTAATTCTGTCATCAACTGGCCATATGACCTTGGACAAGTTACCTGGCCTCTCTGAACTACAAACTGAAGATAATAATTCCTACTTCTCAGGGCTGTTGTGGAAGGAAGCAAGAATAAAAACGCATGGCATGGAAAATGCTTAAGATAAAAAATGACAGCATTGCGATGGAGGGCTGCATCTGAAAGATGTTCTTGAGTGTTTGAGGGGTGAGGAGTGCAGGGGGACTCTGACCCGGCCTACAGTACTGCTCAGTAATCCTCCTGCCCAGTGATATACCTTACTTTCTCTGTGCCTTTAAGAATGAGCCTAGAAATAGGAAAGGAATTTACTTATTGAATGCTTCCTTCCTATGCATTTTATATGTATTATCTCATTTTATACTCAAGATGACCCTTGGGGCTAGTACTGTCATTCCCTATTTTATTGAAGAGAAAAACAAGAGTCAGAGAAGTAAAGGCACTTATCTAGGGTCACACAGCCCATAAGCTGTAGGACTGTGTTACAAACTCAGGAACTTGACTCCAAAGTTCACAATGGATCCCCTTCTCTGCATATCGCTCCCAGAAGGTAAGTCCCTGCATGACTGTGTCTGAGATGACGAAGGGGGGACACCTGGGTTGAGCGTTTGCCTGAGGCTCAGGGCATGATCCCGGAGTCCCAGGATCGAGTCCCACATCGGGCTTCCTGCATGGAGCCTGCTTCTCCCTCTGCCTCTGTCTCTGTGGCTTCATGAATAAATAAAATCTTAAAAAAAAAAAAAAAAATGAGATAACAAAGGGGGTTCTCTGGGGCTCAGCCCTGGTCAAGGCCCCACAATGTAGAGTCAATTTCCTGGGAAAACTGGACTGGGTTCCTCTTGGCAAAAGAGACAATGGCTCTCTATGACCAATAGCCAACTTCACTTTCCTGACTGCCTACTCCGTGCAGGCCTTATGCTCAGTGCTGGGGTGCCCAGGGGACTAAGACATGGCCCCTGACCTTGAGGTTGAATGCTACACCTTAAGGCCCACTTCCCTTCTCACTCAATATTCCACCTAGAGGAGTACACTTATCCCTAACTGGTGTGGACCCCAAGTCTCTATCCCTAGCATCATCCTTCAACTTCAGGTCACTTTACAGTCCTGCCCACTGGACGTCATCCCCTGTACATCCCACAGGCACCTCACCTTGCTGCCTTCCATAGCATTTCTGAAACCTGCCTTTGAGCAGAAACCTGAGGGTTTGGTTTTCTTCTGCCCTTTTTTTACTTCCCCATCTCTTAGCCAGTCAACTGCCAGAAGTCCTGTGAGCTTCTATACCCACCCTGTGTCACCATCCACCCCTACTGTCTTAGGTGACCATCTGTCCCGGGACTTCAATGACTGCCTCCTTGTTGTTCTCCAGATCTACTGTTGCTTCACACAGTAGCCTGAATGACTTTCTGGACTAAACATTGGATTGTGTCACCCTCCTCCACTGTCCCAAATGCTTCATCCAGGTCCCACTGGTCAGCCAGGTCCTTGACACAACTTAGAAGCCCTCAACGATGATGGCACCCTGCTGCCTTGTCTTCTGTTGCTAACTGCCCCTCTGTGTCCCAGGCAGCCCGAAGTCCCTATGCAGACATTACACATTCTCCTTCCTTTTTCCTCTTCCCCAGTAAGCTCCTCCCCCACCTGTGCTTGGCTAATTCCTTACTGTTCCCTTCTCATCTAATTTTAAAGCCTGCTTTTATTGGGAAGCCTTTCAGGATTTTCCACTAGGAACGGCTGGCTGAGTGCCCTCTGCATGCTCAAGAGCACACTGATCTTCCCTAATGAGGATCTAATTAGAACCTGACAGTGCATTCTAATTGTTTATCTGCTTGATTAGAAGCTCTACGAGGGCAGGAACCGTGGCTGTCTTACTTTCTCCATATCCCCCCAGACTAGCACACTACCCTGGATTCCACTTATCTCCGCTCTCTCACACCCTGAGGTGCCATAAGCCCAGGGTGGTGGGCAGCACCTGAGCTCAGCCAAACTGGGCTCTGCACCCTCCCTGCTGTTATGATTCACGGGGTGACTCACCTGCAGCCTCTGCTGTTCCAAGTCCCGCTCCAGAACAGAGGCCTGTAGGAACATGGCTGCCTCCTGCAAACTGCTGACGCTAGCCTTGCTCTGGGCCAGGGACAGTGCCAAGTCCTGGGCCTTCTCCCTCCACTCAATCTCCCTGGCCTCAGTTAGCCTCAGTGCTGTCTGCAGTCGCTCCAGCTCCTGCTGCAGCCTGGGCCCTAAGGTGGCAAAGTCTGTAGAGGGCTCTGGGGGCGCTGTGTGGCTGTGCAGTGAGTCCTCCAGATTCTTCCTTTGCTGGGCCTCCCTCAGCCCCAGGATCTCCTCTTCCTTTTGGGCTAGAGTCAGCTGCAACTCCCTTAGGCTTTCTCGAAGGCCTCTCATCTCTTCCTCTTTCTCCTGCTCCGGACCTGGCTTCCCTTGGATGGCATCTTCTCGGGCCCTCCGGGCCAGAGACTGCTCTAGCAGCTGCCCCTGTCTCTTCTGATGGCTCAATTCTTCATCTCTCTGGGCAAGTGCCCGCTGGAGCTGCTGCACGGCCTCCTGGTGCCGGAGGTCCCGGTCCTGGATCTCGTCCTCTCGCCTCCTCAGAGCCTCCTCCAGCTGCCGGGCTTGTGCCTGGCAAGAGTCCAGGGCAGCCTGCAAAGTGGTGGTGCTGGTCTCCAGGCTGCGGCTCAACTCTGCTTGACCCAGCAGCCGCTGCTCTTTCTCCTGCACGGCAGCCTGGGCCTTGCTCAGGGCCTCCTGCAGAGCTTGGGCCCAGTCCCGGGCTGTCTCCTCCCGAAGCTGGGAGGCCCGGCCATCGGCTCGCAGGGCCTCCAGCGCCAGGTCCCGTTCCTTGAGTGCAGTCTCTGCCTGCAGGAGGCTGGCCCGCAGGCCCCCGACCTCCGCCTCATGCTCCTGTGCCCGCTCGGCACCCTGTTGCTGGAGGGCCAGCAAAGCCTCCTCCTGCTCCCGAGACTCAGCCCTTAGGTCACCCACCACCTCCTCCAGGGCCTGCACACGCCGTCCCTCCACGGCCAGCTCCTCCTGGAGCCTTCGCACATGCTCCTTGTGGTCCTCAAGCTCTCCCTGGCGCTCTTTCAGCGCCGTGTGGGCCTGCTCCAGAGCCCTCTGCAGGGTGCTTGCCTCTTCCTTCCTAGTCTCCTCCTGCCCCAGGGCCTGCTGCTGTTGGTGCTGCAGGGCCTCGAGCTCCTGGTCCCTCTGGGCCAGGGCTCTCTGGGCCTCTTCCAGGTGACCCTGAAGTGACCGCTCTTTCAGCTCCCCCTGTTCTGCGGCTTCCTGCAGATGCCGCTGCAGGACCACTATCTCCTGCTCTCGCTGAGTCAGGAGGAGGCCAGTCTCCCCTGCCTTCCTGTGTAGGCCCTGGAGCTGCTGCTCCAGCTGATCCTTATACTCCTTCAGTTCCTGGATGCGTTCCTGCTGGCATTCTACCTCCCTCTCCTTGTCACGCAGGATCAGCTTCAGGTGCTCCAGGCTCCCGCGCTGGGCTTTACTCTGGCCCTTCCCTTCCTCTGCCCGCTCCTGCATCGGTGGCCTCTGGGAAGCCAGCTCCCGGCCTCGCTCTCTCAAGGACAGCTTGATCTGTCCCAGGTCCTCCTGCAGGATCTTGGTCTGCAGCGTCCTCTGGTCTTCTAGGACCCGAATCCTTTCCCTCTGGAGCACCACGTCCTGGTCCCTCCTCTCTAGGTCCTGAGCCAGACGCTCCTTCTGCCTCTGCAGCTCCTCGATCTGTTCTTGCTGGGACTTCAGCTCCTGGTCCTTGTCCTGGAGCTCTTTCGCCAGAAGGGTGCTATGGCTCTCCAGCTTGTCGATCTGACTGCTCTGGGCCTGCAGCTCCTGGCTCTTTTCTTCCAGGTCCAGTGTGAGGTGGGTCAGAGCTACTCTCTGCATTTCCCTCTGGCCCTCCAGCTCCTCGATTGCCTTCTGTTGGCACTCCATCTTGTGATGGTTTTCCTCTCGTTCCAGAGCCAGGCATTCCAGAGTAACCAGCTGCTTCTTCAGGTCCTGAATCTCTCCTTTCTGGGACTCTATCATTTGGGCCTTCTTCTCAAGTTCGAGAAGCTGATGCTCCAAGATGTTCCTCTGGGTCTCTCGATCCTTCTCGAGCTCTTGGATTTGCTCCCTCTGTGCAACCAGCCTCTGCTCTTGTTCCTGCATGGCCAGAGGCAGATCTTCTAAAAGGGACCTGCACTTCTCCAGCTCCTGGATCTGTTCTTGTTGCACATCTACCTCTTCGCTCTTCTTCTTCAGGTCCAGAGACAGAGCTTCCAAAGTAGCCTTTTGCATCTCCCGTTGTTTCTCCAGTTCCTGAATACTTCCCCGCAAAGCCTCCACCTCCCCTTCTCTTTCGGATAGAGTCTGAGCCAGGATAGCTAAATTCTCCTGCAGAGCCTTCCCTTGGGCCACCTTCAGCTCGCCCTGCTCCTGCAGAGCCTGGGCCCGCTCACGCTCGGTCTCTGCTTCCTCACTCTTGAGTTTCAGGGCTGAGCGAGCAGTTCTCAAGTCCTCCTCCAGAGCCCTGGTGGCACCAGCCTGAGCCCTGGCTTCTGCCACAGATGCCTGCAAACGTTCCACCTGGGCTGTCAGGCTCTCCTTGGCTGCCTGCAGTAGCTTTCGCTCATTCTGGGAAACAAGATGCAAAAATCGCCTTAGGCTACGCTTCCTTGATACTGTCACCCCAGCTCAGGCCCTCCGTTTCCTTACTCTGTGGCACAGCCCCGTCAAGGAGTAACAAAAAGAACTGGTGCATTCCAGGTAAGCTGATACCATAAGAAATCATCCCCACAACATTCCAGGGCTCTGTTAGGCCCAGAGAAGAAAGCCTGATACAAACGAGCCATCCCAGATTCTGGTCTTTCGGGACAAGGGACAAAAATTTCTACCTCAGTTCAGAAAAACTCACCGGGGCCTTCCTAACGGGCCTCAGGGACAGGGAGACAGCCAGGGAAATAGACCTTTGCTGAAGGACGTTGGACATGACATATGGATGGGTTATGACCATAAGCCGAGGTAGTCTGGAGCCTGGCCCGAGGGTTCCTCCTGAAGAAATCCCCTCCCCCAGATCAGGGCCACCTCACCTGGGCCTCTAGTCCCTGCAGCTCTGCTTGCTGTAGACGACTCTGTAATGATGCCACAGTTCCATGCAGTTCAGTCAGCTCAGATTCCAGGGAGATCTGTTTTCCTTCCCACTTGGATTTCTCTTTGGGAAGAGAGAAGGTGGTAGAGCAGGGCCCAGAGTTAAGAGTAGAGGAAAAGAGGGATATAGAGGCAGAAGGATGGTGAGGAACAGAATCAAAGGGGAAGAAGGCTAAGAAGGAGAGAATTACATCATTTCGCAGACCTGTCACCCATCTGCCAGCTGTTCCTAGTTGTCTAGGCTCCTTGCAGCATCCGCGCTCGCATCTGTGTCTGCTGCCCAGTGCCAGCACTTGCCTGACTATCCTCCCAACACTGCCTCACCCTGATCACGTAGAGATCGCCAACCCTGAGTTCCAGGCAGGGGTGAACTAGAGGACATTGGAGGTCCTTTCTAGTTTCCAGTTCTATGATTTGCAGAGGTTCCTAGGGACTGGTGTTACTCTATTGGCTGCCCCCTCATTTCTGAAAAATGCACCAGAACCCAGCTCTCAGGGAGCCCTCTGGGATATTTTCAAGGCCCAGACTCCCTCCCCAAGCTGTCCTCTTCTCTTCTACAATGGAGCCTTGGCCCCCAAGACCCTCCCTCTCTTTTTTTTTCCAAGTAGTCACCACCCATACACTTGGCTGCGGTAGGGGGACATTCTCCTTAGATCCTCACACTTTGCTATCTCCCAAACAAGCCCATAATCCTTGGGCTGTCAAAGGTTAATAATTTTGACGACATAGTTGGAAATGACAAAAGTTACCGTGGATAAATGACAAAAGACAGAATTTTATAACCTTCTCACATTCCTGGCCCTAGGTAGCTAGTTTTTAAATCTGTGGACAGAGAAAGTAGGAGCCTAGCCAGGAACTTCCCTCACTTCAGCTACTCTGTCCCCCTCTGTCTCCCTCCTTCCAGAATGGCCCTCGAAACAGAAAAATAGTCATCACCCCTTTGGAAAGGTCTCTAAGTAGCTTCTCACAGTTGTGAGCGAGCAGTAAAGAGCAGCTGCCCCTTCTGGACTTCGGCATCTCCTCTGTCTTCCCTCCAAACCTCCCTGCCTGCCTTGAGCTTCTCACCTTCCTGGTTCTGGGAGAGTTGTCTCTGCAAATCCTGCAATTCTGTGCAGACCTGACTCTTCTCGGCCTCTGTATCAGTGAGACGCTGTTCCAGCTTCAGGGCCTGTTCCCGCAGATCATCCTGGGAAAGGTAGGGTGAGGTTAAGCTCCTCATCTTCCACAAAACTACCCCAGCTCCGGACCCAAGCACCCCCCTCCTCCCCTTCAGCCTCTGTGGGGTCTGCCCTGTGGATCTATTCCTAGATGGCTCTCTGGAGTGATGACAGGCTCTGCTCCAACTGACTGGAGCCTAGAATCCCTGTCTGACCCTGCTGAGCTCAGGGTCAGTTCTCCCCCCAAATTCCAACTTCAAAGCTCAGCTCAAAGGTCACTTCTTCCTTCCCTGTGACCCTCCCCAAGTAAGAATGAATTGTCCCTTCCTCCTATTATCACTATTTACATCTGTTATTGATCCGATTAATTCTATCAGTTCTGCTTATTTTAGAATTCAGTTTCCTTCCTCAGCCTTCTCGAGGGTGGAAACCTGGTCTTTCTCCTTCCCATACCATCAGCTCATAAGGCTGGCATATAGGTGGCATTCAATTTTTATTGAATGATTGGTTCACTGAGAGGTGGAATTTACGGGACATTTAGTTCAATCTATAAATGGCAACCTCAAATCTTAGTGGTCCCCAGTTTTGTCGGGTTTTTCTTGGAGGTACTGGCACCAAGCATAAATAAATCAGAGCTAAAGGGAAAATGATACATAACAATATCCCTCATTTCTCCAGGCTTTTCTAGTTCAGAGCCCACTCAGATCCCTCCCTCCCTACCCTCCTCACAACCCCAAGGCAGGCATGGTTTGCCTCAGTTGGCTAGTGAAACCCAGGCCCAGGAAACCAAATGCCATGCTCATCCTTGCCCAGGTAGAGAGTGTTGGGGTGGAACTCATCCCAACTTCATTTTGGGAATAAAACAGCTCAAACTGCTTCATGAGTCCTCTGCCAGGGAGTGAAGAGTTCAAGGAAGGAGAGCATAGCATCATACCCGGGCCTGCTGAGTCTTCCATAGGTCTTGGTGAAGTTTCTGGAGGGCAGATGCCACTGCCTCAGCTGACAGAGCTGTCAGGAGGGGCCCTCTCTTAAGGAGGATCCCAGTTCCATTCTGGTCTGAAAAAAATGAGAAAACACATCCTCACTTGGCTTCACTATGAAAGAAACAGCCAAACCTCCCCAGATCTGGCCATGGCCTTCCTACGGATCCCTCCTGTCCCCAAAGAACTGCCTTCGAGCAGTTCATTCGTCGTGAACTTTCTGTGTTCCTATGTGCCAGGAGCTATGGTGGGCACTAGATAATGCTAGTTATCATTTGTTAGGCATTTAGTAAATGCCAGGAACTGTGTGACCTATTTTACTTATGTAATCGTATTAACCCCTTAGAAAAATCCTGAGATGGGGGTGCCTGGGTGGTGTAGTTGGTTAAGCTCAGGTCATGGTCTCAGGGTTGTGAGATCGAGCCCCATGTCAGGCTCTGAGCTCTGTGGGGAGTCTGTTTAAGACTCTCTCTCCCTCTTCCTCTGCCCCTCCCCTGCTTGCACACGAGTGAGCTCACATTTGTGTGCACAAGCTCTCTTTCTCTCTCTCTCAAAAAAAAAAAAAAAAAAAATCAAGCTTAGAGAGGATAGGTGACTTGCCCAAGTACACATCTAGCAAATGGCAGAGCCGGGGTTTAGACTCTGATTGAATTCCAGAGTCTGTGGCCTTAGCCTTGATGCAATACTGCCTAAGGAACCAGAGGCCCCTTCTTTCTCCCCCCAAGGGAAACAGGCCTGGCTTTGGCCAAAGGACTGAGTCCTTGGGTTGCCGGCTTACCTGGCTCGGGGCCCCAGAGGGAAGCAGAGTCTCCCCCGCCACGCAGCTCAGGCCTGCTCTCACAAGCAAACCCCAAGGCCTGCTGCAGGACAGAACAGAGGCTGGCCAGCTGGGCCTGGGCCTGGTGCCCCGGCTGCTGCTCTGCCACCAGAGCTGCCAACTGGTTCTCTGTGCTGCGCAGTCGCAGCTGGACTTGGGCTGCCTTGGCTTCCAGGGCCCGCAAAGAAGCTCGCAGCCGCTGCTCTGTTACTTGAGATGTCTCCAGCTCCTCCAGCAGTTGTGCTTCCTGAGCCAGAAAGTCAGCCTCCTTTTCCTTCACCTCCTGCTTCAGTAATTCCACCTGCCAGGAAGGAAGTGTCATCACTCTAAGCAGGAGTGGACACCTTCTCATCAGACCCTCCCCAGCCTATGCTCGCCTTGATCAGGGCCTTGATCAGCTCTCCAGCAGAAAGGAAGGCTCTGGAATGAGTGTTACTCTCAATCTGACCTGTTTGTCCACCAACTGACTCCTGACACATGGGCCTAGGTGATGCAAATGGGCTGTGGCCCTAGTTCCCCTGGTAGCAATGCCAACTCCCTGCTACAATCAGAACTCTGCCTGAAACCCTGGCACTCAGCCCAAAGAAGACTAGTCACAATAATGATGGCTACTATTTATAAAATGCCTACTGTGTTCTGACACCACACATTTCTATAGTGGCTAAGAGTTATTCTTGTCTGATGGATGAAGAAACGAATGTCCATGTAACCTAGAAGCAGGATTGCTGGGAGCAAATCCAGCACTGTCTAATGACTGGACCTGGTCTTTCATTGCTCTGGTCTACTTTCTATCTCTGACCGGCTTAGTTTTTCCCTCTGTGTCCAAGGTCTGGGGTTATGAGCAGACTGAATCCTGAAATTTTCTTGCTGCTGCCTCCCAGATCTGTTTAATGACCTGTTCCACTGCTGTGTCTTGCCAAGCTGACCAAGCACACTTAGATGTACCCATGCTTGGACTAGGCCTATGTGAGCTCCACCCATTTGGGCACCAGGTTCTGTTCTCAACTCTGGGTCAGGTTCTCAAGCCCCCAGCCTGCCCAGTTCTGACTTGCACCTCCTGCCAGGGCTGCTGAGGTCCCAGCACACCTTGTACAATGGAACAAGAGAACTGTCCTCTTATGAGATGATCCTGAACAACAGCCTTCCGCACTCTAGGAGGAGGCCTCCACCAAGGAATGGCGCCCCGGGCAGCATGGGAAGTACCTGGGTGCTGAGCTCTTTCTGCCCTTCCTGGGACTCCTGCATGTCCTGGCGCAGGGAGCTCAGCTCCTGTTGTCGAACAGAGTCAGCTTCTTGTAAAACAAGGAGTCTCTGCTCCTTTTCCATCAGCGACTGAATCAGGCTACAGAGAGGCCAGAGGGTTAAGGTCATTTTCTTAGGGAATGAATAACTCCTTTCACATCTGACTATGCTAAATGCAGCATTAATACTTAAAAGAGTAATCGTGAGAGAACAATTACAGCATAACAATAAAAGCTTGAATCTGTTGAGCACTGAGTGCTCCTAGGTACTTCATGGACCTGATATCACCTTTTAGCTTCAGTTTCTTCTTCTCTGGCAAATTCCAGAAATACCTGTGTAATACCACAAATTCAACATATCCATTTCTTCCCATCCCCTCTGCACCCCCCTCTCCCCAGCCACCCTCTACCCTGCTCCCTAGCTCAGCGAATGGCACCTTTATCCACCTAATGCTCTAATTTGGTGGCCCTGACCACATCAGAGAGTTCTCCCTTCATCCCACTTATGTCCAATCGGTGATGACATATAATGAACTCCAACACCCTCAATGTCCCTTGAGCTCCTTCCCTCCTCCCCTTCCCCACTACCCCTACCCTTGTGCATCCTTAGTATTTCTCCAGCAAACAACCGCATCCACCTCCTAACCCTGTCTAGCTCCCTGTGATTGTTTCAACAAGAGGATCTGTCCCTCTTCAAACTTCTACGTCACTGAGGAGACACGCCGCACTTCACCTGGATGGCCGTATCTCACTCCTGAGGTTTCCTGCCATCACTCTCTTCTGATACATCATAAACGGGACCATGTCAATTTCTCTGCTTAAAACCCTCCTTTGGTTTCCTACTAAACCCAAAATAAATGACACACTCCTGGTCGTGGCCCACAAATCCCAAACGATGCAGACTTGCCCAGGTCATGTACCCTGTCCTCGTTCACCAGGCTCTGGTCATATAGTGCTTCTGGTATCCCCAAAGATCTTCAGTATAGATCTGCCTCCAGGCCGCTGAGATTTCTAACCTACCACAGAACTTTCCCTCACCCCTTTGCATGGCTGTTTTCAGCTTATCTTCAGTGATCGGTTTAAAGGCAACCTCCCCTCCCCTTTAAGGGGAGGAAGGCTTTCCCTAAAACCTTAATCTAAAGTACATCCTCACCTTTACCTCTACTTCAGCATCCTGTTTCTTCCCTTCACACCATGTAAGTAACCAGCAATGACTTATCTGGGTGATTACTTAATCACGTCTTCCCCACAAAACCATATATTCTATTGAGGCAGGAGCCATGCTGTCTTGTTTATCACTAATGTGTCTTCTCAAAGTATACTACCTGAAGTAAAAGCTTTGAAGACAGGGACCATATCCTCTCTACATGGCTACCTGTACAGTCCAGGGCTAGAGACATGAGATGCCAGGTTGCCTGAGCAAAGGCCTGTCCATCTCACAGTGACCATAGTGGCTGGACAGGCAAAAGCTACTCCGTGGACTATCAAGCCTACCTGGCTTTCTCTCTCTCCAGCTCCTTCTGAATTCGGCTATACTCCTGGGCCTCCCTCAGCTTCTCCTGAACCTCCTGCTCCACCAGCCTCCGGGAGTCATCTCTGGAAACCAGCTGAGACTTCAACTCTTCTACCTGGAAAGATAATGGCATGAGGATCAAGGGCACGGGGCCAGCAAGAAGACGCTTCTCACATAGGGCTCCAGGGTCCTTCGAGGCCACAGTCACTGGCCCATTTCCAATGCTCGGGGGGCTTCTGCCAATGCTTACATACTATTCTGACCACCCCTCCCCCAGTACCATTCAGCCTCACCGCTGTCTCCCAGCCTCACATCTGCTGTGTAAAGGCAGGCACAAATCAAAATCTTGGCTGAATAGAATCACCCAAAGGCCAAGTGATAAGTGGTAGGCAAGTGTGTAGTGATTATATTTTTTTAAAATAAACAATGAGAACACCAACTGATAAACGATTCTGAAAAGGAAAAGCAATCAGAGTAGGAAAAGCAACATGATATTTTAAAATATCTGATCTCTGGGGGAGGGTGGGAAGAACAACCGCCTGAGAAAATCTAAGTTCTGTGGTTGCCACAGGGAGAGAGGACTATCTCAGGGCTCCAAGGGCACAGGTTCAGTTGTAAGCACCCTTCTGTTTTCCATTCCTTCCCAAGCAGAAGGAGGGGAAGAGCCAGGCTATGCTGGGGAAGGGCTACAGGACCGGGAGAGAGAAGGAGGCACCCGCTTCTGCAGGTCCATCTTCGCCTGCAGCAGGGCCCCGCACTCTTCTTGGACAGCAACAAGGTCATCTCTGTTCTGCTGGGCTGCCTGCTCCAGCTCCCCCCGAGCCTCCCGGAGCTGGGTCTGCAGGATCTGAGTGGTCTCCTGCAAAAGGAGAAGACCACAATGAACAGAAGAAAGCTCCCACTGGGGCCCATGTCTTACAATCTATGTCATATAGATACTGGTTTTTCAATTGGGTTGGCAAAAGCGGAGGCAGGACCCAGCAATCCACGCTCTTTTTACCATGCCACCTCAACCCTTACCTCCTGCTCCCTTTCCTCCCTCACAAAGCGTGCTGGCTCACCCTGGCTTTCTCTGTCAGCACCCCTGAGTTGGTAGCAGTCCCTCACCCGGACCGCTGCTGCAGGCTCCTATTGCGTATCCCTACAACCACTTCATGTCACCACCACTTGTGCACATGCATGTGCACGAGCGCGCGCACACACACACATACCCCTCCACAAAGCAGCTAAAGTATTTTTTAAAGTACCATCCAACAGTTTCCCACTGCCCTTAGAACAAATTCCAAGCTCCTAGCATGGCTGACCAAGAGCTCCTGGGCTCCTGTCTATCTCTCCACTTGCCCCTGACCCTATCATGCTGGAGTCACATGGCTTCCTTTCTGTCCTGGCACTCCTCAAGCCCCTGTCTCTCACTGCCTTTATGATGGCTATTTCCCTTGCTGAAACTATTCTTCAAATAGCTGGCTTTTTTTTTAAAAGGCTTTACCGAGGGGTGCCTGGACAGCTCAGGTCATGATCTCAGGGTCCTGGGATCTAGCAGGGTCCCAGCTGAGCAGGGAGCCTGCTTCTCCCTCTCTCTCTGCACCCCCTGCTCGAGCTCTCTCCCTAAAATACATAAATTCTTAAAAAAATAAATAAAACAGCTTTATTGAGATATAGTTCACATATATAATTCACCCATTTAGGCATATAATGGTTGAACCATATCGATGGTTTTTAGAATATTCAGAGTTGGACAAAGGGCACCACATTTTAGAATACTGTTATCACCCAAGAAAACAAGCCTGTACCCTCCCTATTCCCATCTTCTCTCCCAACTACTCATCTGCTGCCTCTGTAGATTTGCCTATTTGGGACATTTCCTACATATGGAACCATGTGCTATGTGGCCTCTTGTGACTGGCTTCTTACACTCAGCATAATGCTTTCAGGGTCTGTCCCTACTGTTGCCTAGGGCTGGCCTCTTTTCAACCTTCATGCTTCAGCTCAAATGCCACTTTCTCGGTGAGCCCTACCCCTTTTGAACCACCTTTTTCAAAGTGGCTTCTGGTGAATCCCTCTCAATTACTTCACCCTAACCATTTCCCTTACAGCATTTATTAGGACCCACGATTATCTCATTTATCTCTATCTGCTCATTTTCCTCTGCTCTGCCACTAGAACTCGAGCTCTTTGAGGACAGGGACTATGTATGTCATGCCACCTGCTGTGACAGCACCATGCCCAGGACCTGGTACAAAGAAGCACCACAGAACTGGTCCATGCCAAAGGAGCATGTCGATGCCACCTTTCTTCCCCACCCAGATCCACTCTCCATACCTGCTCCTTTAACTTCTGGACCTTCATGTCCTGCCTCAGCCGCTCTAGTTGTTGGCTGGCATCTGCCAGCTCCTTCTGGGTCTGCAGCAGGGTCTCCAGGAGGGACACTCTCTCCTTCTCTGTTTCGAGCTGCATCTGCAGAGGGGCAGGAGGCCAAGGGCTTGCTACATCAGGGGTCACCATGCTCATCTGCTGGGCCAGAAACACATCCCGGCTGCTCTGGGTCTCATCCAGCAAATGGGGTGGGGGCTGAGGGCCAAAGAAGGTCTGGACCTGCTTGTCAGGAACCAGGAAGTACAAAGATTGTCACTGGTTTGCAAGCTGACAGGATGTGGTGAACATCGGCCCTCCCTCAGGAAGTGTGATACACTGTTGATCCTGCAGCTAACAGCACTGGTCACCCTGCTCACGAGCAGCAAAGTGAACAGGTACTTCTCGTCTGGAAGCCCCCTGCGGCAGCACTCTTGGGAGTGGAAAAGGAAGTAGTCAGAAGGAGGGGGATCACAGCTCCAATCTCCCCAGCTTCCCACCTGGCAGAGGGCACTCTCTGCCTCCGCCCGTTCTTCCTCCCTCTGTGTCCGGATGGCCTCGGCTTCTGCCTGCTGTTCCCTCAGCCTCGTTTCCAGCTCCATTTTCTCCTTCTCTAGGCTCTCCAGGGCCTTATCCAGTTCCTGCTGGTGCCAAGAGCGCTCCTTCTCCTGGTCATGTGAGGGAAGCAGGGTTAGAACCCAGTGGGTGAGGAGAAGAGGCAGGGGGAGGGCTGGAGTGGAGGTCCGCCCTCCCCAGCTGAGCGTCTTTGGTATCTCTCCCTCTGCTGGTTTCCCCCTCGATAAAGTGAGGTTGCTAACTCCTGCCTTATCTATCTTATTAAATTTTAGGAGAATCAAATGAGATTTAAAAAACCCAAGTGATACAATACATGAAAACGTGTTTTCTAAAGTGCAACTGTCCCTAATATAACCTATAAATATCTGTTATTTTAAACCAACCACACCATAGTTGATGGTTATAACCATGAACTGAGGAGACAGATTAGTTCTCTGTTGCCCACTCTCCCCTGTTCAGGGTGGTGGATAAGCCTCCTGAAAAGTCAGGTTGAGCCTTGTTAGGATGTCTCCTGCTATACAAGAGCTTTAGAACAGGGCATCCTGGTCCTTCCAGAGGTCCACCAGTGACCAAAGTCTTACCTGATCCCCTAGACTAACCCAGGATTCTCTCCTAGTTCCCAAGATAGTAGTGAAGGGCTCTCGAACCCAGCTGCCTGGGTTATGGTTTACATATTTTAAGATTTTATGTATTTATTTGATAGACAGAGAACACAAGTAGGCAGAGAGATAGGAAGAGGGAGAGGGAGAAGCAGACTCCCCAGTGAGCAGGAAGCCTTGATGTGGGGCTTGATCCCAGGACTCAGGGATCATGACTTGAGCCTAGGGTAGATGCTCAACTGTGTGAGACCTCCAGGTGCCTCCGGATTATGGTCACTACTGTTGAGTGACTTTAGTTAATGTCAATCACATTTCTGTGCTTCAGTTTCCTCATCTATAAATACAGGGAGAGCAATTCAGGTTGCTCTGAGGATTGAGATAAGTCAGTAGAGCACCTTAAGTACATGGAAAGCACTCCATATTTAACACCTGTTGACATGATTCATGACGTTAGCAGTTCCTGGAACCTTTCCTTTAAAATGTGTCCAAGCTCAAGTTATACATTCATTTCATGGGAATGCTCCTTGGGTTTTACCCCTTCCCAACATCATCTCGTGCAGTACCCCCCCCCCCCCCCCGGCCACACTGGCCTCCTTTCAGGACCTCGGGCACACTACACACCCTCATACCTTAAGGCCTTTGCTCCTGCTCTCCATCTCCCTGGAATGCCCTTGCCTGCCCCCGACACCACTGTTTATCACAGCCTAAATAATGTTTGCTCAGAGAGGCCTTCCCAGACCACACACTCTCAACAGGTCTCCTTGTTGTTCCTCTTGTAACACCCAGTTCTTTGTCTACTTAGATCTTACGTCATCACTTACTTATTTGCATATTAACTTGTTTAATACTTGTCTTCCCTTTGAAGCCTTAAGCTCCATAAGGAGAACCACATCTACTTTGCTTCCACTGTATCCTCAGGTCCCACCACTGTGCCAGCACATAACGAATACTCCACAATGCATGAATGAATCACGTTTCAGCTACTGCACTGTTAAGATGCCTAAGAACAGCAATTTACAATGCCACAATTATAGAACAACTATGAATATCAAATCTTACCCTCTGATTCAAAAAGCCAGCTGTAAAAATATGGGAAAGATGGATTTTAATAGTAGTAAGTGTTAAAAAAAACAAACACAAAACTGACCTATTTGCTCAATTTGAGTTAGAAGTGTGTATGGCTACTGGAAGAGCCAATTCTGTGATGTCCAGGAAGTAATAGTCTAGGGTTGCCAGCTAGGCTGTGGATCAGAATATTCTGCACACTGGGTCATGAGTAATGGGTAACATGTCTAGAGGAGAGCAACCGTGTTGGTAAGGGATTTCAAGCAAACCTAACACTGATTTGTTTCACATGAATAGATTTTGGCTCAACATAAGGAATAATTTTCCAATAACTAGATCTATAAAAATAAATGAGCAGCCACTGGCAGAATACAACTGAAGCTAAGCAACCATTGACCACAACACGAATGGTTAAAAGATGCTTAATCCCTGCTCTACTGTTTATTAGCAATGTGACCCTGAGTGACTTCTTGAAGTTTCAATTTCCTTGCCAGTCATAGGTAGGCTATTTGAAATAATATAAGTAGCATTTAGCATGGCACTTGGCATGGGCAAGTGGTTAATAAGTGCCCACTATCACTAGAATTAAAGTGGGTCCAGGCACCAGGTGGAAGAATGTGAAGACTATAGCCTCTAAAAGTTTTTCCAACTGCTAGGATTCCAGGAGAAGCAAGTCACAGTTAAAATTAACAGATTCCTGGGGTGGCCTGGCTGGCTCAGTCAATATAGCGTTTGACTCTTGACTTCAGGGTCGTGAGTTCAAGCTCGACATTGGGCATAGAGCTTACTTAAAAAACAATAAATAAATAAAACAAATAGACTCTCAAAAGTCAAGAGAGTAGTCAACCTTTTTTAATTAGTAGGGAGATCATAAGTCAGACAATCAGAATTCAGGGGGATTATCTGAATGAGGAAAAGAAAAGATGGAAGAGGCCCTCCCGTGACTCAGGTATGGCCATGAGATAGTCAATCCTTTCAGAGAAGCCTAGGTTTTGTCAAGTGGTAACTCATCATTCAGAAATTTTATTGCATCTTTCACTTGTAGGGTTTTCCTTAGGGGGTACACCTGATTCTTGCTGGGCAAAGTGCCTTCTGGACACAATTCGACAAATAATTCAGTTACCTACTTTAGGCACATAATTCCCAAAACCAGCAAACGTCTGTCATCTTGCCAGCAAGTCTGCCTTGTAATAAGAGTCAAATCACAAATACACACAAAGCACAAGTCAACTTCCATTTCCAGAAACCTGACAAATACGATCTCTAACCCCCTCCACCCACGAAATGGCAAAACATCTTGGATAAAATATTAAATCTATGGGTTTTTTTTCCTAGATTTTATTTATTTATTCATGAGAGACACAGAGAGGGAGAGAGGCAGAGGGAGAAGCAGGCTCCATGCAGGGAGCCCAATGTGGGACTCAATCCCAAGATCATGGGATCACAACCCCAGCCAAAGGCAGATGCTCAACCGCTGAGCCACCCAGGCATCCCTTAAATCTAATGTTTTAATGTGTAAGTGAGCCAGCCGTAATTTCATAGGAGTCAAAAATCAAAGCAAGACTTGGGATCCAAAGAGGTAAATGAGCACAGAACTGGCTTTCCACTGGAGGCATTTGCTATACCTAATAACCTTGAAATTCATTTTAATGTTATGCGGAGAAAAGAAAACAGAAGACAAGGGTAGGGAGTCCATAGAAGATTCCCATATAAAGCTGGACCTCCAAAGTGCTAACCGGGAGTCAACAAAATATGGCATGTGGGCCAAATCTGTCCATCCTCCTGCTGCTATATGGCCTGTGACCTAATAATGGTTTTTACATTTTTATTATTTATTTATTTATAAAGATTTTATTTATTTATTCATGAGAGACACACAGAGAGAGAGGCAGAGACATAGGCAGAGGGAGAAGCAGGCCCTATGCAGGGAACCTGATGCAGGCCTCGATCCCAGGACCCCAGGATCATGCCCTGGGCCGAAGGCAGGTGCTAAACCACTGAGCTACCCAGGCATCCTGGTTTTTACATTTTTAATGGTTGAAAGAAATTAAAAAAAAAATTTGTAACATGTGAAAATTAGATGAAGTTCAAATTTCAGTGCTACACTTATGAACACAGAATGTTCATTTGTTTACATATTATCTATGGCCGCTTTTGTACTACAACAACAGAGGTGAGTAATTATGACAGAAACCATAAGGTCCACAAAGCTTAGTATGTGGTGGCCCTTTACCAAAAGCCCTGGGCTAGAGTGCCCTCAATAGAAAGATAAACCTGGGGCGGGGGGAGAAAAGAGGAGAGAAATGGGGAAGAAAAAAGGAGAGAAAGGAAGAGAGAAAACAAAACAAAAAAATCCCACAGAAGGAAACAGCAAGAATATCTAGCCAAGAAGGGGTCCAAGGCATTCCTCTGCTCCCTTTACAGCCTGGGGCCAGTTTAACAACCCTATGTCCCAGAACCCATGCTTAATTCTCTGTACATACCAAAACAACACTAACAGCTAACACAAATAGAGTTTACTATATGTCCGGAATTGTTCTCGGTGTTCTCCATATATTACTCACTTAACAGCTAGAAACTGGATTTTGCACCTTGGTGGCCAGGTTAGTTCTGTTCAGATTTCACCTTTATAAGCAGCAATATTTGGCCCAAGAGCCAGCAGGTGGAAAACTCACTGAAGGGAGGCCATGTGTGCCTCTCCTGTCCCCAGCCACATCCATGACGTACCCATTTCTCTTGGAGCCGGTTCACCTCCTCCTCGTGGGCTGACTTCTGCTGCTGCAGGGCAGTCTGCCCCTCTTGCTCGGCCTGGGCCAGCCGTCTGGCTGCTGTCTCCCGCTCTTGTTCTGCCCGGTTCCGCTCACTGTCCAGTTCCAGCTTCAGGCACCTCACTTCCCCTAAGGTGCCAGTGACAGGTGATCTCTCACCAAGCATCTGCCCTCTTTCTTTCACCCCTCTCCCCAGACCTCATGAGCAACTTCCATCACGGAGGCCCTGGGCCTGGCTGGAGAAGGATGTCTGATAACTTCCCACTGCCTTCCTAGTTTTCAAAATCTCCAAGGAATGAAGTGACCCCCACCCCAGTTGGGGGTCTCACCTTGAAATGCTTCCTTGGCTCGAATGACAGTTTGAATCTGGACCATCCCCAAAGAATGAAGTGCCCCCCACCCCAGTTGGGGTCTCACCTTGAATTACTTCCTTGGCTCGAATGACAGTTTGAATCTGGACCTCTAGCTGTCCCTTCGTGACCTCTACCAGAGAATTTTGTTGTTGGGCCTCAAACAGAGTGCTCTCCAGTTGCTCCTTGGCTGAGCTGTCAGGTTCAGGAATCAGGAAGAGTTCTTATCCATCAAGTCCCTTAACCTTCCTTAAGAGGACTTGGGTTTGACATACTGACTACCCGGAGAAATTAGGGGGCAATTATAAATTCCTAATTCATTTGGGACCCATATACTTTGGGCAGGGAACTTAGTTTGGCTACCCCTTGCTTTGCAAAGCTCTCTCTGCCCTTGGCTGAACTGGGTCTGAGCCCTACCTGAGGCCCAGTAGTTGTTCAGCGAGGTCCTGCCGGTCTCGCTCCACGGCCTGCAGCCGCACCTCTAGGGCTGCTCTCTCCCGTACTAGGGCCTCCTTCTCCTGGACTTCTCGAGCAAGCACTTCTTCCTGTCGCTTTGTCTCCTGACGCAGCTGATCCAGCTGAGCTAAGGCTGCCTCCTGCTGATGACGTGCCTGAGAGGAAGAAATCTATAACAGACAGAGGCTGCTATCGCCAGGTTGGGGCCACAGGCCCTTCAGAGATTCTGGGCCCAGCTCTGTGAGTCCTGAGCGTTGCCCACTCATACAAATACTACTTCCTGCATCAACCCATAGAACTCCCAACCCAGGAAGGATGGCTCTCCTTTGTGCAAGACCCTGTGTTAGGGCTGCAAGAAACTATCTCTAAGGAGCTTTTAGTTTTAAGCAGTAAGATAGACATAACATCAGGAAGAAAGCGATCAGCCTCTGAGAAAGGGACTCTGGGAAGGAAGATTATGTATCATTTTTAGGGCAGTGGGAAGTTTGGTAGAGGAGAAAGAGGCCCGTTGAGCTGAGTCTTTGGTTCAGAAAAATTTACTAAGTCGCTCTATGTGTTAAACATTGTACTAACAGATAAAGGAATAGGGGGCCCAGGGGGCGCACAGTTGGTTAAGCATCTGACTCTTGGTTTCGCCTCAGGTCCTGATCTCAGGGTTGTAAGATCAAGCCTTACGTTGGCTCCATATTCAGCGTGGAGTCTGTTTAAGTGTCTCTCTCCCTCTCCCTATCCCCCTTCTCAACGCGCTTGTGTGTTCTCTCTCTCTCTCAAATAAATACATAAATCTAAAAAAAAAAAGAAAGAAAGAAAGAAAGAAAGAAAGAAAGAAAGAAAGAAAGAAAGAATAAAAACAAGTAAGACACAGCCCTGCCTTCAAGACCTTTTGGTCTAGTGGTGGAGACTATAAATGGATAATCACAATACAGTGTGAGTTGTGTGTGGTGTGGCAGTTGGAATATGCAGGAGGTGCTGTCAGAGCAACCAGAAGAGGCATCTAATTCAAAGTGGAGGGTGTGAAGTAGTAGGGAACCTGAAGGATTCTTACAGAAATTCTCTTGAAAAACTGGAAGATGTACCCCAAACTAGTAACACTGGTCATTTTTAGGAAGTTAAGACCTCTTCACCTTCTGAATCATTTCTGTAGAATTTTCATTTTTTATGATGAATACACATGATACCTTAATGTGATGGTATTAGTTTTATCTTCTTACCTCGCTTAGTTTCTCTTGAATTTCTTCCTTCTCATCTTGGATGGCCCTGAGATCTGCCTGCAGCTCAGCCCCCCTCTCCTCTGCCTTCTGCAGCTGTGCCTCCAGGTGAGTGTTCTTTTCCTGTAGGGCTTCCCTGCTCCTCTCGGCCTCTGCCAGGCCCAACTGCAAAGCGTTTCTTGCCTGCTCTGTTGCTTCCATTCTGTGGCACACAGATTGGTTCTCTTGTTCTAACTACTGGACAAAATGGGAAAGGCATCAAAGGCAAATGGTTACAGTTTTTAGATCAAGTGCTAAGACAGAAATCCCAGTGAGATGTGAATCTATTCTCCAATGAGGAACACAGGAGGGCTTTTATGAGAGGGGGCTACACATTCATTTGCTCTGGTGCTGTATTTCAGGTACTAGATGGGTTGATGCTGGGGATGGCAATTAAAAAGGCAAAACTCTACTCTCATAGAATTCAGAATAAAGGAAATCCAGGACATTTCTAGGGCTTAAGGTAATGGGTGGTGAAGAAACATGTTAAATTTGCAACCTATAGAGAAGATTCTTTGAGATGTAGGCTCTTTGGCAGATTCTTTTCTGGTGATTACTGCTATCCCATGCAATGGAATTAAACACCTAGTCTTCCTTCCAGAGGACATGGGTCTCCTTCCTGGCCCTGGTGATTTTACCCTACAGCCCAAAGGTGGTTCTGCTATAGGAGTGAAAGGGGACTATTTTCAATGGCTAAACCCAGGCCTTATAGTCTTAGCTGTCCTCTGCACCACCAATGTTCCTTTGGCTCATTTCAGGACAGGAGCTGATCCGTCTTGCACTGATCCATTACAAACTCTCCCCTGTCAAGGGCATCAGCTTTATCAGTCACTGGCTTGCCTTCTATCAGGGCCCAGAACTACCCTGTGGGTCAGAGAAATCTTTGCTCACCTGGAGAAGCTGCTGGTTCAGTCCAACCTTATCCAAGGCCAAAGCCTCATTTAAGGCGCTGAGCTTGATGGTTGCAGCCCGAAGATCAGCAACCTCGGCCTTCAGGCTGTTTTCAGAACTTGACAGCTCTGCAACTGACTGTTCTGCCTAAAAACAAAGAGAGTTAAAGGGCTTCCTTGTACCAGCTTTCCTGCCACAGTGAGAAGCTCACATCCCTGCCACCTGCTGCTGTCCTGGTACAGAGATCAGGTAACGCTCCGTTCCTTCCCTTATATTCTAAACAAGTTTTCCCTTCATTCATTCATTCAATCAATCATTCAAACATCAAGAAGAAAGGAGCTCGCAGTATAGAGGGCCAGACAGACACCGAGATGTACAAACAACCATAATTACGATAGCTTCATAAACAATGTAGGCACAAAGTGCTCTGGAAACTCATTCAGTTTTGGGGAGTCAGAAGTGCTTGGGAGAAGAACTGGTAATGAAGGTAGGTATTGAGAGGTGAAGAATAGTACGTGGTTAGAGGGAGAGGAAAGAAGCAATCTAGGCAAAGGGAAGAGTACACGAAAAGCAGTGGAGTCATGAAAAAGCAGGTGAAGATGAGGCTATAATTAGTGCTGTGTGGCAGGAGTCAAGGTGGATAGGGAGTTAGGACAGGATATGGAGACAGGAGGAGCTAGAAATAGTTTGGGGCACATGCAGAGGGGCTTTGAATGTGTCACCAAGCAGTTGCAAAGTAACTGAATGGGTTACAGGAGGGAGACCAACGTAACTGGATTTATACCTTTGAAAACCATTCTAAGGTCAACATAGAGAATACATTGGAAGGGACAGAACCCAAAAGCAGAGGCTAGTAAGGGACGCAGGGAATATGGAAGGTCATGGCTTAAAGGATGAAGAACGAGGCAGGCTGCATGTCCTTTGCCTACAAACACAACTTTCTAAGCCATACACCCCACTTAGCAAACAAGGAATGGAGGCCCACGCACCCTGGCCAGCGCCGCAGTCACTTCTGTTTGCTCTTGCCTCAGCAGCTCCCCTTCCAGGTGACAAGACTCCAGGGCTTCCCGAAGAATGATCAATTCACTGAGTGATTCTGACTGTTTGGCTTCCAGACTTGCTAGTGTCTCCTGACTAAGATGGAAAGGAGAGGAGGCTGGGGTCAATCTCAGGGAGTGGCCACACCCCAAAAGGTAATAGGAGTCAAATTACCTTTGCTATGCAAAAGAAGGAAGAAGGTCTCTAAATTGTTAAGACCTCCATGACATGTAAAGCGAAAAAAGCAAAATATTTGGGAGAAATAAGAATATGCATAGGGGTGCCTGGCCAGCTCAGGCAGTAGAGCATGCAACTCTTAATCTCAGGGTCATGAGTTCAAACCCAATGTTGGGTGTGGAGCGTACTTAAAAAAATAAAATAAAACTTAGTTAAAAAAAGATTACATGTATATATTTGCATAAAGCAGCTGGAAAGATAAACAAGAAAGCAATTTAAGTGGTTGGCTACAGAAGGAAGGGAAATAAGGTGGATGAAGCAGAGAGGAGGATCTCTGTTTGTCTATTTTTTTTTTTAAGAGAAAAAGGGAGAAGAAGGGCAGAGGGGGAGGAAGAGAGAGTCTTAAGCAGGCTCCACGCCCAGCAAGGAGCTTAACACAGGGGTCGATCTCACGACCTTGAGATCATGACCTGAGCCAAAATCAAGAATCAGGAGCTTTAACCAAATGAGCCACCCAGGTGCCCCTGTGTTTGTCTTTTTAAATAGTTTTGACTTTCAGATCATAATAAATATTGATAAATGTATTACTGAATCACACTAATTAAATTTAAAAACATAACTATCGGGATGCCTGGGTGGCTCAGTGGTTGAACGCCTGCCTTTGGTCCAGGGTGTGATCCTGGAGTCCTGGGATCGAGTCCCACTTTGGGCTCCCTGCATGGAGCCTGCTTCTCCCTCTGTCTAAGTCTCTGTCTCTCTCTCTGCCTCTCTGTGCCTCTCATGAATAAATAAATAAAATCTTTACAAAAAAAAAAAAAACACAACGTTACAATCTTTGTGGATTGTTTATTCTTCTAAAGGTATAGGAGAGACCATTCTTTGTAGGAGTCATGATTCTTATAGCAGTCCTTCAAGATTCTATTATTTGTGCCTACTGGCTGCAAGGAACTAGAGCACAGGAGAGGAGGGGGATATATGGAGGTGAAGAATACAGTCCCTGATACCAGTTACTGAAGACCCACCATCTGCCAGGCTCTGTGCACAAAATGGTGCTCTATTCTTCCCAGTGATCCTTCAAGGTAAATACTATCATCCCTATTTTACAAATAAAGTAATCTGCTCAAATGGTGGAGCCATAATTTTAACCAAACTTTTGCCAGCTTGAAAGTCCTTGCTTTTTCTATGATATTACGTAGAAGAATTTACAAAGTTGCTACGTCTCTTGATTCTAGAATTCCCTTTCTTAGCCAGTTCATTTCCCATTATTACCTGGGGTAAATCCTACCCTTCAGCCAGCCTGGCCTACTCCGAACATGCCATGAACCTGCATCCTTTTCTTTGCTAATCTGTCCCTTTTGCCCCTCTCTCACTCTCTACCAATCAAAATATGTCAAGGCCCAGCTCAAAGGCCTCTCCTCTGTGAGGCTTTCAATTATTAACTGTCACTCCCAGGCTTCCAAAGGACCCAGCCTGAAGCTCTGTTTCATTCATACTTCATTTGGCCTCATGCCACAGTTCATTGTTTACTTGAACATTAGACTGCAAACTGCTGGCGATCAGGGCCTGTGTCTTATTTGTTTCTGTGCCCCTGCAGTGTCTCAGCCCCTAGGGGTACTCAGAAAAGCCTGGGTGAACTTTCTGTATTTATCCTTCTGCAAAAGAAGGAGCAGTAAGCTAATGTGAACCCACCACAGGCCAAGCTTCAATTTTGACTCTACTTTCTAAGAGATGGGAGTGGATGAAAGAGGGTGTAGAAATGATGGGAAAATCAAGCCCCAGGCAGGAGGGGACCAGTCACACTTACAGGCGCTCCCTTTCACGGACAGCCAGGTGCAGCTCCTCCTGCTGCTCCTCCTTCTCACCCTGAACAGAATCCCCCTGCAACTGAAGCTCCATGTTTGTCCTTCGCAGCCGCCATGCCTCCTGCTCCAGCACCTCCAACTGCTGCTGCAGCTCCTCCCTGGTCTTCTGCAGGAGCTCTCGCTCCCTGAAACGAGACGAGAGATGAGCAAAAACCTTGGAACCTCAAATCCTTCCTGGTAGCAGATATAGGATCAAAGGAAAGAGATGTCCGTTTCTTTTTAAAGATCTCATCTCCCCTTTTGAGCGGGAACCTGTTTGTTTTATCATCACAAAGATCCAAAACTGAGTAAGCAGGAATAAGCAGAACACAAGACGGCCCTGAACAGCCCTGGGTGGCAGGGAGGGCAGGGTTAGGCAACCAGAAATGTCCAGGAGTGAGTAAATGGCTGGATGAGGACTGAGCCGGGAGGGATGAACAGCCCCCTGCTCACTTGCTGAGAGACTCCACCTCTCCCTGTAGGTCCGAGGTCTGCCCTGCCAAAGTGTCGCGTTCCCCGGTGAGCTTCTGCAGACGCTGTCTTAAGGCCTCACCCTCCTCCTCCCACTGATTATGCTGCTGCCGCAAAGAGCTCATAGCTTCCTGACAGGCCGAAAGCTGCTGCCTTAGGTCCTGGGGAGGGAGGGTGACAAAAGGGAGATGGTGAGCAAGAGGGCAGAGCAAAGGCAGGGTGGCAGAAGCCTGAGAGTGAGGTTAGGCCAGGGGCCGAGGCCTGGTACAAGGGTAAGCTGAGAATAGAGATGCGGCCAGTCGAGGAGACAGAGGATCAGAGATTACTGGGCTTCTGTGGTTCCTAGAGTCTCAGAGTCCATCATCTTTAGACGTGCATTGGGGGGCCGTCACGGAAATGGCTAAGTCTGGCTGGGACCCTTAGAGTCAGGCAACGCTTACTCACGGTCTCCCAGGGCTCCAGTTGCCTATCTTTGCATAGTGCTATATGAAGATAGCATGCAAAGTGAGGTGTACTATTGGGCACAGAGAATGTACCCATTAGCCACAAGTATGACTTGGCAGACACCGAGAGATTCTAATGGGCACCTTGGGAGTACTGACCAAACACCTCATGACTGGTTGACATAGTGGAAAGGACAGTCCAGGCAAGGAGGTTACCTGGGGCACACATCAGTTCAGACACCCACACCCGTGTCTGAGGAGGAATGGTGGTTTCTCACCTGCACAGCCTGGCGTCTTTGAGTCACCACTGAACGCACCAGAGTAAGGGCCTTGTCTGGGTCCTGGGAATCAAACTGGGATGAGAGGCCACTAGGGTCCAATTCTAAGGAGCTGTCTCGACCACAGCCTTGGGTCATACTGTCCCCTTCTTCCACCATGACCTGAAACCCAACACAGCAGAGTCACCACCCTATTGACGAAGGCCTAGAATCCACATAGAAGACTGACACTACATCCTGGACAAACCTGACGTCTTCTTTCTCAGGTCCTCTCCCTTGCACATAAGAGGAGGGTATCTAAGAGCAAAAAGGATTGGTTCCTGGGGCACCAGGGTGGCTCAATGGTTGAGTGTCTGCCTTCGGCTCAGATCATGATCCTAGAGTCCTGGGATGGAGTCCTGCATCAGTCTCCCCATGGGGGAGCCTGCTTCTCCCCCTGCCTATGTCTCTGCCTCTCTCTGTGTGTCTCTCATGAGTAAATAAAATCTTAAAAAAAAAAAAAAAAGTATTGGTTCCTCCAACTCCTCACCTTCTGTCACCCAAACCTAGGACTAGCAACAAGGCTAGAGCATTCTGAGGTAATAATAAATGAAGAAATGAAGAAAGAAGAAGATATTGATGTAACAAAGACCAGAGCCCCTGTCCTGAGAAGTACAGCTGGCGATAAGAAGGAAGGCCTGCCTGTTCCAGCAGGCAGTGCTAGCATGTGAATGCTTAGCTACCCCTTAAGGTACCAGTCTTCAGATACACTCAGAGAACTCATTCCTCAAAGACCCTAAGCCCAAACATCTCAGAGAGTGGAAATCTAGGCATGACTAAGAAACACGGAGGCCTAGGGAGGAGTGAGCCATAACCCGGTTCCCACAAACAGAAGGCTTACCAGTACCTGGGTTATATCCCTGATCACCTGCTGTAAAGACAGCTTCTCCTCTTGGGCATTCTTACTGAGAGATGCCTCATGTTCCATTAATTCTGCATGATTTGTCTCCTGAACAGGGAACAAGACAGAGCTGTGAGCAAAACTCTCAGAAGTATCTACCATTTAAGCCCCCAAATCAACCAGAACCTCATTCTGGCTCTGTGGTCAACCCTACTTTTTTCCTTGACCACATATGACTGCTACTGTTGTCCCAGGACTCTGAGAACAGTGTGATGTGGTGATTAAGAGTTCAGAATAAGTGAATCAGAGCTCTAAATTAGACTGCCTCAATTAGAGTTCTCACTCAATCACTTCCTAGTTTGGTAGCCATAGGCAACTGTTTCTTTGAGCTTCTTTTCTCTTTAAAATAGGAATAATTGGGATCCCTGGGTGGCGCAGCGGTTTAGTGCCTGTCTTTGGCCCAGGGCACGATCCTGGAGACCCGGGATCGAGTCCCACGTTGGGCTCCCCGTGCATGGAGCCTGCTTCTCCCTCTGCCTGTGTCTCTGCCTCTCTCTCTCTCTCTATCATAAATTTAAAAACAAAACAAAACAAAAAAAAACACTGTTTAAAAAAATAAATAAATAAAATAAAATAGGAATAATTAACAGCAACTACTTCACAGGTTTGTGTTGAGGCTTAAGTGAAAAGGATGCATGTAAATCACTCAACATAGTGCCTGGCACAAAGAAAATGCTCAATACATGTCAGCTATCACAAAAGAAAGAATGGGAGCTGTCTCTGAACAGCAAATTAATGCTTGAGACCTAAGGCTAGTCCAGAGAAACCCCTAGCCCCAGAGCTAGCAATGAATCTGAAGAAGACTCAAGATTTCCTCAGTTCCTTCTGATCCTATTGTTAGTGAAGGCCTGAAGACACAGACCTGCAACTATGTTTTCTTGGGCCTCTACAAAACTTGAGCCAACATTTATAAATTAATTGAGAGATTCTGAGAGGTTTTATGAATTGAGAAATTCTGACCTTCTGGCTTTTCTCAAAAAGTTAACAGATGGGCCATATCAGGCCCCATTGCTACATGGCAGTAATATCCTGAAGCTGAACACCTCCTCCATGTGAGACACATACTCTTCACCCTCCTGCAGTCCCTACTATACCTCATCGTTTCCTTAATATTGAGATCAAGTGTCCCCTTCTGTCCTCAAAACTAACTATGATAATGCTGGACAACCAGAATCCTTACAACTGAACCCACTTCACTCTTTGGCATTATCTGGGCACTGCGGACATCTGAATTTGCACATTTCTGACCAAAAGGAACCAAAAAAGGCATAAATGACTCTGAATCCCTGCCGATCCCAGCTCAGATAAGACTAGAGGTTTGTACACAGATCATCATTCAGGATCTGCCTAAAAACAGAGATTCTTAGCAATGAAAAGAAATGTAGAATCAAGCCAGAGGTTCTATCTAGTATAACCTTAGAGAGTCCCTTTGATAGTATCTCTGGCAGATGAGAAGCCGAGAAGCCCGTGACACAAACCTCAATCTTCCATAGAACAGACTGGTCAACTACTGAGCAGCTCTTGGTTTTTAATCTCTCACATGTCCCCATCTTTTGCCACTGTGCCTTGTAGTGTATGTTCCACTCTCTCTGATGAGGACCCACTGCATGCATACATCATTGTAATTTCCCCAGGAATATAGTAGGCATGGTACACAGTACTACCAATGAGTGAATAAATTGAATGAGTTAATTACTTTTTCAGATTCAGCCAAAATTTATTTATTTTTTGTTTGTTTGTTTGTTTGTTATTATTAAGGAATATTTAACTGGTCTCCTGCATCATCTGTCTATAGAGGACAAGGAACATATAGGCCCACTCCTAAGTCCTTTCCAGAACAAAAGGTCATGTACCAGGATCTCCACTGTCTCTCTCAGGGCCCCTAACATCTTCTCATACTCTTCATTTTGCTTCCGAGCCTGGATCAGCAGAGCAGAGAGCTCCGTCACCCTGAAGAGAAGAGCACAGCACTGTTACCCAGGAGACTCACCATGGTGGACAGAGCTAATACGCAGCATACCCCAGCCCCAATGGACACTCCCTCTAAAGCCCCCCGAAGCCACCTGGGCACCCCCAGCCCCTGCATTCCCTGGATGCCACACGATGCTATAGCCTTGAACGGGGGGAGGGGTAGGGGAGAGTCAAAAACCACTCAGACACATGCAGGGATTTACCACATCTCAAGACTGGAACACGTGTTTGGGGGCGCGAGAGCTGAGGGAAAGCCCTGGCCCAGGCCCTTCCAGGCCTCGCTTGATCTTGAAGTCAAGCACCCTGAAGCCAATAAGAACATCAGAATTGCCACATGGGACAGTCCCAAGGTCCCTCCAGCCCAAGGGTCTTTCATAAGGAAATCGGAGGGGCAGTTTGGGGGAGATTTTAGTCAACCTCTGTGATACTAACCTCAAGGTTGAGGGAAATCATACAACTCTGTCACTTAATGCTATATCTTGGAGTTTATTACCTGGGATTATATGTGTAGTTAAACAAATATTTCTTTTTCTAAGATTTTCTTTTTTTAGGTAATCTCTACCCCTGGCACGGGGCTCAAACACATGGACCCCGAGATCCAGAGCTGCATGCTCTACCAACTGAGCCAGCCAAGTGCCCCTAAATAAATATTTCTTAAGGGATCCCTGGGTGGCGCAGCGGTTTAGCGCCTGCCTTTGGCCCAGGGCGCGATCCTGGAGACCCGGGATCGAATCCCACGAAGGGCTCCCGGTGCATGGAGCCTGCTTCTCCCTCTGCCTGTGTCTCTGCCTCTCTCTCTCTCTCTGTGACTATCATAAATAAATAAAAATTTAAAAAAAATATTTCTTAAATGAATGTTATCCAGGAGTAAATATTCTTTTTTTTCAAAGTCTTTTTTTTTTAATTTTTTCTTAATTTTTATTTATTTATGATAGTCACACAGAGAGAGAGAGAGAGAGAGGCAGAGACACAGGCAGAGGGAGAAGCAGGCTCCATGCACCGGGAGCCCGATGTGGGATTCGATCCCGGGTCTCCAGGATCGCGCCCTGGGCCAAAGACAGGCGCTAAACCGCTGCGCCACCCAGGGATCCCTTTTTTTTCAAAGTCTTAATAATTTTATTCTGTACCACCTCTAGGAGCCTTCATTAATTGGATGGCCATTCACTTAATGATTGTGTCTTTTGGGATCCCTGGGTGGCGCAGCGGTTTAGCGCCTGTCTTTGGCCCAGGGCACGATCCTGGAGACCCGGGATCGAATCCCACGTCGGGCTCCCGGTGCATGGAGCCTGCTTCTTCCTCTGCCTGTGTCTCTGCCTCTCTCTCTCTCTCTCTCTGTGACTATCATAAATAAATAAAAATTTAAAAAAAATGATTGTGTCTTTCAACAAACATTCACTGAATGTTACTCTACTGCAAATGAAGTACAAAGCACTGGAGACATAGACTCACCAAGACATAGTCTCTGTCCTTGCCTTTCCAGGACCCAGGCAACCAAAACCAAAACAAACTGCTATTTACATACACCGTCAATAGGTGGTGACACAAACCTAGCCATGGGGTATAAGCCCAAACCTGTCCAGAAATTCAATGGGGCTCTTAGCTTCTGTCCCTGCCCTTTTTACTATTATTTTTTTAAAAATTAATTTAAAAAATAAATAAATAAATAAATTTTAGGGACGCCTGGGTGGCTCAGCGGTTTGGCGCCTGCCTTTGGCCCAGGGCGTGATCCTGGAGTCCCAGGATCCAGTCCCATGTCGGGTTCCCTGAGTGGGGCCTGTTTCTCCCTCTGCCTGTGTCTCTGCTTCTCTCTCTCTCTCTGTCTCTCAAGAATAAATAAATAAAATATTTAAAAAATAAAAATAAAAAATAAATTTTATCATAATCTAAAAAAATAGGAGAACCTAACAACAACAACAAAAGCTAAATAATCAGAAACAGTGAGAGCAATGCTGTAACAAGCAGGTCAAAAGACTACACCTGGGCATAGAAATTTAACAGGCTATTGAGGTCAGAGAAGGCTTCTCAGAACCATGCCTTAATGGATAAGGTGGAGGCAGAAGGGAGGCAAGCATTCCAGGCTAAGGTCAGTATGTACCAAGGCAGAGAGGCATAGAATAGCTTGGCTGTTCTGGGAATGGGAGTAGTTTGGTGTTGAGAGACAACAGTCACAGCTAGCTCTATAAATCAACAGGAGAGAAACTGAACTGCAGAGGGCGGTGACACAGCCCCCCCTGTGGCACTGGGTTCCAGACTGGACTCCCTCTGGCACCTCTCCTTCCTCTCTGGTGGGAGAACGCTCTTCATGCCCCCTACCCCCTGCCAGCTCTATTTCCCTAAGGGAGTCAACACCCTCAGCAACCCCTTCCCAGGACCCCAACCCATCTCACTGATCCTGCAGCTCAGCCTTCTCCAGATCGCCCCGACTCTTCAGCTGTATTAGCTCCTGGCTCCTTTCATGCGCTTCCTTCTCCAGCTCCTGGGTCTTGGTCAGTAGTAGCAGCAGCTGGGTTGGCTCACTCCCATCCCGTCTCCCAGATCCATCCGACTCTCGAGACTGGGTGCCCACAGTCAAGCGCAGACAACATGTCAACAGGGACCCTGAAAGCTTCACATGTTCAGCCTTGAGCTCCGTCAGATCTCTGAGTACAAGCAAGGAAAGAGCAGACTCCAGTAGGGATGGGTGAAGGGAGCTTGGAGATCAGGCCCAGTGAACTCTGAGGAGCAGGTCTGGGGAAAATCCTTTGAATCCAATAATATCATCGCTCCCCACTCACTCTTCCATCCTCTCTACTCCCCACCCCCATTCCCAGCTTCTACAGCAGCCCATGGTCATTAAATCTAGAATCGGTAGGGGCAAACCTCCCTTCCTATCCCCACACTTACCTGTCAGTAGCTGACTTCATCTCCAGGAAGTGGCGTCGGAAGGTCACCACCTCCCGCCACAGACCAAGAAGGCGACCGTGCTCCCCTTTCAGGTAGCCCTTGAAGAACTGTGTATTCAGAAACCCTGGTCATATCAAAGGGCAGAGGACCACCTTTTGCCAGCATAGGAGTCTTGGATTCCTCCTGACAACCCAGGGGAGGGAAGAAGGGGCTTATGATGGCATATGACCTTCCTCTGAGCTGATCAGAAAAAGATAAACAGTAGCTGCCACTGCCATTATCACCAAAGACTCACAATGAGGACTAAGTGACATACCATGTAAATCACCAAGCATGGCACCTGGCACACAGCAAAGGCTCAGGAAATATTAGTTTCCTTTAGCTGGGATCTGAAAATCCACCCAGGTCTGTGTCTGGTCTTTCTTCCCCATTTGGTTTCAACAGCTATCTCCTTAGCATCTAGACATGCAGACCTCCAGAAGAGGGAAGTCAGCGAGCTTTCAGATCCTCCTAAAACCGAAGCTAGCCACACATGCAGGGACAGAGCTGCTCTGAGTGTCATACCACTTGCCAGCAAAACCTCAACTAGGCAGGTAAGGACAGAAGTCAGGCGAGAGCTGAAGCAGGGCAAAGCTGCCCAAAGCTGCCTGCCTGCGTGGGGAGGAGGGTCAGGGACTTTAGCAACAGCTCAGCCTCTGTGCAGGTCCTGAAGTTAACCCTTCCCAGCACCGACGAGGGCGGTGCCCAGCATGCAAGCCTCCTGTCCAGGAGTAAATATTCTTTTTTTACTGTTCCTCCCACCTCCTGCTCCATCTGCCACTGGCTCTCCTTCCTCCTGAGCTCATCCCGGGCTCGGCTCCAGTCCACTGTCAGGTTTTCCACATCTTCCCGAAGTGCTTTATTCACCATGTCAGCTTTTTCCATGTGCAGCCGAAGCTGGGTGTTCACCTCTGCTAGACTCTCACACCTGCACTGGGGAGGGGCGGGAGCAAGTGCAAAATAAAGGCTTGATCCAACCTTGGACCTCGTGGAGTAAGATGACACACACTGGAATTTTCCATCACCAGGAACTGGAGGGCTAAGGCTGAGGTCTGTGGTTTTAGCCACGTTAGCACTCAGGGCAGGGGTTTGCCCTCAGCCTTCTCAACCCACAGGCCACCACCATCACCCTGGCAGATAACTTGGGGTTCATCACCTCTGTTGTTCCTCCTCCAAACGGACCAGCAACTGTTCCAGGTCTGGCTCCTCCATGCTTTCCCATCTCTGAGGAGTCGGTCCCTTAGTCAGACAGAAACAGGCTTATTGACCTCCAAAGGGAACACCATTCAGACCAATTCCCTGATGCCCCCTTCTGCAGCCACCTGCTTTCTTTTCACGCCTCCTCTCTTGTGTCAGCAAATATGCTCTTTTCTCAATCACTACAGCCTGAAGGTAAATCCATGGCATCCCCTCCTCCCAGAGTGAACCTGTGACATCTGCTCAAACATGGCATTTGGTAGTGAAAAGAGCTTTCAGCCCAAGAAGCATGAGATACAGCTTTCACTAATGGCCTTGACTTCTACTACACTACATTTTTTACCTCAGGAAGTTTTTCAGCTTCTCTGAGCCACAAAGTCTTCACTACAAAATGAAGGAAACACCATTCCTCTAGAAAAGTTGCCTTGTGGATTGAGTGACATCATTATCTGACAATGTCTAATGGTGCCTGGCCTACATAGAATGGTGCTCACTAAGTTTTGGTTCTTTCCTTCCTGAGAGAACTTTTCTGAGGGTAATGTGAGAAGGTGGCGAGAGGGAGCTGGAACAAAGGCAATGGTTTTTTCAAAGTCAGCTCTACCCAGCCAGTGGCACAAGTAAATCCCTCTGCCACAAACAAGTTTAGGCCTGCAAAGATCGGCATCTAAGACAGATAAACACTGACACCTTCTGGAGGAAAAATGCATTTCTTCCCTCTGATACCATATCCTTTCCAGTCTGATTAAATCTCCTGAAGCTGCATTTTGTCTTTAGAGAGCCAAGGGTTGGCGTCTGACAGGCCTGGAATAGCCAGTCCAACGAAAGTATCTGTGTGATAAAGCTCTCAGGGGCTGAAGACAGACTTCCACCGAACACCGCCTTATCAGACCACAACCTCCCTCAGTCAGCAAACAGGGCTGTCCTTACAGGTATATTCAATGAGGGCACAGGGGGAACACAGAACAGCCTCACTCACCCCAGTGGCTTCCAGTTGCTTCTCCAGCTCTTGGCACCAGGTCCGGTACTGCAACACCTGAGGCAAACAGAGCAGGATGTGGTGATGGTCATGGCTGGTATAAAAAGCCCAAACGAAAGGTCATGGAGGATTTGGGGCAAATCTGCTGTGAACAGGGTCTAGGTGGTAATAGTGGGGTAAGTCCATACATCTTATAATTTCTACTTGGTCAGTTAAACATACTCTCTGTGCCTATTGGCTTTGGAACCAGAAAACACAGGGCCAGGTCCTAGCTCTAGCCTAGGAGAACACAGACAACTAATTTAGCCCTTGTGACCATCATCTTTAAAAACGACAGGATATACATCTCATGGAGTAGTTGTGAGCATCACAGGAGAGGCTGTTTAGGGACATTCCCACCACATGGTTCTGTCTCCTAGAACCCTTATCCCACATTACACTCAGCATTCATTTGGCAGTGTTCTCTTTGCCTTCCTGCAAGGGTAGCTGCCTCACCTTGGCCTGCAGCTTCCTCACGAGGGTTGCTTGCCTCTGCTGGGCCTCCTGGGAGTTCTTCAGCTTCCGCCAGGAGGCTGCTTGGTTCTCTGCCATCTGCTGCTGTAGTGCTAGTACTTGCTCCTCCAGCACCAACTGCAGTGACTGGGGCTTCATATTGTTCAACCCAGGGCCTCGCGTCTCCATGGGAGCACCAAACAGGTAAGCTCACAATCCCTTATCTGGCCAGAGGCTGTTCACTCCTAGTAAAGTCTCTAATCATTGCTGTGCCACGTGGAGTGCCTCTTGAGCTGGGTACGAAAGCACACAGAGGAGTTGAAAAGAATGTCTAGGTGATTCAAATTTACTCACCAAATATGGGATCCCTGGGTGGCGCAGCGGTTTGGCGCCTGCCTTTGGCCCAGGGCGCGATCCTGGAGACCCGGGATCGAATCCCACATCGGGCTCCCGGTGCATGGAGCCTGCTTCTCCCTCTGCCTGTGTCTCTGCCTCTCTCTCTTTCTCTCTGTGTGACTATCATAAATAAATAAAAATTAAAAACAAAAAAAAAAACAAATTTACTCACCAAATAGTAGGTCTGGCAAAGCTGGGTTGGACAAAGTAAGTGGGTTCCTTTATTACAGGACCCATCAGAGCCTTTAAAATACTAACATGGGGGCAGCCCTGGTGGCTCAGCGGTTTAGTGCCGCCTTCAGCCCAGGGTGTGATCCTGGAGACCCGGGATCGAGTCCCGCGTCGGGCTCCCTGCATGGAGCCTGCTTCTCCCTCTGCCTGTGTCTCTGCCTCTCTCTCTCCTCTCCGTGCTTCTCATGAATGAATAAATAAAATATTTTTAAATAAATACATAAATACATAAATAAATAAATACATAAATAAATAAATAAATAAATAAAATACTAACATGGACCCTAACCTCTAAGTGGCGTGAGAGCTAAGTATCATTTCCAAATCTATTGGGAACCATTAGACAAGCTCACAGGACCAATGTTTCCTTCTGGGACTCTGCACTAGATCAAGAGCTCCTGGTTTACCACTGCATCCCTAGTTCCTGGCAGAGAGCCTAATAAACATCTATGGGATAAATCCCTGAAGGTATTTCTAGTCTAGCAGAGGAGAAGGACACAATCACAACACAATGTGGCATATGTAATCGTAACAGAAGCAATATAGAACAGTAAGAGAAAATAGTGGAAGGGCATTAAACCTAACCTGCTGGTCTGTGAACTGTGCAAATCATCATCATCATAATTAATCCTTGTCATAATTAATCCTGTCATAATTAATCCTTGACCTGTCTACATGTCAGTCACAGTTAACTGCTTTACCTGTACTATGTTATTTTGTCATCACAAGAATCTTGAAACCTTCCAATGCCTTTCTATCACATTTCAGTGTAGGTAATACTACAACTGTTTGTACGTGGATGAAGAAGCGGAGGCTTACAAAGGTTACACCTCAGTTAAGAAATTAGAAAGGTTAAACAAAAGTTGTCCAAATTCATACAATTGGCATTTGATTGATTAGGGATTTGAATACAAGCAAGTTTGACTCTCTGAAAAAGAAATGGAGTAGCAGGCATTTCAGGCAGGAGATCCATTAAGAGAGAGGGGGTGGGGGATGAGCAATCAGCTTCAGCAGGATAGTAAACCTCCTCACCCAGCAGAAGCTGGGCCAAATCAGGGCAACCTGTCACCCACAGGGGCGGAGGGGAGATGGGGAGAGCAGGGACGCCAGCTTAACCAGAGACCTTGAGAGATCCCCAGGAGAGGGGAAAGCACAGTGGTCAGGAAGTTTGGAATGCCAGTTCAAGCTCTGCCTCTAATGGGTTCTGTGATCTCAGACATACCACTTCTCTTTCAGCCCCTTATCTAAATATGAGGGCTACCAGCCATGTGACCTCTGAGTTTCTGAGGCCTCTAAAACACACAATAACCTGGGAGGAGGTGGGTAGGTTAGAGTTCTCATTTAATTAACCCTGAGGCATAACCCCAAAAGGGTTAAGGAATATTTGTTTTTCCAATTACCTATCAAGAAAATAGAATATAGATTATTAGATTATTATTAGATATTATTAGATTATTAGAATATTAGAGATGCCCTCTTGGTCCAGCCAGCAGCCCATCTGAAGAAAGCGGTATATAGAGCAAATGCAAATCTAACATTTCCATATACAGTGGGAGTTTCAAGGCCCCAAATCCCTTTAATGCACTAAACTGTTGATTTCCTACATCCTGGCTCAAATGCCACCCCCTATCATGTCATCCCAGATATACCCAGGAAGAGTTAATCACTTTTCTAGCTATGTATATGACATTATTACACATAAGAAATTTATATATATTTAACTGTATATATAATATATAGAGTCTAAATTACATTTGACTAAATTACATTTTATCATTATTATTTATCTATCTTCTCTACTAATCTGTAAATTCCTCAAAAGCAAAAGCTATCTAATTCATTTTGGTCATTAGTAGGTTGAAGAAATCCATGTAGGCCTCTACTCCAGGCAAGTCTAAATCCTTGGCAGAGGTTACAAGTGTGGCCTGCTGGTTCTTTTCAACCATTATGTGGCCTATATCAAGCTTTTAAGAATTCAAAGTAGGTACAAACATTTACCAGTGGGAGAATGCATGTAAAAATAAAATCTTATTTCTGAGGGTGCCTGGGTTGATGGAGCGTTCGTCTGACTCAGGTTTCAGCAGAGGTCATGATCTAGGAGTCATGGGATTGAGCCCTGTGTCTGTCTCTGCACTCAGCAAGGACTCTGCTTCAGATTCTCTCCTTCTACCCTCCCACTCATGCTCAAGTGCTCTCTCTCTCTCAAATAAATAAATATATAAATCTTTAAAAAACAATTCTTATTTCTGGCTCTTTTGGAGAATCCGAGTATCTAGCAAACTGTGACCTGTATTCCTACAAGGCAACAACCAGCTGCAGTTACATGTGTCTTCCCCCTTAGACAGGACATATTCTCGTTAGTTTACCAGTCTCTACCCCCAACACACCATCCCCCAGCCCCAGCCTATTCTCTCCCTCACGCTGATAGCAGATTTTAGTTGTCATTGATCGTTGAACTTGTGCTATTGCTTTTCTTATAGGAGTTACAGAAGAAAACTCAGTTTACTAATTTACATTACCTCTTGGACAACAGAAGACAGCTGAGTTTGTAGAGCTTGAAGTAGACCATAAGGAAAATGCATCAAGTAAGAAGAGTAGAATGGCACCAACACCGCAGGCTGCCTCTTCCTAGCCTCTAACCTGAATGAGCAGTCTTCCCTCACACTCCAAAGATCTTCTTTTTCTGCTCTTCCTTTCCACCAGGGCTGTGTCAACCAGCTCACTGTGTCTCTGTTAAATGATGGCTCAGTCTCTCTCTGCTAGTAGGAGGCACAAACTTGCTGGGAAACCACTCTTGCTGCCAACACTGCCAGCAACAAGAGCAGCTCTGAGTTGCTTCAAGGTTCAAGGGACTTGATGGGCCTTTTCTCTAATCCTATTAGGGCTGCTCTGGGCTGGGCTGGGCTTTTGCATATGCTGGGAGTCTGAGAGGCCTCTCCTCCTCCTTTGAATTCCTCCTCCCTCCTCCCCTCACCCCCTTGATATTTGGTTGAACCATAGAAAGTTGTCAATATTTGCCCATCTTTTAACCTACAAAAATGATAATGTCATATAGTTCAGCCTATATCTCTACAGGTAGCTCTGCCACAGTCCCCAGAATTCTCTTACTAAACCATCTCTTAGGATGAGGCTAAGGCTGCTCTTAACACATAGGGGTACTTCGGTGGCTCAATCAGTTAACTGTCCGACTCTTGGTTTTAGCTCAGGTCATGATCTCATGGGTCGTGAGATCAAACCCCAAGTCCTACTCCAGACTCCAAGGGGAGTCTGCTTCCTTTCTCTCTCTCCCTCTCCCTCTCCCCCTACTCACATGTGCTTTCTCTCTAAAATAAATAAATCTTTTTTTAAAAAAAGAAGGCTGCTGTTAACATGTATACATTATTTGGGAAGGTGATAGTAATACTTCAGTAAATAAGTGGAATTATATCAGAATTACATAATTATTTTACTTCAACTGATAACTCAAAAATTTTAGAGCTATTTAAAAATTTAGTTGAGGGATGCCTGGGTGGCTCAGCGGTTGAGCATCTGCCTTCGGTTCAGGGCATGATCCTGGGGTCCCAGGATCGAGTTCTGCATCGGGCTCCCCGTATGGAGTCTGCTTCTCCCTCTGCATATGTCTCTGCCTATCTGTCTCTGTGTGTCTTTCATGAATAAATAAAAAATTTTAAATGTACTTTAAAAAATAATAATAAATCAAAGTTTAAAAAAATAAAAATTTAGTCCAATCCTTCCATTTTACAGATAAGGAAACTGAGGACTCCAGAAATGCAGTAACTTTATTTTTTTTATGTTTTGTTTATATGCCCCATTTACCTCAAAAAATGATTTGGAACTGTAGCAAATGTACCATATGAACATAAGATGTTACTAATAGGGGAAATGGGGTACAGGGCATATGGGAACTCTTTGTATTACGCAATTTTTCTATAAACCTAAAATTGTTCTAAAAAAATTTATCTTAAAAATGATTTGAGGGGCACCTGGGTGGCTCACCAGTTGAGCATCTGCCTTCAGTTCAGGGTGTGATCCTGTGGTCCTGGGATGGAGTCCCACATCAGGTTCCCCACAGGGAGCCTACTTCTTGCTCTGCCTAGGTCTCTGTCTCTCTCTGTGTCTCTCAAGAATAAATAAATAAAATATATTTTTTAATGATTTGGGGGATCCCTGGGTGGCTCAGCAGTTTAGCGCCTGCCTTTGGCCCAGGGTGTCATCCTGGAGTCCCGGGATCGAATCCCACGTCGGGCTCCTGGCATGGAGCCTGCTTCTCCCTCTGCCTGTGTCTCTGTTTCTCTCTCTCTCTGTATCTCTCATGAATAAATAAATAAAATCTTTTTAAAAAAAATTTGAAGTGTTTTAGGATTAAAACAAAAAAAATCCCCATAAAACTTAAATTCATTAGGGAGTGGAGGCACCTGGGTGGCTCAGCAGTTGAGCGTCTGCCTTTGGCTCAGATGGTGATCTCAGGATCCTGGGATCAAGTCCCATATCAGGCTCCTCTCAAGGAGCTTGCTTCTCCTGCCTATGTCTCTGCCTCTCTGTGTCTGTTATAAATAAATAAATAAATAAATAAATAAATAAATAAATAAAATTTTTTTTTTCTAGAGAGGGAATGAACAGAGAAAAATTACATCAGGGATCTTTCTGAAATTGAGATTTAGTTCTGAGCTTTCTCAAGATACAGTTCAGCACTGTTTTGTTAACACTGTCAGATCTACCAGAGAACAAACTAGCAGAGTACCAAAAGACAGGCAGGTTTCAGTATCCCCCCAGACAAAGAAAAGGTCAGTAGTTGGCAAATGGTAACAGACTGGATCTCATTCACGTGAGATAATGGATGTCAGTGTGCTTTGCAAACTGCAAAGCACTGAATAGACAGGAAAAGGAAAAAGAGTCACTTCTTTTATGCATTCATCTTTTATGAATTAAATTATCCCATAAACACTCATGAATTGGAACTCCGTTCCTGGCAGTCGGTCACAGACAGGAACAAGACTGACCTCCTTTTGCTAGGAACCAGACCAGAAGGGTAGTAACCTCTGAACTGAGGGAAAGTAACAGAGAGTGATATACATTATGTTTAGTCCCCCTCACCCCAAATTCCAAAAGGGGTATTTAAATAAAGTTTAATATAGAAATGACACCACCTAGACTCGGAGGTATATATACTGCAAGGACTAGGATGGGGACTAGTATCATTAAATAGAATTTGTCACTTAAAGCAAAAAAGAAAAAATGCTTGAAAGGCACAACATTTTACTTCCTGAGCAAAGAAACTACATATATTTGTCTGCAGAAACAATTTCTGTTTCTTATTCCACACACAAAAATGTTGCATGTTTTCTGCCTCCAGTATGCCATGGCACCCGTGAAAAACCTTGTGGCAAGGGGGTGGTTAAGAAAAAAGAGGTGAGTTCTGAGGTTTACCCTTTACTTGCACCCACCCTGTAAAAGATGGAATCATGCAGGCTCCAATTTTGAGCACTTTCTTCAAGAGAGAATCAAAGTGAATGGAAAAGCTGGGAATCTCAGTGGAGGTGTGGTAACCAAGAGCAAGATTACTGTAATTTCTAAGGGGACTTTTTCCAAAAGGTATTTGAAATATCCCACCAAAAAATATTTGAAGGAGAATAATCTACATGATTGGTTGCGTTACTTCCAGATTAACCAGGAGGAGGGAGAGGAGGAAGATGAGGATTAAAACTCATTTATCTGGAATATTTTGTATGAGTTCCTGAATAAAACTTGGGAACAACAACAAAAAAATTAGTATGCAGCCCCTTCCGTAAATTTGCCAAGCGAGGTCTTTCTCTTTTCTCCTCCCACCTCTCCAGCCTCTCCTTTTAGTCTCCTTTTCTGGTTTTTCATCTTCTCCATAAGGTTGGAGGCCCTAGGGCTCAGGCTTCAGACCTCGCCTCCATCTACATTCATTTCCTGGGCAACCTCATCCAGTTTCATGACTTACAATGGCACCATGACTCCCCATGGTGCCTCCCCAGCCCACACTTCCCTCTGGAAAGTCACACTCCTAGAGTAAACCAGACACCTATTTATCTTATCCACATGGGTGTCTAACAGGCACCTCAAAGTTAACCTGTCCAAAAGTGAACTTCTGCTCCTCCAATCTTCCCCATTTCAGTAAATGGCAATTCCATTCTTCTGGCTGCTCAAGCCCAAAGCCTGGGGTCTTATGTACTCCATTCTCTCACACGCTGTAACCAATCTACTGGCAAATCCTG
Organism: Canis aureus; assembly: GCF_053574225.1. Lineage (NCBI taxonomy): Eukaryota > Metazoa > Chordata > Mammalia > Carnivora > Canidae > Canis > Canis aureus. The sequence continues at coordinate 29,916,977 of NC_135636.1, read as the reverse complement.
TTGGCTCTTCCAGATTGTATCACTTTTCAATCCCTCACCACCACCATCCTGAGGCAAGCCACTCCCTCTTGCCTGGAGTGGTGGCTTTAAGGTATGCCCACGAATTCTTTGTTATTCCTTCAAGAGGCGGAGCCTAATTCTCTCTCCCGGAGTAGGAACTGGAATAAAGTTAATGAAGCTGAATAAAGTAGAAATGACTTCCAAGAAAAGGTCATAAAAGACACCACAGCCTCTCTCTCTCTTTTCACTCCCTCTACCACGTCCTAAGGACATTCAGGCAGCCCTGTGAAAAGGCCTAGCAGTAAGGAAACATCTTGGGAGCAAAGCAGCCATCAACTTGACTGCCATCTCCTGAGAGATCCTAAGCCAGAAACACTTGGCTAAGTTCCTCCTGGCCTTCTTTTTTTAAGGTTGACTTATTTATGTTGAAAAACAAAGAGTGAGCATAAGCGGGAAGGGAAGAGGGGGTAGGAGAGAGAATCCCAAACGTGGAGCCCGACATGGGACTAGATCCCACAACCTTGAGGTCACAACCTGAGCTGAAATCAAGAATCAGATGTTTAACCTGACTGTGCCTCACTCTTAGATTTTTTTTTTTTTAAGATTTTATTTTTTATTTATTCAGAGAGGGAAAGACAGAGACACAGACAGAGGGAGACGCAGGCTCCATGCAGGGAGCCGGATGTGGGACTCCATCCCGGGTATCCAGGATCACACCCCAGGCTGCAGATGGCGCTAAACCGCGCGCCACCGGGGCTGCCCTAGATTTTTTTTTTTTTTTTTTTTTTTTTTTATTTATGAAGATTTATTTGAGAGAGAGAGCACAAGCAGCAGGGACAGGCAGAAGGAGAGGGAGAAGCAGACTCCCCACTGAGCAGTGAGCCTGATGCAGGACTCCATCCCAGGACCCTGGGATTGTGACCTGAGGCGAAAGCAGACGCTTAAGGGACTGAGCCACCCAGGTGCCACTCACCCTGCTCCTAGATTTCTAATCCACAACTGTATGAGATAATAATTGCTATTTCAAGCTGCTAAATTTGGGGATGATTTTTTTCCCCAGCAATAGAGAATACATTTAGATTACTGCAAAAGCTCCCTAGACAGCTGAGATGCTTCCACTCTTGCTTCTAAAAGTTGTTCCTTCTCAACAGAGTAATCAGAGTGATCCTTTTAAAACAGTGACAGATTATGCAACTCAGAACCCTCCAATGGCTACTCAGAGTAAAAACCAAAATCATCCTCATGGCCTACAGGCTCCTAATTATTTGATCCTAGCCTCCAATCATTTTAATTCCATTTCCTACTCCTCTCCAGTCACACAGCCTTCCTTGCTGCTTGTGCTTGGGAACGCACCAAACTACCCACTCTTTTCTGGGCCTCTTCTTCCAGTTAGTTATCTTGATTCGCTTGCTCCCTTACCACCTTCAGGTCTCTGTTCAACCATCACCTTCTCAGTTAAAGTTGCTCCCTAACCACTCAATATAAAGTACCATGACCCCTCCCACACACTGGTGTTATCTGTCCCTATCTGATTATTATGTGTAATATACTTATAAGAATACTTGCAAGAATAGTTTTATTGACTGCTATATCCCCAGCTCCTAAAACAGTGCCTGGCATATAGCAGCTACTCATTAAATATTTGACTGAATGAAAGAATATAAGGCATTAGGTAATATGATCCACATCACCAATGGTCTTACAAAATGCTGAAAGCTCTAGAACCTCCTAAAAGGTAAAAAACAGATCATGTAGCTTATATAGCACTTTACTCCCAAAACAATTATTTGCAATCTTCACAAAAAAACCTTTGAGATCATTGTCTTAATTTTGCAGACAAGAAAACAGACTCAAAAAATGGAAGAGACATAAATGATTTATAGCTGAGCAAACATGTAACCCTAATCTGCTTCCAAACTCTAGGGTTAATCTATTACATTAAAGTGCCTCTTAAATCATGAAGTACAAAAAAATCACATCTCTGTGAGAGGTACTTCCTAAAGGCTGTGAAGTGATGAGGTCTAGGTCTGCAGCTCTGGCAGCAAAGGAGCAAAGAAAGGTAGAGTGTGCCTGAACAAACAGGGCTGGCAGTAGGTTCTAGCGCCGGTTTTGTCAGGAACTCTATATGTAATTTGGGAACAACAATTCTCCTTTCCAAGCCTTCTCAATCAAATGCACATCATAAGCGTGTGGTTAAAGTAAAAAACAATCCAATAGACATTTATCAAACCCAAAGGCAGTTTGTGAAATTATCACATGCTCTGGGAACAGACATCCTAGAATTCACTGCCCAGCTCCACTCATTAGTTGTGGAACTCTAGGCAAAATGATCTTGTAATGCCTGTTTCTTCATGCATAAAATGTGAAGACGTAACAACCCGCTTCATGAAATTACTGTGAGGATTAAGCGGGCCTTCCCATGTAATGCATTTAGTAGCACTTGACGCTTCGTGACTGTTTAGGATATATTATTATTTATCATCATGTGCCGGACCCCGGAATAATATAGAGACGAAAAAGGCATCACGGCCCAACTGCACGGCTGTACAAGAGCCACGGGAAAAATCACTCGGTGCAACGGGTTAAAGAACCGAGCAGTGGGAGGAACGGCGCTTGCAGAAAGCGGTCGGGAAAGATTTCCAAGGAAGCGACATTTGAAGAACCAGAGTTCCCGAGCTCCCGAGCGGGGCGGCGGGTGGGACTGCGCTTTAGGACAGATCACGTGCCAAGCCCCAAGGGCAGAGGGAGCCGCAAAATTCTGGGAGCGAGACGCGCAGCAGAGCACAGCGCCTTTTCCTGATACTCCCGGACTCGGCAGCCCTGGGGTACGAGGGTCGGGAGGCTCCCTTTCTCCGCGGATTGGAGCCCAGCGTGGTGGCCGCGGCTGGACGCGGGGGCAAGCGGCGGGAATCCGAGGATGGGTCCCAGACCGCCTCTGGGCCTCGGGTTCCTCCCGGGAAACGGGAGGCCGCTGCTCCAACGGGATTCCCTAAGGCGCCCTGGGCCGGCGGGCCTCTGGGCCTTGGACCGTTAACCCGGGCACCTCCCGCCTGCCCCTGAGGCCCCACCTCACCACGCTCGACTCCCGCGATTTCCAGCGTGATCCTCGGCGCGGGAGTGGGAGACGCAGCCACTAAGGCCCGGCCGGGGGCGGGGGGCGGGGGGCGGAGGGCGGGGGCCCAGCGCCCGCCCGCGGCCCAGGCCCCGCCCCCAGGCTCCCGCCCCGGCGGCGGCCCCGCCCCCCGAGCAGGGAGCCCTGCGGCGGATAGCGCCGCTTGAGGGGGGCCTGCCGCCATGTTGAGTACTGGCAGCCGACTTACTGGAGTGGCCCGGAAGGAACAGTGGGATTACACTAAGACATGTAAGATTCCCTGGCCAGAAACGAGGACAGCCAGGGTTGCTGGATTCGAGCAAGGGAAGTCTTGGTAACAGAAAGATCTTGCCCTCAACCATCATCCTCTGGGCTTCGAGACTACACTGCGCATGTGTGTGGGGCCTTGTTCTTCGTGCGCCTGCTCGCTGCTCCACCCACAAATCCGAATACAATTAGCAACTGCGTGAGCGGTGGGGGAACCTGCTTCTGGGTCTGGAGAAAATCTACCCGTCGACCAGTTCTAGGGTTTTCCAGCGTTCAGACCTCCAACCTCCGAGCAGCCTCAGGCCACACAACACTCCTAGCATACTTAGTGTCGTTTGGACACACGGCACTGTTTCTCACTTACGTCTTGCACCGAGTGGTCCCTGCCCGAGTGTCTTACATCCTTCCAGAGAACTGCAGTTTGTCTAATTTTCTATGTAAGCCTGACTTCCAGACGACTCTGGGACACCTGGGTGGCTCAGCGGTTTAGTGCCCGCCTTCGGCCCAGGGCGTGATCCTGGAGTCCCAGGATCGAGTCCCGCAGCTCCCTGCACGGAGCCTGCTTCTCCCTCTGCCTGTGTCTGCCTCTCTGTATATCTCATGAATAAATAAATAAAATCTTAAAAAAAAAAAAAAAGGACTCTCTCTTACCTCTATGACCCAGGTGTTATTTCATAGCCTTTTGATAATCTTAAACTATCAATCAAAACATTTTCTTGGAGTTGTAAATTTCATTTATCTGTCTCTTTACCACTCAGTGGTTCTAAATTTTTAGTTGGGATTAAAAAAAAAAAAAAAAAAACCCTGGGAATTTCTTAGAAGTGTAAAGTCTTGGATTCTACTCCTAGAGAGTGGGTAAAACCAAGGGTGGAGTCCTGGAATTGGCATTTTAGCAAGTACCTTACGTGCATTGGAACATACTTGAAACGCTTTGCATAAGACTGTGTATGTCTACGACCTAGAACAATGCCTGGTACAAGATAGGTGCTCAGTAAGTACTGAGTGAATAGAGGAGTGGTTGGATGGACAGTAGGAGTGAAACAATCTGCAGCCAAAGAACATGAGAAGCAAATACTTTGATAAGAGCTATACTGTATCTTTTCTCCTATAAGAACAAAAAAGTTCTTTTTTAAAAAAAAAGTTATTCACTTATTCACGAGACACACACAACACAGAGAGAGGCAGAGACATGTGCAGAGGGAGAAGCAGGCTCCATGCAGGAAGCCCGACATGGGACCCGAACTGGGGTCTCCAGGATCGCATCCTGGGCTGAAGGTGGCGCTAAACTGCTGAGCCAGCAGGGCTGCCCAAACAAAAAAGTTCTTAACAGTTACTTTGAGAAAAAGAGAAAGTGGGGGGAACGGGAGAAGGGAGAAGACCCCAATTCAGAAAAGCAAACTAGGGAGAGAAAAAGAAACATCACAGACATGGAACAGAGAAAAAGATGCAAACCTGGAATCCAACCCAGAGAAATACTCCTGCAACAGGTACTGTCACTGTGCAAGAATGTTCACTACAACAGGATTTGGAATGGAGAGAAAAGAAACAACCTCTTTGCCTCCGGGCCTTTGCATATACTATGCCTTCCATCTAGACTGGTTTTCCCCCCATCTCTAAGCTTAACTGATATCTTCCCCTCCTTCAGGCCTCAGCTTAAATGATACTTCCTCAGCTAGGTCTTCCCTGACTATGCTATTTAAAATAATACCCTATTATTTTCTATCATAATACTCTTGTTTCTTTCACAGCATTTTCCACTTATTATAATTTTTGTTTACTTATTTCTTCCCATATAAAGTTTAAGCTTCCTAAGGACAGGAGAAAAAAAAAAAAACAACAACATAAGGACAGGAGACTATATCTAACTTATTCCCAGCATTTAGCACAAAGCCTGATAGGTTGTGGGTGTTAAGCATCCATTGAATGTATAAATCAAGTCAGCCTCAGTGTTACAAAGGTTAATAGTATAAAATCCATCACCAAACTACATACTATGTTTTAAGACCGTGAGGCGTGAACATAGGTTTCAGACTACCAATAAAGGGTAAATGGAGTAGAAGGGGATTAAAACCAAACTAAACTTTGATCTTCGCAAAGAGGAATTTGTTTATTCATTCACATTTTGTTTATTATTCACATTTGTTTATTTAGCATTTGCTGAGCATCTAATATGTATTAGTGTTGAATAATAATACAACATATGAACAGAAAGTTGGCAATTGTATTAAAACACAAAGTAGTACAACTGAGTATTTTGTCTGGGCCAGAGCAGAAAGTAGAGTTAACTGATGTGTGGTTGGTAACATCCCCCCTAGAGGTTTTCCAGGCTTTAAGAATACTTCAGCCTTTGAATGTTCCTCAAAGTGCCAGGAATTTTGAGACAAGCAAACAAGGAATCATACACATCACTTGAATTGCTTGAGGCCCTAGTGCTCTCTGAGAAAAGACTTAATCGATCTGGCCATATTCAGTCTGTCTAATGAACCAGAGTGGAGAGAGGTCCTCAAAGGAGGCTGCATTGGTGGGAAAGATGATGGATCAGTGGAAAGAAAACCAACGTCGGTCCCCTCTAGGTGAACTGGGCTTCTTTCTTTATACTCCAAATTCTATCTCTGGAACATGCTTTATATTCTAACCCTCTTCCAGCACCAAAATATGGATCCTGCACCCCAGCCTTGCTCATTGTTTATAGATACTCTCCCTACTCCATGCCAAGAGACTGCCTGGACTGACTGACTTTCTTTCTTTTTAAATTTACATATGTGAAATTTCAAAGTGAGGTGTAAAAACCGTATGTATTTTTTTCTAATGGCCTAAAATCTATTTTAAAGTTCTTAAATCCCTTATCTATGGGGTCAAGAGAGTGGAGGATAGAGAATTTGTGTGGAACTATTTCTGGCTATGAGTCTGCACCCTTCTTGGAGAATATTTAGCTGCTCAGGCCAGGTGATTTGGGAGAGGGAACTTCCAGGGGCGTTTGAGGTGCCAAATTCGTCCCCATTGCTGTTGGAGAACACAGTGACTGGATCTACCTCCTACCCGGGAAATCTAGCAACAAGAGACAAGCCTGATAACTGCTTTGGTGGCAGACCCAGGAGAGTGCTGCTATATTGCTGCTCTCCCAGAATTTGTCAGGGAATGTTTTGTTTGTTTATTTTAGGGGAGGCAGCAGGAGAGAAAGAGAGGATCTTAAGCAGACTCCACTCCCAGCATGAAGCCGACTCCAGGCTCCATCTCACAACCCTGAGATCATGACCTGAGCTGAAATCAAGAGTTGGACACTTAACCATCCAAGCCACCCAGGCACCCCATGAAATGTTTTCTGAAGGCCAGATGTGGGCTAAGTGAGAGAAAGCTTGCATAGGCCCATCCTGGGTCCTGTTCAGTAGGGCCTCCTGGAGGGGAAAAGAGACCCCAGAAATAAGAAGACAAATGACTACTGGCAACAGAGATACCTTTGTTAAGGGAAATTCAGGACAGAGGCCCAGCAGGGAACCCCTGAAGAGCCTGTAAAAGCACCCCATGAAGGTTTGATGATGGATAGGAACAGCTATAAACATTGGCCAGACCCAAAAAGCATAAAGGCAGATGCATTATTAGTTCAAAGAAGACTTTTCCCACTCCTTTCCCCGTCTTCCTCTCCATGTCAACACCTCACCTCAAGTGGCTGAAGCAAGATGAGGATGACAGAGAGGAAGAAATTGAGGCAATGTCCCAACTATTCCACTCTTTCTCATTACTAGTTACCCACCTGGGGCAGAGCTAGAGGCGTAAAAAGAATATAGTATTTTGCAGTAGATTATGAACAACTTGCTGCTGTCCATCTGAGTCCATTCGTTCCTCATTAATAAATATTGATTGAGCACCTAACTTTGTGCCAAATTCTGAGCTAGACACTGGAAGGGACCCAAAGAACAATCAAACATGGACCCTGCCTAGAGCTTCAGTTCACAGATCCACATGGGAAGGAGGAGAATACACACATGTCTCTTACATACAGTGTAGTAAATTTTATAAAGGAGTGGTTGGCTCTATAGTGATGTTATAACCTGATTGTAAAAGGTAAATCTGCTGAGCAGAGAAAGGCAGGAAGGACATTCCAAACAGTGCACACAGCATAGTGGTTACAAGAGCATAGGATGTTTGCAGAATGTGGAGGATTTCCTCTGGGCATTCCTCTTGCTGATTCTGCCACTTGGTTGGATTGTATAAATTTTCTTAGATTGGATAATTAGATAATAATACAGAGCCTTTCACCTGCTGGATATTTTCTCCCTGGTCTTGACCCTGCCTCAGGAGGCAGGTCTCATTCTAGTCCTAGCCCCTTCTTACTGACAAAGTCTAGCTCTAAGTAACTAACTCACCCAAGCTTGACATTTCTTTCTTTACAAAAAAATTTTTTTTATTCATTTCATGAGAGACAGAGACACAGAGAGAAGCACACTCCATGCAGGGAGCCCAATATGGGACTCAATCCTGGGTCTCCAGGTTCAGGCCCTGGACTGAAGGCAGCACTAAACCACTGAGCCACCCGGGCTGCCCAAGCTTGACATTTCTTAAAGTAGGTGGCATCTTTTCACTACCCTTCAGGAATTGGGCAATAAAGGATGTTTGGTGACAGCTCCCACAGAGGTCCTCTCTTTCTTTCTTTTGTTTTAATATTTTATTTATTTATTCACAAGAGACACAGAGAGAGAGATAGAGGCAGAGACACAGGCAGAGGGAGAAGCAGGCTCCATGCAGGGAGCCCAACATGGGACTCGATCCCGGGTCTCCAGGATCATGCCCTGGACCGAAGGCAGCACTAAACCTCTGAGCCACCAGGGCTGCCCAGGTCCTCTCTTTCTTAAAAAAAAAAAAAAAGAGTCCTTAATTATATTTTAACCTGAGACTTTATCTGCTGTTTCATGTGTCACAGCAACTAAGCTCTAAGATTCCAGACAGGAATCAAGTGGAAGAACATAGCGCAAAATGCATTGAAATTGAAGGCAGATGCACTCACCTGAGTTTGAACTTCTGGCTCTGCCTCGTGTCCTGGAGCAACCAATCTCCACTCCCTGAGCCTCAAATATCTCAGCTACAAAATGGGGATAATATTACTTATCTATTAGAATTTTATGTGCAAAGTAGGAGATGAAATTAGATGGAGGGAGGAGTAGAAGTCTAGCAAGAATCTGAGCTTTCTGAGTTCAAGAGTGACAATAAGGTTCCTAGGTCCCAAATATTAACAATGGTTACCGCCAGGGAGAGACACTGGGGAGAAGTGCAAGGGGACTTTCTCTTTTAGTTAAAAAGCTTTGCTAATGTTTTTGTTTCGTTTCGTTTTGTTTTTACGATGAGCATGACTTAATTTGTAATTGGAATATATTCAGTATGGGTATCATACTTCAGTAAAACGTTTTTAAAAATACCTCATATTGCATAGAAAATTATCCATGAGACTGATAAGAGTGGTTGCTTTCCAGGAAAGACTAGAAGAAATGGGTCTTTCTGTGTATTCTTTTGTGCTGTTTGAATTTTTTTCATCATAAATTTGTATTATTTATTTAATATGTATAGTTTTTAAAAGGGTTTTTTTTTTTTTTAGATTTTATTTATTTATTTGAGAGAGAGAGCATGAGTGGGGAGAGAGACAGAGGAACAGAGGCAGAAAGGCAGAGAGAAGAAAACTCCCCACTGGGCAGGGAGCCGGACCCCAGGGCTCTATTCCAGGACCCTGGGATCATGACCTGAGCTGAAGGCAGACGCTTAACCAACTGAGCCACCCATGTGCCCCTAAATTACTTTTAAAACAAAAACATTAAAAAAAATTTAAATAAAGAATAAAAGTGAAAAACATATGGTTACTCTGTTCATACCTCATGCCTGCAACAGACAGAAACACACGGACACCTGCACAGTTTCCAGATTATAGCCACTGGGATGGATTGACCTAGGACAGAAAGCCCTCTCCCTGACAAGGTGCAGTTCCCGAGGAGCTCAGCTGGGGGAGCCATGGAGAGCTCACTAGGAGAGAGCCTTTAGGATTGACCGTTCCTGGGAAATTTAAACAACACAAGCCAGAAGAATGTTTGGGGGGAAGGATTAGGTGGCTCTGATCTTGCGGAGTTGTCTGGGCTCCCTTGATGGGAAAGGCCCAGGACCCACAGATCAGAAGAAACAGAAGGAGAATCAGGGACTCTGGGCCTTCCTCCCTGCCAACTCCTAACATGTAGGGTGATAGCAGGAAAGATCAACCTTCCTTCTTGTAGGAAGAGCACTAGATTCTGAGTCATGTGTCTGGATTGAGTCTTGCCTCTGTCATTTCTAACTATGTGATGTTGTGTCAGTCGTTTCATTTTTCTGAAACTCAATTTCCTCGTTTGTGAACAAGGGTAGCATATTAACAACTGAACCCTTTTCTTTTTTAACTATAATTTATGGAGCACCTATTGTATGCTGGTCATACAATGAAACATATGTAAATACAATTTACAGATGTAAATACAATTTAGTTCTTAAAAGAAGATATTTTTATCCTAATTTTATAGGTAAAGAAATAGGTTCAGCAGTGACTTTTTAAGGGTAATCTCTGTGCCCAGTTTGGGGCTCAAACTCACAACCCTGAGATCAAGAGTTGTATACTCTACCTACTGAGCCACCCAAGTGCCCTTGGAAGTGACTTTTAAAAAATATATAGATAGGTAACATTATGTACTGCTTACTATGCATGAGACAGTGTTCTAAGAACTTACAACAACAATTGATAACAATTCCATGAGGTAGGCATATTCTTTTTCTTCTCACTTTATATAGGAGGAAACTGAGGCACAGAGAGATTAAATTAGCCTAAGATTACACAGCTGGTGAATTTGGGAATCAGGAATTAAAGGTAGGTAGCCCAGCTCTTTTTTTTTTTTTTTTTTTAAGATTTTTTTTTTTATTGGTGTTCAATTTACTAACATACAGAATAACACCCAGTGCCCGTCACCCATTCACTCCCACCCCCCGCCCTCCTCCCCTTCTACCACCCCTAGTTTGTTTCCCAGAGTTAGCAGTCTTTATGTTCTGTCTCCCTTTCTGATATTTCCCACACATTTCTTCTCCCTTCCCTTATTTTCCCTTTCACTATTATTTATATTCCCCAAATGAATGAGAACATATAATGTTTGTCCTTCTCCGACTGACTTACTTCACTCAGCATAATACCCTCCAGTTCCATCCACGTTGAAGCAAATGGTGGGTATTTGTCATTTCTAATAGCTGAGTAATATTCCATTGTATACATAAACCACATCTTCTTTATCCATTCATCTTTCGTTGGACACCGAGGCTCCTTCCACAGTTTGGCTATCGTGGCCATTGCTGCTAGAAACATCGGGGTGCAGGTGTCCCGGCGTTTCATTGCATTTGTATCTTTGGGGTAAATCCCCAACAGTGCAATTGCTGGGTCGTAGGGCAGGTATATTTTTAACTGTTTGAGGAACCTCCACACAGTTTTCCAGAGTGGCTGCACCAGTTCACATTCCCACCAACAGTGTAAGAGGGTTCCCTTTTCTCCACATCCTCTCCAACATTTGTTGTTTCCTGCCTTGTTAATTTTTCCCATTCTCACTGGTGTGAGGTGGTATCTCATTGTGGTTTTGATTTGTATTTCCCTGATGGCAAGTGATGCAGAGCATTTTCTCATGTGCATGTTGGCCATGTCTATGTCTTCTTCTGTGAGATTTCTGTTCATGTCTTTTGCCCATTTCATGATTGGATTGTTTGTTTCTTTGGTGTTGAGTTTAATAAGTTCTTTATAGATCTTGGAAACTAGCCCTTTATCTGATATGTCATTTGCAAATATCTTCTCCCATTCTGTAGGTTGTCTTTGAGTTTTGTTGACTGTATCCTTTGCTGTGCAAAAGCTTCTTATCTTGATGAAGTCCCAATAGTTCATTTTTGCTTTTGTTTCTTTTGCCTTCGTGGATGTATCTTGCAAGAAGTTACTATGGCCGAGTTCAAAAAGGGTGTTGCCTGTGTTCTTCTCTAGGATTTTGATGGAATCTTGTCTCACATTTAGATCTTTCATCCATTTTGAGTTTATCTTTGTGTATGGTGAAAGAGAGTGGTCTAGTTTCATTCTTCTGCATGTGGATGTCCAATTTTCCCAGCACCATCTATTGAAGAGACTGTCTTTCTTCCAATGGATAGTCTTTCCTCCTTTATCGAATATTAGTTGCCCATAAAGTTCAGGGTCCACTTCTGGATTCTCCATTCTGTTCCACTGATCTATGTGTCTGTTTTTGTGCCAGTACCACACTGTCTTGATGACCACAGCTTTGTAGTAAAACCTGAAATCTGGCATTGTGATGCCCCCAGATATGGTTTTCTTTTTTAAAATTCCCCTGGCTATTCGGGGTCTTTTCTGATTCCACACAAATCTTAAAATAATTTGTTCTAACTCTCTGAAGAAAGTCCATGGTATTTTGATAGGGATTGCATTAAACGTGTATATTGCCCTGGGTAACATTGACATTTTCACAATATTAATTCTGCCAATCCATGAGCATGGAATATTTTTCCATCTCTTTGTGTCTTCCTCAATTTCTTTCAGAAGTGTTCTATAGTTTTGAGGGTATAGATCCTTTACATCTTTGGTGAGGTTTATTCCTAGGTATCTTATGCTTTTGGGTGCAATTGTAAATGGGATTGACTCCTTAATTTCTCTTTCTTCAGTCTCCTTGTTAGTGTATAGAAATGCCACTGACTTCTGGGCATTGATTTTGTATCCTGCCACGCTACCGAATTGCTGTATGAGTTCTAGCAATCTTGGGGTGGAGACTTTTGGGTTTTCTATGTAGAGTATCATGTCATCGGCGAAGAGGGAGAGTTTGACTTCTTCTTTGCCAATTTGAATGCCTTTAATGTCTTTTTGTTGTCTGATTGCTGAGGCTAGGACTTCCAGTACTATGTTGAATAGCAGTGGTGAGAGTGGACATCCCTGTCTTGTTCCTGATCTTAGGGGAAAGGCTCCTAGTGCTTCCCCATTGAGAATGATATTTGCTGTGGGCTTTTCATAGATGGCTTTTAAGATGTCGAGGAATGTTCCCTCTATCCCTACACTCTGAAGAGTTTTGATCAGGAATGGATGCTGTATTTTGTCAAATGCTTTCTCTGCATCCAATGAGAGGATCATATGGTTCTTGGTTTTTCTCTTGCTGATATGATGAATCACATTGATTGTTTTACGGGTGTTGAACCAGCCTTGTGTCCCAGGGATAAATCCTACTTGGTCATGGTGAATAATTTTCTTAATGTACTGTTGGATCCTATTGGCCAGTATCTTGTTGAGAATTTTTGCATCCATGTTCATCAGGGATATTGGTCTGTAATTCTCCTTTTTGGCGGGGTCTTTGTCTGGCTTTGGAATTAAGGTGATGCTGGCTTCATAGAACGAATTTGGAAGTACTCCATCTCTTTCTATCTTTCCAAACAGCTTTAGGAGAATAGGTATGATTTCTTCTTTAAACGTTTGATAAAATTCTCCTGGGAAGCCATCTGGCCCTGGACTCTTGTGTCTTGGGAGGTTTTTGATGACTGCTTCAATTTCCTCCCTGGTTATTGGCCTGTTCAGGTTTTCTATTTCTTCCTGTTCCAGTTTTGGTAGTTTGTGGCTTTCCAGGAATGGGTAGCCCAGCTCTTAATCATGTTACAAATCAGACTTTCTTTCTTAGAACTCTCCGTTGGGTTTCCCACCACATCAACCATAAAATCCAACTTCCTTTCTCTGCCTTGCAAGGCCATAGTCAAAGCAGTCCTGGCATGATCTGACCTCATCTCCTCTGACCCCCCTCCTCCCCCTTGCTCACTCTGCTTCAGCCATACCAACTTCTCTTGGTTCATAGATATGCAGAGCACTTTCCTGACTCAAGGCTTTTGCATCTGCTATTCCTTCCGCCTGGAATGATCATCCTCCAGACCTTTGGGTGGCTCATTCCCTCACTACCTCCAGATCTCTGCTCAAATTTCACTCCCTCAAAGAGACATTCCTATCTAAAACAAACATTCCTTTGACCCTTCTGAAGTGACCTTTCTGAACTTCTACTTAATTTTTCTTCACCGCATTTAGAATTCTCTGAAGTTATGCATTGGTTTGCTTGTTTTTCCATCTCTTCCACCAGAATTTTGGTTTCAGCAGACTTGGTTGTCTTGTCCACTGCTAGATATTGAGTGCTTAGGTGCAGAGCCTGTCAACACGGTAGGCACCCAATATATAGTTGCTGAATAATTAAGTACATAAATGAATGAATATCCACAGTCACCCAATTGGTTAGAGGCACAGGCAGGACACAAGCTGAGTTGTCTGATCCTGGAGGCTAGACTCTCAGCCACTGTCCTGTGTGCTGGACTGGCTCTGAGAGATCCCAGGAGGCTCAGATAGCATCATGAATGTGAAACCACTTTGAAAATTGCTAAGTGCCTGAAAAAAAGCAAAGGATGATTATTATTATTACTCAATTCACTATTTGCTCATCTGTGAAATGGGGATAATAATACTCTGGCCCACCAACTTTAAGAGGATATTTTGTGGAGTACCAAAGAGATAATGGATGGGGAAACACATAAAACTTAAAGGTTCTTCATGGCAAAAGGTACTATAAGGATTATTTCCATGCCGGTGGCTTCCAAGGCTTCTATCCTCTACCTCAAGTTTGACATTAATATTGCTGACAGGAGTGGGGGAAGTTGGGGGACCTGGGAGGCCTAGGGACTGAGCGTCCCAGTAATTAAATAGGTTGGGACTGAAGCGTTGCCAGCGGCAGCATCTGGTTGCAATTACCAGAAGGGACTGAAGTGATTAGTCACCTTTATAGTGAGAGCCAGGTCCGTCCCCTGGGCTCTTCCCTGGAGAGGGCCTTCTCAGCTAGCTCAGAGTCCCCTTTCCCTGCTCCCATCCCATTTCTGGAGTTCCCTGATCCCCCAAAAATAGCCTCTGTGCCCCTACTCTGAGACTCCTCTGTGTCCCCGAAGTCCCAGTCCTTTGGATGAGACCTTGACTGAAAGCCAAGAATACCAGAATCAGGGACGCCTGGGTGGCTCAGCGGTTGAGCACATCTGCCTTCAGCTCAGGGCATGATCCTGGAATTTGGGATCAAGTCCCATATTGGGCTCCCTGCATGGAGCCTGCTTCTCCCTCTGCTGATGTCTCTGCCTCTCTCTGTGTCTCTCATGAATAGATAAATAAAATAAAAATCTTTTTTAAAATAATAAAATAAAATATCTAAATTCTCTCTCTCTCTAAAAAAAAAAAAAGGAATACCAGCATCACCTCCACCACCCTTTTACTTCTTGTATTTCTAAAGGCCAAGTTAGAATTCTTAGGCATAAAATGTGTCAAAGCAGGAATTAAGCTTAAAAAGTGACCTTTCTGAACTTCTGTTTCTTCATCTGCAAAATGGGGATATCAGGAGCACTTTCATCATATGATTATTGTGAAGATCAATAGGGTAAAAATACAGTGGACTGCGAAAACTGGAGTTTAGTTTATTTGACTACCTGCTCAATAAATAGTAGCTATTATGAATATTTGTCAGGTGAGAGGTTACTCACCTTTTATGATTCAGTTAATTGAATCCCTACAAACACCCTATGATGTAAGTACTTCTTGTGATCCTTGTTCCAAGTTTCAGAGAGGTGTAGAGGCTTCCAAAAATCACACAATGCACTAAAGCATCTAGCAGAACCAGGATTCCAAACCAGTCTGCTCGTCTCCAGGGGTCTTCACTCTTTATCAAACCACGTGCAGGGACATCTTCGTTGTTTGATTCATTCATCCCTTCATTTGCTCACTAAATCAAGCTTACAAAGTGCCAGATAAGTGCCGAGACAGAATCCTTCCCTGTAGGGAACTCAGAGTCCAGCAGGGAAGTCATGTTACGTCTATAAGTAACTATATCTTGAAGTTGAAAATTATGGCTTTTGTATATAAGTGTCTCTTAGAGGTTTACTCATCCATATCTCTACACACATTGAGAATCTGCTAGATGCTGGACCCTGTGCCCAGTGCTGGGAATAAGTGAAAGATGAATATGTACCGATTAGTCATAATCTGATAGAGGATATAGAAATCTAAATCAATTATCACAGTCATAGCGATTAAATTATGATTTTAAAAAATGGGAAAAAGTACATACACAGAGTAGAAGAAATGAACTGTATTTGAGAAAGGGGACAGAGGCAGAACTTGGTAAACTCTAAGCTGCCCAAGTGGGAAGGAGCACAGAAAATGTGTGATGTCGGGAATCCCTGGGTGGCGCAGCGGTTTGGCGCCTGCCTTTGGCCCGGGGCGCAATCCTGGAGACCCGGGATCGAATCCCACATCGGGCTCCCGGTGCATGGAGCCTGCTTCTACCTCTGCCTGTGTCTCTGCCTCTCTCTCTCTCTGTGTGTGACTATCATGAATAAATAAAAATTAAAAAAAAAAAAAAAAAAAAAGAAAATGTGTGATGTCAATTTAGGAGTGTATATTTTGGGCAGCCCGGGGGTGGCTCAGCGGTTTAGCGCCGCCTTCAGCTTGGGGGGGGGGGGGTGTGATCCTGGAGTCCCTGGATCAAGTCCCACATCAGGCTCCCTGCATGGAGCCTGCTTCTCCCTTTGCCTCTCTCTCTGTCTCTGTCTCTGTCTCTCATGAATAAATAAATAAAATCTTAAAAAAAAAAGTGCATGTTTTCTAGTGGATGAGAGAAGGCTTCGTGGAGGAGAGGGCACATGAGCTGGTGCTTTTTCTTTTAAGATTTTATTTATTTATTTGACACACAGAAAGAGTACAAACAGAGGAGCAGCAAGGAGAGGGAGTGGGAGAAGCAGATCCCCTGCTGAGCACGGAGGCCTATGTGGGGCTCCATCCCAGGACCCCGGGATCATGACCTGAGCCAAAGGCAGAAACTTAACCAACTGAGCCACCCGGGGCCCCTTGAGCTGGCACTTTTCAATAAGTAGGTTTTAGAGAGGGAGAGCTTTAGAACAGAGAGATCTTGGAGGCTTAGAAGCCAATTATGGTAGTAAGTGGTGAGGAAGATCGAGATAGTGAGGGACTGAGAGGAAGGAAGAGTGTCAGAGACAACTGCTTCAGTGTGGACAAGTCAAAGGGAGGCCAAGTGTTGTGAATCTGGGCAACTGGGAGGGATAGTAATGAATTCAGCTCTTCCTTAAAGCTGCCCCAAAGAGTGCCTGATGGTGCCTTGGTCCTTTGAGATGGAGAGATGGAACTCTACGGGGTATTCTGACCCAGGAGCACCACATGAAGTTTGAAATGGCCAAGTTATGCTGCTGTGTTCTGAAGATCAGCAAGGATTTGGGAGCATCACCATGAAAGGGTTGGCCAGTTACCTCGACACCCCAACCTGGTTTCATCTTTCATTCATCAAACCCTTACTGAGCTTCTACTCTGTGCCAAGTAATGCGGGAAACCCATCTGGTGACCTTAAAATGAGAACAGATCTCCATTAGGCAGGCCCAAAGAATCTCAGACTAAGAAGGAAGCTTTCCTGATTGCTATCCCTACACACTGCCTCTTACAGCGTGACAAGTGTTATAGCGACAGATACAAGAAGGGGTAGTTGGCTCTGTCTGGGATCAGGGAAGGCTTCCCAGAGGAGGTGAATTTTCAGCTGAAGCTCTCAGGATGAGGGCTCCTCCAGCTGTGAGAATTGATATTTCAGGTGAAGGGGATAGCTTTCCCTCATGAGTCCGGCTGAAATTCAGACTTCCAGAGCTACCAGAAAAACATCATGTGGGAAATCATTTTCCCAGCCTCCTGCAGGGGCCGCTGCTGCCCCAGGCTGAAGCTGCCACCTCTGGACTCAGCCAGTCCTTTCCCACAAAACTCAGGAGTCTGTCTCTGCTGGGGTGGTAGGGAGGTACACCCTGGACCTGCTTCCATTGAAAGAGTGGGCTTAGGGGTGGCAGTGCCCCCTGAAGCCTGAACAAATCATCTGAGCTCGGTCAATGGGACTTAGGGGGAGGGATGTAGTGGGTACAGATATTTTTCTGTCTCTGGGTCACCACAAGTTTATTAAAATAAAAGCCACCGTGGGTAAATGCTGCCATCTGTGCCGCCACCCCCCAACAACAAATCAGGCCCCAGACTAGACGCAGGGGTTGAAACTGCTTTAAAACACCCCAAGGACTTAACTGAAAACCCACACTCCCCAGGCTTCTGGGGCTTAAGATCTTGAGCTCATTCCTCAGTATCTCTCCTCAGGAAGGTGGGGTGGGCTGGCCCTTGAGGTGGAGGTGAAGACTCCTGAGTCTGCTCCACGGACTGAGAGGGCCCCCTAAGCCTAGAGCCCTGCTGCGAGGCTCTGTGCCAAGAGCCCCCGTGAGCCGTGGCCTCGAAAGGGCAGCGGTGATTTTTTTCACATAAATATATCGCACTTAAATGAGTTTAGACAGCATGACATCAGAGAGTAATTAAATTGGTTTGGGTTGGAATTCCGTTTCCAATTCCTGAGTTCAGGTTTGTAAAAGATTTTTCTGAGCACCTGCAGGCGTGTGTGTGTGTATGTGTGTGTGCGCGTGTGTGAAGTATTTTCACTGGAAAGGATTCAAAACTTAAAAAAAAAAAAAAAAAAAAAAAAACTGGAGCACACAGGCAGCATTACGCCATTCTTCCTTCTTGGAAAAATCCCTCAGCCTTATACAAGCCTCCTTGAAGCCCTCAGTCAGTTGTGCAGGAGAAAGGGGGCGGTCGGCTTTCTCCTTTCAAGAACGAGTTATTTTCAGCTGCTGACTGGAGACGGTGCACGTCTGGATACGAGAGCATTTCCACTATGGGACTGGATACAAACACACACCCGGCAGACTTAAAGAGTCTCAGACTGAGGAGAAAGCCTTTCCTTCTGCCGCTCCCGCTGCTGCCGCTGCTTTTGGGGGTCCACTCCGTTCATGGTTTTTCCTGCCAAACCAGAGGCACCTTCGCTGCTGCCGCCCTTCTCTTTGGTGTCATTCAGCGGCTGGCCAGAGGATGAGACTCCCCAAACTCCTCACTTTTTTGCTTTGGCACCTGGCTTGGCTGGACCTGGAATTCATCTGCACTGTGTTGGGTGCCCCTGACTTGGGCCAGAGACCCCAGGGGGCCAGGCCAGCATTGGCCAAAGCGGAAGCCAAGGAGAGGCCCCCTCTGGCCCGGAGCGTCTTTAGACCAGGGGGTCACAGCTATGGTGGGGGGGCCGCCAATGCCAGGGCCAAGGGGGGCACCGGGCAGACGGGAGGCCTGACACAGCCCAAGAAGGATGAACCTAAAAAGCTGCCCCCCAGACCGGGCAGCCCTGAACCCAAGCCAGGACACCCTACCCAGACCAGGCAGGCGGCACCGCGGACGGTGACCCCCAAAGGACAGCTTCCTGGGGGTAAGGCACCTCCAAAGGCAGGATCTGTCCCCGGCCCCTTCCTGCTGAAGAAGGCCAGGGAGACTGGGCCCCCTCCAGAGCCCAAGGAGCCGTTCCGCCCGCCCCCCATCACGCCCCACGAGTACATGCTCTCGCTGTACAGGACGCTGTCCGATGCTGACAGAAAGGGAGGCAACAGCAGCGTGAAGTTGGAGGCTGGCCTGGCCAACACCATCACCAGCTTTATTGACAAAGGGCAAGGTGAGGGGGTGGGGCGGCAGGGGCGCGGCTCCGAGGGAGGGGCACCTGCATGTGTGGAGGGGCCTTCCAGAGCCCTGATGCCGCTGCACGGCTGCACCGGCGGGAGACAGTGTGTGCATCGGCCCAGGGTGGTATCAGGGACGTACCTCCCACATCCCGGCTCCCAGGCTCCCAGGCTGCCGGCCATTGCAGAGCCAACCCCTGCAAGGTGCAGAAGGGGTAGCCGAAGCCCAGACAGGAGACGGGGCCTGCCAGTTGGCGGCAGATTTGGGGACCACACTTTTAAGTCTCTTACCAGGCCATGCTGTGTTCCTAGTTGGGTTGGCAAGACTTTCCAGGCTCTGGAGGTTTGGAGGTTTTCTAAGATGTCAGAGAAATTAATCTCTAGAGAGCTGTGGTTCTGCAAATTTGCCTTCAGGCTACAGGGGGCAGAGGAGGCAGGATAGGTGAAGACACTAAATGGGGCATCTTGGAATCACGGTGGAGTGCGGGGTGGGTTGCGGGGTGGGGGTGTGGCAGACTTAGGGTCTAATTCACAGTGTGACCTTGAGAGAGTCCCTTTCCCTTTGGGGTCTTGGTTTCCCCATTTGCACAACTATAGGGGGGTTGGATTGGGTAATTTCTGAGAGTCCTTCAAATATGAATGCTTTATGTTCTATCCTAAATGCAGATCATTTTTTTCATCAACCTGGGAGGATATCTGTTCCCCTCTCTTCTCCCTATGCTCACCTAGTGTTACTGTTCTGGCTTTCCCCTCTCTGCTTTGCTGTGTGATCTCAGTAAGTCCCTTGCCCTCTCAGGGCCTCAGTTTCTCTGTAAGTGTGAAGAGGGAGATGGATACTTATTGCTAGGATTGCTTGTAGGTCTTATGCTCTGGTTCTGGGAGTCTTGGGATTTTGGCTGGCAGGGTGGGGGAGGGGTCAGAGATGGGGAGAGGCTCCTCATTAGAGCTAGCCTGTGGGGGAATGACAGGGTGGGAGGAAGCAGAAGGCAGCAGGTCTGGCTGGGTTGGGGGAGGTGGCCTGGCTGCCTGCCCAGCCAGGGAAAGCTGTGACCCCTTGGGGGCTCATAAAATAAGTCCTTGTGCCCCCCAGCTCTAAGGGAGCTTGCAGAGGGGGAGATGGGGAGTTTAAAGGCCTAATTAGTCACCTTCTAGAGCAATGTATGAATGCTTCCCAATGGCAAATTGGTATTTAGGAAGGAGGGCATGCTGATTCGGACACACTACAGAGTTTCTCACACACATACAGCCTTATATTTATGCATACATGCTGAATCACACACACATGTACACACGTGAACACACACCTTCTTACATGTATACACAGAATCATCTTACATATACACACATATACGTACATATCCTTCAAATATTCACACAAGTGCAATCATACACACGTCACTCACTATACTTAACCTTTCATATTCACATGTAAGCCCAATCATACATACACACATGCACACACACGCACAAACTGTCATTCACACACACACTTATACACCCAGCAGGGTAAGCCCTGTACACAACAAACTCATTAGACGAGGAAGCCAGGGAAATTGAATTATAGCTTTACCTTGAACTATCTGTGTTAACTTACACAAGTCACTTCCCCTCTCCATGCCTCACTTGTAAAACGAGAACACCAAGATCTTCCTTGAGGTATAGTGGGAGCAGCTCAGGACTGGGTATAAAAAGTTCTAGACTAGAGTTTCAACTCTGCTTTTTTTCCTAGCTGGGTGATCTTGGGCAAGTCACCAAACTTCTCTGAGCCTCAGGTTGCTCCTCCGGAAAAATAGAGCTAATTATAATACCCACCCCACCTATCTCTCCGAGGAGATATCATATAAGATAACAGATGGGGAGGGATAGCTAGAGGCAGTTTTAAGGCTGATGCATCTCTGACATGCATTGTCATTGACAAAACACCTGGAATTGTTCAAATCACCACACCACATCTACGGATAAACAACTCTACTTGGTCTGCTGTTTAGGAAGCTCCCCTATGTTGAAAAAGGCTCTCAGTGGTTTGGGTCTTGGCCTCTGTCAGAGTAGGGGAGAGGTTAAAGAAAGCTGTCTCCAGAGGGGAGAGAGCTATGGCCCTCCCCTGAGGGGACTGGCTGTCTTGGTGAGGTTGCAGGGAATGACTTCTGGGTGTTTTCTCTAGATGACCGAGGTCCTGTGGTCAGAAAGCAGAGGTACGTGTTTGACATTAGTGCCCTGGAGAAGGATGGGCTGCTAGGGGCCGAGCTGCGGATCTTGCGGAAGAAGCCCTCGGACACGGCCAAGCCAGTGGCCCCCAGCATCGGGCGGGCTGCCCAGCTGAAGCTGTCCAGCTGCCCCAGCGGCCGGCAGCCGGCAGCCCTGCTGGATGTGCGCTCCGTGCCAGGCCTGGACGGATCTGGCTGGGAGGTGTTCGACATCTGGAAGCTCTTCCGAAACTTTAAGAACTCGGCCCAGCTGTGCCTGGAGCTGGAGGCCTGGGAACGGGGCCGGGCCGTGGACCTCCGTGGCCTGGGTTTTGACCGGGCTGCCAGGCAGGTCCACGAGAAGGCCCTGTTCCTGGTATTTGGCCGCACCAAGAAACGGGACCTGTTCTTTAATGAGATTAAGGCCCGATCAGGTCAAGATGATAAGACTGTGTATGAGTACCTGTTCAGCCAGCGGCGAAAAAGGCGGGCCCCACTGGCCACGCGCCAGGGCAAACGGCCCAGCAAGAACCCCAAGGCCCGCTGCAGTCGGAAGGCACTGCATGTCAACTTCAAAGACATGGGTTGGGATGACTGGATCATTGCACCCCTTGAGTACGAGGCCTTCCACTGTGAGGGGCTATGTGAGTTCCCCTTGCGCTCCCACCTGGAGCCCACGAACCACGCAGTCATCCAGACCCTGATGAACTCCATGGACCCTGAGTCCACACCACCAACCTGCTGTGTGCCCACACGACTGAGTCCCATCAGCATCCTCTTCATTGACTCCGCCAACAACGTGGTCTATAAGCAATATGAGGACATGGTTGTGGAGTCTTGTGGCTGCAGGTAGCAGCACTGGCCCTCCATCTTCCTGGGGGGCACATCCCAGGATGCCGGTCACAAGAGCCCTACCCTACACTCCCAGGAGCAAAGAGGTTGGGAAGCAGCAGCCAAAAGCACCTACACAGCCTGTGTGGAAGGAGGGGTTCCAACAGCCTTGCTCTTAATTTCTGAGTGGGACTGGGTTTGAGGTTCCTTTCTATCCACAAGTCCCCTTGTCTGAGGATTTCTGCCCTTCTGCTGCCCTGATCCAGGAAGACAGACTTGAATGGGACTAAGACCCAGGAGACCTTGCTTTCCAAAGAGACTCAGCCCTCAACCTCTCCTTACCTGGGGCTTTTTTGGCTTCTGGACTCTCCGGGGAGGGCTCCTCTTGGAAGAGCCACAGGTGCCACCCTCTCCTTGAATCACCGTTGTGCCTGGCAATTTCCTGCCCCTGGGCAGATGTGATGCTGATTGGGCGGGGGTGGGCAAGAGGGGGTGAGGGCTTGGGCTGGGGTAAGGAGTATGAGGCTGTTAGACTGTTAGATTAAAATGTACATTGATGAGATAAAAAGCAAAACTGTTACTAAAACTGTGGCAAATTTCTTGTTTACTCCAGGAGACCCAGTGACCCCTCAAAGAATGACGGACCCAGGGAAGGGAGGTGGGTTGCCTGCAGGAAAACGGGACAGAGAGTACAGGCTGAGCAGGGCCAACGTTACCTCTAACCCCATTCCCTTCCTTCCAAAGGCCTGTTGGTCTGGAGCTACATCTGCTCTTCTGGGGCCTGGCAACAGACTTAGGTTTTCTTCTTGACATTCCTGAGTCAAACTGTTGCCTCCAAAATGGATCCCTACATGGGAGGGAAATTGGGGATTTCATTTCCTCTAAAATCATTCCCACTTCATCTACCTATCTGTGCCCCACCTCCCTGCCTACTCACAGAGTCAAATGGCCACCATTTAGAGGGCTCTCTACCTTTTAGTGGGGAACCTGGGCTGGCAGGGATCTGCTCCTCTCCTGTTGGGGCATCTTCCTTTTGCCACTGATCAGTGTTCCTTGTGTGATCTTGTCTGTGGCCCTGTTACCCTTCAGCTTGGCACCTTTACCACTCCTCTCCCAGCTCATCCATCACCTCCTAACCATCACCCCGGCTCCAGAAACAGAGTATAAGTCCCTCCTCTTTACATTATATATTATACAAATACGTAACTATATATTAGATAAGTAACTTCCCCACTAACCTTAGACAGACAAATGCCAGACATATCCTGACAATGTTTCCTGCTTGGGGTTTGGCCCAGAGTAAATGCCCACTTCCCTTTATCCACTAGACTCCTTAGCGGGGGCATGAGGCATGAATGCTCGGGAGGGGAACGAAGCCCTCTGGTAGAGAAATGTGGGCACCTAAGTTTTTGTTCTAAGGACTCAGGATGAAGAGAGGGAGGACCAGGAGAAGGCAGTCTAGGCCTCTGCTTCCCACCCAGGGGGCCTCAACATTTTCCCCACCTCTCTCCAGCTGGGTCTCTGATTCCCAGGGCTCCTAGCCAAAGCTGTTTCAACAGTAGGGATTCCTGCCCAGCTATGGGCAGATCTTGTGTCCCTTCCCTCTCGGCCTGAAACCTGGGTTGTCAGAATCTGAAACAAGAACCCAGTGCAGGGGGCAGCCTACCTTTGAGCTGCCTCCCTGGCTTGGAGGCCATTACCTGTCCCTAGGGGCCAGTCTGCACCTGGAGCCTAGCCCTCCCTGGCCAGGCTTCGTTGTGTTTGGCTGGTGGCAGCCCTGCGAGCTCTGGCAGTAAACAAAGGAGCTGCCACAGCAGACAGAGTTCTGGTGTGAGTGAGGAGAGTGAGCCTGGAGGCGGTGCTGGGGAAGCCAACCAGTGGCCTGTGGACACAGGGAGAGCAGTGTAGAAGCAGGGTGGCTGGAAACTCAAAGGTAGAGAGGCAGAGGATGAAGGGGTTACAGGTGGGGCTGGCTTCTACACCCACTGATTTTCTGGGCTATGTGTCCTTACTTTCTTGGAAAGTCTGACAGACTGGAGTGGCACCCTGCCTGAGCCCTGTCAGAGGGCTTCCTGTCATCTCAGCCCCTGTGCTCTTCCTGCTGAAGGCCTGGGCACCAAATTGACTGTTGTGGTCTGGCTTGGTACCTAGGAGCTTTGTCTCCTACCTCAACCTGCCCTAGAACTTGCTTTCACAAAAGAGCCACTCAGACTGTGTGCCCTCCCCCTTTCCTCCCCAGACTATAGGGATCCAATCAGGTCCCTGTGGGAAACAGCTCTTCTATCCTAACCATTCAGATCAGCTGCCTCCTTGGACAACGATCTCTACCAGGCATTCATCTCCAGTCTCAATCAGAATAAGCTGTAGACTTGTACAGGATACTTGAATGCAACAGGGCAGGAAACTTGTATCATTCTTTGAGATTCACAAACAGGCTCCCAGCTGAGGTTCACAAACACGCTCACCGCTCTAAAGTACTCAAAAGGCAGCCCAGTTTCGAATTTCAGATCTGTCATTTAGAGTTACTTGGGCAAGTAACTTAATTCCATGAACCTTGGTTTCCTCATTTGTAGGGGCGGGGCTGGAGGAGGGGGAAGGAGGGGGGAGGTGTAGACTATATGCCTATTTCATAGGGCTAACTGTGAGGATATGAAAGACACTCAACACAATGGCCAGCATAGTGGTGGCACTCAATAAATATTAGTGGTTATCATTATTGTGTCTCCAACAGCCCTGTGAGGCAGGTAGGGTAAGGACTTCTACTCCTAATTTTATAGATGAGGAAGCTGACACCCAAAGAGGTAATGCAGGCCGCCTGCAAGTCATAGTATACTTTTTTTTTTTTTTAAGATTTTTAAAAATTTATTCATGAGAGACATAGAGAGAGGCAGAGACAAGGCAGGGGGAGAAGCAGGCTCCATGTAGGGAGCCGGACATGGGACTTGATGCCGAGTCTCTGGGATCACACCCTGGGCTGAAAGCAGATGCTAAACCACTGAGCCACCCAGGCTGCCCAAGTCTAGTATTCTTTGTACCATTCTTGCTACTCCTCTGGACCTCCAATTCCACTGACTCTGGTCCTGGCAAGTAGTTAAATTACCTTCCTAGGGCTTCCCTTCCTGTTCCTAAGTTTCTCCCTAGGGACACACAATATGTTAGTTTCTGGGGAGAAATAGCTAAGCATACAGGTTAGGCCAGGGAAGATGAGAGGCCCATAGGGGTGGAAAGAGGTGAGATTCCTAGTGCTGTGACATCATCTTTTAGCCCCTTCCACATCCCTATGTCCCAGGACCATATGTAGGAGAATCTGCTTTTCTAAAGTCTGGACACACAACTTGGGGAAACGTCTCAGACTTCACTCTGACTTCACAACTAGTTCTTTTGATCTGTGTCACATGTAAGGAAGCAGAGTAAGGAAGGATTAGTCATACATGCTTGGGAGTCAGGCAGATCTGGATTCCAGTTTTGGTTTTACCACTTTCCAACTGAAACTCTCTAAGCTTTGGTTTCCTTGTCTATGAAAGAGGGATAAGAGTATCAAACTTAATGGACCTGGGATTTTGGAGAGGGGATATTTATTCATTCCATCAACCTTTGATCCATCCATTCATTCATTAATCAATAAATATTTATTGAGGCTTTGGTATGGTCCAGATGCTATGCTGAGTGTTGAGATAATAATAACAATCACAACTGTAAATGTTTATCAAGGGTTTATTATGTGTCAGGTACTGTGCTTAGCACTTTACCTGATTTCTCTTATCTTGCAATGACCGACCACATCCTCAAGTTCCATGCATGAATGAAGGAGAAAATAAAGATCCCAAAGGAAAAAAAAAAAAAAAAAAAAAGATTCCAAAGGATGCTAGGATGATAATATAATAGGCTGAATCAAAAGAGATGAAATAGGATCCCTGGGTGGCGCAGCGGTTTGGCGCCTGACTTTGGCCCAGGGCGCGATCCTGGAGACCCGAGATTGAATCCCACGTCCGGCTCCCGGTGCATGGAGCCTGCTTCTCCCTCTGCCTGTGTCTCTGCCCCTCCCTTTCTCAATCTGTGTGACTATCATAAATAAAAATTAAAAATTAAAAAAAAGAGAGATGAAATAAAATGGAGGGGAGTCCAATTATCCATTAGAATGCATGAAACCCACCATATAAATACGATTTCAGGAATCCCTGGGTGGCTCAGCGGTTCAGCACCTGCCTTCAGCCCAGGGCACCATCCTGGAGTCCCGGGATCGAGTCCCATGTCGGGCTCCCTGCACGGAGCCTGTTTCTCCCTCTGCCTGTGTCTCTGCCTCTCTCCCTCTCTGTGTCTCTCATGAATAAATAAATAAAATATTTTTTAAAATATGATTTCACAACTTCAGATGAGAGAGAGTATTACAGGTAGCTGTGAACTGAATTGAATCAATTGAATATAATGTGGGTGCTTAAATGCAAATATGAAGTATGGACTTCATTAATAGACATGTAGTGTACAAACCCAAGGAAGTTGTGGTTCTGGTCTGTTAGGCAGAACTTGGGAAATGTTGGGATGGACAGAGTAAGGGAGAAGCAAAGTCAAGGGTGAAGCTTCTGGACTTTTTTGCTCAGGCAACTGGGTGGACCATGTGCCATTCAAGAACAACGAAGGAGAACACAGGAGGAACAGATTTTGAGAGGAAGATGATAAGGTCAGATTTGGACACGTCAGGTTTGAAGAACCCTTAAGAGATTAGCTTTAAATAGGAAAAGCAGCAATTCTTTCATGAAATGAAGAGAAGAAAGGACATACACGGAGCACCTGGATGGCTCAGTGGTTGAGCGTTTGTCTTTAGCTCAGGTCATGATCCCAGGGTCCTGGGATTGAGTCCCGCATCAGGCTCTCCACAGGGTACCTGCTTCTCCCTCTGCCTCTGCCTCTCTCTCTGTATCTCTAATGCATAAATAAAACAAAATATTTAATAAAAAATTTAAAAAAAGAAAGGACACACACATACAATAAAAGTAGGTTTGAATGGTGGGAAGTCAAGTCTCATTCTGATGGCTTCTAATTTCTATTTTCTCTGTGAGGTAGGAGATGAGGCCATCTGTCCAGAGACAGTAGGAAGGGGTCAGAGTCAAAATTTGAGGAATGTAGAAAAAGTTCCTGTTATGGGTTTAATTGTGTCCCTCAAAAAGACGTTTAAGCCCTAACCCTCATACTTGTGAATATGACCGTATTTAGCAAAAGTGTCTTCATAGATATAATCAAGTTAAGATGAGGTCATTAGGCTGGGCCCTAATGCAATATGATTGGAGTCCTTACAAAAGATGAGATAGAGAGACAGGCAGACAGGGAGAAGATCATGTAGTGACAGAAGAAGAGATTGGAGTTATGCCATTGTAAACCAAGAAACACTAAGGATTGCTGACAACTGCCAGAGCTAGGAAAAAGTAAGAAAAGATCCTCCCCTGGAGGCTTCAGATAGTGTATGGTCCTGCCAACACCTTGATTTTGGACTTATAGCCTCCAGAACTGTGAAACAATACATTTCCACTGTTTTAAACCACCCGGTTTGTGTGTTGTTGTTGTTATTGTTGTAGTGGTGGTGGTAGCCCTAGGAAATTAATACAGTTATACATAGCAGTCCTAAAGAAAGTAAGCTAAGTTGAGCATAGTAGAGGTGGGTAACCATATTTTGTGGTACTAATAGGCCCCCTGCATGATTTCCCCCCAAAGTACTCAATAATCTGGATGCAGGCACAGAATACACATACAATTACAGGGTTGGAGTCTTTCTAGATGGACAGGATAGAAAGACGTTTGAACAAGGGAGTTTAATATTGGTAAGAGAACAATTGAAGTGATAGACCATGGGGTCTGAGCTAGATAGGAGAAATACAGAGAGGAGAGCATTGGCAGACTATAAAGAGAAGAGATAAAAAGCATGAAAGTCTAAGTGGGATAGAATGACAGGTGTATTAGAAGTAATAAATTAAATTGAAAGCTGAGAGAATAAGATTGTAACAACACAGAATGGCATAAATTAAAAATTTCAGAATTAAAATAATTCCAGTAATACAGTCCAGGAAATGGCCATGGGAGTGAATGGCTGAACACTTCACTATAATCATGCAATATGTAGCCTCTTGGGATTGATTTCTTTCACTTAAACATGTTTTCTAGGGTCATCCATATTGTAGCACTTATTCGTAGTTCATTCCTGTTTATTGCTGAATATCAATTCATTTTCTAAATATATCATATTTTATTTATCCATTCATCAGTTAATGAACTTTTAGGTTGTTTTCACCTTTTTTTTTTTTTTAAGATTTTGTTTATTTATTCAGAGAGACACAGAGAGAGAGAAAGAGAGAGAGAGAGGCAGAGACACAGGCAGAGGGAGAAGCAGGCTCCGTGCAGAGAGCCCGATGCGGGACTCGATCCAGGGTCTCCAGGATCATGCCCTGGGCTGCAGGCGGCGCTAAACCGCTGCGCCACTGGGGCTGCCCTGTTTTCACCTTTTATATGCTATTATGAATAATGCAATGATGAACATTCATATACAAGTTTTTGTGTGGCCATATGTTTTATTTTATTTTATTTTTTTTAATTTTTATTTATTTATGATAGTCACAGAGAGAGAGAGAGAGAGAAAGAGAGAGGCAGAGACACAGGCAGAGGGAGAAGCAGGCTCCATGCACCGGGAGCTCGACGTGGGATTTGATCCCGGGATTCCAGGATCGCGCCCTGGGCCAAAGGCAGGCACTAAACCGCTGCGCCACCCAGGGATCCCTGGCCATATGTTTTAATTTTGACCTAGGAATGGAATTAAGCATCATATGGTAATTCTGTTTTCATTCTGAGCGACAGCCAGACTCTTTTCCAGAACAGCTGTACCACTTTACATTTCCATCACTAATGTATGAGGGATCAAGTTTTTCCACATTGTTGCTAGCACTTTGTATTGTATGTCTGCTTGATTATAGTTGTCTAGTGAATGTGTGAAGTGATATCTCATTGCGTGTGTGTGTGTGTGTGTGTGTTTCTAGTTCCCTAATGACTATTGATGTTGATCATCTTTTCTTTTTTTTTTTTTTTTTTTTTTTGTTTTGTGATCATCTTTTCATTAGCTTATTGGCCATTTGTAGATCTTCTTTGGAGAAATTTCTATTCAAGTCCTTTGTCCATTTTTAATTGGGTGGTTTTTAAAAATTGAGTTATAGAGTTATTTATATATTCTGGGCACAAGTCTCTTGTCTGATATCTGATTTGCAAATATTTTCTCCCATTCTGTATCTTTTTACTTTTCTGATGGTATTTTTTGCAACATAAAAGTTTAAAAAATTTTTAAATATTTTATTTATTTATTTGATGGAAAGAGAGGGAGAGCACAAGCAGGGGAACAGGAGAGGGAGAAGCAGGCTGCCCTCTGAGCAGGGAGCCCAATGTGGGGCTTAATCCCAGGACCCTGGGATCATGACCTGAGCCGAAGGCAGATGCTTAACCAACTGAGCCACCTAGCTGCCCCAAAACTTAAATTTTTATGTAGTCCAGTTTATTTTTTCTTTTGTTATCTGTGATTTGATGTTGTACTAAGAAGTTTTTACCTAACACAAGGTCATGAAAATTTACTCCTATGTTTTTTTCCTAAGAGTTTTATAGTTTAGCCTTTTTTTTTTTTTTTTTTTAAATTTATGATAGTCACAGAGAGAGAGAGAGAAGTAGAGACACAGGCAGAGGGAGAAGCAGGCTCCATGCACCGGGAGCCTGACATGGGATTCGATCCCGGGTCTCCAGGATCGCGCCCTGGGCCAAAGGCAGGCGCTAAACCACTGCGCCACCCAGGGATCCCTATAGTTTAGCTTTTTACATTTAGGTCTCTGATAAATTTTGAATTAATTTTCCATATGGTGTGAGGTAGGAGTCCAACTTCATTCTTTTGCACTGTTTTTTAAAAAAAAAATTGTGAAAAAAATTGTGAATATGTATTATACCTACTCCTCCCAACCCCAACTGTACTATCCTGGAGAGCAGGGATCAAGTTCTAGTTCTTTGTGTTTTCCATAAAATCAATGAGCAAAATTTTGGGGGGGAACAGGATTTTGAGTGACAAGAATGTTTTTATTTTATTTAGATTTATTTATTTATTTGAGAGAGAGAGCATGAGCAAGTGGGAGAGGGGCAGAGGGAGAGAATCCTCAAGCACAGCCAGCCCCTCCTGAGGGCAGGGCCTGACAAGGGGCTCAGTCTCATGACCCATTAGATCATGACCTGAGCCAAAACCAAGAGTTGGACTCTCAACCAACTGAACCACCAAGTGCTCTTATTTTATTTATTTATTTGTTTATTTATTAAAGATCTATGTATTTATCACTTGAGAGAGAGAGGGAGAGATCGAGAGCAGGAGAGGGAGGAGCTAAGAGAGAGGGAGAAAGAGAATCTCAACCTAACTCCCCACTGAGTGAGGAGTGGGAGGCAAGGCTCAAATCCAGGATCCTGAGATTATGACCTGAGCCAAAATCAAGAGTTGGTCGTTTAACTGATTGAGCCATCCAGGTGCCCCTATTTTATTTTACTTTATTTTTAAAGATTTTATTTCTACTAATCTCTACACCCAACATGGGGCTTGAACTCAAACCCTGAAATTAAGAGTCACATTCTCCAGCCACTGACGCAGCTAGGTGCCCCTATTTCAATTTCAAAGGTAAATATATGGATAAAGTACAAACTTCAAATAAGACAAAAGGGTAGAGTGAAAAGTATGTCTACCCTTCATACCTAACCTGCTGAGCCTGCTGAGTCACCCAGGCATCCTTTTCCAGTGATTTTTTACACCTATACTGGCCAACAAAGTCCTCTCAGACTCTGGCCTCGAGGGCTACCTTATCAACTTCATCCCCTACTGACCTCATCTCCTATTCTATCTTATTCATTTGGCTCTATAATAACCTCTTTGTACTTCCTTGGAAGCACCAAGCATTGTCCCATATTGAGGCCTTTGCACTTGTTGCTTCCTCTGCCTGGCATGCTCTTTTCTGAGATATTTACATGGATCACTCTCTCATTTCATTAACATTTCTTTCTTTTTTTTTATTTCTTTTTTTTATTTATTCATGAGAGACAGAGAGAGAGAGAGAGACAGAGACAGAGACACAGGCAGAGGGAGAAGGAAAAGCAGGGACGGGGATCCCTGGGTGGCTCAGCGGTTTAGCGCCTACCTTTGGCCCAGGGCACGATCCTGGAGTCCCGGGATCGAGTCCCACGTCGGGCTCCCGGCATGGAGCCTGCTTCTCCCTCTTCCTGTGTCTCTGCCTCTCTCTCTCTCTCTCTCTGTCTATCATAAATAAATAACTAAATAAATATTAAAAAAAAAAAAAAGAAAAGAAAAGCAGGGACCCCGATGTGGGACTCGATCCTGGGTCTCCAGGATCATGCCCTGGGCTGAAGGCAGCGCTAAACTGCTGAGCCACCCAGGCTGCCCAACATTTCTTTTTTTTTAAAGATATTTATTTTTTTTTAAAGATTATTTATTTATTTGACAGAGAGAGAGAGAGAGAGAGAGAGCACAAGCAGGTGGAGTGGCAGGCAGAGGGAGAGGGAGAAGCACTGAAGCACTGAATAGAAAGCCCGATTCGGGGCCCATCCCAGGATCCTGGGATCATGACCTGAGCCGAAGGCAGCTGCTGAACCGACTGGGCCACCTAGACACCATCATTAACATTTCTGATCAAATGTAGTGAGGTCCTGCTTGATCAGCCCATCTAAAATAGCACCTTGCTCTATTACTTTTTATTCTTGTCCTGCTTAGCATTTACCAATGCCTGACATTAGATTATGTATATTTATTTGCCTATTGTTTCTTTCCTTTCATTGGACTATAAACTCCATGAGGGTAGGAACTTTAATTCTCTGCTGTATTGTCAGCATCTAGATCTGAGCCTGGATCATGGTAAATACTCAGCAAGTATATTTCTTTAATGAATGATTGAATTTCAATGTGGAATCTCTAAAGGGAAGCAAGGGAATCTTGAGGGGTAGAGGCAGTGTGGAGAAATGTTAGAGAGACAGAGACAGAGACAGGGAGAAGGGAGAGGGAGAGAAAATCTTAAGCGGACTCCTCACTGAGTGAAGAGCCCAACTAGGGCTCCATGTCATGTCCCTGAGATCATGACCTGAGCCGAAACCAAGAGTTGGATGCTTAATTGACTGAACCAGCCAGACTTCCCTGATCACAGCTTTTTTTTTTTTTTTTTTTTTATTCATTCATGAGAGACACATAGAGAGGCAGAGATGTAGGCAGAGGGAGAAATAGGCTCCCTGCAGGGAGCCTGATATGGGACTCGATTCCAGGACCCTGGGATCATGCCCTGAGCCAAGGGCAGATGCTCAACCACTGAGCCACCCAGATGCCCCTGATCACAACTTTTTATCCTTTAAAAGTCACTGAATTTTTCTCATTACATTTTTCTTTTACTCACTTGTCCCCTCTTCTTTCCTAACAGCTTCTTCCTGTCTTTTAATCCTTCACCATATGGGGACACCTTGGTGGCTCAATGGTTGGGCATCTGCCTTGGGCTCAGGGCATGATCCCTGAATGCTTGGATTGAGTCCTGCATCTGGGTTCCTGCAGGGAGCCTGCTTCTCCCTCTGCCTATGTCTCTGCCTCTCTCTCTCTCTGTGTCTTCATGAATAAATAAATAAAATCTTAAAAAAAAAAAAAAGAAATCCTTCACTATACAGATTTCCTGGCCTATTACTTGAACCTTTTTCTTGACAACAGCATCACTTTCTTTGCGCTGATGACCTGGAAAAACCTTAATCCTTTCTTGAATCCAACTATCAGCTCTCTCTTCTGCTAATCCCAGGTTGGCAAATGATTTTGAAGAAAAAAAGAGGTAGATTGGAGCTATTAAAACTTTCCTCATGAATGTACAAGAATATTGATGGAAACACTGGTCATAGAAACAATAACAACAAAAAGGAAACAAATGTCTGTCAACTGTATCATATGATAGAACAGCTATTAAAAGGACATGAATAAAAAAATAATAAAAAAAGGACATGAATAAGATCGATACAGAGCAATATACATAAAATAAAAAAACAACTCTTGAGTGAAAAAAAAGGAAGCAGCAAAATATAGGACAAATGCAAAAATGAACTATTGGGATTTCATCAAGATAAAAACTCTTGTACAGCAAAGGAAACAGTCGACAATACCAAAAGAAAACCAACAGAATGGGAGAAGATATTTGCAAATGTCTTACCAGATAAAAGGCTAGTATCCAAAGTCTATAAAGAACTTATCAAACAAACTCAACACTCAAAGAACAAATAATCCAATCAAGAAATGGGCAGAAGACATGAACAGACATTTCTCCAGAGAAGACATACAAAGGGCCAACAGACACATGAAAAAATGTTCAACATTACTCAGCATTGGGGAAATACAATCAAAGCTACAATAAGATACCACCTCACAGGGCAGCCCCGGTGGCGCAGTGGTTTGGCGCCGCCTACAGCCTGGGGTGTGATCCTTGAGACCTGGAATCCAGTCCCACGTCTGGGCTTCCTGTAGGGAGCCTGTTTCTCCCTCTGCCTGTGTCTCTGCCTCTTTCTCTCTCTGTGTCTCTATGAATAAACAAACAAAATCTTAAAAAAAAAAAAAAGATACTACCTCACATTGGTCAGAATGGCTAAAATTAACCACTCAGGAAATGACAGATGTTGGCGAGGACGTGGAGAAAGGGGAACCCTCTTACACTGTTGGGGGGAATGCAAGCTGGTGCAGCCACTCTGGAAAACAGTATGGATGTTCCTCAAAAAATTGAAAATAGAGCTATCCTATGACCCAGCAGTTACACTACTGGGGATTTACTCCAAAGATACAAATGTAGTGATCCGAAGGGGCACCTGTACCCCAATGTTTATAGCAGCAACGTCCGCAATACCAAACTATGGAAAGAGCCCAAGATGCCCATCGACAGATGAATGGGTAAAGAGTATGTGGTGTGTATATATATACAATGGAATACTACTCAGCCATCAAAAAAAAAGAAATCTTGCCATTTGCAACAACATGGATGAAACTAGAGGGATTATACTAAGCAAAATAACAATCAGAGAAAGACAATTTTCATATGATCTCATTCATATGTGAAATTTAAGAAACAAAACAGAGGATCATAGGAGGAGTGAGAAAAAATTAAACCAGACAAAATCAGAGAGGGAGACAAACCATAAGAGACTCTTAATCATAGGAAACAAACTGAGAGTCATTGGAGGGGAGGGAGGAGGGATGAGGTACCTGGGTGATGGACATTAAGGAGGGCACGTGATGTAATGAGCACTGGGTACTATATAAAATTGATGAATCACTGACCTCTACCTCTGAAACTAATAATACATTATATGCTAATTAACTTAATTTAAATTAAAAAATTAAAAAGATAAAATTTCTTTCAGTGAGCAAAAAAGAATGTTGTCCAAAAAAGAATGACAAATAAGTAAAAAAAAAAGAGAGAGAGAAAGAAAACCCAACCAACCAACCAGAATGCTATATTTTCCTTTTTTTTTTTTTTTTTAAATTTTTTTTTTTTAATTTATTTATGATAGGCACACAGTGAGAGAGAGAGAGGCAGAGACACAGGCAGAGGGAGAAGCAGGCTCCATGCACCGGGAGCCCGATGTGGGATTCGATCCTGGGTCTCCAGGATCGCGCCCTGGGCCAAAGGCAGGCGCCAAACCGCTGCGCCACCCAGGGATCCCCAGAATGCTATATTTTCTGAGGGAATATGTATATGTATGTGAACGCACTGCAAAATATCTGGAAGGAAGTTCAAAATTTTTTTTTTAATTTTTATTTATTGATGATAGTCACACACACGCACACACACACACAGAGAGAGAGAGAGAGGCAGAGACACAGGCAGAGGGAGAAGCAGGCTCCATGCACCAGGAGCCCGATGTGGGACTTAATCCTGGGTCTCCAGGATCGCGCCCCGGGCCAAAGGCAGGCGCCAAACCACTGCGCCACCCAGGGATCCCAGGAAGTTCAATTTTAAGAGAGTGGAAGGAGTTGGGATGCAAGGTTCTGGTAAAAGGAAACTTAGTGAGTGCCTGGGTGGCTCAGTCAGTCATGATCCCAGAGCACCCCTCACAGTTGCTTCTTGAATCTGATTAACAAGATTATCTCTCTGATCTCTCTCTCTTTTTAAAAAAATATTTAATTAATTTATTCACGAGAGACACAGAGAGAGGCAGAGACATAGGCAGACGGAGAAGCAGGCTCCTTGCAGGGAGTTATCTCTCTCTTTTTTAAAAGAAGATTTTATTTATTTATTTGACAGAGAGCACAAGCAGGCAGAGTGGCAGGCAGAAGGAGAGGGAGAAGCAGGCTCCCCGCTGAGCAGAGGGCCCAAGGTGGAGCCCCATACCAGAACTTCCTGAGCGAAAGATGAATGGATAAAGAAGATGTGGTCTATGTATACAATGGGATATTACTCAGCCATTAGAAACGACAAATACCCACCATTTGCTTCCACATGGATGGAACTGGAGGGTATTATGCTGAGAGACGTAAGTCAATCTGAGAAGGACAAACATATGGCCTCATTCATTCGGGAATATAAAAAATAGTGAAAGGGAATAAAGGGGAAAGGAGGGAAAATGAGTGAAAATATCAGTGAGGGAGACAGAACATAAGAGACTCCTAACTCTGGGAAACGAACAAGGGGTAACGGAAGGGGAGGTGGGTGGATGGTTGGGGTGACTGGGTGAGGGGGCCACTTGACAAGATGAGCACTGGGTGATACGCTATTTGTTGGGAAATTGAACTCCTATAAACAACAACAACAACAGCAACAACAAAACTCTTGGATCACACCCTGAGGGGAAAGCAGACACTCAACTGCTGAGCCACCCAGGCATCCCTTTTTCCTCTTTCTCATTCCCCAATACTTCCTGATAAAATATGTTCAAAGTCACTTCCAAATGCTAGACCCTTCTCATCCTTTGGGTCTCATATGTCATCTCCTCCGAGAGGCCTTACCTGGCCATGTTATCTGAAGTGTAGCCTCTTATGTTATTCTTAAGTTTCACTCTTTGTTGTTGCCTTCAACACTTACCATAATTTTTTTCACAATTTTTAATTATTATTATTTTTTCATTGGTTTACTAGATTTTTGTGTGCCTCTCCCACCAGTGTAGGAGCCCCACAAAGCCATTATCTACACCTGTCTTGTGACTGGCACATAGTGAACATTCACTGAGTCTTTGTTGACTGAATGAAAAGAAGGCAGGCCTTGAACATCCTGTCCCTTTGGTGTCAGTAAAGCCCCAGGAGCATCCACCCACACCTTCTCTCCTCACTGCTCTTGGGATAAGAGGTCCTCCAGCCAAGGCCATTCTGTCACACCTCCTCAAGAAACTCCTTGCATCCTTCTTTCCTACATATCCTCACCTACACAATCGTTTCCTATCAATACTCAAAGATGTTCCCATGAAACCACCAACCAGCCAGAAACCCCAAGGGTTCTTTTCTCTTCAGGCCTCAGGTCACCCCATTGACTACCCTGGTCCCCTGACTTTCGGGACTCAGCTGAACACTCTCCTGCGTTCCTCTGCAACCCCTTCTCAGGTTCTTTTTTTAGGGAGCCCTTAAATGCTGGGATCCCCCAGAGTCCTGTTTCTTTCAATCTCCCAGTGACAAGGGGTAGGGATGGGGGGGGAGGGGCGGGTAGGATCTGGAAGCCTTCAGCCAACGGGGCTCTGAGGAGTGAGGCTGCGTGAAGCGGGGTAGGGAGAGCTCTGACAAGCCCGAGACCTCGGGTCAAGGAGGACAGGTGCTGCGGAGCGCACTCGAGCGTCTGTGACGTGCGGGGAAGAA
Source organism: Canis aureus (assembly GCF_053574225.1). NCBI lineage: Eukaryota > Metazoa > Chordata > Mammalia > Carnivora > Canidae > Canis > Canis aureus. The sequence continues at coordinate 29,880,130 of NC_135636.1, read as the reverse complement.
GGGAGAGAACGGCAGGCGCGCGCCGGGGCCAGGCAGCCTCGCGCACAGCGAGGGGAAGCGCGCGCTCGTGAGCGCGGCGGCCTCTGTACGCCTGCGCCGCCGTTGCCCGGCACCCGCCGGCGAAAGGACGACAGAGTCCAGGGGTGGGGGCCGCGGGGACTCCGGAAGGCCACCCTTTACCCGGAAATGGTTGTAGAGGAACATGGCGTTGCTGGTGCGAGTCCTTGTGAGTGAAGGAATCATTTGTTGCGGTCGCCGCCGGGCCTCAGGGTTGGAGTCGGAGAGGGCAGGACGGGAGAAACTGGAGCAAAGTGCAGGGGGGGAGCTTGTGTGGCAGCGAGGCTGCTTGGCCGCCTCTCTGCGGGGGAAACTGAGGCAGCGTCCCACTTCCCCCTACCTTCTCTTCGGCCGTGGCTTCCCCCGCTTTGGGGGAGGGAGAGAGTGACATCGGACCAAAGTTTGGCGAAGTTTGCTTTTTCCTTAGTCACCTCAGGCGACCGCTTTTCCTTCAGGGAAAGGCCGCACGTGGGGGCACTGATTGGAGTTTCGGGAGACCTGGGTTCTAGTTTCTGTTCATTGATGCCCAGTGTGACCTTGGACGAGTCACTTTCGGGCCTCAGTGTCCCGATGGGAAAAAACGACGTTAATTTGCAGTCCCTTTGGTTTCTGAGGTTCTCTGGGCTTGTTTCCGAGATCGGCAAGACAATTCTTAACTGTACAGTTAAGTGGAATACTATTACAGGTTGTCACATTGAAAGCTGCCCCAAAACCCGGGCTCGTGTCTGTCGTTTTTCCTTTTCCTAACAGTGTATGACGCGTCATAGGTGTCCAAGAAATATTTATTGAAGGAATTAATGAAGTAGGTAAGGAAGGGTTACTAGACTTCTTAGCACCCCTATGGGAAACTACTGTATTTGTGATTCAGTCCCTATCCTTCCAGCATACCCTAACATCTGGGAATTCAAGGAGAAAGAAAGTGACAGCAGAAAAAGGAAGATACAGAGCTTAGTTACTAATCATTGAGGGATGGGAGTATTTACAATTTTGCAAGTCTTTCAAAAATTGGATCAAGGACATTGTTTTTCAGAGCACTTTTTCACTCCTGCCTCTGACAGTCTCGTGAGTTGTTACTTACACTTTAGGTTTCTAATCTTTTTATGTACGGTTTACAAGGACTGCAGTTTTACCTCTTGTGTTACTTGTCAGCCGAGCAAAGTGCGGGACTCTGTTGCTGTTTAGAAGTGTTTGGAGAAGAGCTCATATAACTTAAAGATTCACTTGGTGAAGTAATTGTTGATGCCAGGGCAGAAATTGATTCACATTTGAGAATCGGCTGTTGGAAATTGCAACTGGGATGTCCTAAGTTGTTTATTTATTTTTAAAAGAACTTTTATTTATTTATTTATTCATTCATGAGAGACGCAAAGAGGCAGAGATGTAGGCAGAGAGAGAAGCAGACTCCCTGCTTCTAGCCCGATGTGGGACTCGATTTCAGGACCCCAGGATCATGCCTTGAGCCAACGGGCAGACGCTCAACCCCTGAGCCAGCCAGTGCCCTGGATGTCCTAAGTTACTTAGTTTTTAAGGTGGATATGTCATGGAAAAGAGGACAAGTTTATTGGTCTATACATCTGAAATGAACACCTTTATTTGTCTTGGAAGTTAGTAGCTGTCCTAGATACATTAAATATTCTTGCCCAAGTATGTGGATTTTTGCAGATTTATTCATAGGTGATAGCATCCATAGAAACCACCTAGCTGCCCTCTTTTAGTCCTTTTTTTTTCTATTTATTCTTTTCATCTTTTTTGATAAAAACCAAATTTAAATAAGGAAAGTCACTTTTACCTTTTTAGGTTTAAATTTTTTTTAAATTTATTTATTTATGATAGTCACAGAGAGAGAGAGAGAGAGAGAGAGGCAGAGACACAGGCAGAGGGAGAAGCAGGCTCCATGCACCGGGAGCTCGATGTGGGATTCGATCCCAGGATTCGTGCCCTGGGCCAAAGGCAGGCGCCAAACCGCTGCGCCACCCAGGGATCCCCCTTTTTAGGTTTAAAAATCACTTTCACTTTATACTGTGATTCTTTAAAGGCCTCTTATTATATGATAGAATCAGATCATATCGATTATATGTGCTGTGTGACAAAGCAATGGAATCTCCCTTAGGACTTGTTGAAAGTGGTAGTAAACATGAAAACAGCATATATTTATTGATTACCTATTCTGAAGAGATATTTGAGTTAGGCGCTGAGGAATTCACAAATATAGGAAATCTACCCGTCTAGGAGTTTGAAGTGCCTTGGTTGAAAGCTTGGCTCCATTACTTACTATGAATGTGACCTTGAGCAAGTCACCTAACTTCTTCTCTGAACCTCTGATTTTCTTAACAGTAATTTTGCTAGGATTGATCAGAAGATCAATTGATACAGGTGACATTCAAGTGCTTTTCTTCCCTTCCTTTTAGTTTAGCAACTGTTTTGAGAGTTTACTACATTCTAAGGACTACCTAAGGGACTGAGGATGCAAAACATAGATCTTTCTGTCAAGTTTATAATCTAATAGGAGAACAGAAAAGAGGACTACTAATAAAATATTTGAGATGCTGTGATAGAAGTTTGTACTAGGTGCTACAGGAGCAGAGTAGAGATACACCTAATTCAGGTTGAGTATAAGCATCCATCAGGGAGAGATGCCTGAACGGAGTGAGAGCACTAGATAGAGAATGGGAGAGAGACCACGGAAGAGAAGCGTTAGTTTATGCTACTAATGACAGTCAAGAACTGTACACATTATCTGTTGGCTTGACCCAGGGACATTTGTGGGGAAATATCAGGAGAGGAGTCAGAGCCTTGTGTTTCATGGTTAGGATTAGAGGTTTATCCTGAGGCAGAGGAGAGCCTTTGAAAATAGTTTAAGCAAGAGAAAATTTATTTTTAATAGGGTTTTCCCTCCAAATAATTAATTACTTATTTATTTTCAAATAATTTTCAAGTTGAAAACAACCCGATCTTCATTCTCAAGTTGCTCTCGTGCCTATTATATAAACCACTAAGATATTTCTATAGGGTGAGACCCTGAGTTTTTCAAATGGGCAAAGGGAGGAGATGCATCGTGGGTAAGCTGCAAGTGCACACTGAGGAGGTTTGAATGGTGTGCAGCCTCACGTGAACTGATAACAGCTCAGTGTCCAGGCTGGTTTCCTGTGGTCCCCAGTTTGCACCTGGCCCTGGAGACTAGGTTCTAGGACAAGGTTATGCATTCCCTGACCTTTTGTGAATTCTGCTGGAGATAGGCAGGTAGTCTGTGACAGTGATGTATATTTTTATTGCTTGGCATCATCTGTCATGCTGTAGATGACATCTATGTCAAAGTGTCTGTATTTAGGGCAAAAGAGTTTGTTTTTAAAGGTTTTTGAAACACTTATTTTTATTTTATTTTTTAAGTTTTTTAAAAAGATTTTATTTATTTATTCATGAGAGAGAGGCAGAGACACAGGCAGAGGAAGAAGCAGGCTCCATGCAGGGAGCTGGATGTGGGACTCGATCCTGGGACTCCAGGATCACCCCCTGGGCCGAAGGCAGCACTAAACTGCTGAGCCACCTGGGCTGCCCACTTATTTTTATTTTTAAAGAATAATTGACACACAGTAAGTTGTACTTATTTAATTATACAATTTGATAACTGTTAACATAGATATACACTTGAAAAGTTATCACCACAATAAAAATACTGAACATGTCACTCCTGCCCCAAAATTTCTTTGTGTTCTTTTGCAAGTCCTTTTCTCCTATGGTTCTGCCCCTGCAGTCGTCACTGATCAGGAGAATGCTTTAGTTTCTTCTCTCATTTTCTATTTTTATTTTTTAAATTTTTGTTTGTTTTTTTAAAGCTGTGGTCTTTTTAATTTTTTTTTTTTTTTAAATAAGCTCTATACCCAACGTGTGTCTTGAACTCATGGCCCTGAGATCAGGAGTTGAATGCTCTACCAACGAACCAGCCAGGTGCCTCTCCTCTCATTTTTAAATTTAAATTAAAAAATTTTATTTTCAAAGTACAAAAATGTTTAAAAAAAAAAAACTCATTGTAGTAAACCCTCATGCCCGCTATTAGATTTTTTCTTTAATAGATCACTGTAGCACTTGTGAATGGATCAGAGGGCTGAGATTCAAGTCCTGAAGGCCAGTCAGAAGTTACTCAAGTAATCCTAGAAGAAGTGAGGCAGGCCTGTACTAAGAGGGAAAGTGTGGTTAAAGAGGAAGGGATGATTTCAACAAGTATTGAGGAAACCAGCTATAGGAGTTGGTGAAAAGTTAGATATGAGGGTGAGGGAGAGGGATGTTTAATAGTGAGTCCCGGGTCTGCCTTTTTTTTTTTTTTTAATTAATTTTTATTTATTTATGATAGTCACAGAGAGAGAGAGAGGCACAGAGACACAGGCAGAGGGAGAAGCAGGCTCCATGCACCGGGAGCCTGACGTGGGATTCGATCCCGGGTCTCCAGGATTGCGCCCTGGGCCAAAGGCAGGCGCGAAACCGCTGCGCCACCCAGGGATCCCCCGGGTCTGCCTTTGATGTCTCAGTTAATATAGCAGTGTCCTTCACTGAACATATCCAGCTGGAGATGGTGGTGTTTTGTTGTTTGTTTTTTTTTTAAGCAGCTGGAGAGTTGGTGTTCAGGAGATAGTAGGTAAGCTGAGATAGAGGATGTAGTTAAAATAAGATGTTGAGATTTCCTGGGCAAGAATATGGATAGCTAACATATTTTTAGGGCATTTACCAGGGCGCTTGGGTGGCTCAGTCGGTTAAGTGTTGGACTCTTTTTTTTTTTTTTTTTTTTAAGATTTTATTTATTTATTCATAGAGACACAGAGAGAGGGAGAAGCAGGCTCCATGCAGAGAGCCTGACGTGGGACTCGATCCAGGGTCTCCAGGATCACGCCCTGGGCTGCAGGCGGCGCTAAACCGCTGTGCCACCGGGGCTGCCCTAAGTGTTGGACTCTTGATTTCAGCTCATGTCATGATCTTAGGGTCCTGCGATCCAGCCCCACATAGGGCTCTGCGCTCAGCAGGGAGTCTACTTGAGATTCTCTCTCCCTTTGCCCCCTCCACCTCCATGTGTGCATGCATTCTCACTCTCCCTCTCTAAAAAGAAAGAAAGGAAAGAAAGATGTTTAACATTTATAGGGCATTTACCATGTGGTAAGTGCTCTTAATACTTTGTATATGTGAATTTACTTAATCCTGACAATAGCCTTTTGAAAAGGTAGGCACTATTTCTCCATTTTAAGAAATTTGAACCCAGAGAAGTAGTATTCCTAAAACATTCTCATTAGTTTCTCCTTAGTTTTTCCCCTTTTCCCTTCTCTAACGATGGGTTTAGGAAGCAGGAGGAAGCTAAAACACTGCTATTGCTGACTAGTTCCAGTAGAGGAACTAGACATTTGAGCAGTGCAGTGGGACTTGTTCATGGTTTTATGAGCAGTCCTGGGCATTGGTGATCATTTTTGCTTTACTTTGACATTAGTAGGGATCCCTGGGTGGTGCAGCGGTTTGGCGCCTGCCTTTGGCCCAGGGCGTGATCCTGGAGACCTCGGATCGAGTCCCAAGTCGGGCTACCTGCATGGAGCCTGCTTCTCCCTCTGCCTCTCTCTCTCTCTGTGTGACTATCATAAAAAAAAAAAAAAAAAAAAAAAAAAAAAAAAGATTAAAGAGTACTTTGACAGTAGTAGAAGTTGCAGACAGCTACTCTTTTTTTTTTTTTTTAAGATTTATTTATTTATTTGAGAGAGAGTGTGTGAAGGGGTGAGGAGAAGAGGGAGAGGGAAAGAGAAATTCAAACAGACTCCACACTGAGGGCGGAGCTGGACTTTGGGATCTATTTCACAACCCTGAGATCATGTCCTGAGCTGAAACCAAGAGTTGGATGCTTAAGTGACTGCACCATCCAGGTGCCTCTCTGTACTTTTTAAAAAAATTGTAGTAAAGTACATAATACAAAATATACTACGTTAATAATTTTTAACTATACAGTTCTTTAGCATTAATATATTCACATTTTTGTGCTGCCATCACAACCATCAATCACAGAACTCTTTATCTTGCAAAACTGAAATTCTACCTATTAAATGATAAATCACCATGCCTGCCTCTACTTAGCTCCAGGCGATCACCATTCTTTCTGTTTTTATGATTTTGACCACTCTAGGTACTTCATATTAGTGGGATCGTATGATATTTGTCCTTTTATGACTGATGTATTTCACTTAGCCTATGTCTTCAGGGTTCTTTTGTGTTGTAGCATGTGTCAAAATTTCCTTCCTTCTTAAGGCTGAATAATACTCCATTGTGTATATGTGTGTGTGTATATATATATATATATATATATATACACACACACGCACACACACACCATATTTTGTTTACCCATTCATCTGAGGACAGACACTTGGGTTACTTCCATCTTTTGGCTATTATGAAATAGTGCTGCCATGAACGTGGGTATATATTATCTGTTCAAGTCCCTTTTTTCACTTCCTTTGGTTATATATTCAGAAGTAGAATTATTGGATCATATGGGAAGTCTGTGTTTAAGTTTTTGAGCATTTGTCATTTTATTTTCCACAGTGGTTGCACCAGTTTACATTTCCACCAGGAAAGCATAAGGGCTTTTTCTACATCTTTGCTAATGCTTGTTATTTTCTTTCTTTTTTTCATAGTGTTCATCCTTTTCTTTTCTTTTCTTTTCTTTTTTCTTTTCTTTTCTTTTCTTTTCTTTTCTTTTCTTTTCTTTTCCTTTTCTTTTCTTTTCTTTCTTTCTTCCTTTCTTCCTTTCTTTCCTTTCCTTTCTTTTCTTTCCTTTCCTTTCCTTTCCTTTCCTTCCTTCCTTCCTTCCTTCCTTCCTTCCTTCCTTCCTTCCTTCCTTCTTTCCTTCTTTCTTTCTTTCCTTCCTTCTTTTCTTTTCTTTTCTTTTCTTTTCTTTTCTTTTCTTTTCTTTTCTTTTCTTTTCTTTTCTTTTTCTTTTCTTTTCCCTTCCTTCCTTCCTTCCTTCCTTCCTTCCTTCCTTCCTTCCTTTTTTCTTTTTTAGAGAGAACACACTACAGGAACAGGGTGGGGGAAGAGGGCAGAGGGAGAAGGAGAGAGAGAATCTTAAGCAGGCTCTATGCAGAGCCTGAGCCTGAGGTGGGGCTCGATCTCACAACCCTGAGATCATGACCTGAGCCAAAATTGAGAGTTGGATACTTAACCGACTGAGCCACCCAAGTGGCCATCATAGAGAGTGTGAGATGATTTTCTCATTGTAGTTTTGACTTGTATTTCTCTAATGATTAGTGATGTGGAGCATATTTTAATGCACGTTGGCCATTTATATATCATTGGACAATTGTCTATGAGAGTCCTTGGACCATTTTTTTTAAAAATGCCTTTGTTTATTTATTCATGACAGACACACACACACACACACACAGGCAGAGACACAGGCAGAGGGAGAAGCAGGCTCCACAGAGAACCTGACGTGGGACTCGATCCCAGGTCTCCAGAATCACACCCTGGGCTGCAGGCGGTGCTAAACCACTGCGCCACCGAGGCTGCCCCTTGGACCATTTTTTTAATTGAGTTTTTGTTGTTGAGTTGTAGGATTTTTTTCTTTTTAGTATATTCTGGATTCAGTGCCTTATCAAATGAATGATTTGCAAGTACTTTCTCCCATTCCATGGGTTGTCTTTTTGATAGTTGTCTTGTTGATAGTATTCTTTGATACACAAAAGTTTTTAATTTTGATGAAGTCTAACTTAACTATTTTTTCTCTTGTTGCCCGGGCTTTGGTGTCATATCCAGGAAATCATTGCCAAATCCAATGTCATCAAGCTTTTCCCTATGTTTTCTTCTAAGAGTTTCATAATTTTAGGTTGTATGTTTAGGTCTTTGATACATTATGAGTTAATTTTTGCATATGGTATAAAATTTTACTTTTTTTTTAAGATTTTATTTATTTATTCATGACAGACACAGAGAGAGAGAGAGAGAGAGGCAGAGACAGAGACACAGGCAGAGGGAGAAGCAGGCTCCATGCAGGGAACCTGATGTGGGACTCGATCCCAGGTTTCCAGGATCACACCCCAGGCTGAAGGCGGCGCTAAGCCGCTGCGCCAGCAGGGCTGCCCCTGTTTTTTATTTGTTGTTATTTTCTCTTTGTGTTTTCCATGGAGAGTACAGTTATAACAATCTAGTTAGAATTAATATCAACTTGATTTCAGTAATATATAAAAACTTTAATTCTATTTAGCTCCATTCCTTCCTGAGTCCCTCATGCCATTAGTGTCATCAAATTATATATTATACATCATGTGTACATCAGCATAGATTTACAATTACTGCTTTATGCAGTTGCCCTTTAAGTTAAAAATAAAAACAGAAATAAAAAGAATTATAAACAAAAAAAATTTATGCTGTATTTTTAATTTATCTAAATAGTTTCCTTTATCATGTACTGTATTTCTTCATGTGGATTTGAGTTACTGTAGTGTCAGAGGTCTCATTTCAGCCTTTAGTATTTGCAAGAGCTGGTCTGCTGTTGACAAATTTTCTTATTTTTTGTCTTAATTTTTCATTCCACTGCCTTCTGTCCTCCATGGCTTCTGAGGATAAATCAGCTGTTAATGTTTTCATGCATCTCTTATACATGTTGAATAGCTTCTCTTCCTCCTTTCAAGATTCTGTGTCTGTCTTTGAACAGCTTGATTATGATATGTCTATTTATAGATTCCTCTGAATTTATGCTACTCGAGTTAGTTGAGCTTCTTGGATTTCTAGATTGATGGTTTTTATCAAATTTGGGATGTTTTCTGCCAGTATTTCTTCAGATATTTTTCTGTCCCTGTATTTCTCTCGTGTCCTTCTGAAACTCCCATAATACCTGTGTTGGTACATTTGATGGTATCCCATAGCTCTCTGCAGCTCTGTGAAATTTTTTCATTCTTTTCTCTTTCTGTTCCTTCGCCTGGATAATCTCAGTTGACCTATTTTCATGGTCACTGATTTTCTCTTCTTCAGATCTGCTGCTTAACTCCTCTAGTGAAATGTTCATTTTCTTTATTCTTTTTTTTTTAAGATTTTATTTCATTTTATTCATGAGACACACAGAGAGAGGCAGAAACACAGGCAGAGGGAGAAGCAGGCTTCCTGCAGAAAGCCTGTTGTGGGACTTGATCCTGGACCCTGGGATCCCACCCTGAGCTGAATTCAGGCAGACGCTCAACCACTGAGCCACCCAGGGATCCCTATTTATTCTTTACAACACAAGAATTTCTATTTTTTTTTTAAAATAATCTCTCTGTTGATATTCTCTATTTGGTGAGATAGCATTCTTATACTCTGCTGTAATTCCTTAGGTGTGGTTTCTCTTTTTACATTTAAAATAGCTGGTTCAAAGTCTGTCTAGTTTGTCCAACACCTGAACTTCCTCAGGGACAATTTCTTTCTTTTTCATTTTTTTCCTCAGGGACAGTTTCTATAGATTTTACCCCCTCTGTGTATGGGCCATGCTTTTTTTATTTCTTTACATGTTTCATACTCTTTTTTTTTTTTTTTTGGTTGAAAACTGGACATTTTAAATAATAGAGTGTGGCAGCTCTGGAAATCAGCTCTGTCCTTTTCCAGAGTTTGTTATTATTTTTCTGTTTAGTGACCTTTCTGAATTAATTCTGTAAAGTCTGTACTCTTTGTTGAGTGGTCTCTGCTCAGCTTAGTGGTCAAATAGTAATTGGAGACTTCCTTAAATATTTAGAACCAATAAGTCTCCTGGTTTTTGCTGAGGGACTTTGTGCACATGTAGGGGCATACCATCAACATTCTACTAGTCATTTAACATTTCTGTCTTAAACTTCACTCCTACTTGTGAGGAGCATCAAGGTCAACCAGGAGTCTCAGGTCTTTCCTATTCATGTACACAGCCCTGTGCATATGCATGGCTTTCACATTCCCAGGAGTATGTTAGACCTTTTCAAAGTCCTTGTGAGGGGATCCCTGGGTGGCGCAGCGGTTTGGCGCCTGCCTTTGGCCCAGGGCGCGATCCTGGAGACCCGGGATCGAGTCCCACATCAGGCTCCCGGTGCATGGAGCCTGCTTCTCCCTCTGCCTGTGTCTCTGCCTCTCTCTCTCTCTGTGACTATCATAAATAAAAAAAAAAAATTAATCAAAGTCCTTGTGAACAGCTCATTCTTTTGCTTTTCCTTTTAAGCTTTTTTGTTAGCTATTGTTTCCCACAAGTATTATCTACTGCCTTAGGCAGCCGTGAAGTTAAACAATTGCCTCTATTTGTTTTGAGCCAGTGCTCCTGGGGAAACATTTTTCATATTGGGTGAGGTCCAGGACAGCCTTACCAATGAAGTCTTCCAAAGAACTACTAAACAGGGACACCTGGGTGTCTCGGTGGTTGAGTGTCTACCTTTGGCTCAGGACATAATCCCAGGGTCCTGGGATCGAGTTCTACATCAGGCTGTCTGCAGAGAGCCCGTTTCTCCCTCTGCCTCTCTCTCTCTGTGTCTGTATGAGTAAATAAATAAAGTCTTTAAAAAAAAAACCCAAACACTACTAAACAGTTCAAATAATGCTGGTTCTTTGCAAATAAGGCTTTAAGGAGCATCAACCTCATTCCGATGTCAACTTTTCTCTGAAGAAGACTAGTCCTTTTTAGTGAATATTGCTATTTAGAAACTAAGCCTGAATACTAGATGTAGTTATTGCCCCTAGCACCTATCAAGACAGGGATAGGAAGTATATGTATGTATATACATATACATAAACACACTTTATTTTTTTATTTTTATTTTTATTTTATTTTTTTTAATTTTTATTTATTTATGATAGTCACAGAGATAGAGAGAGGCAGAGACACAGGCAGAGGGAGAAGCAGGCTCCATGCACTGGGAGCCCGACGTGGGATTCGATCCCGGGTCTCCAGGATCGCGCCCTGGGCCAAAGGCAGGCGCCAAACCGCTGCGCCACCCAGGGATCCCCATAAACACACTTTAAAAAATATTTTATTTATTTATTCATGAGAGACAGAGAGAGAGAGAGAGGCAGAGACACAGGCAGAGGGAGAAGCAGGCTCCCTGCAAGGAGCCTGATGCAGGACTCCATCCTGGGTCCTGGGATCATGTCCTGAGCTGAAGGCAGATGCTCAACTGCTGAGCCACCCAGGCCATAAACACACATCTGTTTCTATATTTATCTATACATATTAAAAACCCATACTAGTTACTCAAAATTCACCCTAGGACCACAGGGCTTATTGTACCTTTCTGCCTTTTCATACTTGTTAACTCTTTTCTCTAATAGAAACTTAATATTTGTAATAATATATATGCTTGTTTGCTAAATCTTAATATATTTACTGATTTGCTTCAATCTCTCCCGGATTTAATCAGTCTTTTAAGAAGCTTGGACACCTCCAACAAAATGGGAAGAGGCAGAGTATTCAGTAATTATGGAAGGAATGATTGAACATTCTCTGCTCCTTCTAAGTATCCTTTTATAGCATGCCACTTTGTAACTTGCAGGACAGTTTGCTAAGGTAGTGTTTATCCTTTGGGTTATGGAATTGGATGAGTATTCAGAGTACAGGAACCAGTGGACATTTGCAGAGGAGATTTGGTGACTCTGGTCAATCTTCATTATTCATAGATTCTGTATTTTTTAATTCATTATACTTGTTAAATTTTATTTATAATCCCAAAATCAGTACTCATGGCACTTTTGTGGTCATTTATGGATATATGCAGAGGAGTGAAAAATTTGAGCTGCAACATGCAAGTTCCTAGCTGAGATAGATACTCTTAATTTCCTATTTTAGCTCTTATACTATAAACAGATATCCTTTTCACGGTCTAATTAAGGCCATGTTTTTTGCATTTTTATGGTTTGTTGGTGATTTCTGTGTTTAATATGGCCTTGAAATATTAGTGCCATCTTGTGCTATCTAGTGTTGCTAAGGACAAGAAAGCTGTGATGTTCCTTTCACAGAAAATTTATGTGTTAGATAAACATTGTTCAGGAGTGAGTTACACAGTGCTATTGGCCATGAGTTCAATGTTAATGAATCAACTATATGTATATACTATATACATATACATACATATATATACACACATTTATTTTATATGTATTTTATTACACATGTATAATATGTAACTAAGATATCTTTAACAGAAACACACAAGGTTATGTATTGATTGATGAAAATGTTGTGATTAGAGGCTTGCAGGAGCCTAAGCTTCTTTTTACCCTAGGAGTGATTATTCAGTATTTGCTAATAACTCAGTGTTTGTGTTCACTTTATTAACATAAAACTATAGAGAATAGAAGAATGGGCTCCTTGTAAAGCCTTTTCCTGTTCATTAGTAAGCCATAGAAAATACTGTATTTTAAAACCACATTCAGCAAAAGGCTGGTCATTGGACTGATTAAGGTGTAGTTGAAAAATTGGTATGTCAGAATATTTTGAAGTACAAATGTAAAATCATTTGCAATCTGCAATTTACAATATGAGCAGGAAATAAAAACACGAAACTTGTCTTTAAAGTTTTGGTTTTTTAAAAAAAATAAAGTTTTGGTTTTGATGAGGCCAAAAAGGACAATAAAACCAATTCCTGTTTTGTTATGGTGTATATATTATCCTAAGTTAAAGCAGTAATAACCATTGGAAGTGGCTATAAATGTTTTCCTAAACTTGAGAATTGAGGTTGCTAATTGTTATAGGCCTAATATGTTAGTACCTGTGCGAGGGAGATAAGTACTTTCACAGGTTTATATTTATAAATGAAGTACTGGGAAACGTGGGGAGGAAAATGAACCAAGTAGAGTCCATAGAACCAGTACCTGAGTCTGGGGACACTTCTTGAAGGTAATGAGCTCATGGGTTGGGTAAGAGGGAAGAAAAGATTCCCAGAGGAAATGACTAGAAGGGGATTAGCTTGTGTGGAGAGGAGCAATAATTCCCAAACCAGAGGATCTGAGTCAAATTTTGGAACTCCTAAATGGAGAATACAAGGTAGAGTATGTAAGAATAAAGTTGAGTCTAGAGGAGTCTATTTGGTAAAGATTGGGTGTTTAAGTTTGACTAAAGGGGGCACTTGGAGGCACCACAAGCTTTTGAGAAAGGGACTATCAGGTTCAAAACAATATTTTTAAAAAATGGTTCTTGCTGCTATGACAGTTTGCTGGTGAAAAGAGAAGCTTATATACATAATTCAACTATTGTTATTAACAATTGTTAATAACAGTAATGATGATTTTATGTGTGTTTTAGTGTTCTTGAGTTGCTTTTATAAATGATCCTTGGAATACTCCTGTGAGGTACTTTTTATTATTCCCATTTTATATAAGGGAAAATGGAGGTCCAGAATGTTGAATAACTAGTTCAGGGTTACACAGCTATTTAATAACAGTCTTGGGATTTAGACACACTCTGCTGCACTTCAGTTTCAGTTAAGGGTTTGGACAGAAATTGTTGTAGGATTGGAGAAGGAAAGAACAGAGCTGATTGCTTCTTTCTTCTAATAAGGACTGATTTAAGATATTGGCATAAAACCAAGTAGAACCAAAATTACAGAGGAAAAATATGTTGACGTGGTGAAAAATATGATGAAATTCTCCAGAAAATCTTTCAAAAGTTTGCATTGTTCCTACTTGTAATTTCCCTTTACTTTTCTTCCCTTGCTTTGGGCTTGAGTATGCAGAAATTTCATCTTATCCCATATTTACATTTTTAGGAAAGGAACTTCTAACATTGAATGATTCAGTGTTAGTAAACAAAAAGCCAGTAACTATCTCTTATTTGAACATTATCCCAACAGATCAGATCTCAGCTGAGATAAAATATTTTGAAACTTTGCTTCTCATTTAAAACATAAGGTGTTGTGAGTGGTATATTAAAAATAGTTATACAGTTTTAAAACTGTGAGACACTTTAGAAAGCATCTCTAGGTTTAAAATCCCTACACCTGGGCAGCCTGGGTGGCTCAGCAGTTTAGCGCCGCCTTCAGCCCAGGGCGTGATCCTGGAGACCCAGGATCGATTCCCCCACGTTGGGCTCCCTGCATGGAGCCTGCTTCTCCCTCTGCCTGTGTCTCTGCCTCTCTCTCTCTCTGTGTTTCTCATGAATGAATAAATAAATAAAACTTAAAAAAAATAAAATCCCTACACCTTTCTCCACATCACCCCTATCCCTTCCTGTCTACTCATGAGGAAATGGAGATTCAGATTCAACTTAGTATTTATTGAGTTGGACATGCTGCAAGATACATTTGTTGATATTTCTTAAATCTTGAGAAGTAGGGATTTTTTCTTTATTTTATAGAAGAGACGACAAAGGCTTTTAGCTCACAGTGGAGCCAGTGCTTTCTGAGTCCCAAGTACATGGCTCTTTGCATTGTACTATACTGTGTTTTAATTGTTTCAAGACTAGATCATAGAGTGTTAGGAGAGATTTTGGAAATATTCCGGTAAATGAACCTAGATTCTGGAGTTGGGCTGTCTGGATTTAGATCTTAACCTTCTCACTATATTAACTATGTGATTTTGGGAAATTACTTATCCTATCTATACTTCAGTTTCTTTATCCATATAAATGGTATAATAGCAATACTCTTAGTCATTGGGTGGTGATTGTGAGCTTTTTTTTTATTTGACAGAGAGAGGGAGAATGAGAAAGCACAAGCAGGGGGAGTGGGGAAAGGAGAGGGAGAAACAGGCTCCCCATTGAGCAGGGAGCCTGATATTGGGATGGATCCTAGGACTCTGGGATCCTGACCTTAACTGAAGGTAGACACCTAACTGACTGAGCCACCCAGGTGCTGATTGTGAGTTTTTTTTTTTTTTTTAAAGATTTTATTTATTTATTCATGAGAGACAGAGGCAGAGACATAGGCACAGGGAGCCTATGTGGGACTTGATCCCAGGACTCGGGATTACACCCTGAGCTGCAGGCAGACACTCAACCACTGAGCTACCCAGGTGTCCCTTGATTGTGAGTTTTAAATGGGCTTATATATGTAAAGTACCTAGAAAAGTTCTCAGCACAAAGCAAGTGCTCATAAGTATTACTAATAATTTATATGAGGAACCTGTGCATTGTAGAGGTTAAATTATTTGTAAAGATCATATTTAAATAGCTGAGTTTAAACTAGAATTCAGATCTTTTGACTCCTAGTACAGTAGTTTATGTTTTTGTTTGTTTGTTTGTTTTTTAGATTTTTATTTATTTATTCATAAGAGACACAGAGAGAGGCAGGGACACAGGCAGGGGGGAAGTAGGCTCCATGCAGGGAGCCCAATGAGGGAATTGATCCTGGAACTCCGGGATCATGTCCTGAGCTGAAGGCAGAGGCTCAACCACTGAGCAACCCAGGCATCCCTATGTGCTGTTATTTATTTTTTTTAAGAGAGAATGTGTGCACGTGTGTGAACATGAGTGAGAGTAGAGGGTGGGGAATGGGTGGGGGGCAGAGGCAGAGGGAGAAAATCTTAGGCAGGTTCCGTGCTCAGCACAGAGCCTGAAGTGGGGCTTGATCTCACAACCCTGAGATCATGACCCGAGCTGAAATCAAGAGTCCAATGCTTAACCTACTGAGCCACCCAGGTACCCCTGACAAGGTGTTTTTAAACTATTTGTGTATCCAGTCCTCATTGTGGCCCTTTAGGATCTACAGGTCAAGTGAAAGAAACCCTTGGCTCCCTCAGAGCTGGTTCCTAGAATAGAGATCTCCAGTACTATGTACATGAATGCCATTATACAATGGAATGTATTTCAATAAGGTTTGTAAAATAAAGTAGGCTTCTCATTTAGCAAAATAGAGCTCTTCCTTTCCCCAGCCTAGTCTTTTACTTTGGCCAAGACCTTTCTGAGTTCAGTTAATACCAGAGGGGAAAACTGAACTTCATTCATAACTCTAACAGCCATTTAATCTCCCTCTTTTGTTTTGGAAATTATTTTTTTTAAAGATTTTATTTATTTATTCATAGAGACACACACAGAGAGAGAGAGAGAGAGAGAGGCAGAGACACAGGCAGAGGGAGAAGCAGGCTCCATGCAGAGAGCCTGACATGGGACTCGATTCAGGATCTCCAGGATCACGCCCTGGGCTGCAGGCGGTGCTAAACCGCTGCGCCACCGGGGCTGCCCTGTTTTGGAAATTAAATTGCCCTACTGTGTTTTCCCACCCTATAAGTTTCAGCCCTTGTTTTTCATCCTTTTGAGGATGATAGTGATCCCATACTGCTTATTAGAAAGGGATTCTGTGAGGATCAGACAGGTCAGTGTTTTTGAAAAGGCCTTGCAAACTCTTATTTTTTTTTATTTTTTATTTTTTTAAATTTTTATTTATTTATGATAGTCACAGAGAGAGAGAGAGAGGCAGAGACACAGGCAGAGGGAGAAGCAGGCTCCATGCACCGGGAGCCCGACGTGGGATTCGATCCTGGGTCTCCAGGATCGCGCCCTGGGCCAAAGGCAGGCGCCAAACCGCTGCGCCACCCAGGGATCCCTGCAAACTCTTATTTAAATGATAATCTAATTGTAAAATGCCTGAAGTCTGCTTATTTTGTTACTCTCCTGAGAGGGAGCCCATGTCCCCCTGCTTGAATCAGCCATTACTAGAGTTCATAGATCAGGAATAGGCAGGGATACATCTTATCCTTAGAGAGAAGAGCATGGGGAGGGTTGGTCCTGGTTCTATTTTGGAAGTTCTCCTTTCATGTACCCTTTTCTGGCAGGATTTCTAAACTTCTATACATGGAATTGGCTATAAATTCTTGACAGACACTTTTTTTCTTTTTCTAGAGGAACCGGATTAACATTTCCCAGTGGTTTCCAGTATGTAGCCGATTGGTACCTGTGTCTTCTACACAGGGAAAGTGGGGCAGGGCTCTGTCTGGTACTTTCCAGGTAAGGTTTGTTGTTCCTTTGCTTAGTATGAAAACCTTAGTGTTTATTTGCAAATGTCATATATTTATAGATTAGCCAAACAAATTGTGTGATGGAAAAACCTCATGAGACCACTTCTGGGTCTCTGTGGTGCCAACTCAGGACTGATTCCTACAGTATGGTGTCTAGGGCGTTGCTTCTAAATACCCCAGCAGTGGAACTTAGCCTAGGATACCATGCTACAGTCTGATGATTTTTACTGTTGGGAATGTTTCCAGATATTCATCTCAGAGTTAACTTCAGTTTTCTTTTTGTAGCCACATTGTGCCACTTTTATTTGGGGTAAGAAATGTTTCTTCCTTTTTTTTTTCTTCTTTTTATGAACACAAAATCCAAGGAACAATTATTTGAAGTCCTAGTTTACCATTGACCACATGATTCATTACCTTGGACCCTCCTTGAGAGTTTTTTCTCCTGATTTTTGTTAATTATACAAATAATTTAGTAATAAAGGAAATAAAAATCATCCATGACCTCAAACGTGAAAACATCTGCTGGTTTTTTTCCAGTCCTTATGTGTGTGTGTATGTGTACTAATTTTTTCCTTAGATACCTTAACAAATATCCACAGAATTTTATTTTCTGGTGCCTTTTCACTTATTAAAGCAGACATTATTCATGTTAGATAGATTATATAAATAATTTTTTTAATGGCTACGTGTTATTCTCTTTACTTAAGCTTTGTTTGATATTAAAATTATTTCCATTTCTTTGCCACTATAAGCTTTAAATAGTTACTATTTTCTTGATATATAGTTTTTAAAATTTTAAATTATTTATTAAAGATAAATTCTTAGGAAGGTATACCCGGGTCAATGAATATGAGCAATTTCTCTCTCCATAAGGTTGTTTTAATTTATAGTGCCACCAGCAGTGTATATATAACTAGTATTTCATTATTACCTCCTCTGAATTTGGTGTTTTAAAAAGAATTTAAACTAATTGGTTAGAAAATGTTACCTTGTTTTGCTTTGTATTTCTTTATTTGTCAGGATTAAATATTTTTCTATGTTTATCAATTATATTCTAGTTTGAAAAAATCATATGCTTGTATCATTTCTCCATTTATCTGTGCAAATTTATTTTTCTTACCAATTTATATGAATTCCTTCTGTAGTCATTAACTTCTTTTTCATATTTGATGCAATTAAAATATTTTAATGTAAATTATGCTATATAATTTATTCACATAAATATACTAAAACTATTTAAAATAGTGTAATTCTCTTTAACATGTGTAAGCCTTGCCCTTCTGAGGACATGTTTTGTTTGTGCTTGTACTTCCTGGGCTTCTCATTAACCCTGGCACAGAGTAGGTGCTAAATATATGTTGAATAAATAAAGAATATGTCTGTACAGAGGAGGCATTCTACTTTGTGTAGTCATATAGCTATTTCTTTTCAGGGTTGGAATATGTTCTGTTAATTTTTGTCTATTGGAAAATTTTAATGGGATTTATCATAGAATTCTAAGTCATTTGTTTTTCTGTGTGCATAGGTGGTGGAGGGGTAACTCTTCATGTGAATCTCAGACTTGTACCTCATTCTTTCAATCAATAAACATTTCTTAAGTACCTAATATGTACCAGATACTGTATTAGGTTTTGGGACAACATTATAGCAAAGCATTCATGTAAATAACTTAGGATGGTTTATCTCATGCTGACAAGATGTAATTTTAGCCAATGTAAATAATCTGGACATTTTGTCATATGGTGCCTCATTGGCACATCTTCCCACTTTGAAGACCCCTTGTTGGAAAACTCTGGTTTTCCTCAAGTACATGTCTGACAAGAAGGCAGATTTAGCTCAGAATGGAGAACTTTGTGGTAATTAGAATTGTGGGGTCATGGAATGTGTGGGCAGTATTTTTAAAAAATTATTTGAATTCAGTTAATTAACATATAATGTAGTATTGGTTTCAGATGTAGAGCTCAGTGATTCATTAGTCTTATATAATACTTAGTGTTCATTATATCACATGCCTTCCTTAGTGCTCATCACTCAGTTACCCTGTCCTCCTGACACCCTTCCCTTCCAGCGACTTTCAGTTTGTTTCCTATGATTAAGAGTCTCTTATGGTTTGTCTCCCTGTCTGATTTTGTCTTGTGCATTTTGACATAGTAAATTTTCTGTTACTAGAAATATTCAGGCAATGGTTGGAAGACTGTTAAGGGCATAACATAAAAGAATTCTTCATTGGTTGAATGATAGTATCAGATGATCTCAAAGGTAATGTCCAATGCTATAACCTTGTTACCATTTTCAAAAAGCTAGGGACATTGTATTCTCACCTCTGTCTTTCCTAAATAACCTTTTGAAGTTCTGTCATACTTTGATGAGTCTGCTTTAAAAACATTTTTAAAAATTTTGAAATAATTTACACTTACAGAAAAGTTGTAAAAATGGTTCCCATATAACCTTCATCTAGCTTTCTCTAATGTTAGTATCTTCTATAACCACAGTGCGATTATTGAAACCAGGAAATTAACATTGATATAATACTATTAACTAATCTATGTAACTTAGTACAATTTTACCAGAATTTTTCCCACTTATGTCCTTTTTTTGTGTTCTTCAATTTGAGTTTGTCTAATATTTTCTTATAATTAGGTTATACACTTTTGGCAAAAGTGATGTTCCCTTCTCAGTGCATAATTATAGGGGATATATGATGCCAATATGTCTTGTTACTGGTGACGTTAACTTTGATCACTTGATTATTAAGTTGGTGTCTGTCAGGTTTCCCTACTATAATGTTACAATTTTCCCCTTTGTAATTAATAAGTACCTTGTGAGAAGATACTTAGAGACTATGCAGATATCCTTATTCTCATGATACTTTTGCTCACTGCTTTTAACATCCATCAGTGGTTCTTTTTTTAGAATATTAATTAATTAATTGTTTTAAAAGTTGTGGTTAAAAAAACCCACATAACATTAAGTTTACCATCTTAACCATTTTTAAGTATATAGTTTGATAGTGTAAAGTATATTCACATTGTTGTATGATAGATCTCTAGAACTTTTTCATCTTGCTAAACTGAAATTCTATACCTATTTAATACCAATTTACCCACCGCACCCCTAGCAACCACATTTCTACTTTGTTTCTATGATTTAGACTATTTTAGATACTACATATGAGTAGAATCATAAAGTATTTGTCCTTTATGTTGCTTAGCATACTGTCCTTAAGGTTCATCCATGTTGCAGCATGTGATAGGATTTCACATTTTTTTTTAATCTTTTTTTTTTTTTTTTTTTTTTTTTATGATAGTCACACAGAGAGAGAGAGAGAGAGAGAGAGAGGCAGAGACATAGGCAGAGGGAGAAGCAGGCTCCATGCATTGGGAGCCCGATGTGGGATTCGATCCCGGGTCTCCAGGATCGCGCCCTGGGCCAAAGGCAGGCGCTGAACCTCTGCGCCACCCAGGGATCCCAGGATTTCACATTTTTAAGGCTGTATAATATTCTGTTATGTATATATGTCACATTTGCTTTATCTACTTTCATGGACATTTGGATTGCTTCCACATCTTGGCTATTGTTAATAATGCTGGAGTGATGTAGTATGCAAATACCTCTTCAAGGTCCTGCTTTGAATTCTTTTCGATGTATACCCAGAAGTGAGATTACTGCATTATGTGGTAATTCTATTGATGGTTCTTGACTGCAATCATTACTGTGGTGTTTATATAATGATGATTTTCTATTTCCATCATGACTATATTTATTGCTTAGAATTCTACTGTAAGGAAGAGCTGTTACTTCTCTATTTATTTATTTAATTATTTATATCAGTATGAGCTCATGGATATTTCTCTCTGTGAGTTGTAATTCATCATGCTTATTATTAATTTTGTTGATCAAATTGTCCCAGTTTTGGCTTTTTTTATAATAAACTTATTTTTTATTGGTGTTCAATTTACCAACATACGGAATAGCACCCAGTGCTCATCCGTCAAGTGCCCCCCTCCGTGCCTGTCACCCAGTCACCCCCACCCCCCGCCCTCCTCCCCTCCCACCACCCCTAGTTCGTTTCCCAGAGTTAGGAATCTTTAACCAGATTTGGCTTTTAGGAACTCCTTCAAGTTCCTTTCTATGTGCTTTCATCATTTTTGGACATTCTTTATTTTGTAGCATCACAAGATACTTCAGGTTCATGTTGTATTTTCTTTGCTTTAGCCCTAGATTCAGCAATTTCTCTAAGGAGTCCTGGTTCCTTTAACTGGAGAGTGGTATTTGGAATGTTTAGAAATCAAGATCTTTGTGCTCAGTGTGTAGAGAGAGAGAAACTGAGGCAGAGATACAGGCAGAGAGAGAAGCAGGCTCCATGCAGGGAGCCCAACATGGGACTCGATCCTGGGTCTCCAGGATCACACCCCAGGCTGCAGGCGGCGCCAAACCGCTGAGCCACCAGGGCTACCCTCTACTTAGGTTTTAGAAAGCAGTTTGATGTAGGGGAAAGAAGATAGCTCTGAATATATGGTTAATCCCTTAATGAACTATACTACTTTGGGTCTTAGTGTCCTCATTTCTAAAATGAGAGAAGATAGTATCAACTTTGCAAAGTTGTTATGAGATAATATGAGTAAAATATTAAGCATATAGGAGATCTTCAATAAATTGTAATTGCTATTTTTGTTGCTATATGTATGTTCATGCTACTTAGGTAAATTTTATCCTCACTGTATAAATTGAAACTTAAAAAAAAAAATTGTCCTAAAACTACCTTAAGTTGCGAAATGAAAAGGTTGAATTTAGATCTCTGAGATTTCTTCCAGCTCAAGTGTGATTCTGAGTTACTCCTTAGTTCTTCATTTGCTTTTTCTCCAAGCTAAACAGCCTCAATTCATTTTAGCCTTTCCACTAAGACCTTTTATTCATCTCTTTGGTCATTCCTGTGGTTCTTTTCTGGACCTTCTCTAGATTGTCCTTCTATTTAAACACACACACACACACACACACACACACACACACACCATTGGAAAAAAAAAATCTACCTAAGTTTTATTGAGGGCCGACTCTGTGCCCAGAATGATATTGAGTAATAGGACAGAAAATAAAGGAAGTATAAGATAAACTATGCCTTGATAGAGCTTATAGTTTTGCTAAAAAGACCAGTTACATACACCATGGTATTTCAGAATTGCTGGAGTCCTTCCTTCCTTTCTTTCCTTGTTGTTTTTTTTCCTTTCTCTTCCCTTCCCCATCCCACCCCTCCCTCCCTTTCTTTCTTTCTTTCTTTCTTTCTTTCTTTCTTTCTTTCTTTCTTTCTGGAAGGTCTCTTTCAGAATCTCCTGAAAGCATAAATAAATAAATAAATAAATAAATAAATAAATAAATGTCATATCTTATTTCATTTTAATGAGGAGCTTGCCTGCAAAAGAGTTCATCATTGGAGTTGTCTGGAATAGGTCTTTGCATTTATGTTATGCATTGTAATTTGTTTATCTTTTTCACATATGTTGTTTTATTTGGTTTCCAAAACAAATTTGTGATAGGCAGAGTTGAGGCTTCTGCCTCAGTGCTTTCTCTTCCACTCTACTGTGCTTCATCCACTTTGACTTCTCATTCACCTTCTCTATCCTGCCCACTTCGTAAGGCTTCTTTGTAAGTTTTTTTGGATAACTCTTGGTAATTCTTTTCTCCCTCCAAACTTCTGTGGTTTACACTGTTTACTACACACCTTTTAAGCATTTTTGTATGTTTTATTGAAGTATAATAAAAATACAGATAAAGGTATAAATCAGGTGTACAGCTCAATGAATCATTACAAGTGAACTATCTAGCACCCAGATCAAGAAATAGAACCTAAAAAACTCCATGAGCCCCTTAGTCACTACCCAGAGCCCCCAGTCACTACCTATAGCCCAGATTAGCCACAGTCTTCACTTTGAATATCATAAAATAGTTTTGTCTTTTAAACATACAGTATGAAAAAATAAACATACAGTGCATACTCTATGTATGTACTATATGTCTCTACTTCATCATTATTGTTCTGTGTTGTAATAGTTTATTCAATCTTGTTATTGTGTAGCATTTTAGTATATAAATATACCATGTTTCACTTACCCATTTATCTATTGATTGGTATTTGGATTATTTCTAATTTGAGCTGTTATTTATTTTTTAAAATTTTTATTTATTTATGATAGTCACCCAGAGAGAGAGAGAGAGGCAGAGACATAGGCAGAGGGAGAAGCAGGCTCCATGCAGCGAGCCTGATGTGGGATTCGACCCCGGGTCTCCAGGATCGCGCCCTGGGCCAAAGGCAGGCGTCAAACCGCTGCGCCACCCAGGGATCCCTTTGAGCTGTTATTAATAGTACTGCTATGAACATTTCTTGTAGATGTTTTTTGAACATGTGTACACATTTCTATTGGTGTATGTACTTAGAAGTGGAATTGCTGAGTCTTATAGAATGTGCATACATTCAGCTTATATAGATACTACCAAATATTTTTCCAAAGTGATTGTACCATTTACACTCCCACTAGCAGTGTATGAGAGTTCTGGTTGCTCTGCATCTTTGCTAACACTTCCGTGTATGTGTGCGTAAGGGGGTACATGATCTTTAACTATTTCATTTTTTATTTTTAATTTTTATCTTTTTAAGATTTATTTAGTTATTTGAGAGAGTATGATCATGAATGGGTGATCTGAGTTACCCAGGTGCCCCTTTAACCTTTTTAAAATATGATATTTGGTTCCATTTCATGTGTTGAGTCTTCTTTCTGTTCTCCACAAGACTATGAGCTCCTTGAAGATAGGGATTGTTTGTATCCTAAAACCTGACACAAAGACTGGTATATTATGGGCATTTAATAAAGGTGGGATGAATGATGTATGTATTCATGGCATGCATGTAGATAAAGACAAGAAGGAAATGTAGGGAATAACCATATGAGTGAGTGGTTGGGTTGGTTCATTCAACAAATATTTGAGTATTTCCCATATCTAACACACTGTATTTGATTTTGGTAATATGCCTAATTTTTATCCTTGTGGATCTTTATGGTAGTGGTGATAGGAAATAAGCAAGTTTCATAAATATATAAATTTATAATATATATAAAATATAAAATATATAAATATATAATTGTACGTTATAATGAGTATTATGAATGAAATGAACAGGCTACTGCTATCATAAAGAAGAATGGGATGATAAGAAACTATTTTAGATAAAATGACCAGAGAAGGTCTTTTTGAAAAGGTGAAATTTGAGTATCTCAGGGTAATTTTTTTTCTTATACAAAAAGTTGTTTATTGGGATCTTTTCAGTTTTTTTTTTTTTTTTAAGATTTTCTTTATTCATGAGAGAGAGAGAGAGAGAGAGGCAGAGATACAGGCAGAGGGAGAAGCAGGCTCCATGCAGAGAGCCCGATGTGGGACTTGATCCTGGAACTCCAGGATCACGCCGTGGGCCGAAGGCAGGCGCTAAACCCCTGAGCCACCCAGGGATCCCATCTTTTCAGTTTAAATGAAAGAAAAATTGATGTCTTTAAAGGTCAAGGGAATCTATTTTGGGGGCAAGAACATTTACAAAAGAATAAAAATATATATTTATAGATATGTACAGGGATGGGGAAACTAGTTATTGTTTTTGGTACTAGATACCTACGTACTCTAGTGGTTCAAATAGTGTTAAATATTAACTCATGAAACTAATGGTAGGACAAAAATACAGCAGTTGGTGAGACAGTCACATAGGAATCCATTGGTTACTCCTGGAGCTATGGGAGAAGAGAAGGATCATGTAATCTAGTAAAAGAGAATTTGCCCCAAAGCTCAGCAAGTTGAAATGGTTGTCCGTTGTTCTTTTTTTTTTTTTTTTTTTTGTCCGTTGTTCTTTGAACCTATTTAAATACTTTGTATTTTACAAAGATGAACCATTACATTGATGTATTTGATGTATGTTCTGTGTTTAGTCTTTGTTTAATACCTAAATTAAAGCGTAAGTTCCCTTGGGACTGACCAGGAGAATCCTAACTAATTTTTATACTCTTAACTTGGAAAGAGAAGTAAATAATTGTTAATTAGAAATTCTATTTTTCCCTCATTAGGATTAAAGAAAAAAGTCATTTTCATTTTATGTGTCCCTTCTTGGAATAAACTAGAATTGAAGGGATAACCCTCCTTCTGTTCCCTCACCCCTTTTTTGGGTAAAGGTAATATAACATTACTGAGAATTTGGAAACTATTCCTAAATTCATCGATAATTCTATGAACCTAACAAACTGACCGCTGAGCCACCTGGGCGTCCCGGTCTTGATTTTAATACCAACCTAATACTGTTATGGTGAGGATTAAATAAGGTAATATATGTAAGGCACTTGGCATATATAACCTGGCACATGATAATTGTAAATAATGGCTATTTTATTGCCAAAGTGCATTAAAGTGCAATGTGAACATACAAGGAAGGCAATTCTTATCTGAACAACAATGATATGAGTGGGGACACCTGGGTGGCTCACTGGTTATGCGTCTGCCTTCTGCTCAGGGTGTGATCCTGGGGTCCTGGAATCGAGTCCCGCATTGGGCTCCTTGTAGGGAGTCTGCTTCTCCCTCTGCCTATGTCTCTGCCTCTCTCTCTGTATCTCTCATGAATAAATAAATACAAATCTTTAAAAAAACACCAAACAATGATGTGAGTGATGATGGGAGCTTCTATTCATTATTTCGTGAAAGGTACTTTACATGTATTATCTTCTTTAACCCTCCCTACATATGAGGTTCAGTAAGTTGCTCACTTCAGTAAGTGGCCACCCAGATTGTATGTGGCAAAAGTAGGCTTTAAACTTAAAAACTGACTATTTAGTCTTTTCCCCACATATACCAACCACACTGCTACTAATATTTAGGTAGGTCTTTATTGCAATTGTAGTTCCTAGAGTTGACTCAGATTTATTTAGTTCCAGGTGTCCAGGACCAAATCCTTTGATTTATTCAGGTATCCAAGAGATATTTATTGAGTCCCTGCATAGGTGCCCATCTTGGATTCTTTTGGTGATCAGATCACCAGGAACTAGGTTAATCAATCAAGACTGGGAAGATTCTATAGTTCTTATTTGAAACAGCTCTACTCAGATTAACTGTCTAATGAATGCTCTCTGTTGCTTACATTTGTTTTTTGTTTAATCCCCTAGTGGTCCCCGATGAGCCAGTTCTTAGGATGTGGTAGATCAGAACAGATTCCTGGAGTAGGTGTACAGTGGAGTAGGAAGTATCACACCACAAATAAGGTGAGAATTATTCGTGCTTTCTACATTTATAGACTGCTTTCACACAGGTGTTCTTATTTGAATCTCAGCAAAATTGTTAGCTGGATGAGGCAAGGAATTTTATTGAATGCACAAGGTGAGGCTAATGGAAATGAAGTGACTTGCCCAAGGTCACAAGGATAAGTGACAGACCAACGAATATTTGAATCTACAGCTTCTGATCCTATGTCCTATATCTCTTCTTGTACTGTCTTGCTTGGAAAACACTTTAGAGAAAAAAATTGTTATGGGTTTTATATGTTAAAAGTAATGTGAAGATTTTTATATGTTAAGACATATTATATGTTTAAAGTAATATTTAACTTCTGGAGAATTTCTTATCGATTATATAGCCTGCCTTCATTTGGAGAGGCCTAGCATTAGGATAGGTTTTTCTTGGAGTCTATTTGCAAACAGGACTCATATTTTCAATAGTCATTAATAAAATGTGTTATACTAAAAAATGAGTTTATTTATTTATTTATTTTTTAATTTTTTTAAAAATTTATTTATGATAGTCACACACACAGAGAGAGAGAGGCAGAGACACAGGCAGAGGGAGAAGCAGGCTCCATGCACCGGGAGCCTGACGTGGGATTCGATCCCGGGTCTCCAGGATTGCGCCCTGGGCCAAAGGCAGGCGCCAAACCGCTGTGCCACCCAGGGATCCCTATTTATTTATTTTTAAAAAGATTTTATTTATTTGACAGAAAGAGAGAGAGAGCAAGCATGATCAGGGGGTAAGGGCAAGGAGAGAGGGAGAAGCAGACTCCCCACTGAACAGGGAACCAGATGCAGGGCTTGATCCTAGGACCCTTTGATCATGACCTGAGCCAGAGGTAGATACTTTACCAACTGAGCCACTGAGGTACCCTAAAAAATATGAGTTTAGGAACATTTATTCAGGGCTTGCAGAGCCCTGAGTTGATTATGATTTTGAATAACTTTTGACTGCTTTCAGACAATAGTTTTCTTTCCTTTTCCTGTTATGTCAAAACCATAGAGCTTTCCTTTTCTCAGAATTCTTTGGGAAATGAGGGTCAAGATTTACTTTTAAAAGTACTCTTTTCCATAGCACTTTTTTTTCCCCATAACACTTTTATTCTGATAGCCCAAATCTGTTATTTCCTAGATATGGGTTCATAGGCATATGGTTAGTAAGATGGGTCTGAAATTTGAAGGACACCTATTATGTGGAGTTCCAGATGTATTTGCACTGAGTGATAAGATGCCCAGAAAAATGAGAATTAGAAATTCTAGGTATAAAAAAAAAAAAATCTAAGCAATAAAAAATGCCCTTAGACCTAATAAGAAACAAAAGCATTTTTTTTTTTTTTAAATCAGATTATAGTGATACCTGAGGGGCTCACTCAGTTAAGCATCCCAACTCTTTTTTTTTTTTTTTTTAAGATTTTATTTATTCATGAGAGACCCAGAGAGAGAGAGGCAGAGACACAGGCAGAGGGAGAAGCAGGCTCCATGCAGGGAGCCCGACGTGGGACTCAATCCCGGGTCTCCAGGATCACGCCCCAGGCTGTAGGCGGTGCTAAACCGCTGCGCCACTGGGGCTGCCCAAAAGCATTCTTTTTTTAAAAATTATTTTTCAGGATGCCCGAATGGTGTAGTTGGTCAAGTGCCTGACTCTTGGTTTTGGCTCAGGTTGTGATCCAAGGGTTGTGAGATTGAGCCCTACATTAGGTTCTGCACTCAGTAAGAGGTCTGGTTAAGACTTTCTCTCCTTGGGCACCTGAGTAGCTCAGTTGGTAAAGCCTCTGCCTTTGGTTTAGATCATGATCCCAAGGTGCTGGGATCAAGCCCCGGTGTGGGGCTCCTGGCTTAGAGGGAAGTCTGCTTCTCCCTCTCTCTCTGCCTCTCCCCCTGCTTGTGTGTGTGTATATGCTCTCTCTCTAAAAAAAAAAAAAAAAAAAAAATTTTCTCTCCCTCTGCCCCCCTTCTATAAAATAAATAAATAACTCTTTAAAAAAAATGATTTTGCAACTAATTTTGTCCCCTTCTTTTTGATTAAATAGCTTTCTACTACCAAGGATTCCCCACAGCCTGTTGAGGAGAAGGTTGGTGCCTTCACGAAGATAATAGAAGCCATGGGATTTACAGGACCTTTGAAATACAGTAAATGGGTAAAGTCTTTTAAAATTTTTCTCATTTTCATTTTGGGCTTTGTGCCTTCTCCTCATAGAAGATTTTTTAAAGCTTCTGCTTTGCTTTTGTGAAATTCATACATTTTCAGAACTTTGAAATGTATTGTGTCCGCTTCCTGCCGCGCCCTCCCCATCCCCAACTCCCAAGTCAGATCTATGTATTTGTGGGTCTGGAGTACTCTCTCTGTTCCCTTAACCTGATTCCTTAAAAGTGTCTCAGTACAAGTAAGCCAATAAGACTGGACTTTCCAGGCTCTTGCTACATGATATTCCATACAAATGAGTTCCAAGGAAGTAGATGGGTAGCATTCTTAATGGAAATATTACTCACTGATGAATCCATATTCATAAGTGATTTTTTTACTAGGTCATTGTAGTGACTTTTATTAAAATTTTACTAATAAGCATTTTTTAAATTAATCAATTCTGCAGTTTATTGTAATTCTTATTATGGAGGGATATTTGCTAGCTGTGTCATTCCTAGTCAAGTCTTGGTCTACCACATTATTTGCTTTATAGTAGTTGCTATAAATGAATATCTTCTCTGCATCAGGTATGTATTGCCCCTGGGTTTTTATAACAATGCCTCTAACCAATTAAAGTAATAAAATATTAGCTCAGTTATTTCCTGGTGCTACCATTTCTCTCTACCTTTATAGCAGAAGTGCCTTTTAATGCTTTTCAAGGTTGCTAGAATGTTGAATGAGCCTAATCAGTCATAAGTTATATGTTAATCAAAGCAAATCAACACAAAGCAGTAGGGAGGACTTTTCTAGAAAACATCATAGCTTTGCCCCAAATGATCAAATAATGCCAGTTATACAATTTTAACAGGATGGATTCAAATTAGAATTTCAGTTTTAATATAGACTTTACATGTAGTTTCTTCTTGCAGTATCTAGTTTTCTTTTTTTTTTAAATTTTTATTTAATTTTTATTTATTTATGATAGTCACAGAGAGAGAGAGAGAGGCAGAGACACAGGCAGAGGGAGAAGCAGGCTCCATGCACTGGGAGCCCGACGTGGGATTCGATCCCGGGTCTCCAGGATCGCGCCCTGAGCCAAAGGCAGGCGCCAAACCGCTGTGCCACCCAGGGATCCCGAGTATCTAGTTTTCTTTCTGAATTCTCACTGCAGCAAGTATAGGCTTCTCTCTCTAATCTCTTTTGACATAAATTCTGAAAAGCAAATGGGGATTCCACAAGCATTTATTTTTAAGAGACTTTGAAAAGTATAAAAGATAACACATATATAGGTAATAATGATGTTCTTGAGACCCTAAGATTATGAAGTGCCTTTTTAATCATCAGTGAAATATTAGTTATATTCACTGAAGTTATTTTTTTTTACATCTTAATCTTTAGGCAAATGATAATCATTGGTATGTCTGGTAATGTTTTTAACAAGAATATTTTCCCTTATTAAAAAATGTTTGTGATTGTGGCATTTGGATTCAACAACTTAAAATATGTGTTTTGTTTGAAAATTAGAAATTAATTAAAAGAAAAGGGAAATGAGAGCAGAAAGGGAAAAAAAAGGAAAAATTTACTGTTTTATTCATTTCTTGATGGTTGAGTTCCACTTGGTTGCTACCATTGCTTTTGTCTAGTCTGTTTTTTTTATGATTCCAGAGGGAAAGTTGGCTACCATTTGGAGGATTACTAAATCATCAGGAAAATTTCTTCACTGTTGTAGTTTAAGTTAGCCTTTTGATTTTTCTTGGTTCCTTGTGACCTCAACTAAGTGCTTAATATTTGCATTTTAAAGGGCTTTGTGGTATGGCAGTATCTACCTTCTGTAACCTTTATTTTAAAATTTGTGACATCAAAACATCAAAATATGATGTTCTAGTATAATTTGAGTGGAAAACATAAGTATAACTTTGCATTTTGAAAGATTATAAGCCCTTTTCAGCAAATGATGACTTAGATATCTGTGACTAGACACTTGTATTGGATTGCACTGGAAAGATCCTTTGAGTTTTGTATTTTCACATGTCTTTCATTAGGAAGTAAAATCTGCTTGACATCAGCATTATCAACCATCTCTCCTCCATTTTTTCCTGTAACATTTTCATATGTAGTTTCATTTTTCTTCTAGATTCTTATTTAGGAATTTAAGTGTAGCTTTTCCTTACCTGTTTGTCCTGAAATAACCATTCTTTTTCGTTATCTTTTGTAGCAACATCAGGTAAGACAAGGACAACATTTGCCCGGTTCAGTCACATGTCATAGAATAGGCAGTTTCCAGATTAGCATAAAGCCAAAAAATTATTTCTGTTCTGAAGGACACTTACAAACTAGAATGCATTCAGAAGTGGGCAGTGAGCCTTGTGAAGGCTTCAGGAATCATATTGAGTGAAGAGTGGTTGAATGAAATAGGGATGCTTACCCTGGATAAAAGAGGTGATGGTTCTTCTCAGGTATTTGTAAAAAAAAAGAAAAAAGAAAAGAAACTTAATCTAAGGTATTCCACTGGGCAGTGGATATTTCATGAATGTTACATGAAGCAGATTTACATTCAATAAAACAAAAATCTAACAAGAATTGTCCTTCAGGGGGATAGGTAACCTCACAAGGTCATTGGACTCGTTTGAACAGTGGCCCAGATGGTTGAGAACCAAAAATGCTGTAGAAGGAATTCCAGTATGGAATAGAAGGTTCAAATGACTTCAAAGCCCCTCCAACTCTCACACAGCTGTTAGTGCAAACCTTTTACTACATTCATTTTTCATCTTGTAAGATGGCACAAGATGCAAATGTCAGTGGGAGAGCTGATTTTCATTTCTTAAAGCTGTCTTAGGTGCTTGTGTTTTCATCAGGGACACTGATGAAGTCTTCCAGAGTTAGAATGAAATAAACATGAAGTCATCTGAGAACCAGAATAATTTGTATTGACTGGGTGGAATTTAGTTCACCCACCTCTTTAACTTATATTAATGCATGAATCTTGGAAGAAGTTCTTTCCCCAAGTTGTTATTTCCAGTCCCTCTGTGATGGTCTTAGGGGACTTGCTTTAGACATTTGTCCAGGAAAATGGCTCACCCAAGTATAAAGGCTTGGCTTCACTGCAGGAAAAGTGAGGAACTATAAAATGCTTCTGATTGCCACATTTTGAGCACTGTATAAATACACTAGCCAGTCTAGTGAGGTCTTTATTATTTGTAATGAAGGCTTTCTTCATAAACATGTGGTGGGAAAAACCTTTTCAAGAGAAGATTTGGGTCTTGGTGGCAAATCTGTCTTTCTCAGGCAGAATGAACCTAGAGGACTCTATTAGAATCTGAAGGAAACTGCAGAGTTAGAAAAAAAATTTAAAAAATAGGCCATTAGGAATTTTACTTAAAAGTGTAAATGTGGGGGCACTTGGGTGGCTCAGTGGTTAAGGATCTGCCTGTGGCTCAGGTCATGATCCTGGGGTCTTAGGATCAAGTCCTGCTCAGCAGAGTCTGCTTCTCCCCCTACTTTTCCCCCTGCTAGTGATCTCTCTCTCTCTCTTTTTTTTTTCTCTCTCTCTCAACTAAATAAATAAAATATTTTAAAAAATAAGATAAAATTGTAAATGTGTTGACATTTATATACCAGTACCCATATTTGACAGATAATTAATTTTTGCCATATTTGCTTTAGTTTTGTATTTTCCAGGATAAACTTTTACAGAAAAAATCCAGCCCATTTCTCCTTTCTTCTCTTTCTTCCTCCACCAAGATAATTACTATTTGAAAGTTGGTTGTTATTCCCTTGTAAATTTTTGTTCTTCTACCACTCATCTTTTTATCCATAAACAATATATATACCATTATATATTGTGTTCATAAAAACAATATAATATTTCACTTTTCAACCTGTTTTTATTAGTCAACATTATGTTTTTGAGTGGTGATCTGATTTTTTTCATTTCAACTGCTGAATAGCTTCATATCATATAATTAAAGTACAGTTTAACTATTCCTGTAACAAAGACAGTAGTTTTAGCTTTTTCATAATGACAGAACCTTTTAGGTTGTACAGGAATTTTTTGAGAGAGAGAGATGGAATTACTGGGTTCTAGTCTATGAATATTGTTAAGCGTAGTAAATTATTCATCAGTTTTATCAGTTTATATGTCCATCAGAGTTTAAAGGTTCAGTATCATTTCCAACACTTGATACTGTCAAACTGTTTAATATTTACCAATTAGATGATGCGAAATGGCATTTTTTATTTAATTTGCATTCCTCTGGTTACTAGTAATGTTGAGTGTCTTCTCATGTTTATTGGCAAAAAAAAAAAAGTATCAATGTGTCTATAGCTGAAATAGGCTGTAAGCTTCATGAAAACAGAATAGTTTTTGACTTTTTATTTACTGCTCTATTCCTAACATCCAAATCCATTTCAGGCACGGAGTTAGGTACTCAATAAATTATTTTTGACTGAAGTGAAGAGTTAACAGATGTCCTAAACTCCCTGTCTTGAGGATAGAAATAGGCCTGTCAAAGCCAAAGCATTGGGATAATGATATTAGGATATCATTAGTTTGATGATGATGCAGACCAGTACTTCCCAAAATGACTTCTGTGTCAAATGCTTTCTAGAGCTGCAGATGTTAACAAAGTTAAAAGGCTTCTTTTTTAGCCTGCTAATATGGTGAATTACATTGATTGATTTTTTAAAAAAAAAAATTTTTTTTTTTTAATTTATGATAGTCACAGAGAGAGAGAGAGAGAGAGAGAGAGAGAGAGAGAGAGGCAGAGACAGAAGCAGGCTCCATGCACCGGGAGCCCGACGTGGGATTCGATCCCGGGTCTCCAGGATCGCGCCCTGGGCCAAAGGCAGGCGCCAAACTGCTGCGCCACCCAGGGATCCCACATTGATTGATTTTTAAATGTCCAATCAGCTTTGCTTTCTAGGGATAAATCCCAGTTGGTCGTGATTTATTGTCCTTTTAAAATATTGCTGGATTTGATGTTAATATTTTTTAATGTTAAGGATTTTTACATCTATATTCATGAAACTATGGTTCTATAATTTTAATCTCTTCTGATGACTTTGGTTTTGATATCAGTAATATTTGCCTTATAGAAAGAACTAGGAAGTGTTCTTCCCTCTTGTTTTTTGGAAGAGTTTATGTAGATGTAGTATCATTTCTTTAGATGTTTGATAGAAACATTGAGGGGATCCCTGGGTGGTTTAGTGGTTTAGCACCTACCTTCGGCCCAGGGGGCGTGATCTTGGAGTTCCGGGATGGAGTCCCACATCGGCTCCCTGTATGGAGCCTGCTTCTCCCTCTGCCTGTGTCTCTGCCCCTCTCTCTCTCTTTCTCTGTCTCTCATGGATAAATAAATAAAATCTTAAAAAAAAAAAAAAACATTGAGTGATGTTTGGTGATGCCATTGAGTGTGTTTTCTTTGGAGAGAGGTTTTTTTTTGTTTTTTGTTTTTTGTTTTTACCACATTAAAGAAACCCCATTTCTTTAATAGTATAGGACTATTCATGTTATTTATTCTAGGAAGTTTTGGTAGTTTGTGTTTTTCTCAAGGAATTTGTCTATTTGCTCTAGTAATTGAATTTGTTGTCCTAAAGGTGTTCATAATCATCCCTTTATTATTCTGTGAATATCTTTTGGATATAT
The DNA here is from genome assembly GCF_053574225.1 of Canis aureus. Classification (NCBI taxonomy): domain Eukaryota; kingdom Metazoa; phylum Chordata; class Mammalia; order Carnivora; family Canidae; genus Canis; species Canis aureus. Next base: position 29,846,106 of record NC_135636.1, on the reverse strand, counting down.
TGTGATACCCTCTCTGGTTCTTGATGCTGCTAATTCTTTTTTTAAAGATTTTATTTACTTATTTGAGACTGAGAATGAGAAAGAGAGAGCAGAAGAAGGGGGAGGATCAAAGGGAGAAGCAGACTCCCTACTGAGTGGGGAGCCGGATGTGGAGATGCTTAACTGACAGAGCCATCTACTTGCCCTGATAACACTAATTTTTATCTTCTCTTTTTTTTCTTTTCTTCCTTGATCAGTTCTATTAGCGTTTTATTAATTTTACTGGTATTACTAAGGAACCAGCCTTGGCTTCTTTGATTTTCTGTTTCCAATTTTATTGATTTCTGTTTTTTATTATATCTCTGCCTGCTTCTAGGTTTAATTTGCTCTTCTTTTTTAGTGTCTTACTGTGGGTTTTGTTTAAATTGGCTTCTAATGCTGATTTATTCCCATGTAGATATATTTATTTTTCAGTTGTTATGTGTTTATTTTCCCCTATATGAGCTTTACTTTAAAAGCCTTGAAAACATAACAGACCTCCAATTAGCAAAGAAAAAATCTTAATTACAATTAGAGACATAACCCTTTAATTTATTCTGGGTACTTCTGCCTAGAGACACTGTTGTTTTGACTGTAGAATGTATTGAGAAATGAGCATTATATTGTATTGGATATAGTATATTTTTGGTGACTTTGAACCTTAATAATATAGCTTTACTAAAATTCTAGATTGTTTTTTCTTCAGTTGGTATCATATTCTCAGTTTGTATGTGTTTTTTAGTCTGCATATTTGAGTTTGTAATTTTCTATCATTTTACGAAAAAAATAAGCTGCTATAAGCCTTTTGTGGATGGGCTTATTTATTTAATTGTATCCTTAAGGAAATATTTTGAAAGTCTTTAGAAATGCTTCCTTACTTTAGCACTAAGTTGGTCTTCAGACCTACAATTTAACTCTTAAAAGAATTTATTTTTCACTTTTAGACTTATTTTTAGGAATGCAAAGTATACATAGTAAAATATACAAATCTTAAGTACACAGTGAAAAAATTAAAACCATTACTCAAATCACGTTCCTAAGAATTCTTAGTGCTTTGAGGAATAGTAAAAAGCTGATCCTTTTACTATATTTTGCATTCATTAAAAACTCTTATTTGTAAACTCTTAATCAGCAAACTATAAAACTGGGGAAAATATAGAAAAAAATGACTCTTTCCCCAAGGTATAAAAAGGACAATGGATAGTAGTGCTTCTCAGGTAACATTGAAGGATTGAGGTTTTTTTTTGGTTTGTTTGATTTTGGTCAGAAGAATGGGTACTTTTTAATATAAAGGGGTTTCAGATTATAAAGAGTTAATGTGAATGATGCTGAATAGTGGCTTATAGGCTCAAATGTGATAAAGTTTGAATTAAAGGAGAGATTTTCATTGAAATATTAGAAAAATCTTTTTGACATTTTGATGCTGAATCTTAAAATGTGAAATTTGTGTAAAGTCTGTGAATGGTTAGCTTTAAGAAAGAAATAATCTATGTTGGTTTAGCTATTAAATTTGCCTAGAGACAGGTTTGGGCTCATCCTCTTAGTTTTTTTTTTTTATTATTTATTTTATTTTATTTATTTATGATAGGCACACAGTGAGAGAGAGAGGCAGAGACATAGGCAGAGGGAGAAGCAGGCTCCATGCACCAGGAGCCCGATGTGGGATTCGATCCCAGGTCTCCAGGATTGCGCCCTGGGCCAAAGGCAGGCGCCAAACCACTGCGCCACCCAGGGATCCCCTCATCCTCTTAGTTGAACAAATATAAGATGTTGTGACCTACATCTGATAGTACTAGAACATCCACTTGGTCATATCTTGAGTTTGTTTTTGTTTTTGTTTTTGCTTTTTTGTCTAGAAGATTAAGATTGCGGCTCTGCGCATGTATACTAGCTGTGTGGAGAAAACTGACTTCGAGGAATTCTTTCTAAGTAAGTTACTGTTTTCGATGGTTCTGAAAAGGAAAATGAAGCTACTTTTCAAGGGGTGCCTGGCTGGCTCAGTAGATAGAGCATGTGACTCGATCTTAGGGTTGTAAGTTGAGCCCCATGTTGGGCGTAGAGATTACTTAAAAATAAAATCTTAAAAAAAAAGAATCTATTTTTCATTTTTATGACTGTATCTTAGTAGGATAGGTTTTGAGTCACTAGTGAAACAGTTTTTCCTGTACAAAGTGTGTAATAAAAGCTGCTTATTTTTCTCTTTTAATAGAATAAACAACGGCAAAAGAACTCTATAAATAAGACATTTTTAACAAGTTTGAAAAAAGAGGAAACCTAAAAATTTGTCCAGTACTTTGACATTTTTTCCACACATGCATCTTTTTACATACGAATACTCATAGTAAACAAATCCTGTTTATATTCTGGATGTTTTACTTAGCATTTTGACATGAAGTGAACTTTTATGCCAATCATTCCTTTTATTTCTAGTTTTTAATTGTTTTTGGTTAGTTCTGGCATATGCTTAATGATTGTTTTCTTTCTGTTGAAGGACAGTTGGGTCAAAAGGTGTATATACATATATATATATATATATAATTTTTTATTTATATCCCATTGATAAATTGTTTTCCAAAAGGGTTTTACTGGTTTAGACCACCATTATCAATTGATTACATAAATATAGTATTTATTTTGAAGCCATAAACCTCTTAGTTATAAATAAAGTTAGTTAAAGCAGGTACTTGTGAAGTAATTAGGAAAGTTTAAGCTGTTTCCAGTTCCACAGATTTTGGAAAATAATGTGTGCTGTGCACATCTGTGGTAACAGCCATTATCCTGCAAGCAACAAACACTTAACTGTATATCTTGATATTTTTCACGGAAAGCAAATATTTATATGGAATTATGTTAAACAAGGAAGATAGCTAGTTGCAGTTTGGATTATTTAATAGCTATTTTGGTTTTTAAAAACCAAATGCAAGTTGTTTTGGTGATTTTACAATTTCAGCAAATTGATGTTATGTTAGGAACTTAAAATACCCTACTGACTTATAATCCTGATTTAGTGTCTACCTTCTGTTTCTTATTTATTCATAGTGACAAAAGAAAACTTTCTTGCTTGTTTTTAATCTCTAAAAACTCCTCATATTACGACAAATTGGTCTGAAAGGAGAAAATATTCTTTGTCTACTTGATGAAGAAACTATTCATATTAGAAGCTGGATTTTTAAGTGATTTCTGGATTACATGTATGTCCCTCAAGTACTTTTCATCAGATCTTTTTAAAACCTCATCCTCAGATATCTATTTAATATTTGATTCCATAAATAACTCATGAATTTATAATTATTTTGAAATGTTTACTAGTTCTCTTTGTCTTAGTCCTCATTTTTGAAGATCCTTGAGTTAGTATTATAGATTGATTAATGAGGTTATTATTACATATTTAAGGTAACATATCATGTTTCAATTTATAAGCTTTTGTAAGCTACTTAAAAATACAAATTTATAAAAATTATTATTACCATTATATGCTAATAATTCACATTTACATGGTATGCTTTTACACTGTCTCATTAGGAGTTGTAGAACCTTATAGGGTAGGAAGGCTTGTATTCTTATTTTCATTTCAGAAATAGTTGAAACTTAAGAGACTAAGTAACCCAAAGTTGCTTAGCTAAGGCTTGATCATATGTTGTCTGGCTTAAAGGCCAGGAATTTTTCCACTATAACATATTGCTTATGAATGAATGTAACTGCAAATTAGAAATTATAATTCATTTTAATATTTTTTGTATGTTATTGCTTTTAAATGAGAACTACCTCTAGGAGATACTCTATTATTATAAACTGATATATATATATATATATCTATCTTAGAGTTATGTACACCTCAATATTAGACTTATAGCTTGTTCATTTGTATTATGCTCCATTGTGGTCCATCTTTGTCATTTGTGGGTAGATTACATTTTAAAATCAAACCAAAGTGGTTCTGAACTGTGGGTAGTGAATAAAAAAGGGAGCCAATCTGAAAAATACCATTTGAAGGCAGAGAAATATCTACAAAATAATGAGACTTTCTTGCATCTTCCAAAAAAAAAAAAAAGATTCTAAAGAGTAGGCCAGACAGATTTGGGGTAAAAGAAGAGAATATATACATTGTTTCCCAAGATTACACCTTTAAAGTGGCTGTTGCTTCCTTGGAGTTTTGGTATTTTAGGGCTTGACTTTTAGAGTCCAGAGCATTCAGTAACTTTTTAAAAGGATATAGAGGCTTAGGTAGCTCAGCATTCTCATCCTTACTCTTCCAACAAAAGTGAAGCCAGTGTTAATTCATGAAGGTGTATAAGAATGAGTTTTTTACTCACAGTGTGCTTGTGAGTAAAAAATAGGCCTGTAGTCTCTTGGATAGGCCCCCATAAAATGCCCAAGTTATAGACTCTCTATCATCTCAGAGCTCAAAGGTCTTGATCCAGAGACCTAAACCTTGGGGACTCTGACTGGTGAGATACCTTCACAGCCAGACTCCTGTTGTTTCCAAGATGTTCTGATATGGTGTATGTCATTTGTAGCATCAGTGAGCATACCCTCTGTGAGCATGCAGTGGCTTGCTAACTGGGGTTTTTTGGAGATGAGTTTTGTTATGAGGAGCACTTTGGAACAGATGAAGCCAATCAATAAAGTTTGTGTTTAATTCTATACTGAAATTCCATACTGTCTAAAAACTGCTTTGTCTTTAGCTCTTAATACTTTTAGACTTAATACTTTGGAGAGGAGCCTCCTTAATGAATAAGTTCTGAGTCAGTGATTGAGGTTCATCATTTTATTGACATAGTCTTAAATAGTGAGCTATTTAAGATATTTTTAAACCCTAGTGTTTAAATAATTCACACTGAGAAACAACAATAGTAAATATTTATTGAGTACTTATTAAATATTAACTATTGTACTAAACATTTTACAAGCCTTATCTCATTTAATCCTCACAAATACCTATAAGGTAGGTTCTCTTACTCTCCCCATTTTTACAGAGAAGACAGCTGAGGCACTGAGAAAGCTAAATAATTTTACCTAGAGTCACTTAGCAAGTAAGAGATAACAGTCAAGATTTTGAATTGAAAAGTCTGACCCCAGAGCCTGTATTAAACAAACAACTGTGTTGATACTACCACTCCATAACAGTGATGAATTACTTAATTTTTATCCAATGAAAGTACCTAGCCTCAGAAAATAATGCACTGAGCATGTATTGGTACAAGAGTGTGATCTTGACAAAAGACAATAATGGATTTTAACTTTGAAGTGTTTAAACACGGTTCATTGAGCTAAAGATCTGCTATGTTTTTGCAATGCTCATGGTCTGACATTCAGTGGTCTTGTTTCTTAGGCCTTTACTTTGTGGGTTTCTGTTCTGATCCCAGTGGGTACAGGGAATCAAAATGCCAGTTCTTTTCCCATCGTTAGCCCTGAGCCGACCCCCAGAATGGAAAATTGTGACCCAGGTCCAACTGCTGGCCTGTCTGTCTGTCTGTGCTTTCCAGCCCAAGAATTGATTCCCTCTCGGAGAAAATTGGAAAGGCTCCTGGAGGCTGCTGAGAGGCTTTGATGTAGAGGTAGCAATTGAACAGATTGTCCTTTAGAAGCAGCCAATTTTCATTTTCCAGATTGAAAGACAGACTTCCAAGAAAACTTTTCTTTTTAATGTTTTGTTCTAGCATCCAAAAAAGACCCAACTTCAGATCTGGGCTTGAGAGTTTCTCATGGCTATTCTTGTTCTAGGTGGAGAGTGGTTGGCCCACTCTCAGATGGCATGTGTCTTAATAGCTGTATGGTTGGCCAGGCCAGCCTTCACCTCCCTCCTGCTGGGTTCCAAGAGGAAGTCCACTTGACAACTGCTGGGCACCTCCCAGTAAGCTCACCAGAGTATTTTGGTGTCACTTTGTGACAGACCTGGACTTAAACTCCAGCCCAACCACTAGCTTGTTATATTGTGTCTGCCCTCAAGTTACTTAGCCTTTTTGAGCCTGTTTCCTTATCTCTAAACTGAGGATTATAATGCCTCCCTTCGGGGTTAAAGTGAGGACTAAGTGAGATAATGTATTGATGTGACTAGCAGTGGACCTGGCAGGAAATATGGGTCCTTAGCGAATGTTAGTTTCTGATATATTAGTATTAGAGAAGCAGTTAGTGATTAAGACTGAAGTGCCTAGGAGCAAGCAGATCTGAATTTGATCCTAGATGTTTCATTTTATAGCTGTGTGAGCTTGGGCAATTGTCATGATCTCTCTGAGAGTCCATTTTCATACCTGTCATTGAGGTTATTGTTAATACCCACCTCATAGGCCTGTTGGTAGGATTCATTGAGCTCGTGCACGTAAGCATCAGTTACAGTGTCTCACACAAAGTAAGCCCGCAAGGAATTAGAGTTCTTTATTATTATTGGTGATGTTAGTGTTCTTCTTCACAGAGATTCTGCTCTGTGTTTTCTCTCCTAGTGGCCCCAGTTTGTCATCATTTAGTACATTGTATATTTCATTGTTTACTGCAGGGTAGGACAAATTCTACCCAAAGGGCCCAAATTGATCACTGATAGTCACTTTTCTTTGTCCTCTTGCACCAGCTTTTCTTTCTGTTATGTGATAAAAGGGTAAATTCAGTGGGGGGGCCCTCATCTAGCCAGAGGCATTTCGTAGCCATCTGAGAATTGGGAGATATGGATGTCTAAGCATTGACCTGAGTTTTAATATCTTAAGGTTTTGTCATTCTTGGGGGGAGATGAATGGCCTTTCATTAGATGTAATATGCTTTCTTATTCATCTGCAGCTTCCTAGAGCCCCATTTTTTCTCTTGGTCATTTATTTTGGGTGAATCATTTAGCATACCCATGTTCATAGTACACTGAGTTGCCTTAAAGAAGGAAGGCGGGAAAAAGAAACTAGAACTTAGACTTCTCAGTAGAGTTCCAGTGAAAGACACCTATACTTAAGTGGGGTAGGTAAAGTAGTATCTGCCTACCTTTCCAGATGAATTTGAGACCAGAAAGGGAAAATAGCATGTGAGTTGGAAGGAACCATACAGATCATCTAGGCCACATTATACAAAGTGAGAAAACCAAGCATCTGAGTAGAAAAGCGATATGCCGAAGGCCACACAGCAAAGTGGTACAGGGCTGTAACTGGAAGGCATTCAATACCTTTCTTCAGGATTAAAGTGAGGATTATGCTTTCTGGCTGTATTCAATGCTCTTTCAGTCTGTCATTTTGTCCTGTGGTTCCACTGGCCCTCTCATGGTCGCATAATCAGAGAGCACTGTAACTGCCAAGTATTTGAGTTGAATAGACTCCTACCAATATTTAATATATAGTCAGTATTCCTTCTCTAAACCCTCACATATTTATACTTTATTGTTATTTTCTAGGATGTCAGATGCCTGATACATTCAATTCATGGTTTCTTATAACTCTACTTCATGTCTGGTAAGTGAGCAATTTAAATGAAGTTACCAAATGTATTTTTTTTTTTTTTAACACTGCTGACTTGTAAGGTATAGCCTTCAGCAGGGCTGATTATGTAAAATGGCAGTTGTTTAGGCATTAAAAACTGTTCCTTTCATTTTAATAACTAGTGTCTTAAAGCACATTTTTATTAAAGGTCAAAGCATAGTCCCAGAAAGAAACTAGTATTTGTAGGCTTTTCTCAAAGAACACCTAACCTAGTGAACAATGCTATCAGTATCTCTAAGAGACTCTCTGAGCTCAGATGGAAAGTTCTCTCCCTTGGCTGTTTTAGGAAAGTTCACATTTACGTAAAAGTGGTTTGAATTGTGAGAATCCGTGGTCATTTTCATTGCTGGTCATCAGAAACCTATAACAAATTACGGCACTGACATTTACGCCTGTACCTCTAAAATGTGCATACAGGTTAGATTCATGCCAGGTTTGTTGCATGTAAAAATATTTAACACCTTAAACAGTATATTTTTTCTTCAGCTGCAAATTAAGTAGCCAAAAAAAAAAAAATCAATTTTTCATCTAATGTTACACACAGTATTAAAGGTCAGAAGGATATAGGAGAGACGTTGAAGTGGGGGCTGGGGAATGCATTTATTGAACTGCCAGATCTCGGGAAAGTAAATTCTAGAGAACTAAGTTTACTACTTTGACCATAGTGAGTATCTGAGGAACGTGGGGAATGGTTGCTCTGTCAAAAGGACCCTTGTTTGAGACTGCCTTCAGCTGAGCTTTGCATCACAGGACAGACTACTATATAAAGACTTTTTGGTTTTGATCACCTCTGAAATATTTCTCCTTCTGAACTCTCATAGACACTGAGATTGGCTAAGGGGCATAAGATGGCAACTCATTTTATGTTATTTTTTATAAGCGGGTACTTCCTTGAGTGCACACTATGTCCTGGGCAGTTTGCTGGGAGCTAACAGTGGTTCTCAAGAAGCTCACAGTCTAATGAGGGAGATAAGACATTTACAATACTGATAAGTCAGAATGGCTAAGTTCTTTAATAAATCTGAGTAAGTAAATAGTGCCTATGGGATCACAGAGGAAGCCACAACTATCAAAACCTTTACTAGTTCTGTCTATTCTTTGAAATGTACCATGTCTTTTAGGCAGTTGAGAAGGCAGGCTACCTTTTTTCTGAATGGTGAAGGTTAAGAAAAGGTTTAGGGAGGGAAGCTGGATATACTGAGAGGAAAACCACTTTTTCAAAAGGAGAGGACTGCAGAGGTGGCACTGCAGAATTACTCACTGGAAAGGTGGGAGGGTTGAGAGGAGGCTAGGCTGTTCCCAGAGGAGCTCAAAGATAATATTCAGAGCTTGTATGAAAGACTCTTTATTACCCATATAGCTAGAGGTATCAGAGTGTTAGAGGGAGTGGATGGCAAAATAAAATATATAATCCTTGTGACCACATCCCAAGGTCAATCCCTGACTAATAGTGGGCAAGAGAACCTTGAAACTACTTATAGTTCTTTCAAGATAGACACCATTTCCAAACATGCCTGCTGTGCCTTCCTTGCTGAGGTTGGTTTTAATTTCTCAGAGGAGTGGGGAGTACTGCTACCAGTTAAGTAGGGGGAGGGAGGCTGTCTGCTTCAGATCTACACTTGGTCTCCTCCCCCCCCCCCCCCATTCCTCTTTAGTTGTTATGATCTGCAGGCTTTGGTGGAATGAATCAATAGCTTTTCAGTTTGAACCAGCAAATTCTTATTGAGAACTCACTGTAGTTAAGGACTGTGGGGCTTTGGAGAGAAGGGTTTGACATGGGGTGCACCTTAAGAAACTTAATCTAGCAAATACCAGGCTGAAAGTACAATTGCCTATAATGGATGACAGTGAAAGAAGTGCTGTGCCCAAGGTACAAACAGATACTATAGGTATGACTAAAACCAAATTTGGTGTTGGAGGCATGGAGAAGATTATTGAGATTATTGGGTAAAGAGTGGCTCTGTGGTAGAAGTGACATTGAGATGTACCATGAAGGATGAGTAGAATTTCTGTCAGAGAAAAGGAGGGCATTCTAGGTTGAGGGAATATCAGGAGCAAAACACAGAACATATGTGCAAGGACATGGAGTATTTGAGGACAGCCACTTGTCTGAAGTGTCTAAAGCAGGTTTATGGAGGAATTTAATGGTCAGGGTTGTCATAAATGCGGTTTGGTGCCCAACTGTGCTGTCATCCTCCAAGAAGAATTGGGGAAACTTTCTCTTCTAAGCAATAGGGGTATTAGGAGTAATGGATCCACTCCAAATCTATGGAGAAGCTATGTTCTTCCTGCCTTCTTCTCTTAGCCTGACACTCCAGGAGGATAACTGCGGGGTAGCCAAATCCAGTATTATGGGACTAAGTCGACTTGCTAGAGATGTGTAGGGTTGAAATAACTCCTGTAGGTGGTAGTATGAGGGAGAAGTAGAAAGGCTTAGAAAGCAGTTATAAAAGAATCCTCCTCACCCCTCAAGAAAAAAAATAACCCCTAATAAACAGAATACCCTGGAAGTGGACTTTGCAGAAAGCTTGCTTGGGTTCCCAAGGGTGATTGCTCCCAATTGGCTCTTAGAATAGGGACAGGAGGGGATCCCTGGGTGGTGCAGTGGTTTAGCGCCTGCCTTTGGCCCAGGGCGCGATCCTGGAGACCCGGGATCGAATCCCACGTCAGGCTCCCGGTGCATGGAGCCTGCTTCTCCCTCTCCCTCTGCCTGTGTCTCTGCCTCTCTCTCTATGTGTGACTTTCATAAATAAATAAAAAAAAAAAAAGAATAGGGACAGGATTTCTCACATCCTTTTAGTTCCCTGGGGGAGGTGTTGATGATTCCCTTATCCTGTCTGCTTTCACCAGTTCTAAAGTTTTTCTGGGTAGTTCCAGTTTCTAGAGGGCCCTTATCAGTTGTGTATTCATGTGAGCCTGCAGCTGCAATGACCATGTGTCCTTTGTCTTTGCTGAACAAGATTAGTTTTGACTGTGGTTGCTGAAAAATTGTTAAGAAAGGTTGCTGTCTGGCTTCCCTGAATCCAAATGTGGACTTAATAAAGGCAGGCCTCCTCCTCTGTTCCCTGTCCTGGACAATGGCACTGCAATCCATTCAGGCGTCCACATCAGAAACCCTTTTATCTGGTCTCAAACTTTTTTTACCATGACCCACAGTAAAAAATAAATTTTACTTTGCAACCCAGAACTCACACATATCTGATACTACAGTTTTGAAAAACTTATCCCTACCAATGTCAGATAATCTGATATTTTCCATTCCATTTGAATTCACTTTAAAGAAAAATTTAAGATGTTATCCATTCAATTGATTTTACTGGGTTATAAGCAGCAGTACCTGGAAACTGGTCTTGGGCCTCCAATTTCCATCTTCATATGCCATTGGTCTTCTCAATACAAATTGAATCAGCACACACACACATACACACACACACACACACACACACACTCCTTAATTATTCTCCATTATTCTCGGGACAAAGTATGTTTCTTAGCATGGCATTCATACCCCACTAAATATGCCACCTCTGCTAGTCTCGTATGGTGCTATTCTAGGTACCACTATCATCACCACTTTCTCCTCTGCAAGATAATACAATATTAAATAATAGAAATATCAAGTCTTCTGTACAAAGTTTTCTTCTGTCCTGAAAGCCCTTCTTCCTCCTCTCCACCTGACAAACTCCTGTTTTTCATTCAGTATCCAACTCAGATATTACTTCTCTTTGAAGCCTTCCCTACCCTTTGAGGGCAAGAGTTAGTTCCTCTTCTATGTTCTCAGAATTTTAGACACCTTGGTCATACAAACATTATTATGTTTTATTGTTTCAGTCTTCTTTGTGGATGGTGTATTTATTGAGAGCAAGAATTACTTTTATTATCTTTTCAGAAAGATTTGAGAATGGGGTATTACTTTCCTCAGTTCCATGTCTTACTCTTAGTTTGTATCAATAATTGTTCATTAAGTAACTGATAGCCCCAGGTTTGACTTGGGCCCCACAGCATTTGGAAAGGTCCTGGTGTTGTCTTTTGGTTGGGTGAGAATGACAGAGCTCTGCTCCTACTTAAGTTTCTCTGGTGGTTACATGTATGTAGCTGGAATTTATGTTGGCTTTAATAGATTTGTTAGAGACTTCTCTTGTAGTCATGAAATACTAATACTTTCTAGATGCAGAAGTTAATTTTAGAAAACGGAATTGGTTAAATAAAATTAGAATATGCCTATGATGGAGATGGAATGCAGAGAGTAAATTGCAGTTTGTATTTTTAAATTTAATTTTATTTATTTAATTTTTATTTTGTTTATTTATTTATTTAATTTCATTTTTAAATAATCTATATACCCAATATGGGGGTTGAACTTACAACCCAGAGATCAAGAGTCACATGCAACACAGACTGAGCCAGCCAGGTGCCCCTGCAGTTTGTATTTTTAAAAATTATTTTAAAGTCAGGTGTATCATAAATATAATAATTACTAAGCTTTTTACTAGTATCTATTTATCTTTTATTTATTTTACATATATTTTCTCACACATTCTTTTTTTTAAATTTTCTTTATTTCTTTTTAAGTTTTAATTTTTAAAAATTTTTATTTATTTATGATAGTCACACACAGAGAGAGAGAGGCAGAGACATAGGCAGAGGGAGAAGCAGGCTCCATACACGGGGAGCCCGACGTGGGATTCAATCCCGGGTCTCTAGGATCGTGCCCGGGCCAAAGGCAGGCGCCAAACCGCTGCGCCACCCAGGGATCCCTTTCTCACACATTCTTACAACTAGTTTATTTTTATTTCACATATGAGGAATCAGCAGCTTAGAGAAGTCAGAGAAGTTGCCCAAACAACTAGTTAGTACATGGTGGAGAGGAAATTCAAAGTATAGATCTGGGTAGCTCAAAGTATTAAGTTGCTTTCCTCATTGGTAATTAAAACTACTGAAGTAATAATTAAATAATTGCTTATTAATACTAATATTATTTAATTAATTTACTTTTAAAATAAACATTTATTAATGCTATTTATTATTTGAAGTACCTGCTTATTCTTAAACATAAATCTGTAAATTGTAGAGGCTCTGGCTGGTCTGATCTGTGGAGCATGTGACTCTTGATCTCGGGATTTTGGGTTTGAAGGCTACATTGTGTGTAGAGATGATTTAAATGTAAAGCATTGCAGGTGTAGGGGTCTAGTGGTTTAATCTTCTTACCAGCTGAGCCCTTTTTAAAAATGAAATTTTAGGGGTGCCTGGTTGGCTCAGTTGGTTGAGTGTCTGCCTTCAGTTTAGGTCATAATCCCAGGGTCCTGAGATTGAACCCCAATGTTGAGGCACTCTACTCCGTTCAGCATGGAGCCTACTTTTCCCTCTGCTTACATCTGCTGCTCCTCTTGCTTGTGCCCTCTCTCTTTTTCAAATAAATAAATAAAATCTTTTTAAAAAATGAAATTTTATGTTCAGTTACCATGTACGAATAGATAAAGAATTGCTACTTGGGTTGAGGAAGTGGGAATGACCTCACTTCAGATCTTTACAATGTGCCCACTGGTAAGGGACCCTTACATAATTCTGTGGAAACTCAGACCACAGCTTAAAAACAACAGATCTAGAGGTGCCTGGGTGGCTCAGCTGGTTCAGTGACTGACTCTAGATTTCAGCTCAGGTCACGATCTCAGGATCATGAGATTGAGCCCTGCATCTGGCTCTACACTTAGCGTGGAGTCAGCTTGGGAGTCTGTTTCCCTCTCTCTCTGCCCCTCCCCCCTGTTCTCTCTCTCCCTCTCTCTCTCTCAAGTAAATAAGTAAATATTTTTAAAAAGATAAAAAATAAAACACATCTAGTTCAACCCCCTCATTTTACAATTGGGGAGATGATTTTGATGATTTTAAGGAATTTGTCACAGGCCTCTTCATCTGCAATGAAGGATCTGAGACTCAAATTCAAAGCTAACTGTTCCTTCTGCAGTACTTCGAGTGTCTCCTTTTGGTGGTCATGGGGATGGGGGTTTCTTCCCATGAATATGAACAGCATAGCACTGATCATCAACTGTATGGAACTGTCTATGTTCTGGGAGAGGCAACAAGTAAGTAGACCTGAAAACAGTACAGGGTAATAAGTGCTATGTATAGCAGACATGCAGATCTTATGGAAGCACAAGGGGAAGGGGGACTGCCTGGAGATGGTCAAAGGAAGCAGTTGCATTGGCCTCCTGGGGTCTAAAACCAGAGCACATGGGGTGTTAAGGAGTTTTTAGGAGGATAAGAGGTAATTATAAACTACTTTTTAAGACATTCCAAGTGATTAAGAAAGATGATCACTAGAGGGAGAAACAGGACAGAGGGGAAGCATTTTTTTTTTTTTTTAAGAGGGGGAAACACTGGAACATTTTTGTAAGTCTGGGGGAAGAAGCCTCTGGGAAAGAAGAAAAGTAACTTGTGCAGGTAGGAAGGGGTTGGAAAACAGACTGGTCCCAGTCTCAGTCCAGCCAGAGGACACCCTGGCAGATTCTCCTGGCCTTTGCAAGAGGCACTTTAAAACCGCCACAGCAGTTTTGATGTAGCTGTAGGGCTTTCAAGCTCTCGCTGGATTCCAGCAGCTCCAGACCTGCTATATATGGTGAGCCCTGGCCATGTACACATCCTTTCTCTCTCTCCCCCATCCAGTCACTCTGTTCATTCACGCATGTAGCTTTTTGCACAAACCAAAGGCCTATGCAGCATCATTTTATCAACATTGCATAACCTAAAAGTACTGGTACATGCTACCCAGGAGCTTGTTCTCTATAGTGGACCTGACAGGCGGGCCACAGGGGCCAGGTGTAGTTCCTAGAGGAGCCTCAATGTCAGGTGAGATGGCTTCAGGAAGTGCTTCACCCCACTTGTCTGTCCACAGACTGTCCTGTGGCCCCCACATTCCACACATAAAGGTTAGGCTTCATGGGGAGGGAGTTTAGGAAACTAAGTGGAGATAGCCATGTACACAGCCCCGGGAAAGGGTAAGCATGCCAGCTCACAAATAAATAAACTTATTCATTAGCACACTGCTGAGACTTGAGTGTGGGCATGTAGGCTCTGCTTCCTTGCTTGGCCTCAGCTGGTGGCAGAGTAAGGGAAACAAGCTACGTGAAAGCCCCTTTTGGGATTCCTTCATAGCAGCCGGAGTGACAGACCTACCTTAAATGCCCACTAGTTTTCATTGAAGTCAAAATCAGATCCTCTCTGAGCAGCTTTATAAACTACCATTAGGGAGAAACAAGGCCAAAACACAACTGGCATTGTCAGAAGGCCCAAACAGAACAAGCGGGACAGGATACTCAGAACTGCCAATACATGGCAGGAGGTCAGCGTCAAGAATAACAAGAATTTTTCCCTCCCAGATTTAGGCAGAGAGGAGGAAAGCATGGTTAGGACTCTTGTTCCTTTGAACTCTGCAGGCAGTGTTCCTGTCTTCCTCCTTGTCTGATGTAGGAGGAAGAGGCTCTAGCTGTCACAGAATGGGGGAACATGCTGATACCGACACTGCCCAGGGAGATACTGAACCTTAGGGGAAAGAGAGGGAGTTCAGGCTTCATTCCAGCTCTGCTCTTTTCCATTGGGCAACTTAGGTTTTTTTTTTTAAATTTTTATTTATTTATGATAGTCACACACAGAGAGAGAGAGAGAGAGAGAGAGAGAGGCAGAGACACAGGCAGAGGGAGAAGCAGGCTCCATGCACCGGGAGCCCGACGTGGGATTCGATCCCGGGTCTCCAGGATCGCGCCCTGGGCCAAAGGCAGGCAGGCGCCAAACCGCTGCGCCACCCAGGGATCCCGCAACTTAGGTTTTTAAAGTAATTATGAACTACATTTTAAGGCTTTCCAGGTGATTAAGAAAGGTGGTCACTAAAGGGAGAAACAAGATGGAGAGGAAACATTTTTTATTTTAAGATGGGGAAACACTGCAACATTTTTATAAGCCTAGAGGATGAAGCCTCTTTACTTCCTTCTCTTCTTTCCTCATAGCATCAGGGGTTTTTTTGTTTTGTTTTTGTTTTTGTGAAATGGGAACAGTTATAGTTGATGAAAGAGAGAGTGAATGCAAATGCATTTTCAAGTGACGAGTCTGTTACTGGAGGATGTCATAAACGGTAGTAATCACTATTATTATTTGCCATACGGTAAAATTTATATTTAGCCCTTTGTTTATTGAGACTCCTAGTGAGTGAGTATTTTTCCCTTTTCCCCCACCTCTGTGCTTTCCTTTTAGTGATAGTTGGGAGCCAAGGCTAGGGCTTGACCACTCCTTTTTTTTCTTTACTTTGCTAGCTGGGTTATTTGCTTTCCTTATATGTAAATAAGATCAGTATTATTTATGAGCCACTGGAATCACTGAGACACAAGGATAGTACTGTGAAGCTTAAAACCTCAATAATAAATTGTGGGTTTAAGAACATCATCAAACTTGGGAGGGGTAACTGGAATTGCTCCTAAACAGTAGTTTATATACAGACTTAAGTCTATACTCAGAGTAGGTGCTTAGTCAATACTTGTTAAAGGAATGGTTAATTTCATTAATTAATACAAGATTATTTTTATTGCTAGGTTCTTTCTTTGTAAAAAAATTTTTTATTTAATTTTTTTTTTAATTTTAAAGATTTTATTTATTCGTGAGAGACACAGAGAGGAGAACATAGGCAGAGGGAGAAGCAGGCTTCTTGCGGAGAGCCCGATGTGGGACTTGATCCCAGGACCCCAGGATCACAACCTGAGCCAAAGGCAGACACTCAACCCCTGAGCTATGGAGGTACCCCTGTAAAAATATTTTAAAAAATAGTCTATTTTTAGGGCAGCTTTAGGTTTGAGTGGAAGATTATCTCTTTTTAAAGTTTACTTTGCATTCATAAAGGCAGTTCTTACTACGTTTTAGCAGGGAAGTATCGCCCCTTTCCCTCCGCCATTTCTCCCAGGACAGAGCTCTGAAATTATGAATCAGTAGTAAAATGTAATTGACTTCTCAACACTTAAACATTTATTATGAGGAATGCATCCATAATGTAAATTGAAGTAGAGCTATCCCATTCTGTTATATAAACCTAGTGTTCTCAATTGTTGTGGAATATAGTTTACTTAGTGACTCAAACATGATTGTTGACAGTTGGGTTTGTTTCGTAGTGGGTACTGGGATCTTCAGATCTTTTTTGCTTTTGTTTACCGTTTTGAACTTGTTTCATTCATTTTCTTTTCACCTGCCATGTACTTTAAGCTTTTCTGGATGATTCAGGAGGTTCTGATAACTCTTAGTTACACTTTGCCAGGCTATCTTTTTTGAGTTGTGCTGAGTGTGTTCTCCTCACTGTTAAGTCTCAGTTGCTGTGCTATTTTTTGTGTGTTTGTTTTCAATATATTTTTAGTTTTTTCTTTCCTGTTAGGTGGCCAGCAGTTACTTTTGGTTGTTGTAGGTATGCTTGCCTCAAGTTAGCCAGTCTTTCCCCTTATGATATGCTTTTTCTAATGTGATGCTAGTTTTGAAACTGTTATTACCCTTGTGAAGATTAAATGGAAAGCAGAGTAAATGGATTCTGTAAGATTTGTACTAGTCATTACAGGAGGCAGAAAGACAGTATAACTCTGGGATCAGATGATCAGGGTTCAGATCTTACCCTTTACTAGGTTTGTAACTCTAGGCAAGTTACTTCTCTAAGACTCAGTTTCCTCAATTATAAAGTGTGGACAGTAGGAATACCTGGACTACACCAGAAGATAAAGCTTTTATATAGAGCTTTTTCAAGAAAATGAAAAGGCAACCTACTGAATGGGAGAAGATATTCACAAATGATATATCTGATAAGGGGTTAATGTCCAAAATATATAAAGGATTTATATGATTCAACATTTCCCCAAAATAAATAATCCTATAAAAAATGGTCAGAGGACCTGAATAGACATTTTTCCAAAGAAGACACAGATGACCAACAGACACATGGAGAGATGCTGAACATCACTAATCATCAGGGCTTCGCAAATCAAAACTATAGTGAGATACCACTTTGCATCTGTAAGAATGGCTAGAATCAAAAAGACAAGAAATAACAAGCATTGGCAAGGATATGGAGAAAAGGGAACCCTCATGCACTGCTGTTGGGAATGTAAATTGGTGCAGACACTGTAGGTTCCTCAAAAAATTAAAAACAGAGATACCATATGGTCCAGTAATTCTACTGGGTATTTACCCAAAAGTGAAAACATGAATTTGAAAAGATATACACACCTCTGTGTTTATTGCAGTGTTAACTACAATTGCCAAGATATGGAAGCAACCAAAGTGTTCATCAATAGATGAATAAAGAATATTAAAAAAATAATATATATGATATGTATACACACACACACACACAGTAGAATATTACTCAGCCATAAAAACGTTGAGATCTTGCCATTTTGACAACAAGGATGGACCTGGAGTGTATGATGCTAAAATTTTAAATAAGAGAAACAAGAATACTATATGATTTTACTAATGTATGGAACCAAAAAAAAAAAAAACAAAAACAAAAACCCAAATGAATAAAAGCAGAACAGACTCATAAATACACAGAACAAACTGATGGTTGCCAGAGGGAAGGGAGGGTGAGGGATGGGCAAAATGGGTGCAACAGAGTGAGAGATACAGGCCTTCAGTTTAAGGAATGAATAAGTCATGGAGATCAAAGGTACATCATCAAGAGTATAGTCAGTGGTATTGTAATAGAGTTCTATGGTGACAGATGGTAGCTACACTTGAGGTGAGCATAGCATAATGTATACTTTATGGTCTGAGAAAATCTGTGCCTTTTAAACCTCAGAGGGCAGGTGTATTAACAAACTACAGAATTTTCAAATAAATGAAGAATTCCATTACCTCACTTGCTGTTGATGAATTGGCCTCTGACGACATGTAAGCATCAAAACTCACCGTGTCTTTTCAGGTGAGAGTCTGACATGAACGATTTGATTAACTTTAAGAAAAATCTTAAGAAAAAGGACTATTGGGCAGCCCTGGTGGCGCAGCGGTTTGGCGCCGCCTGCAGCCTGGGGTGTGATCCTGGAGACCCGGGATCGAGTCCCACGTCGGGCTCCCTGTGTGGAGCCTGCTTCTCCCTCTGCCTGTGTCTCTGCCTCTCTCTCTCTGTGTCTATGAATAAATAAATAAAATCTTAAAAAAAAAAAAAAAGGACCATTGAAATTTCCCCAGTTTGTTTCTGCTTTGGAATATATCCTACATCATATGAAGTAGCCAGATCTTTTTCCGTGACCTGTTTTTATTGTTAGAAAGTGTTAATTCTTAGGTACTAACTGGGTTCAGAGGTTACAAATTTAAAATCATAACATCAGGGGATCCCTGGGTGGCTCAGCAGTTTGGTGCCTGCCTTCGGCCTGGGGCGTGATCCTGGGGTCCCAGGATCGAGTCCCGCTTCGGGCTCCCTGCATGGGGCCTGCTTCTCCCTCTGCCTGTGTCTGCCTTTCTCTCTCTATGTCTCTCATGAATGAATGAATAAAATATTTAAAAAAATAAAAAAAGAATTAAAATAACATCAGCAAACCTCATGGTTGGAAGGGATGTTAAAAGGTGGTCATGTAGTCAACCTATCAAATAGCTGAGTTCTCACAAAGGATTTATTTGTCCTTCAGAAGTAGGCAGATTTTCTATGTCTTGGGTTTATTCTTTCCATCACTTGAAACTTCAGAAACTCTCCTGTTAGAAAGTTATTTTTTTCAATGTTCAGTGTTGAATAATTCTTTCTCCCTCTGTGGCTCACCTTTTGGTTCTAATTCTTAGGCAAATAGTCTAATCACTTTTCTACAATATTTAAAGCAACTCTGCTATTTTTCTCAGGGTATTTATCTTCTGATCTTTCATCTCTTCATCTTATCTCTTAAAATATGATGTTCAAAACTATGGGTAGTATTCCAAGTAGAGTCTGACCTGTGATGAATGGAACAAAAATTTCACTGTTGCACATGGAAGATATTATATTTCTGTTACTGTATCTAAAATCACATTAATTTGGGGGGCAGCCTCATCATCACCTTGACTTCCTTTGAAGTTAGTTAATTGTCAACCTAAGCCTCCTAGACTTTTTCACACATAGATGGACATGACTCACCTATCCTGCACTGCTACATGCAGTTCTTTAAGACCCAGGTACAGGACCTTAGATTTATTCCTGTTCAAATTCATTCTATTAGATTCAGCCCATTTAAACAGTCTGTTGAAGTATTTTTGGCTCATAGTTGGGTCATCCAGCATATTTGTCTTCCTGCCCAACTTCTTGTCATCTGCAGATTTGATAAGTATGTTTTCTTTTCTCCATCTTAGTGGTTACCAGAGATGTTGAGGCAGGCCAGGCTGGAATCATTCCATTGTATCATACTATTGCTAGTAGATTTTCTTTTTTTTACATTTTTTAAAAATTTAAATTCAATTTGTAGATTTTACTTTATTTTATTTTTAATTTGTAGATTTTAATGGGTAGGATTGTGTATGGAGACAGAATTGTCAGTTTAGATAGAATATTCCATAATTATAGCAGGAATTGTCTTTTTGGTGAGTAGTCCTATTATAGCCGCTTAAAAACTAATTAATGAGAGGTAACAGAAATAAGGAAGCTCATTAAGAATGAGATAAGGAACTCGTTTGGAAAGTTGATGACCCGGTTTATATTCTTATTTATAGTTAAGTATAATACATATTTACTAATTAATAAAATATAATTCTTTTTTTTTTTTTTAAGATTTTATTCATTTATTCACAAGAGCCAGAGAGAGAGAGAGAGAGAGAGAGAGAAAGAGAGAGAGGCAGAGACACAGGCAGAGGGAGAAGCAGGCTCCATGCAGGAAGCCCAACACGGTACTCGATCCCGGGACTCCAGGATCATACCCTGGGCCGAAGGCAGGTTCTAAACCACTGAGCCACTCAGGGATCCCCTAAAAATATAATTCTTATGGAAGGTCTTAAGCAGAGACCCTTATAGACTGATTAGAGGCAATGTGGTATAGGAGAAGAAGCCCTAAACTAGCTCTGAGGTGTTTTATTCACTTATTTATTTAGCAAGTAAATATTAAGTACCCACTACACTTAAGCCCTGGGTATATAGTGGTTAAAAAAAAAAAAAAAAACAAAGCCCGGACTTGATCTTTGTCCTCAGTGGAACTTACATTCTAATGCGGGAAACGATTTGATAATTACACAGGTGAATACTTTCTGTGATCTGTGTTCTAGATAGATACTGTCCAACAAACAACGCAAGTCATATATTGAACTAAAAGTTTCTAGTAGCTCCATTTTTAAAAAAATGAAAAATAATGAACTGAATTTTAATAATTGGTTTTATTTAACTCAGTATATCTGAAATAATATTTCAGCATGTAAGCAGTATAAAAAAATTGAGGTATTTGTCTTTTTGTTGAACTAAATCTTTGAAATCTTTTAAATGTTTTATTTATTTGAGAGAGAGAGAGCATGAGCAAGGGGAGGGGCAGAGGGAAAAGCATACCCCCCACTGAGCAGGGAGCCAGATGTGGGGCTCTATCCCAGGATCATGACCCGAGCTGAAGGCAGACACTTAACCAACAGCCACCCAGGCACCCCTAAATCTTTGAAATCTTAAACCTATACCACGTGTCAGTTGGAACTAGTCACGTTTCAAGTGCTCAATAGGCATATGTAGCTAGTAGCTTCTGTGTTGGACAGCACAGCACTATACCCATCTTTACAGACTACTCTGTAGTGCTGGGCAAATTACTTCCCTTGTATAGGACTCCTGTATTCATTCAGCAAAATGAACGATTTTGTCTTGCTTATCTTCTAATAACTAAATGTGGGTTCCTTTCATGTAGGAGAGTGCCTTCTCAGGTGCTCTAAATAATCTCTATCTTGAGATAGACGTATCTCTAGATATCTCTCTGCTTACATGGGTGTGTGTGTGTGTGTGTGTGTGTGTGTGTGTGTGTGTGTATATAATATGTAAAAATCCATCAAGCTATACACTTAAGATTTATGTTCTTTACAGTATTTATGTTGTACCTCAATGAAAATTTCTTTTTTTTTAACAAGATCACTTCCAGTTTTTTTATTATGTGTTCTCTACTGAAATTACCAAGATGAGCTGACCTTCAGTATAATTATAAGGTGTGATAAAAAATTAGAAACAGCTAGTTACTTTTTATGTCTTCTTACCACCCAGGATGTGTCTAGTCCGAATGAAGCAGGAAGGCCGGAGTGGGAAATATATGTGTCGGATCATAGTTCATTTTATGTGGGAGGATGTTGAGCAGCGTGGCAGAGTTATGGGGGTAAGTAAAATGCTGTTAGATTATGGTCCAGGAAAACTCCAGTGAGGGATTGCTTGACTTGAGTTGATGTTTTATCTGTTCTAGAATAGCTTTGCTTTTAGATTTCTGTGTAATGCTGCCTAATGTCAGGTGGTAATTCAGTTAGAGTTGTTTCTGCCTCTATGAAGACTGACATACCATGGACACTTTATGTGTTTGCACACATTATTATGATTTGTCAATGCAAGGACATCCTGTGTTTGAAAATGGAATTATTAATCCCAAATAATGGTGGTAAGAGGGATGGATTTGTTGAATGGAAGAAATCAAATAGTAATCAAGTTTTAGGGTACTATGCCTTTGACACCAATTGAATGTTTGAACTAGTCCTCCTCTAAATTAGTTCTGATCGAAATACCCTGGCATTGGGCCGGCACTGTCCTCAGGAACTGAAAAACAAGCTCCTTGATCACTAACAACCTAGAATAATTTGGCAACATACTTGCTGAAAATGTATGTTAGTACATTTAATAATTAACCTGAGAGAGGGGGATATATACATATAAAACATAGAATGTAATGGTAATGGAAAGATGAAACCAAAGCATTAGAAACAGTTGTTTATATAAATAGTAATCTCTTCTTTTGTGTATTTTTGCATCTAGACCATATTTTAGTAGATTGTAATCCTTGTTTTATCCCCTTGTTTTTTCTCCTTAAGCCTCCTAGCTTAGGATCATCTAAAGCACAACCATCAGATGGGGTCATGAAATGGGTTGTTTTTTTTTCCATTACAAAGTTCTCCCTATGGACTGAAGAATAAACAGAGTTTATATATGTATTATAAAAGTCATACATGTTCATAGAATAAAAATCAAACAGTGAAAAGCATTTAATGTAAAGACAAGTGTTGTTTCCCCATTCCAACCTGCCAAAAGTCACCATTGTTAAGAGTTGATGTGTATCCTTCTAGTTTCCTATATAAATGCAAATTATAAATGTATATTCTGTAACATAACACAAATGGGCTTAACCATACATAGTTTTGTATCTTGGCTTTTTAACTTAATATATATATTAGATTTTTTAAAAAGATTTTTTAAAAGTAATGTCTACACCCATATGAAAGCTCAAACTTACGACCCTGAGGTCAAGAGTTTCACACTCCATGACTGAACCAGCCAGGTGCCCCTATATTAAGATGTTTTTACTTTACGTTTGTTTTTAAAATTCAAAATGTTTTAATTAAGACTGAAATCCCTTTAATCGTCAATCTCTTTCCTGGCCAGTTACCTCCTTTTAAGAAGTAATCACTGTTTCCACTTTGGTGTATATCTTTTAAGGCTCTTTTCTATGTTCTCTATAGAAAATATATAGCATTGATTTTGTGTGTGTATACTTATTTTTTTTTTTTGAGATTTTATTTATTTATGAGAGACACCCAGAGAGAGACCTAGGCAGAGGGAGAAGCAGGCTCCCTATGGAGCCTGATATGGACTTGATTCCAGGACCTCAGGATCACGCCCTGAGCCGAAGGCAGATGCTTAACCACTGAGCCACCCAGGCGTCCTTGTATATTAGATTATACATGAAATCATCCTCTGTGTACTAATATGTATTTAATTTTTTTCACTCAACAATATGTCTTAGAGATTTTTCCATGCTACATGGGAGTTGAGTGGGAGGTTGTCACCACGTTTTATTTATTGTAATTATTTTCACACACTCCTGTCATTGTCTAATGGTATCATGTGCTTACTATATGTGTAAAATTGAGGTCTTTGAAGCTAAATCATGGAGATGATGGTTGCCTACTGAGAGGGTATTCCTAAATTCTCATGTCTTTGGAGGCCCTATATATATATATATTCATATATATATATATATATGAAGCACAGTGGACATAGATTTGTCTTAAAGGTGTCTTCAATGACATTCACATGCCTTTCTCTGAGACAGTAGACCATTGGTATTTCTGTTTATTCCAAGAAGAGGATAGCATATGTCAGAGTTTTAGTTGCCATCAGCATCATCATCATTTGTTTTGGAGTCATTGAGTGCTGTCTTTGTGTATTCTTTGGTTCCTTGTTCCATTTTTTTCACTGTCAGGCCTTTCTGATGTCTCTGCTACCCAGAGTGGTATCAGCAGCCTTAATCCCACGGAGTGTTCCATATGCCCTCAGGTACTTACTATCCAACTCCGTGGCAGCACCTAATGGACATAGGGTGGTGCTGCTACTATCACATCACGTAATGATAACCAGTGACACCCCTGGGCCAGCCAAAGCCTTGGCCGACTGCCATGCAATGAAACAGTAGCTCTTCTAATTAGTTAACCTGTTTCTTGTCACTATTGACTAAACTCGCTGGACAGTTGGGCTGCTAGAGTCCTGTGGGCCACAACTGTCCACAATTTGAATAGCTAATGAGCCATAGGTTACTAACTCTTGAACTACAGGAATCTTTCAGTTATTTATCCCGTCACCATGAATTTCCTTCGGACCTCCATAAATATCTCCATCCTAATCTCCAGCACTTTGAACCTTCTGTGTTACTTTAAAACATTGCTTCCACTTGACTGCATATTTATAAAGGCAGGAGACCTCTTTTAACTACATAGTAGTTTTTTTGCTTATGTAGTAAATAGTGGATGAATAAATACTGTTGGATGAATAAATTGAATTTCAGCCTCTAAAATTGTTTCAAAGCCCACTTATCAGATAGGCGATACTTGATTTGTATGTTTCTAGTCCAAGTGTGTATCAGTGCAGTCCTGTAGGAATTAGTTTTTCCTCTTTATTTTTCCTCCTGTTTTATTGAGCCATTTTTCTTTCTGAATTTTTCTAGATATGATGTCCTTTAGAGCAAGGTGTTAGATTGGTGTTTGTCACACTTTAATGTGCCTATGGTCCACCTGAGGATCTTGCTAAAGTACAGATTCAGTAGGTTGGGGTGGAGCCAGAGAGTCTACATTTCTAGAAAGCTTCAGGTGATGATTGCCACAGGTGGAGCAGGGTGAGGTTGTGGTAACCACACTTTGAAGAGCAAAGTTTTAGATGATCCATAATACTCCCCAAGTACAGACTTGTAAATTCACCTGTATGAAGAGAAATGCCAAGCCCCAGTTCATTTACAAAGACTATAAATAAAGGTGGTGATTTAATAATAACAGAGGTTTGGAAGTTGGGAAATTACTATTATTGCTTTTCTATTGCAATTGACTTGGTCCCCCCGCCCTCCCCCCATTCCCTTTCCAAGCTCATTGTATAAACAGACACGCTTTATACAGGCAAGAAAATTATATTTTAACCACTTCTAAGTTACAAGTGTGATTGTGTGTATAGAGTTCTTAGTCTTCTGTGTGTGTACAACCTAAAGAAATGAGAAAAGTTAGGGACATACAGTTGAAGAAAGTAGTAGGAAGCTAAGCTAGTCTGACCTGGTTCTGACCCTGGCTGCCAAGTCTCCTCCTCTGTGCTTCAGTTTATTCTTTAAAAAATGTGAGTTGTTGGGGTGCCTCAAAAAATCAATGATTTGAAGGTGGTAATTTGTAAATCTGTCTCTGTGTAATTTGGCATCCCAGGTGTACATCTTTAAGAAAACTCATATAAAAAGTAGAATTTATAAGACTGATCAATGTGGTGGTGATTTTTTTCATGCCAAAGAATTCTTAGAGGCTATTACTTTGAGTGGAGCCACTTGTGAATTAATGATGAATCAGAAATTTGAATCAAGAACTCCTTTGAAATTAGAATTGCAATCTTATTTGGTGGGGATATTTTTATTAAAAATTTTTTGCTTTTTATCAGCTTCTTAGGAGCCCAACTATTGTGAAAAACAAGGCAGACTCATATATCATTAGTGGAGCTGGTATAAAATGCAAGTGTTAAATTTGAGGTTACAAAAATCACATGAATAATTTAGAGTGTTCTAACTTTAAAAAAAAACATTATTTGGGATTTAAACATATAAATTAGCTGTGGAAATAAAATTCATTATATCACCTCATCTGGTCTTGTTTTATTTCATTAACTGGTTCTTAAAAACCTTTGTGAGCTGAGTTGCAGCTGAAGAGGTTGGAGACCATTTTTCCTTGGGCCCTTGCCTCACTCCTGAGTGTTGGTAAGAGTAGAGAACTAAGACTTGACACAGCTGTAAAAACAGACAGCGCCTTTGGCCTCAGCACTTTCTCCTGGTGCAGGCACATTTCAGATGTAAATTTCACTTTCTGCCTCTCCTACTAATGAAGTAAGTTTCTTTTGCTGGGTTTGCAGCCAGGTGTGTCCAGTCTTGTGGCTAACCCAGGCGCTTTAGTTAATTTTTCCATTTGTGACATTTCAACCAAACTTAAAAAACAAACATAAAAATTAGCTCAAGGCAGTGGCTCAAAGTGTTAATGGTAACCTTAGGCTGGCTAAACGACTTCCTCTTAGTTCTGCTCTGCCAGACATCTCCACCTTGTGGCTTACAATGAGCAGGTTTAAGCTTTCCAAGCCTTGGAGACTAGGTGGGAAGGAGTAGTTAAGAAATTCTGAGTTTACCCTTATCAGTGGTCCCTGGAATCCCAGTTGTCTCCTCAAGACTTTAGATGACTTCTTGCCAGTACCATTCCAGAATAAGGATGAGCCTCCTGTCATCTGAAGGTCTTTTGTTCTCTCTAGCAGAGCTGCCTCCTGAGACCATGCAGAAGGCCTAGAAAGAGGTGGAGCAGCTGTGGGCTGAACCGGACTTCTTTGTAAAATTCTACTTTTCTTTTTAGAAAACATTTTGCTTTGCAAGATCCTCTGTGATCACACTCCAGACTACCTCTCCAAACTCATTTCCTCTAGCTTTTCTTGAACTGTAAATATGTGAAACCTTCTAGCACATGTGCTTGGCACATAGTAAGCACTCAATGAACATCACACTCCAGCCTTGCTTCACATACTCTTCAGCCAAGTTGAATGCCTTGCTCTTCCTGTCTTATTTATGTCTTTCCTGGTGCAGTACATACACTAGGTTGCCTAAACACCACAGCCCCAATTCCTTTACATCCCTCCATCCCACACTAGAAGCCAGTCCCAGTTGATCCACTAGCTGGAAGTACCTTAGTAATTTATATGTACCCTTCTGGCTATCTTGTATCATTGTTATTCATGAGTATTGACTATCTTCCAGGTGAATTGCCTGGGGGGCTGCATCCCCTGTATCCCTCTTTGTAGTCTCCAAAGTGCTTATCATAGCCCCTTGACTTAATCCATGTCCAGTAAATAACTGACAACAGAAGACCGTTCTGGAAGCCCCCTATCTGTATTAGAAAAAGTGGGGTGGAGAGTTATCCCCCTTTTCATTCTGAGCATATTTGTTTGCTCTGTTAGTCTTAAATACTGTAAGAAAAAAAGAGAAATTGTTTCCCTTACCTTCAAGTTTTTCTCTTTCCATCCATTCCCATCTTCTAATGGATTTGACTAAAACAACAACCAAACCACAAAAAAAAAACAACTTCTACATGAGGCCTTTTATGATTCTAAACAAAGACTTTAAATCTATAAAAGGTGGTAAAAAGAATTATACATACTTTAGTTTTTCTGGAAATCTTCTTCTAGGCCTCTGTAATTCCATTCTGTTTTTCTCCCTACCTCCCCACAGAAATTTTCAAACAAACTCCTCTGTTTTACCATAAGGTAAAAAAATTTGCTATACCTTGCATCTCTAGGTCAGAATTAACACTCACTGCCATCCATAGGTATTGTTTTAAAATATGAGGACCACTTTAAGGACATAGTTTTGCAGCCAATGATACAAATGATGGAGTGTAAATATAAAGCAATTCCTTGGGCTCCAGGTCTTTAAAAATAAAGACATGTTTGTTCCCAGATATCAGTTGTTCTTTTGGAAGTTTTTAAATGTCCTAAGCTGTTGGAGTAGATATTTGTTTATTAGGTGAGAGAAGGCTAAATTCTTAGAAGGCAGAGCAATTTCATTTTGGGATTGGTTCATGAACGTTAGCAGGGCCCAACTGAAATTTATCTTTAGTAGATGCATTCCTTTCTCTGCACAAGTTTCATGACCCCAGGTCTCAGTAGGTAGCAACGATGCATGGAGTATGTACTTTAGGCAGTTTTTTGACTGATCAGATGCCTGGGAGCATACAGGCAGAATGCCAGTCTGATGGCTCATTTCGCCTGTCCTTCTGGGCAGCATACTGGACTCACTTCATTTCAGGGATCATCCCTGAAAGAGAAGTTGTAAACCTTTCTGAAATTGAAATGAAAATAGAGCATGAAACTCCTATCTATGCACATGATCATTTATCTCTCTCACAGCCGGTTTTTTTTTTTTTTTCACAGCCGTTTTTATCTGCAATTATAGTTTGGAAGTTGCCTGAGGTATAATTCATATTTGTTTGCCTTTATATTCCTTTGGTACCTGAAATGGAGCTCTATACTTAGTAGACATTCAATAAATGTTTCTTGACTGAACAAATCCGTAAGTGAATTCGGTCCTCTTTGCTATATCTTCAGTTTACCTCACGGAATTTCTGTAGAAGAAACACAGTGACCTAATTCCATTTTCTTTTTTCTTTCTTTTTTCTTTTTTTTCTAATTCCATTTTCAAAGCCCTGGCTGCCTTGGTGCATTGACACTGTCCTGTCTTTTTAGTACCTTTCTTAAGTACTCTTCATATTAAGTACTCCAAATTCAGTTCATTGTTTCAGAACTGTTTAGCTCTCCAGCCTACCACTTTTTTTTTTTTTCCTTTGGGTGCCCTGTTCCCTTTGGTATCTTTTGTATCATAGTTGTAATACTGCTTAGAGCTGTGTACATTGGGCACAGTTAAAGCCATTTTCCATAATGGTTCTCCTAAATAAACCTCTCAGGAGATGGGATAAATAGCTCCATGAACCTGTTCTTCCTGTGTTTCCAGTCTCACTTCTGATGTCATTGCTATCGATCCAGCCCCTCCAAGCTGGAATTCTTAGAGTCCTCCTCAACTCTTGCCTCATCCTCTGCACCCAAATTGTCTTGTCACTTTTCTGCCCAAAATATGTTTGGATTTTTTCCACTCTTCTGTTTCATTGCTTCTTATCAACCCTCATTGTCTCTCCTTTATTGCACATGACCTCCTAATTAGTTCTGGACTTTCCCCACGCTAGTGAACCCTGTCACCCTATAAACCACCAGAGGTTTTTCCAAATTCCACATCTGATCGTATCCTTCCTCTGTCTAGAAATCCTAGTGCAAAATTCAGATAGCTTAGCAACAGTTTATAGAACCCTTTGTAATTATATAGAACAGGAGAACCCTTCGTAGTTATATAGGAGAATGTTCTTAGAAGACACAGTATTTAGTATTTAGGAATGAAAAGATTTGATGTTTTCACATGGTTTAGCAAAAGAAAAAGCACGTGTGTGTATATGTGGAGAGAGATGAAACAAATATTAAAAATAGTAACAGTTGTGAATCTAAAAATTATACAACTTTTTGTTATATTACTCTTCCATTTTTTAAGTAAGTTTGAAACTTTTCAAAGAGAAAAATGGGGGGAAAGAAATCTTCATATTCTAGCCCCAACCCATCTTTCTAGTCTGATTGCCAGCAGACTTCTCTAATACACAGATATTCATGTGTAGTCACACATTTACACTCAAACACAGGTTTCACTCATGTGAGATTTTCACTGATGCTATAGTATGCCATATTCCTTTATGCTTCTGGGCTTTTGCTTATGTAGTTCCCTTTGTCTGATGTGGTCTTAACACCTGTCTTCTCTGCTCGTAGTACAGTAAGACACAGCTGGATAGTACGTCTTCCATCAAGCTTTTCCTAGCACCTCCCTGCCCCCACCAGCCGACAATATTGGTGTATTTGGCCACTCCCTTCTTTGTATTGTTGCAGCACTTTGCACAAACTCCTACAATAGGACTTAACATGCTCTACTCTAATTGTGGGTTTGTGTAGGTCATGCTCATTAGTTGGAGTGAGGATCCTCGGATTTCTGGTCTAGCACAGAATGCCTAACATAGTCACTCCTCAGATACTTGGGTGAACACAGGTACTTGCCTCTATTATTAGTATCTGGCAGCACTATCTTCCAAATACTGACTTAATGAATGATCTCTTATCACACCTGGGTTCAATTTCTCTGACCATCTTTCCTCCTCAGAAAGTTTCATTTTTCTCTCTGCCCTGCCTCTGGGAATTATAGCTCCATTTATTTTTTAAATGGAAGAAAAAAGATACAATCTCTGCCTCATCATTTATATTTCTAGTTCATTTTATAGAATAGATAAACCTTAGAATGTTAGATTGAGTGCCTTAGAGATTCTTTTGTTCAGTGGCTCTCAGTCTGAAGGGGCTCAGAGGTGTGTGTTTTGAGAAGTCTCCCCAGAGACATTAGAGTCTCAGAGTAAGGACTATAGATTTGGTCTCAGTGGCTCATTTCTCTAGTAAGAAAATGGGGTCCCAATGAAGTTAATTGTTCTGTCCAAGCTCATGCAGCTTTAAACAGCAGAATGAGGACCCAAGCAAGGGTATGCTGATTCCCAGTCTACTGTCCAGCTTTACTACGCTGTGATCCCTCCCGGGGTGTGGGAGGAGGATCAACTTCATGGCAGGTTCCTTCTCCCTAGCCTTTAATCACCTTCCAAAGGCTAAGAGGACAGCTTTTCTTGAATCTCGAGGCATTCCATTTCTTCAGTGCAGTCCCAAGCCCCAGGCCCCTTTTATTCAGTTTCTAATCCAATACGGCAGAGGTTTCCTACTCAACAGGACTCATAGAGATTAAGGGGGAAAAAAAAGACAGGTGAGAATGCTAACAATGTTCTGAATTTGTTTCTTTTTCCAGCATTTAGAGTCTGAATGTCTCCACATCGTCTGAATTTGCCTTAGTTGATTTTACAATTATTTTTCAGAGACTCCTTGGTTGTGTTTTTTTAAGAGTAGAGAACACCGCGACTGAACACCGTGCTCGGAGAGGCTGGGCTGGGAGACTAACAAAGGCAGTATTATACTGCGCACGGCAAAGCCAATAAATGAATTCAGGAGACATCTAGATGTGTTTCTCGAGAAGGGCATAAGGGGGAGGGGTCTGGTGAAAAGGCAGAAAGGTGGGATTAAGATAAATTAAAATGGGGCCAGCATGTTGGATAAGGAGACAGCCTCTTCCTGTTCCCACTATTGCTTAAGATTTTTCATTCTGCTTAGTTCAAAAGTTAAAACTAGTCCGTAACCGTGTTCTTTATACCCTCCCATCCCCCACTCTCTTACATAGGAAAAGAACTTAGTTGTAAAGCTATTTCAGCCTGGTACAGCAGTGTTTATTATTTGAATGCTACCTCTGTGGGGTGTCTATTAAAACTGAAAAGAACCTTCAAATAATCTAGACCAGAGATTTTTCAAAATGTGGTCCCCAGACCAGCAGCCTCAGCATCACTTAGGAATTTGTTAAAAATGCAAGTTTAGGGCCCGACCCTCAATCTGCTGAATCAGAAACTCTGGTGGTAGGGTCCAGCAATCTGTGTTTTCACACACCCTGCAGTTAGAGGGCCACTGCTCTCGTCTGATACGAGAAACTTTTAACATTTAACATTTAACTAATGGAGAAACTGGCTCCAGGAGAGTTGAATAAATTTAACCTAGAAACCAAACGAAGAGCACAACTTGAGTCTCCTGATTTCTGGCTTTTACTGTTCTCCCTGCTGATGGGAGCAGTATCTGGGCATGGGCTGGGAAAGTTGAGGATTTCAGCATAATACAGACAAACAGGTCACCAGTAGTAGTAGCTGACATTTACCAAGAACTTTCTCTTTGCTGTGCACTTTATAAGCACCATATGAACTTTAAATTTTGCAATACTCACATGTGAGATAGGTATTATTTCTATCCTCATTTTACAGATGAATACACTAGGATCAGAGAGGTTAGTGGATTCGTTTCCTGTAGCTGCTGTAACAACTAGCCATAAACTTGGTAGCTTAAAACAAATTCATTCTCTCATAGTTCTGAAGGCCAGAACTTCAGAACTTCATGGCCAAAATGGAGAACTTAGCAGGACTGTGCTCCTTCTGGAGGTTAGGGGAGAATCTGTTCTTTGCCCTTTCCAGCTTCTTGTGGCTGCTGGCATTCTTTGGCTTGTGGCCACATCACTCCAATTTCAGCCTCCCTCTTTAAGGGTCCATGTGATTACATTTAGGGCCCACCTGGATAATCCAGAATAACCTCCCCATCTGAAGACTCCTAATCATAGCTGCAAGGTCCTTTCTTCCCCATATAAGATGCATTTCCCAGGTTCCACGAATTAAGATGTAGGTATCTTTTAGGAAATTATTATTCCACCTACCGGTAAGGTAATTTAATCAGTCTTACATAGTAAATATGAGAGTCTGGATTAGAACCCAAACCTGCTGCCAAACTTTAGAGCCCATGCTCTTAATCACTACTTTACTGCCTGAAAAGATCACTAAGAACTATGGCTGTAACATAAACATTAAGATTTTTAACTTAAGCGTTGTTTCCTTCTTCCTCTAACTTGCATAACATTACTTGTCACATGACACTGAACCTCCAAGTCCTTAGGCATGTCTGTATGTTGGTCTTCACGCCAGTTAAATTGTTAGCTCCTAGAGGGCAGAGATTGTATCTTTTTTTTCCTTCCATTTAAAAAAAATGGAGCTATAATTCATCTGCCATAAAAGTCACCATTTTAAGTGCTTTTTTAAAAAGTAAATTCACAGTGTTATGCAACCGTCACCACTATCTAATTCCAGAACATTTTCATCACCTCAAAAAGAAACTAAGCCCTATAGCAGTCACTCCCCATTCCTCTTTTACCCCAGCCCCTGGCAACCACTCCTGTAACTTCTGTCTCCATAGATTTATTCTGGGCATTTCATACGAATGGAATCATAATATGTGGACTTTTCTTTCTGTCTCCTTTCTTTTTTTTTTTTTTTTAATTTTTTTTAATTTAAATAAATTTTTAATTTATTTATGATAGTCACAGAGAGAGAGAGAGGCAGAGACATAGGCAGAGGGAGAAGCAGGCTCCATGCACCGGGAGCCTGATGTGGGATTCGATCCCGGGTCTCCAGGATCGTGCCCTGGGCCAAAGGCAGGCGCCAAACCGCTGCGCCACCCAGGGATCCCTTCTGTCTCCTTTCACTTAGCATCATGTTTTCATGGTTCATCCATGTTATAGCATGTGTCAGTACTTCATTTCTTTTTACGGATAGTCTATTGTATGAATATGCCACATTTTAGTCTCATTTATCAGTTGGTGGGCATTTGGGTTGTTTCCATTTTTTGGCTCTTATGAATAATGCTGCTGTGAACATTCGTGTACAGGTTTTTGTCTGAATATGGGTTTTCTGTTCTCTTGGGTATATTACTGAGGAGTGGAATTGCTGGGTCATACAGTGATGTTAGGTTTAACTTTTGAGCAATTCAGAGCATTTTGTGTCAAGTTTGAATTTTAGCATGACATCCATTGTTATTTGTTTATAATGAAATAGCATTCTCAAAATAAGTAGTCTTAATCATATTTCTCATCTCACTGCCAAATAAATATTTACACCTATAATTTTTGATAGTAAAGAGAAGGAATGGGTGGTGTGGTATAATGCCCCAGTTCTGGCCAGCCTGGCCACTCTCTGAGTGAGCTCGAGTAAGTCAAATCACCTCACCTCTCTGGGGAGGAGAGCTAGATGATTTCTAAATTCTCTTCCAGACTTAACATTCCGCAACTCTGTGAGAGTCTGAAAAGCTAGCCTTGTGTTAAATCCCAGAGCTTGTGTTCTGTTTTTTTAGCAGTTCATCATTCTCTGTCTGATTTCTGTTCCCAGACACAAACAAGATTTACCCATCTCTTCCTCCATTTTATTGTGGCCTGCTAGCTTCCAGGTACTCTGCTAGGCACTGGAGTATACAGATGATGAAGATATTGTCCCCAATTCCCCAGTCTTATAGGAAAAGACACACATATGAAGCAGGTGATTACAATATTAAGAGATTGTGATATTTAAAAATTGCTGAGAAGGCCCAAAGGAGAGAAGCTTGGGGTAGATGACATTTGGGTTGTATCTTTTCAGAAAAGTTTTTAATAGACAAGAGAAACCCTCCCCCCCGCCCCCCGCCCCAGGCAAAGGAACAGTGTAGGTAGAGGCAGGATGGTGTGAGAGGACAGAGCATGTTTGCCTTTGTATGGTAACTTTTTTCCTTTTCCTGCAGTGCTGAAAGTAGACTCTTTTTATCCAGACTAGCTCCCATTTTGAGATCCTTTTGGGTGTCCAATATTCAGACTCATTGACTCAAAGGTCTGCAAAAGAACCTATTTTGTCTAAGCCGTGGCCACCTGTAGATCTTTTCCCCTGTTTTTCTTTTCTTTTTTTTTAAAAGATTTATTTATTTATTCATGAAACACACACACACACACACACACACACACACACACGGAAGCAGAGGCATAGACAGAGGGAGAAGCAGGCTCCTCACAGGGAACCTGATGTGGGACTCGATCCCCGGACCTGGGATCATGCCCTGAGCTGAAGGCAGACAGTTCAGCCGCTGTTTTTTAAGGGTACTTCAGACTCAATTTCAGAGTAATGAGGTTTCCTGAATGGCTAAGAAGCCTTGATCAAGATTTGGGTTTTCTCCTAGCATCAGCTTAGTTTGGGCTCCCTGCAAATACCCTCTGGTCCCCCTGAGGGTTTTAGTTACATAAAAATATCGGGAACGTAAAATTTAACAATATGATCAGCACAGCACAAACTAGATTTCTAACCTTTGACTAGAAACATATATGGAAGGCTTTGTGTTTTAAACTGCCCCCTTCCCAGCCTCCTAGCCTTCATGAGAGGTCATTGTACAGCTCTTTCCATGGTCACTGTTCTCTTCCCTTTTACTGGAGGGCAAAACTAGGGCAGAGAAATAATTTTTATTCACTTCTGAAAGGTTACAGTAATAAAGAAACTCTTGTTAACATCAGAGAACGTTGCAGCCAAGAGTTTTCACAGTCTGGCATTGTTTATTTTACATGTAATTTGGAACCTTCTGCACTCTTAAAATATTGGCACAAAAATGTTTTAACTGTTGAAGTACTTCATTGCATGCAGCAGTAGTGTGGTGTCAGAGGGGCAGCAGGGCTCTGGAGAGCTCTTTTGCCCTGTTCCTGTTGGAGAGAAAAATGGTGTAAGTGTGCATATGTATGTATGTGCACATCCACATCCACTCAACTGTAGATTATCCTCTCTGCATTTAGAATTAAGAACTTTCTCTGTTCTGATGAATGTACACGTTTCCCTTTATTTAACGATGAGAATGGTATAACAATCCTGCTTCCCTGTTGCCATGGCTGCCAGCAAGTACAGAGCTTCCCTTATTTATGTATTTGATATAATTTTTCATTATCCTCTTTCCCTCACACATACCCTTTATTAACGCTTTTACTTTTTTTTTTCTTTTTGGTTGAGATGTATATTTTGGGCCAGATTCTGACAGGCATTCTACAGATCTCGTCTCACTTACAAATTGCCTGGTTAGAGAGAAGAGTGTGCCCATTTTGCAGCTGAAGAGAACTGAGGGGCAGAAAAAGTCAAAGAACTAGGCTGTGGTCACCATAGTAAGTCACAAGTCCAGGTCTGACTGATTTTCAAACTTTTGGCCATACCACAGGCCTTTCATTAGAAGCCAACTTGAACCTTTTTTGGAAGTAGGTAGAATACAAGAACAAGCAAATGAACTAATGACTAACCTATTCATTGACAGGATCACTGGTGTTGATCGAGATAGTAATACACAGAAGTATCTGGCTCTATCAAATGGTTGATTTTTTTTCTTTAAGATTTTATTTATTTATGTATTAGAGAGAGAGAGTACACAGCAGGGGGAGAGTAGAGGAAGAGGGAGTAAACAGACTTCCTGTTGAGCATGGAGCCCAGTGAGGCTATCCCAGGACCCTGAGATCATGACCTGGGCCAGAGTCAGATGTTTAACCAAGTCACCCAGCACCCAGGTGCCCATCAAAGGCTTTTTGTTGTTATTGTTTTCATAGGTTGAAATTAAGATTTGAAAACCATTACAGAAGGATCCCATTATTAAATGGGAAGAGTGTTGGAGTGGTGATTGGGTTTCCATAGTACCAGGCTCTGCTTGGCTCTTAGAGTTTGGAGGACCTTCCCTTTCCCCCATCTGCTTTTTGTCCTGTGGGCTTAAAATAGAGCTATTTATATTAACCTTGTTAAGACCCAGGGATTCCCCGAGTCTGATCATGCTCTCTCTAACCTGTCTGGTCTGCAAACAGTGGCCTGCTGCCCCATAAGCTCTTCTTCCCTCAAATCTTTCTTCCTTGGTCTCCAAAATGGAGCATTGGCAAAAGAGGCAGAGGTTACCCCCACCTGGGCCCCTGCTGAGCTCTATAGAGCTGTCAAGCCAGAACCTTTTCCAGGGATCTCCAACAGAGGCCTCCTTGCTCTGTAGGAGTTCTACTCTGCCTCTGAGAAAAGGATGCTCTGCTGTCACGTATGTATGTATGTAACTTCCCAAGCACTTAACTCCTATCATAGGGGCTTTGGAGCCAGACAGACGTGGGTTCTAATCATACTGTGCCATAATTAAGACCTGAGCAAATCTCTTAACCTTACATACCTCCACTCCTTTCTCTGTAAGATGAGTCACATACAGTGTGTGACTACAACAGTATGATACTAGTAAAGACTTAGCACAGTGCTTGGCACATTTTAGTAACTTGATAAAATGGGCACTGTTTGGACCCTTCCTATAACACCTAGCATTGGCTGCCTTATTTCAAGAAGATGAATGTACACATCTGTCATGCCTCACTGGATTCTGACTCTCCGGAGGACAGAGATCATATTTTTCATCTTTGTATTCTCTGTTCTGCCTGGCATAGGTCATGTGCATTGCAGGCACTCAGGTGATGTTGGCTGAATCTGTTAGGATGACTAGGACAGAGCATGGCGGCCATGAATGTTTTAGTTTCTCCATCTGAACCTGGGGAAATAGTAACCCCTTATTTTGGAGCCTTTGAGGACAATTTAAAACGATATGTGTGAAGTGTTTGGAGCCCTTTGAAAGGAGGGTACTGGGGAAATTAATGGTGTTTTTGCTGTTCTTGGGAAAGCCCTTTGTGGTTCCCAGCGAATAAATTACTTGGAGTGAGTTTTCTAACACCTCCTACTCTGCTCTGTTCAACTAAGGCTTTTTTTTTTTTTTTTTTAAATTACTGTCTGCTGTAATACTTCTTTTGCTCTGACTTATAAAGATATATATTTTTGGTTTTGGACTTTTGACTCCTTTCTGCTCCCAGGAGAGAAATTTCTATCAGAATAATAAAAGGTGTAAACTGTGTGTGTTGCCCCTTTTGTAGGCTTTGGGCAGTTCAGCTGCTGGGGTTAAGAATCAGCAGACTTGTGGTTTGTGCCTGGTTGTGGGGGAAGTAGGAGACCATTCCCATTAAGCACTCAGTGGCATTCTCAGTGTCTCCCACACTACTACTTTCATCCCTGTCCTATGCCCTTCTGCTAAGATTCTTTGGATTTCAAATGAATTCTAGTGTCTTTGGTATTTTGAGTACAGATAATTTATGGCTATACCTCTTCTCTTTCAAAGACAGGAAGTGTTTATCCTCTACTGTGCTTTAGGTCCTAAGCTGAGTTGCCTGCCAAAAACGATCCTCCTCCTAGAGGAAGGAGAGGAGGGGAGAGTCGAAAAACTACTCACTAGTTTTGGAATCAAAAGACTAAGGAATTAAACATGGGTTCACCATTAATCAGCAGACGCAGGTGAAGAGTCTAGACGAGATTATTTCTCTCTTTCTTTTTAAAGATTTATTTATTAATTTTTAGAGCGAGAAAGAGTGCACACATGAGAGTTGGGGTGTGGTAGAGGGAGAAAGAGAATCCCAAGCAGACTCCCCACTGAGCATGGAGCCTGATGTGGGGCTTAATCCCATGACACCAATATCATCACCTGAGCTGAAACCAAGAGTTGGACACCTAACAGACTGAACTACCTAGGCACCCCTGGCCCATATTATTTTTAAGAGCCCTTCCAGCTTGAAAAAATATGAGATAAGAGTTTTCCAGCCCAGCATAGAATTCACAGGAGGGAACAGCAGTTTGTCAGACTTCCAACTTACTCTCCAAGCTTCTTTTGCTCTGTAGCCTTGGAAGAACTGGTCTTTTCTCTATTATCCTCAGCTCAAAGGCCCAGAAGAGACTAGAGTGGTTTGGGGACCAGAGGGGGATTCAGAACATGCTGGAGTTATCTGGTCTGAAGCCATGGGTAGACATGGATGGCAGAAGAATCCCACTTGGTGATGACCCTCAGATGCTGTTTTAAAGAAGTCCAGACTGCTCTGGCTGATGGCAGGAAGCCTAAGTCAGGGCTAGCTCTCACTGGTCAGAACTGCAAAGCAGTCAGCGTTTACATTTTGTGCCATTTCAGTGGCTGGCAATCTCCTTGGAGATTGACGGGCACAAAGATGATCCTAATTTAATCTTTTCCAGTTGAGGACACTTAGTCCTGGCAAGAAAAATATAGTTTGTTTGGGGGTCACAATAGCAGAGCAGAGATTAAAACTCACTGTTGATTTATTCTCTTCTTTTCAGTACATCGTACTATCACCTTTGCTGTTCTCTAGAGCTGCTATACATACCTCCATTTGTCTTCCTAGGTTACTGCTCTTTTGATCATTCTCTCTTAAGGTCAGTGTTCTAGTGTCTAGCACAGTGCTTAGTACATAATAGGCCTTCATCAAATGTTAGTGGATAAGTAAATGAACTCAAAGAGTCTATTCCTAACTTCTTACCAGAATGAGAATCAGTTCTTTACTGCTACCTTACCTGATAAACTCATTCATACTAAATTGTTGATGGATGCTAATAGGATAATGTTTTAATGGTCGCAGATAACTTTTGCATTTTTAGCAATGTTAATAGTGTCTTCAGCAAAAGGAATGATTGTAGTAGCACTGTGGGGACCTCTTAGGGTAAGGCAAGATTATTAGTACCCTTCACTTTGTGAAGCCAGAAGGTAGGCAACTGTCTGCGCTTTACTCCCGTGAGTTTAATCCTGCACTGGACACTACCAGAGGACAGTGGCTCTACTAAAGACGGGATGACTACGTGAAAAACTTCTGGAAGTTAAGGGGGGGGGGTCACACCTGGGGTACAGTAGAGACAGACATTGGCTATAGCTGCCCTGGATGTGCTGTATTTCCGGATCCATTGGTGAGGCAGTTGTAACAGTCCTCTTCCCCATTTCCCTAAAATGCTGGATGAAAATACTGTGGTGATAGACCTGAAGGGGCCTAGCTAGAAAGCAGGGACTTCTTCCTCCACGTCAATGCTGTCTGTTATAGCTGCTCTTTCTGAGTGGCAGTGATATGCACCATAAATGTAACACGTCTGGTCCTCCAAGGAGCAGGAAGAACCACAACCACTCTCTGGACATGAGCTGTATTACTGACGCTTACATCTAGTCCTAACCTCGCTGTCCACTCGCTGCCGGCTGCTTCACTGATTCCCCGCCTCCCGACCCTCTTCCATCTTAGATGCATCTTGCAAATCATTTAACAGCCTGTCTCATCTTCTTAAACACTGCTTATGTCAAATACTCATTACACAGAAACTCACGGTGTCTCCTGGTGACCTGCTAGCTATACGCCATCCCCTTAACCTGTCTTCAGGGTTTCTTGTGATTCGCCATCATTTGATTATCTTTTCTGCCTGCAGAGCTTTTCCTTCAGTCTCTGCCCATCCACATTCTACTGACTCCCCCTGAAACTCTCTCTAACCACTCCAGATTGACATTTGTGTCTTACTTTGCCAGTATGATGGTACCTTTCTTGAGTATGAGGATCTTGGGGCATCCTCCAGTAGCCTTCTCAGGGTCCAGCACAGAGCACAGGAAATGCTTCTTGATCTGATCAAACAAGTAGTTTTGTTGCAATGCAAGAGGCTCCAGGGGAGAGTAGAAAGAAAAAACTTGATGGGTATTGAGATAGCTATGCTAAATATAAGGGTAAAACATATTCTGAATAATATATTCTTTTTTTAAAAAAAGATTTTATTTATTCATTTGAGAGAAAGAGCGTATGTGTGCACAGTGGCAGCAGGGCCGGGGGCTGGCGGGAGGGAAGGCAGAGGGAGAGAGGGAGAAGCAGACCTCCCGCAGGGAGCCTGACTGGAGGGCTGGATCCCAGGACCTGGAAATCATGACCTGAGCTGAAAGCAGATGCTTAACCATCTGAGCCACCCAGAAACCCCTAAATAATATTTTCTTGATAAATTTTCCTCTGCTATCCCCTTGACTCTTTCTTATCTGGCACGGTGGTGGAGAGCAGAGTGATAGAGATGAAGGCAGGAGGCTTTCCAGTCTCCCTCCCTCCCAGTTCCCAGATGCTCTGCACTGGCATAAAGTGTTTACTCAGTGCCTGCTATGTGCTGGGTACTGTGCTAGGGATACAGATGGGACCATGTGACCTGTCCAGGAATATGCAGTAAAGCTTCCATCACATGTTCTTGCTTCTGTCTCTTAGCAGCTTCTCCTACCTTTACATCAGGGCTTGTCAGCATTTAGCAATAGCCGACTCCCATCCTATCCCCTCATCAGAACACCATACACAGCACTGGGCAGTTCTCATTTTAGGAGTCTTGAACAACAGGATTTGGGCAGTAGCACTAAAATTAGTATCTAACATTCTGAATATTTTATTTTGCCCTTTTCCCCTTCTTAGAATATAAGCTCTAGGAGTTCAAGTATTGTGTCTCTCTCCCTTTTTTTTTTTTTAAGATTTTATTTTTAAGTAATCGACACCCAATGTGGGGCTCTAACTCACAACCCCAAGATCAGGAGTCGCACGCTCTACAACTCAGCCAGCCAGGCACCCCTGAATTGGCTCTTGTTTATTTGCTAGAACAGTGTTTGGTGGATGGTTAATACTGAATATACATCTGTAGATGAAAGCACAATTGAATTTTTCCCCCTCCAGGTCCAGCAGCATTATTTATTTTATGGCTCTGTTAAGGATTGTTTTATTCATTTATTCATTTAGGGAACATTTTTGTCCCTCACCATGTGCTAATCTCCAAATCCTTTTGGTAGAAGGTATATTAGAGAGAAATGATCTTACAGGGCTTACAGTCACTAGCCTATGGCAAAAAGAGAAATGAAGTCGAATCTTTCCTAGATTAGGTTCTACACTACATAGATGAACCAGTAAGATTTGAGTTCACCTGTTTTGTTTGTTTGTTTGTTTTGTTGTATTTTCACTGCAGACTTTCCTAGGGAGGCTGGCCCAGCACAGTACCGAGTATGATGGCAGGAAGGTGCGGGAAACTAGGCAGCCCCCAGGGTCTGAAAGGAGGAATGGAGCCTGGCAGCCTGGCACCTCTGCTCAGGTGGAGAAATGGGTTGGGTTTGTAACTTGCTTTCTAACGCAGAATCACAGTGGTTGAGAGCCCTTGGACAGCAAAGCCAGACTAGGCTCAGACCCCATGCCAGCTGTGTGACCTTGGGTAAGGTCCATAGTGTCTGTGCTTCCATTTTTTCTCTGTAGAAAGGGATGCCTATTGTATGTACCTCACCTTACAGTAGTATGGGGGTTTAAATGAGTTATCACATGTGAGACTCTTTTATTACTAGGTATTTGTATCTGGCATGATAATTAAAATAGAAAAAAAAAAGGCAGTTTTCATAGTTTATTATTTTTTTTGAAAGATTGATTTTTTTTTAAATTTTTTTATTTATTTATGATAGTCACAGAGAGAGAGAGAGGCAGAGACACAGGCAGAGGGAGAAGCAGGTTCCATGCACCGGGAGCCCGACGCGGGATTCGATCCCGGGTCTCCAGGATCGCGCCCTGGGCCAAAGACAGGCGCTAAACCGCTGCACCACCCAGGGATCCCTTCATAGTTTAGATGGCAAAACTG
This sequence comes from Canis aureus, assembly GCF_053574225.1. NCBI lineage: Eukaryota > Metazoa > Chordata > Mammalia > Carnivora > Canidae > Canis > Canis aureus. The sequence continues at coordinate 29,804,425 of NC_135636.1, read as the reverse complement.
AATCTCAGAGATTTGTCTTCCAGAGTCACAGTGTGAGGAAATGGAGCTACTTGGGCCTAGAGTTTACTTAAATTTCAAAGCATTTCTAAGGTCCAAGTGGAACTTGAATACAGATCGCCAGAGAAAGCAGCTCTTTAATAGATACAGCATCCCAACTGAGATTTTTTTTTTTTAAGATTTGATTCATTCATTCATGAGAGACGCAGAGGGAGAAGCAGGCTCCATGCAGGGAGCCTGATGTCAGACTCGATCCTGGAACTCTGGGATCATACCCTGAGCCGAAGGCAGATGCTCAACTGCTGAGCCACCCAGGTGTCCCATCAACTGAGGTTTTCTTTTTCCTTTAGGCAAAATGTTTATACTGTTCATCTCACCATTGGCCTTCTCATTACTTGAGCAGGAGCCCTTCTACCAGAATCCAAGCTCAGCCATTCGCAGGATACTTCTACAGCATTCTTTCAGAGGAATGGCACTTGTCTTGAGTCTTGAGACAAAAGAATATTGGACTAGGACTCAGATGACATTGTTCTGTGAACATCACCATCTATGAGTGGAGTGACAATGGGTGACTCCCCTTTCTGAGCTTTTGTTTGCTCATCTCCAGAGGAGGGACCAGCCTGTTTCTCAGGTTACCACAGGGACAGTATTTGGAAAATTGTATGAATCTGAGCAGTGAGCAGTAAGGAGACAGTGGTGAAAAACAAGCATTGTCTTTGGGGATGTAGACTTTGGCCTGACCTCCTCTGCCCAGCGGGAGTCACAGTTAACATATGTGATCCAGTTACTTAGGGTAGCCCATCTCTTTTGCTCCTCGCTACTGCAGAGAAAGAGAAGACAGGACTGTTTAGTAGAAGGGCTAGGAACCTCAAGATTGGGAAGGGGGTAGATTTTGGATCCTCAGAGAATGTTGTTTTCCAGGCAGCATGATGTGTCTGTCTGGGAACTGCTGAGTGAGAAAGGACAGTGTTGCTTCCAGGTCTTCTGGGATGTTTAGATCTTTGGCATCCAGGACAAGGGATAGTGCCTAGGCTCCATTAGCAAAGTACTTACTAGCATGTTAATTATCCATTTTCATCTGTTTTGCTTAGATGTCTGTGCACTTGAGATGGCCAGTACTGGTGGGGAACAAGCATCCTGTAAGTTTTCCACTGTCCCCAGTCTGCTTAAATTTAATTTAAAAAATCAATTAAAAAAGTAATGTTGTGCCTGCAGCTTTCTTGTACTCAGAAGTCCAGAAGCGAGATCCAGGGTATATTTGGGAGCCTGCAAGTATCTCTGGAAACCTAAGGTGTGTCAGCATCTTGCTGACAGTGATCAGACCTCATAACTGCAGGTAGAGTGCAGAGGACCCAGATGAGTGATATCCACTAATGTGTAGTGAATAGATTGCTGGGATAGAGGGTCAGGCTCGTAGGCCCTGGTGTTCTGTACTCCTGCTCCACTGGAGACGCCTGCCGGGCTCAAGCTAAGTACACATCTTGCTCATATTACATCTTGTTCAAGTAGGATTTTCCATTACTGCAACACAGGAGACATTGAGGGCACTGTGGTTGCTAAAACCCTATAAGATTGGTTGTCTGCCCTGAGTGTGACCAAGGTCAGAAAGTCATCAGCTTATGATTACATATTAACTGTTGCATTCTTTTTTCAGCTAGCATTCAGTGAGGTCTGATTATGTGTGAGTCACAGCCTCCTCCCCTTACACCTAATAATCAAACCCTGTCAATCCTGTTGTAGACATTTCTCTTGAAAGCCTTCCTTTCTCTTTATTCCTCTTTCCACTTATGTTAATTCAGTTCCTTACCAACTCTCACCTGGGCCATTGGTGCAGCCTCCTCTGGTACTCCTACCTCTGGCTTTTCCCCCTACTTTGTGGTCTGTACTTTATACTTCTCGAATTAATTTTTGGAAATAAATCTGTCCATGCAACTTCTCTGTGCTTAGACCTTCTCATGCATTCAGGGCCATTTCTAATCACACACATACTGCCTTTCTAGTTTGGCCTCTGCTTCTTCCCATTCATGGCCTCTTTGTTACAGATTTTCCTCTGAAAATGCAGTATTTGTTTACCTCTCTATGGCTTTGCACATACTGTTCTTTCAGTCTGAGAGGTAGTAATCCCTGTTCACCCTTTAATATCTAATATAATAAATGTTGCTTTATCTCTGAAGCCTTTCATGCCCCAGACTCACTACTGCCATTTTTTTTTTTTTTTATAGTGTGCTAGGTGTTTCATTTGTGTGTGGTGTGTCTTTCACATGAGATCACAGACTTCCTCAGGATAGCTACTGGGTTTCATTCGTCCTTTATGTCCACTGCATGCTATAATGCCTTATATCTAGTAGGCACTCAGTAGATGCTTAGTGAAAGGTACAAGACGATGTAGAATTCCACACTTGGACAGCTTGTGGTCTGCAAGGAACATAAGTTACTTCATGATACTACTGCTCAGAACGGGATAAATATTGTAAGAGAGGCTTTAATGTATACACATGGTTTTTTTTTTTTTTTTTTTTTTGTGTGTATACACATGGTTAAGTCACAGATTGAAATTCTTGTTTGAGAAAAATTATTTATAATTGAGATTTTCTTTTTTTGTTGTTGTGGTAAAATATACATGATTATTATCATTTTAACCCTTAACAAGAGTACCATTTGGTGGCATTAAATGCATTCACAATGTTATGTAACCAGCATCACTATGTATACCAATTTTTTCATCATCCCCAACAAAAACTGCCTCATTTCCACTCCCCAAGTCCTGTAGGCCTCCTTGCCTATCCTGGTACCTCACAGAAGGGGAAATCATATAATATTTGTCCTTCTCTATCTGACTTAATTTCATTATGTATAATGTTTTCAAGGTATATGCATATTGTAGCATATATCAGTTTCATTCCTTATTATGGCTGAATATTATTCCATTTCATGTAGATACCACATTTTGTTTATCCATTCATCTGTTGATGAATGCTTAAGCTTTTCCCACATTTGGCTATTGCGAATACTGCTGTTATGAACGTTGCTGTACAAGTATCTGTTCCAGTCTCAGCTTTCAACTCTTTTGGGTATCTACTCAGGAATGGAATTACTAGGTCATAGAGTAGTTCTGTGTTTAACTTTGTGAGAAATCACCAAACTGTTTCTCACAATGCTGTGCTATTTTACATTCCTACCGGTATTGCTTGAGAATTCCAGTTTTTCTGCATCCTCGCTAACACAATTTTCCTTTTCCTTTTTTTTTTTTTTTAAGTTATAGCCATCCTAATAGGTGTGAATGGAATTATCTTTTGCTTATTATACTTCAGGTGATTGCCTTGCTGATTGGTTCTACCTTGATTATTGGTCATTAATGACCACTAATAAATAAAACTTTTCACTTTCCAAATCTTGTCTTCGGTAACAGAAAACCAAAGCCTAATCAAGACTTTTGTGCACTGGCACTTGTTAGCAGAGCATAAGCCCTTTGTTAAACTTGGAGGTGTAAGCAAAAGGGCACTTCTTAGAAAGTTTCTTAGTTATTCTTCTGTATCACTTGTTATAGAACAGACAAGGATCAGAGGTCTGTTAATGTTTAACCTGTTGACTTTAGAGAGTTAGTTGAATATTATCTCTTTAGAATGATCAGTGAGAGAGGAAAAACTGAGTTGTCCACTTTGTGTTTTCTTACCCTGACAGTCATGAAGTTCTTGCTTTGTTCAGTCAGAAGCTCTCCTTCTTCTTCTTTTTTTTAAGATTTTATTTATTTATTCATGAGAGACACAGAGAGAGGCAGAGACTTAGGCAAGAGGGAGAAGCAGGCTCCCTGTGGGGAGTGTGATGTAGGACTTGATCCCAGGACCCTAGGATCATGACCTGAGCCAAAGGCAGATGCTGAGCCACCCAGGTGTCCCGTGAAAGCTCTCCTTCTTACTTCAGACTTCTGTTAAAGTATTTTAACTTCAGGTCTAGAACACTAGCAGATGGTAGTCATGGAAATAGAGATGGTCTTGAATATTTCAGTGGAAGACACTGCTTTGAGAGAGGTGTGGGGTTTCAGAGGCTATGTGAGGACACACTGAAAGGACAGGAGTGGGCCTCTTTGGTCTATAGTCGTGTTTGGAAACCATGAAAATGACAGCATCATGTACACAGACCTGCTCACATGTACACAGACCTGCTCAACCCCTCCTCAAATCCTTGTACTCAAGGGAGCTTTTCAGAAATTTGTCAAAGTGGATGGATATCACAATACAAGAGGTAATTATGATAGGAAATACTATATTGAGTCATTCTACAGACATGTGCTGAGCAATGCACCATCTTTGCCCTCAAGGAGCTCACAGTCTGGGGGGGGGCAAATTATAAACAGATTATTAAAATAGCACAGTATGCCTTCTTGGTGGAAATTAATTAAAATCCATGTGAAGGAAAAAGCAACAAACTTTGGGGAACTTGAAAGACTTCACAGAAAATGAAGTGATGTATCTTCTGTAAGATGAGGACAATAACATCCCCCTTTTAGGATTATTGTGAAGATTAAAGGGATAATACATAAAGCTTTTAATACAGTTGCTGGCACATGGGAGGCATTCAACAAATGTTAGCTAATGTTGTTATTATATTATTATGGAGAGGTTTTATTGAATCGATGAATGACAGTATATCCATTGATTGCACTCAACAGAGACAGACTTCAGCTAACTTAAGAAAGGCATTTATTGGAGAGTAACTAGTGGTCACAGAATGGAAAGGAGAGTTTGACAACAGGCCTCAGGAAGCTTAGGAATCTCAGTATCTGTAACAGGAACTTTGTATAGTCTCTTTGGGATGATCCAACTTTAGCCACCTTTTATCTTTGGATATCTCTGCTCAGAAGCAAGAGTCAGATTAGATTAGCTGGGATTCTCTGCTGATTTCTATGATGAGGGACTAGGTTTCCATGGTCAGCAGTCTGCCAACTCATATGAAGTTAGGGAGGAGTAGGTCCTGGCCCTAAGGAAGGGATGCAGAGAGTGAGTGATAGTCACCTCAGGCAGTATCAGAGTAATTCCAAAATCTGCTGATCTGTTGAGACTGATGATGAAAACAACCAGGCCAACTCATGGTACAGCCTCTGGACATTTCCTTTTGTCCAGAATCTTGAATGCCCCAGCTCATGACCAATGGCAACCCAGTATGACCATACCTATCTGACATTCATCACTGAAATATCTCTGGTTTCTCCATGTTTCTTCTTAAGTATGGTAGACTTAAGACTACAAAGACTACAAAGACTCTTAACTATTACAATTATAGAAGGAAAAAAAAGGTTTTGACCTTTGTATATGGAATTTCTTTTCATATGTCCACATTAAAATTTTCTCATTTATCAGCTCATGACCAGAGATTTGCTCTGGGGCTATATTATTACTATATAAATTGTCAAACCCTTCCTTCATCCGATTACTTATTGTTTTTTTTGGCTTATGCATGCTACTGTGCTTTGACCTTTTGGGATCTCATCTTGTTTCTAGAATAACTTTTCAACAATTCATAGTCATTTCCATTTTATTCTTGTTTTTCAAAGTATTGGAATTAGCAGTTTTATTTTTATTTTTTTGCTTACGTGATTCTTCCATTTCTGATATGACGCATCAGAAGCAGAAAGGTGTGACATTTTAGAGAAGACACTAGATTTAGGGGTCAGCTGTCTGAGATAAAAGTCATAGCACTGTCACAAGCAGGGTGTGACTTTGGGGCAAGTCCTTGAACATTTTTGAACTTCTGTTTTCTTGTTTATAGAATCGGGACAGAAGTAGCAGCTAGGTTGTGAGCTCCTAGAAGGGCAAGGTTATGGTCGTGAGGTACACATAAGATTGTATATGTGAGAAAAAAAAAAGATTGTATATGTGAACACATAAATCAAATGTGATGTATGCTTATTGTTACTATCACCACTATTGTAATTATTATCAGTTAAGATTTTCAGGGGAAACTCCCCACCCCCCCGGCCCCCCGCCGAAATGTTTCTCTTAGGACTTTGTGCTCTAAGTGCTATTGTTAAAATAGTGACTCTTTCAAGCCTGTGTTAGCCCCTCTGACTGCAGTACACACGAGTCTTGCCATCTGGGATGTTATAAAAAACTTCAGAAATCAAAGTAGATTATAGCTATTATCTTCCTCTTATCTGGATGTCCTGACATAGAAGAAATAAATTGTTGTGATAGTTTGATCTTCCCGGGACCATAATGTCCCTCATCAGCTCTTTTCAAGGTGATTTCAGACTTACTGATGTGTTTGAATGCCTTGTCAAGTGGGTAAATGATCTTAATTTTCAAGGACAGATGTCTCTTGCTTTGCTCTTTTCCAAGCCTGAGGAAAAGGCTCCTGTACTCTGCAGCCATTCAGAAATTAAAATTGGTGGTTCTGTAGGAATGCCTGCCAAACCATGTACCTCATTTTTCAAGACATGATCAGGCTGCGCAAATCTTGAATATGTAGATTCTAAGCTGCAAGACTAGGATTTTTTTAAAAAAATATTTTATTTATTTATTCATGAGAGACACAGAGAGAGAGAGGCAGAGACACAGGCAGAGGGAGAAGCAGGCTCCATGCAGGGAGCCTGACATGGGACTCGATCCCGGGTTTCCAGGATCACGCCCTGGGCTGAAGGCGGCGCTAAACCACTGAGCCACCCAGGCTGCCCAAGACTAGGATTTTTAAAGTAAGTAAATAAATATTTTTAAAAAGGCATTTCAGTGTAGCAAGCTTCCCTATCCATTAAAAGTTTGAAATGATTTATTAAAATAAGATGTAAGAATTGTCTCATGTTTTGTTTAGGTTGGCTTTTCATCACAGCTGAAATATGCTTTACTCAGATTCACATGATTTTCTCTTTTTAACAAGATTTTATTCATTCATTCATTCATTCATTCATTCGAGACACACAGAAACAGACATAGGCAGAGGGAGAAGCAGGCTCCCTCCAGGGAGCCTGATGCAGGATTTGGTCCTAGGACCCTGGGATCATAGCCTGAGCCGAAGGCAGACACTCAACCACTGAGCCACCTAGGTGCCCCTCACATGATTTTCTAAAGAAGAAAGAAGAAATTGAAACTGTCCATCTTTTCATGTTTTATTATTTTTCCTTTTCTTCTTGGTATTAATTACAGTTTTCTCTGGATCTACCACACACACACACACACACACACACACACACACACGATTTTATTTTGTTGGGGTGCCTGGGTGGCTCAGCCAGTTAAGCATCTGCCTTTGGCTCAGGTCATGATCTCAGGGTCCTGGGATCAAGCCCTACATCAGGCTCCCCACTCAGTGGGCAGTCTGCTTCTTTCTCTCCTTCTGCTTCTCCCCCTGACATGCTCCTCCACTCATGCTCTCTCTCTCTCTCTCTCTCTCAAATAAAATCTAAAAAAAAAAGAATTTTATTTTATAGTGTTTTGTGATCATTGCTAAGAGGTCCTCAGTAGATCTGTTAGTCTTCATACAAGTAAGTGAATTGCATGCACCCATGTGTATTTAGTCTCTCCATGTCCTCCTCTCTGTCTCCTCTCACCTGTTTCTGTGTGTTTCACATAATATTGCACAGTGAGCTCATTTCTAACATTAAATTTAATAGACTGGCTGATGTTCAATGCACATTAGCCTATTGCCATGCAGTCACTGTAGCTCATGGTGCAAAGCGTCGCTGATGGCGTTTCTGACTGCTAGAAAGACCTGACCTGCGATCTTTTGCACTGTTACCCTTATGATGAATTTCATGTATTCCTTATGCTTTTTAGTCAGCAGCTCTAGCCACCCTTTATCATTCATTGATTCCAAGAAATTCTTTTTTATTTAAGATTTTATTTTTAAGTAATCTCTATACCTAAAATGGCGCTCAAATTTACAACCCTAAGATCAAGAGTTGCATGCTCCATTGACTGAGCTAGCCAGGCTCCCCCATTCCAACAAATTCTTATTAGCTTGCTACTGTTAATAGCTTTGCCTCAAGGCAGTAGCTGTAAAACTTATTCTTACCTTCATGTGCACCTGTTCTTGTGTTGTCCCCACCAACCTTCTTTCATTTTGTCCTCCTATGCCACAATCACACCCTTTCTCCCACTAGTTTTCTCAGGAGTGGGGCTTAGCTATACTAGCAATGTCTAATATGTATTAGTAACTGGCCACTGATGACCCATCTGGTGACCCATCTCTAGCCACCATTGCAATTGGGAATCTCCAAGTTGTGTTTACCCAAGACTATATTAGCTATTCTTAGCCCTGCCTCTATAAAGAATCTCAGTTGTAGGTACATGAACAGGTGGCTATATTATTTTTTGTTTGTTCTAATGTAGATAGGCATTGGAGTCAGACTGCTCTATATTCTAATCTTGACCCACTATTTCCTAGCTTCCCAAATATCAGTTTCCTCTTCTCCAAAATGGGGATAGTAACAGTACCTATCTCACAGAGTCATTGCGAAGGATTAAGTGAGGTCACATGCATGAAGCTCTTAGCATATTTCTTGGAACAGGGTAAACAGTGAGTTCTGGCACCTCTTTCTGGACTTGAATCACTTTTGTGGCACTTTAGACTGGGGAGAGGGGAGGCTTTGCAGAAGGTATAATTTATAAGCTATGTCTTAGAGGATAAAAAGGAGTTAGCATCCCAGTGGATAAAGAAGGGGGAAGGATTCCCAGCAGCAGTATGCTTAAGAACTATAAGAGAGCAAGGCCTGTTTGTGGAAATTGCATATAGTTTATCCTGACTGAAGGGTGAGCTAAAAGTGGGGAGGTGGGAGGAGGTGAGGCAGGAAAGATGATCAAGAACAGATCACAGAGAACCATGTAGAGCTCCTGGAGGAGTTTAAACTTGATCCTCCATCACTCCCTCCATCTGCATAATCTGGTTCCTCTGTTAAGCAGTCACATAAACTTCTTTAAGAGCAGCAATAGCTAAAAGGGGCAAGAGGGCAGCGAATTAGCCTCAAACGAACTGCATCTCTTTAAAGCTAATATTCCTCCTCGAGAATACTATATTAATTAAACATATGCCTTGCAAGATTCATTATTGTTTTACTTGTGTTCCCTGTTGGTTGTCTCATTCATTAATTGGCTGATTAGTAACCCTGAACTCTTGTATCTCCCCACCCCCTTTTTGGCATTCCCTTTTTAATATACTATGCTGTTCCTCCTGGGACGTAAACTCCAGGACCCGTCCCTGGCCTGCTCGTGTTTGTTTTCTTTGCCCCTTGTGCCTGCCTCTGCTATAACATTTGTAGTATGTGTTAAGTAATCCTTAAGGTAACATTTTTATTATGTCATAAAAAGTGCATGGCAAATATATTATAACTCATGGACTTTGTTTAAAAATGAACGGATAATTTATTGAGTGTGTTACATGAGCCTTGCTCCCCTCCCCATTTCAGCTGAGACTTGCTGCTCATTTAGCCTAGCCTCCTATTGAGTGCTCCCACCCTGTGACATGCTGGGAAAGCAGACCCATGGTTGGCTAGAAATGACATCATAGTTTATGTACTCAATAAAAATTTAATTAAGTCATTACAGGAATTGCAGTCATCATTTAACCCTCTGATTTCTTCTGTTTAGTTTATTATTAAACATTCAGTAATACCAGTCACCAAATCCTGATGGCTTATAAAATAACTGCATGAATTTTAATAGCTTAAATAAATGGGAAAATATGAGTAACTGATATAAAAGGAACCTTTTCCTTGTGGTGGTGCTGTATGTATGGGTTTTTATGAAAAGCAAAGCATTATAGAAAGGATAAGAGTTTACTAAGAGAACAGCCCAACACTATCTGGGAAGAGTTTTTCATTTGGTTTGTCCATCTGTGTTTCCATCATGGGCAGGGTGCTCCATACAGAACCATCTGGCAGCAGGGCACAGAACCTGTATGCCAACAAACAAAAGCTTAAATGAGGGAATAAAATCCCAACAGAGGTTCACCAGAGGGAGTATCGAGCTTCCTTTGACTGCTGGGCTGTTTAGAAGGGCCCATTGGGGCAAGTCCAGTAGTTCAGGAAGCTGTTCTCACTCACCCTCACCTGTTGCCTGCATATCATGTGTCTGCACTGATCGAGCTTCCACCCTCTTCCAGGAAGGGCCTTTTTCATGATCTAATGCAGCCTGGGTGATGATATCTGAAAGCCATTCCTAGCTGTGGCTGCTTGCCATCCTTCAGCTAGAGGGAAGAGGGAGAGGCAGCTTACAGGTCACTAGAGTTAGAATATAGGACCAGAGGTAGTGGAGCCTTGCTAATAGGGAATTCTAGCCCTGCTCTCCATTCTTCCTGGGTCATAGGCAGCCAGAATGTAGGTGCATCTCAAGAGGAGAAAGTGTGTTTGTATGTAACTGAACCTTGCTGGAAACTGAGTTTTGCATATTACCATGTTGCTGATCTCTGGAAATGCCCCTACAGATGGTGAAGTAGGTAAAGCACTTGTCTGGAAATCACAGTCTAATCCTGGCTCTGACAGTAGCTTTCTGTGTGACCTCAAGACAAGTCCCTACCCCTTTTTGGGTCTTAGTTCACCAATTTCTTGGAGGCATTGAGCTAGGTGATCTCTGATGACCCTTCCAGGTTTAAGGTTTACTGGTTAGATACAATACATAAACTAGCTCTGCTTAGCAGATTCAGTGAATGTTTGCACCTGAGATGCTGTTGCCTTTGTGTTTGACACCTCTGACGTCTGCTTGTGGCTCTGATTCTTCTTGCAAGATTAGGAGAATAACTCGTATGGGAGTAGGGAGAGCCCCAACATGAGTATCAACATTTTGGGTTGTAGTCCTATCCTCCCACTTCAAAAGGAATGAACTCTAACTCTGGCTTGTTTCTTGACTCTGCCTTTCACCTCAACCCATTCTGGAAGATGATGCAATAAGACATTAGGCAGTACATATTTTTGAAATTTTAGAAACATGCAAGGTACTCAAAGCAGCAAAAAAGAGGAAACAAACAAAAGGGTGTCATTGGACAGAACACACTCTGTGTGACACTCAGGCCCTTGTAAGGATTCAGCCATCAGCATGCCAGTCTTAAACCCTGCTCTGGGCCAGGCCCTGATGTTGGGGGTGCCAAGATTAATCAGACAGAGTTCCTTATGACCTTTGAGTAGCTCACAGACTAGTGAGAGAGACAGGTACATAAATATCTCTAAACCACACTGTATATCCAGGAGGAGGAATGTGGATAGAGCTCTAGGAACATAAAGGCTGGAGGTCTGATTTGGCCTGGACTGATAGTAGGGGGAAAGGTCATGGATTGTATTACCAGCTATATCTACTCTCACATTTTCCAGTTTGAGCTGTGCCATTCTCCTCCTCCTCCTCTCCTCCTCCTCCTCCTCCTCCTCCTTCTCCTCCTCCTCTTCCTCCTCCTTCTCCTCTTCCTCCTCCTCCTTCTTCTCCTTCTCCTTCTCCTCCTTCTTCTTCCTTCTTTCATCATCATCATCTTCTTCTTCTTCTTCTTCTTCTTTCTTCTTTCTTCTTTCTTCTTTCTTCTTGTTTCTTCTTCGAAAATTATACCTATTAGAACTGGTTTTAGTTTTCTATAAGTGCAGAGCACTTTACAGTTTACTGGGGCTTTCAGCATACGTTGTTGAATTAATGAATGAATATATGCTAATTCATTTGCTGTTTAAACCAGCAAATGCCCTGTGTGTAGAGCATTTGAAATGCAAGGAAATAGAGAGGTTTGACTTGCCCGAGATGGCATCCTCTGTATACAGCAGAATTAGAACTTGAACCCAGGTTGTCTGACCAAACCCAGGTCCTTCTAGTACTCCTTTCTGCTCTACTTTCCAGATCAGTTATGAACCATGGAATTAAATCACTCCTTTGATTTATGATCCAAAGTTAAATCATCCTCCTGGAGGTAGGAATATGATGGAACATAAGGCACATGAACTTTGGACTCAGATGACTTGGATGCTAATCTCAGCTTTATCACTAATTTGCTGTGGGACTAGGGCCAGTCCCTTCACCTACCTGAGGCTCAGTTTTCTATGTATGTAAAAATGTGACTCTGGCACACCTACCCTCTGAATTCCAGTCACAGTTAGAGGAGATGATATCCATAAAGCACGTGGCCCAGAACCAGGTGCTTATTAGTAAATGGAGGAGATGACAGTGGGCATGGTTATGGTCAGGGTTGTTAAGCACAAATCTTATTCTCCATGTAAAGTTTCAGATAACTTGGTTGTTTCTAAAATCTGTCAGTTTAAATATCCAGTGAGTCCTTACTTATGTACTGCACATTACACCAGCCTTCTGCTGGGATGAAACATGGAGCAGGCTCTCAAGCATATTCCTAGAAGTCTGGAGGTCTGAGTTTTACCCTACTGAAGATATTCAGTGAGCTGTAGTATAAGACTCTGAAGGCCCACCTGGCTGTTCTCTGAGAAAAGTTCTACCAAGGTGTCAGTGGCCTCACTGGAATTGTATTTCAAAACAGTCTCTTAATCTTAACGGTCTTACTACTTCAGCCTGGCTTATTCCAGCTGGTTTATTCTCTCCTCCTCCCCACAGCCTCCTGGCTCTCCTTTCTCCTCAGCATCTCACTCCAGGTCCTCCCTCTCTCCCTCCTCTTCACACTTCTTCCTTCTGTCTTTGATACCACAGGCTCCTTTGAGTAGCCCTTAGGCATTTCCTAACCTGATCCTAGCGTTACCTTTCCAGTGTTACTGCCCATTTACCTTCCCTGGCATCCCCAGACATTTTCTTTCCTGCCTCTGCACCTTTGCACACCTTGTTCCCTTTGTCTAGAATGTCCTCTTTCCTCCAAGGGTCACATAAGCATTACTTCCTGGAGAACTCATCCCTTGCTCCCAGAGCAGAGATCATTTGTATGAAAATTAATTTATTGGGGTACCTGGGTGTCTCAGTGGTTGAGCATCTGCCTTTGGCTCAGGTCGTGATCCCAGGGTCCTGGGATCGAGTCCTACATCAGACTTCCCACAGGAACCCTGCTTCTCCCTCTGCCTATGTCTCTGCCTCTCCTTTGTGTCTCATGAATAAATAAATAATATCTTTTAAAAAATTAGTTTATTGTTTACCACCTTGGGGATAGAATTTGAGGCAACATATTACAGTTTAATTCTTTTTTACATGTCGGTTTTTCCATACTAGACTGTGTGCTCCTCCAGCTAAAAAACCATTTCTTATACTTTGTATTCATGGGGTCTACCATGAAGCCTGACATGTACCTGGGGCTCAGCTCATTAAACCAAGTTACTGCTTTGTGATCAGAACCCAAAAGAAGCTATCAAATTGGGGAGAATCCTGACAGATCAGGGAAACGGAGGTAGCCTAACAGTTCAACTGTTAGGGGCCCTCTCTCTCTGTTTTACTAGGAGTTTATCATAGTTAAGAGGCAAAAATAATATTTTTGGGGGTTTTCCCCCTTTTTTCATACTTTTGTTTTTGTCATTTTGTTTCTGTAGGTTAATTCTTATATCCTGAAGAAGAACATGATCCTTATGACAAATAATTTCTATGCGGCAATCTTGGGATATGATGAGGTAAGATCATTTGCCAAGCTTTAAGCAGAACATTGACTTCCCCCAAGAAAGACTTTTTTTAAATTAATTTTTTAAAAAGATTTTCTCTATTTATTCATGAGAGATACAGAGAGAGAGGCAGAGACATAGGCAGAGGCAGGCTCCCTGTGGGGAGCGCAATGCGGGAGTTGATCCCAGGACCCCAGGATCATGACCTAAACCAAAGGCAGATGCTCAGTCACTGAGCCCCGCCAGGTACCCCATTAATTTAAATTTTAATTAGTGAACACACAGTGCAATATTGGTATCTGGAGTAGAATTCAGGGATTCATCACTTACATATTGGTATCTGGAGTAGAATTCAGGGATTCATCACTTACATACAAAGACTTTTGGTGAGAAACTCTGAGGGAACCTTCAAGGGACATCATCACTATCTGCCATCACAGCTTAGAATTTATTTCCTCATCATCAGTGACTTGGCAACAGGAATGACTATGCCCAGCAATTTGCCTAGTGCTTGGAAAAAGAGCACAAATGGCATAATATGGTCAGATCATTCAGCTAGTAGCATTTATTGAGTCCTTGTGAGGTGCTAGATGTAGGGACAAAGGCAAATCAGTCACAGTCTCAGCCTCCAGAGATAGGAATACACATCTAAACAGTATGGGCTGCCAGACATCACACACTTTTATGGCTTTAATTATAAAAGCAATACATACTCATTTCAAAAACTCATAAAACTGCAAATAAGAGGTTGAAGTAGAAAATAGAAGGCTCCTTTCCTGTCCTGCCCAGTTCCCTGTCCCAGAGGAAAACTTTGTTAATAGTTTATTGGGTGTCCTTCCAGATGTTTGCATACACAGACATCTGTATATTTTCTTTACACAATGGGAGTCACACTACATGCACTATTCTGCACCTTGCGTTTTTCCGTGAACAATATATCTTAGGCCTCTTTCCACATCAGAACTTTTAGATCTCATTTTTTTCATTGTAAAATATATGTAACACCAAATTTACCATTTTTTTAAAGGATTTTATTTATTTACTCATGAGAATACACAGAGAGGAGAGAGAGGGGCAGAGACACAGGCAGAGGGAGAAGCAGGTTCCATGCAGGGAGCCTGATGTGAGACTCGATCCCGGGTCTCCAGGATCACGCCCTGGGCTGAAGGCGGCGCTAAACCGCTGAGCCACCCAGGCTGCCCAAAATTTACCATTTTTAAGTTACAGATTTTAGTGGTCTTAAGTGCATTCACATTGTTGAGCAGCTGTCACCACCATCCACCTTCAGAACTTTTTCCATCTTCCCAAACTGAAGCTCTGTACCCATTAAACCCTTACTCTGCCCTCAGACTTCTCCCAGCCCCTGGTAACCACCACCCTCTCCTTGCTGTCTGTGAATTTGAATCCTCTGAGTATCTCATGTACTCTTTTTTATTTTATTCTTCTTTGACTGGCTTATTTCACTTAGCATAATGCCCTCAGCGTTCACCCATGTGGTAGCATCTGTCTCATTTTTTTCTCCCCACTGTTATTATGGAAATTTCAAAAATACCGAAAAGGTAAAAAAATGCTGTAATGAACACCTGTATGCACACTAACAGGGTTCATCATACCTCATCTTTTTAACAAAACATGTGCTTTTATGCTTATTTTGTGGTGACCTCCAGCTTTTTAATACAAGCAGCACTACTTCTGGAAAATAGGCCTGGAACTCCCCCATCCTCAACTCCGTTCACCCACCCTGGACTCCACAGCATTTGCTACACTAGTGTTAACTGTCACCCCTGCTGGATGGGGACTTCTTCTGGGTAGTGGCAGTGTCTGCTGTGTGTGCATTTCTTTTGCTTGTCATGGTACCTGGCATGTGGCAAGTGAAGAATGAGGAAGGGAGGAAAGGCATAAAGGATGAAAGTAAGAAATGAGTTCAGGCTGGAGGAAGTGTTATCAGTCTGAAGATAATAATTAAAGTCAGGAGATAAGCTTACAAAAATAGGACTATTTGCAGTTAAAATGGAGACCTCCTGATTCTCAATCCACCAAATATCTTCAATTATTGGAGAGCAATTTAGATTGCATACTACACACGTCATTGATTTAACATGAGCTTTGCGGGAGTGGGATGGCAGTCCCACTGAAGTTGGACAGCGCCGTTCTACAGCACTTTTCCTAGAATGTTGCTTGGGTTGTGCCCCTATCCTGGCCACTTTCAGAAACTTCCTGTTTTCTATTATATTAAGTCCAAATTCCTCCATGGCACTTTTAGGCCTTCTGTCAACTGTCCCCAACATGTCCTATCCACTGTTATCTCCCATGGTTTTTGAGTGTGTAACCTTCTTTCCAAGTGAGGCCATTTGCCCCACTGCTCCGTGGACATCCTGTGCTTGACTGAAGCTCTCCTGGACAACTAGGTGTGGAGGGCAGTGGCCAAGTCTATCAGCTTTAGGTCTGAGGGCCTGGTTCAGGGCCTGGTACCTTGCAGGCACTCTCTGTATGAATGTTCAGTGAACCAATATATTCTCTCTTAGAATGTAGCTCTCTAAACATTCTCCATTCTTAAAGGCCCCCTTCTCCACAAAGCTTTCCTGACCTCTCTAGATCTGTTTGTTTACTCTGAATTTCAACATCATCCATCCATCCATCCATCCATCCAACAGGTATAAAGTGCCTACCATATGGGATGCACTGGGAATATTTTGGTGAATAAAACAAACATGGTGTGGTTCTTTCCCACTGGAGCTTACCTTCTAGTGGGGATATGGGCAATAAACAGGTAAACAAGCAAATAAAGATCTGGTTACAAGTAGAATGTCATAGAAGCTAAGACTGAAGACTGAGGAGCCAGCCATGCACAGGGTATACCTTGGAGTCTCCCTGTACAGATTGGCAGTTGTTCATTCTCCTGAATTTAATCTTGTGCTGTTGTTTGGTATGCACTAGCTTGTCCCTTCAACTAGATTGTCAGCTGCCTATGACCTGAGACCATTTTGCTGTGACTCTGTGTTCTCAGCATCAGGGTAAGCACATCATGGTGTCAAAATCAGTCTTCTGAGTGAGACTGCCACTCCAAACCCTTAACCATACCCAGGACTCTCAAGGCACAGGCTTCCTCTCAATTACTCTAGACCTAGGTGTCCCAGTCTCCTGAAGCATGCTTTTCTGTGTCGTGAGGGAAAACAGGCAGGTCCCATAGTAAGTTGTGGGAAAATTGATATGCAAACTAATATTTGGCTGCCAAACACTCTTTTTCCTTTGCGGATTTCTCTCTCAGAACCAGTCTCCCATTTGTTTTCACTGACTCATAGCAGTTGGGTGGAAAGAAGGCTGAAGTGTTGGGTTCATTGATTTATTTAGCCATTTTTATCCCCCACCCACCCCCACCCCCTGCCGCCCTGTACACTGTGTTAGGTACTGCATCGTAAATAGAGCTAGTTGGGCATCATCCCTTAAACTCACCAGTGCATTCTGGTCCTGAGTTTACTATCAATTAGCTAGATAACCTCCAAGCCTCTGTGTACTTATCTTTCAAATGGGGATAATAATATCTGTTCTTGGCATACGTAGTCATCAGGTGTGTGAAAGAACTCTGACAGCCTGGAATAGTCAGGTGTTATCACTGTTAATCTGAGTCCTGAGTCATCCTTTTCTTTCTGACTGATTATGGACTTGCCCCTTTCCAGCCATCTCACCCATTGCTAGGGGTGCCTATTTGCAGCAGGCCATGGCACCCATGGCTTTTGCTGTCCTGTGCTCTATTGCTCATTCTCTAGGTCCTCATGACACCCGCTCCCACTCCTGTTCCTTTCCATGTAGCACATGTGGGTCGCTGCCAGCAGCACTCCAGTTTGTGCCCAGGGCACTTCAGACACAGGCAGGCTGTTGTGTTAGCAAATAGCTTGGAGAATGGTGATGTGCCTGAGCTTGTTCTTGGGCCCTGTCCCCATCTGCCAGAAGAAGCTGATTTTCCTGACTCAGCCATTGTACCAGCACAGCCTCTTAAGCTGGGGAATTACAGGGATGTTTAGCAGGGGGCATTTGGAATAGGTTGAATGTTTTTCCACCAAACTATCAGCACCCCATCCTGGATTTGGCCCTTCCTGGCAGAAAGCCTAAAGTCAGACCTCAGATGCCACCATGTCCCAGAGGCCAGCCCACAACATCACACTGAAGACATGATCTGGGGTCTTCGTATAATGCTTTGCCACTTATAGAACCTGTCTTGGCTATTATCTCTGAATTCTCACAACAGTGCTGTGGGCTGGATCTTGCTGTGTTTGTTTGGCTCATGAGAAACTGAGGCTCGAGAAGGGCTGGTGGCTTTCAGCGGGCCACACAGAGCTGCCATTTGAATGTAGGTGGTCTGATCCCTAGATCTCACTGTTGATTGAACTATATCCACAGCTGCCTACCAAAGCAAGCTCCTGATCCTTGTATCTGACGTACTACATTTAACAAAATACCTTTACATGATCTGACTCTTATAATGCAAAGATGCTGTGTGTAGGGCAAGCAGTTTCATCTGTTTCATAGATGAGTAGTGAATTGCCCTCCATCTCTAAGCTTAGTAGCAGCAGAGCCAGGATAATCAGGCCTTCTGACTTCTGAGTCCCAGTCAGTGTTTTGTCTGGTCTACATGACCTTGGCACCTGGACAGTCCCTGAGGAAGCTACTCTGGACAGAGTAGCTTCTTGGGGCCTTTCCCTTCAGTCACCCTCACCCCATGAAGCCGACTCTCCCTTCTCTTTCCCTTAGAGGTCCAAGCTAGGATATGGCCCTAGTCCAAGGCCCAAGTGCTGCTGATTAGCCTCTGTGACATTGGGCTTCTTAACATAGCCCTTTTCTGTGCTGCAAAGGACAGTATTAGGCACACACACACATAGGCTCTGTGAGCGTTCCTTTTTTGGCTCATGGCAGTCCTCCGAATGGCCTATTTCTGTACTTGAGGCCGTGTCAGCCATGACCAACCCAGAGATGGTTGACAGTGAGGCCAAGGTGCCTGTTTTCCTTCCCCATAAAGCTAGCTGCCTTGCAGATGTGTGCCCTTGGACCAGGAGAGAAGGTGCAGCCTATGCCCAAATCTGTTTCTGGGGAAAAAATACCCACCCACACTACTCTGTGCCCATTCCTTGCAGATAGCAGTAGGAGCATTGTGGCACCATTTCTCTTCCTGGCCTCATAAGTATTGCTGGGTCAAGTATGGTGCGGGAGAGTCGAGGGAGCTATGGCCTAGGAGGGCAGCCATACATGAACCCCATTTCCACATTAATCTTAGCCAGTCACTTGCCCCCACCCCCGACTCCCATGTCCTTCCTTTGCATAAAATGAAAAGTTTGGATCTGATGCTCTCTGAAGACCCTTTCCAACTCTACCATGTAGCTGCCCTATTTCTTTCTTGTAGTGTCTGTAAGGCCTTTCCAGTCCAATTCTGTGGTTTCCAGCATATTCACAATATCCCCAGCTCTCTGGAAGACCAATTGTACTATGTGTTCCAGGGGATCCTTTCAGATGACCATGGGCTGGCTGCTGCCCTCTGGAGAACCTTCTTCAACCAGAAATGTGAAGACCCTCGACAGCTTGAATTGTTGGTGGAGTATGTGAGGAAACAGGTGAGCAGCTCTACCCCTCGCCTCCAGAGGCTCATGGAAAGCAAGTCTTTCCTGAGGACTGTGGATGCTGGACTTGCAGAGGATTGGGAGAGGTTGAGTTTCCATAGGCCAATCTGAGGTTATTCTGACCATATCACGTTAGCAGCCTAGCCATGAGCTGGGGTGGGGATGGGGAATGAGATAGAAGAGGCACTGAGTAGTCAGCTCTCAAAAACTTTTAGGCGTTCATTCACTACACCTTTGATTGCCTGTTATGTGCCCAGTGCTCTATGAGACCCCGGGCACACACAGTCCTGTAGGCTATGGGAATGGGGTACAGTGCAGTCACCCACTGTAACCCCCTCTGTCCCCACTTCGAAGCTCCAAGGCTCATGTTTCCCCCTCCTGATTTCTAGCAGGACCAGACTCCAAGCAGCATTCCACAGACATCCCTCGAGCCTCTTCCCACGCCTCATTCCCCAACCTCCTCTTCCCCCAAGGCTCCCTGACACTAAAACTTCTTTTTTTTTTTTTTTGACACTAAAACTTCTAATAGAAAACTCCAGTGTGAGGACTGCTTAACTACATAGTTTTCCTCGAAACCATGGCTTCACTTCTTGATCTCTGTCCCCTGATCCTGTACTGATGGGAAACCCATACCTTATAGATGAGTGAACTGAGTGACAGGGAACAGGAACATAAGGGCTTTTCCAGGGTCTCCCATGAGTCAGATGGCACAGCTGGCCTACAACCCCAAGCTGGTGATTCATGTAGCCACTAGAGGCCTTAGCTGCTCCAGACAGTTCATCAGCTCAGGCTGTCCCATGAGTCACACCTTTGCTTCTTGGGCTTGGGCCTGGCCCTGTAGCTGAAGGGGCCTCACCCCAGTTATTCTCTTATTCACCTGTATCCACAGCCTTCAAGCCTTCAGCAGCCAGGAAGGGGAAGGCCAGGCCCTGGCTCTGGGGGAGAAGACAGAGCCAGCAGGAACAGCTTGTTGATCGCTAGAAAAATCACACAGTGGGGCTCTTCAGACCCAGACAGTAGAGAACCCCCAGAAGCCAGGACTTCTGTTTGATTATTCTTCAAATCTGACAGAGCTGGGAGAAGGCACTGTGGCCAGAGGGCTCCACCCACAGAGAACTCTTGAGACTCACACTGTTGACTGGACTCACTGTCAGACACAAGTAGCAGTTGGCAAAGCAAATGCTGAGTTTTTTGAGAGACCAGCTTAACTTTTCCATCTGCCATGTGGGCTTGTGCCAGGGGCCACAACAAGGGCATAGCTGGGACCTCTCTGAGGGCTCTAAAACAAGGGACTGCACACCAGGGCCCCTAGAAGAAGTCCCATATTGTCCAATGAGAGGCAGGCAATAGAAAAACAGTGATGGGGCTCTTAAGGAATCAGGGAGCTTTGATGGGGACCCAGTCCTGTCAGCAAAACATCTGAATATCTGTTGTGCCAGGCACTCTGTTGAGGAAGTAGAAATTCATAGGACCCAGACCTGTCCTTGAGCCAGCTCATGGTTTAGCGATGAAGCCAGTCAGGCACAAGGCTAACCCTGGAATAAGTCAGTTTGTGATGTGATACAGGTAGAAACAAAGTGCTGTGGAAGGCCAAAGAAAAGCAAGACTAAGTATGAGTGCACTGCTCGGGAAACCAAAGAAGCTGGGTCCTGAGCAGACTAGTTCTGCACCATAATCCTAGTTGGCTTGGTGGGTAGCCCAAGACCCAGTCAGAGGTTATGGTGAGATTCCCAGCGCAGAAGATGGACAGAGTGGTAGCATCAGGGACAGAAATGGAGTTGTTGGAAAGAGGAGTGTATTTTAGGGAAGGTAATAGGTCAGTTGCTCTCCTTGCTCTGGAAGACAACAGGACATGTGGAGATCTAGACCTGAGGTATCTGTGAGAGGTAAGTTGAGTTCAGGGGTCAGCAGCCTGAAGGTGAAACAATAGGAGTGAAGGAATTCTTGAAGAGGGAGATGATCCAGGGACTAAGATGAGGCCTCCAGACTCCTGTCCCTTCCCTTTCTCCCAAGTGCCTTCTCACCCCACAATGGAGCCTCATCTCTCTGAATCCAGTGCTCTCGCTCCTGATGTGATACACATCTCCCCTTGATAGCATTTCTCATTCTGCTGTCCTCCTTACTAGCAGCAGCCTGGGGAGGATTTCCCAGAGACCACCTTCATCTCCTGAGACTTGGCCACTCATTAGATCACCTGCCTCTTGCAGAACTACCCATAGCTCACCTTCTCCACAGCTATTCCCCATTCTCCATCACAGGAGTCGCTTCTCCGCTTGCTGTTGAGGAGGTGAAGCTGGGCCCACTGGCCAGCATGGTGGTCCACTAATCGTGGGCTTGGGGCTCACTAGAGAACATTAGGGACATACATAGTTAAAATTTAAAAAGTGCCAGTGACTAGCAGTGTACATATGTTGTATCATTTCATCTTTTCATGAGTCCTGTGGGGTGCATGTTACTATCCCTCTCTCAGACAAGGAAACTTAAATCTCAGAAAAGGGAATTGGCTCACCTTGAGTACCATTCCTGCCCTGAATAGACCGATAAAACACACACACACACATCCCAAGGACATGTCTCCCCAGTACATCCTCCCTAGAAAGTTCTTGCAGTCCAGAAAATCAGGGCATGTATGTCTGTCTATCCAGAGGTATGATGGGGAGTTCCCTTAAACCTTTCTAATGAGCTTCCCCAGTGATGTGTTTCTCCCAACCCACTTTAATGAAATAATCTGGGAGATCAGAGATCTGCTGTGCCAGGACATGGGACGGGCAGGTCCCCTCCACAAACCTCCCCCCGCCCACCATCCTCTCCATTGGAAGGCTGGTTCCGTATGACATCTTATGTCTCTCCTGCCCTTGTCCCTGTCTTGTTTCCTGCTCTCCCTGTTGCAGATGCAGTACCTGGACTCCATGAATGGGGAGGATCTGCTTCTGACAGGGGAGGTGAGCTGGCGCCCTCTCGTGGAGAAGAATCCTCAGAGCATCCTGAAGCCCCATTCCCCAACTTATAACGACGAGGGTCTTTGATGGGCTGATGCCTCTGAACAGCTGGCCAGCTGGCTTTGAGGAACTGCCAGGAGAGAGGTGCTTGTTTGGCCCAGAACCCTGCAGAAAGTGGCCTGAACTGACCTTCAAACAGCATCTGTCAAATATCTGGCCCCATTTGTGTTGATTTTCCTCTTAGTATGCCCAGAAGTCTGATCTGGTGGACTATAGTGCTGGGAGAACCCTTAGCTCTTCTGAGGAATCCACCCCTCAGGAGAAGCCTGGAGCAAGAGCTTTCCAGCACACACTCCCCTGGTCCCTCCAGCAACTACGTGATTGACAACTTTTCCTAAAGGCCCCAGAGAGTTTGGGATAGGTTAGAAAGGGGACACTTCCACCAAGGGCCCGCTGTGGCCAAGGGGCAGTTTGGAATGCTGCTGAGTCAAGACGGGTAACCATGCTCTGTCCTCTGGCTTTGAGCCATGGGGTTGAGTTGGCCATTAAAAGAAACAGAGACTTATCTCTGCCATGGCTCTTCTTTATTCCGGGGTTTTTAGAAACTTATCTGAGATGGCAGTTGCCATAAGTTGAGGACCCCACCCAGCTCAGTTAGAGACAGGGAGGGCAAAAGGTCAGGAAGGTCTCTGCTGCTGCTCTTATCTCCAGTTGATGGAGATGTCCCTGTTATGTCCAAGGCATAGCCTGCTAGGCTCCATCCTCTGGGACCCAGGAGGCCTCTGATGGCCAAGGGGCTTGTCACATCCTGAGTCATTTGGAAAGAAGTTCCAAGAACTTAGGTCCTTTTGTCACTTCCCTACCGAACGGGGTGAGGAACATGCTGTCTTTCCTCTCTTGACTCCCTTTACGTGAGATACTGGGGAGAAGAGGAGAAAATTATTTCTGACTTAGTTGTACCATCCCAGGGCCAAGCCCGTGCCCAGCTTTCTAACCCCATCCCAACTTCTGGAGCATGTGCTGCAGAGTCAGCTCAGTCTGTGCACTTGAATCAGTCCCCTCCTTCCTGAGTATGGGTCATTTCTTGGGGAATTTTCTTTGCATTGAAGAAAGAGGGCGGGGAACCATATTGCCCCTCCTTCCCCCATCAAACTTCCTTCATTTAACTTGCTATAAAATGAGTCATATAAAGAAATTCTATATGGGTGAGGTATATCCCACTTCTGTGAAAACATTACAAATCAGACCGCCTTCTCTGAGTTTATTTAAGATGCTTTTGTTGCGAGCGGAGTTCTAGAGTGAAGCCCCCTCTGTGTGTGTGAGATAGTAACACCTTGTAACTCATTACAGCTGGGCACTATTTACATAAACCAGAGCTGAGCCAGGCAGGAATTTGCTGATTAATTTATTTTTAATGGAGTGAAGTATACCATGTACCAAAATAAACTTTACTGTGTGTACCTAACTGCTCCTGGAATGGATGGAAAAATTAATGGAACAGATTTTGGCTCCCAACTCCACACATTAATTCATATATAAAAGTTATTTGAGCCTTAACCCATTTGCTGCCCAGGGCAGCTCCCCAGCCACAGATCCCAGCCCACAGCACCAGTTCAGCTACTGGGCTTGCTTGAGAATCACAGAATTGCAGATTTTTTTTAAAAAAAGATTTTATTTATTTATTCATGATAGTCACACAGAGAGAGAGAGAGAGAGAGAGAGAGAGGCAGAGAGAGAAGCAGGCTCCATGCAGGGAGCCCGACGTGGGATTCGATCCCGGGTCTCCAGGATCGCGCCCTGGGCCAAAGGCAGGTGCTAACCCGCTGCGCCACCCAGGGATCCCCCAGAATTGCAGATTTAGAAGAAACTTTAGAGGTCACTTAGTCCAGCTCAGGTCCTGAACTTGACTCCTCTTCTCAGCATTTCAGCTGGCCTATGTCCATACAGGCCGTTTTTTAATACCTCTGCCTGCAGAGCCAAATCCTGTCTCCATAAGCTGAGTAATCATCAAACGGTGCAATTTGCAATATGGAGCTGCCTTTTAGAGAGCCGAATTGTATCTATCAGGTGGGGGATGTCCCAAAGCCCTCAATTCCAGCTGTCAGCATCTTTCACCCACTACACACCCCCTTCCCTTTCAAGATAAAATCCAGGTCCCTGGAGGCTGCAAGGCTCTTCTTAATTTGACCTGTGTTTGTTTCTGAGTCTCTAATTCATTTTTTCTCTGAGCAAACTGAACCGCTTAGGGTTACCTGAAAAGATCACGCTGTATGTTTCCTCCACCTGGCATCCTCACTTCCCCTTCTGACTAGAGAAATCCTATGTGTGCTCAAATACCCACCCCCATTACGTCTTGTCTGCCCCAGGTGGAAACTATTATTTTTTATACCCACTCTCCATCCTGCATTGTGAGCTCCTTCAGAGTGAGCACTGTGTTTGGGTCAATCACCTTTGTTTTTCTAGTGCCCTAGGAGTGCCTGGCTCACAGTAGGCATCAGTATAAACTTTGACAAATGGAAGAAGGAATGAATAATTAGATCATCAGTCATTATCAGTACAAGCCCTATGAAAAAATCCCTTTCTGGATCATTCTCTGACCTATAGTTCAGCTTATTTTAGCAGTTCAGTATGAAGTACCTCCATTGACCTTTGCATAGAAATGAAAGCTAAATGTTCATTCTGTAGCTGCTTTTTTCTTTCACTCTCTCTTTTTTTAAGTAGTCTTTACACCAACATGGGGGTTGAACTCGGCGACCCTGAGACCAAGAGTCACGAGTCACATGCTCCACTGCCTGGGCCAGCAAGGTGCCCCTCTAACTACATATATTTCTACTGTAAGTTGTTATTATACAAAACAAGTGAAGGATATTTCTTGCTCTCAGGGAGATTGCTCTTTAGAAATAATTGTAATTTATTTATATTCTGTATACGTCCATAAAGGATCACAGCAAATTAAAAGACACCATTCTAATAAAACTGCAAAGTGATTAAAACAAAATTTAAGGGGATCCCTGGGTGGCTCAGCGGTTTGGCGCCTGCCTTTGGCCCAGGGCGTGATCCTGGAGTCCTGGGATCGAGTCCCGCGTCAGGCTCTCGGCATGGAGCCTGCTTCTCCCTCCTCCTGTGTCTCTGCCTCTCTCTTTCTCTCTGTGTCTATCATAAATAAAAATAAATAAATCTTAAAAAAAAAAAAACAAAATTTAAAAGATAAGATGCAAGTATTAGGAAGTGGGGAGAGAAGTAATCATGTCAGAAAACCTATACTGCTAATAACCAACTTTCACAGGATTTTTGGGGTAATTTATAAAGTAGTTTTAACACATTGTCTCACAGCAGTCCTGTAAAATAGGTATCCTCATCGTTCTTACCGCTTTTCCATGGGTGAGGGACTAAGGCTCACGTCATCTGGGCACAGGAAGAACCGGCTCAGAGTGCCCCAGTTTCCATCTTCCAACCCCGGGGCCCTTGCTCTCTCCCCATCCCACACTGCCCCCCACAGGCCAGTGAGGAAATCTGCAACTGAGTGTAAAACCTTGCTCTGAGTTTCCTGGGAGCCAAAGACAGAAATGGGAGTCAAGGTTCTAAGTATCTTGTTACATAAAAGGAAGTATACTTATTCATCAGAAGAAAGAAATGTTTCAGAGAAGAATATATTACAGGGGTTTTAAATGAGATACACTGAACAATGCAGTGAATAGTACCTCTAAGATTGCAGTTTTGCCCAAAAGTTTGAGAACTGTAAGTAATTGCTGTTTCTTACATCAAGCTGAGATTAAAGCCAAGGCCCCAGTTCAGCTGGATTTTTTTTTTTTTTTTGCGTTTCTGTTCTGTATTAGACACTGCTTAGTATTTTTACTTGCTATCTCTTAATCTTCAGTGACAAATCTGTGTGGTGGTATTAAATTCCTGTTACCATTGAGGGAAACTACATGAAGCTCAGGGTGGCCCAAACTGACTCTGCATGCAGACTCAAGTGGTTCTGAGACCAAGTCCGATGCATTTAGTTTTAGAGAAGTACCAGATGGGGAAAGGGGCCGTTGTGCCACAGTTAAAAAGTAATAGGAAGCCTTAATTGATATTCCAGCTGCATGGGCTTGTGTGGACAGATTCCCAAACTAACAGGAAAAATCAGAACAAGGGGGTTAGACATCAGAAAAGCCCTGAAGGGACTCAGGACATAAAAGGAGGGACAAAGTTTAGGAAGGTGGAAAGAAAAACAGGAAATGAGCTACCTAGAGGAAGGCACGGAATAGGAAGCTTCTTCAGACTCAAGTGGACCAGCTGAGTGGTTTGTTAAAGGCAGATAAAGGTTGCAGAGAGCCTAGTGGGGGACAGCCTGGGTAATGCTGCACCTGGTAGGCATTCTGGGTAAGGACTGTGACCCTCTGGGAGTGAAGATGTACAGCAGTGTGCAAGGTAGATTGGCTCAGTCAAGAACTAGCCATCTAGGTTTGGGAGCCTGGGGGGTGATTGTAGGGATTCAAAGGGAAGCTCAAACCCCAGAGGTGTTTCAGAGAAATCATGAAGACTTGATGCCTCCTGGCATGTGGAGCCTGAAGAGAGCAGCCTAGAGCTCTCCTGGGAACAGGGGATGGCGAAGTCAGGCAGAAGAGGGAAGCTCAAAGAGAAGAATCCTCTGTAGTGTTTTTTTTTTTTTTTTTTCTTCCAAGTGCTAATTATATTATGGGATAGACAGGGCAGGGATTATTGCCCCATCATGCAATAGGAGGACAGGTCCACTGATAAGCAGCCACAAATTGATGCAAGGTGACCCTGTGGCAAAGCCAAACAATCTCCTGTCTTTTGAACCCTACTCCATTGCTTTTGGTGTATGTAGGTTATATCTGTATGGGAGCCAGTCTGGTGGAAGGTGCTCCAGGGAAGGCAAGAGAGGGACTGGACTTCAGGGGATGATTAGGAGGGAGGGGTCTTTAAGGGCTTTGGTCTTGTCTTGGGTGTAGTGTAGAAGGGGCACTTGAAATCATGAAAATGGATGAGCTTCCAGAGGTGAAATGTAGGGAGTGAAATGACCCACTACCAGTCAGCGACTGGGGTGAGTGTGGGAGAAAGCATTCCAGGGTGGGGTGGGGTGGGGCAGGTGGCAGCAAGTGTTGGGGAGGGAGGAGTAGGAAAAGTAGGAACTATGGTAGGAAGTAGAGGCTGGAGGAGAAGTCAGGGGAGAGGAGAGCTTCTAGAAGGAGGAGGTTCTTAATGCTGCATCCTGCAGAGTAGGGGCCAGGGAGTAAGTGAATGAGGCTTAAGGGCTTTAGAGATTATGAAGAGTTAAGAAAGGGTATGGCAGCAGCTGTGATATCTTGGTATGTGGCTAGCTGAAGAGAAATGGAGAAAAATTGGGCAGGAGTTAGGAGAGTAGGTAAGAAGGTGTTTTCAGCACAGAAAAGAATAGGGTAAGAACTAAGGTGTTTTCAGCACAGAAAAAAGCTGAAGATGCACATGGGGGTGAGAGGGAGCCTGATTAAATGTAAAGCACTCAGTGGAGTAGGAAACTTCCTTTTTTTTTTTTTTTTTTTTCATGTTAAGTAGGAAACTTCTTGTAAATGTTAGGAATTATTAGATCCCTCTGGACATGGGAGCCTGGTCTTGAGAGCAAGGGCCTGCCTTTGGAGGGGAGGAGGGAACTCTTTTCTGAAACCAGATATTGGAATATAGACGGGGACAAGGGGTTTCTGAGGTGAGGGCTGAGAGGGAAAGGCCAGCCCTTTCTGGTCTCGGTGCCCAGGAAACCTAGAGTTATCAGCTGTTGGGGTGAAGGGGAAAGGAAGGGGGGAGCCTGGCAAGTTTGTGGACAGAGAATGAGATAGTCACAAAATGTTTGAACTCTTCCCTTGGGAGCAGTCCTCCTGTACTTGTTGCCCTGTTTCTATCCACTTCTAGCCTTCCCACAGCATCCCACTATGGCTTGCCCACCCCCACCACTGGGTTTGGCCTTAGGGAGGGGTAAACCAGACCCCAGGTCCCCCAGCCATGATCCTCTACCCACTCACCCTTGCTCCAGTGTTAACCACCCATCACAAGTCATCTGTGGCTTCCAGGAGACTTCCCCTGAGCCATGCTGGTGAGCCTAGGACCTGACATTACAGGTCAGGTCCTAGAGATCCTAACTGGAGAAGTCCCAGGAAGGGAGGCTTCAAGTACTGACTTGTAATGTTAAGAAGTGATGGGGGAAAAAAACAAAAGGTAATGGAATATGTGAGTGCTAGAAGAGACTTGGTGACCTCCAACTCAGCCTTCTTACTTTACACATGAGAGGCTGAGGTCCTGAGAGGCTGACTCAAGGTTTCACAGTTGCAAACCAGAACCATAGGTCTTGCTGGCTTGTTTCTTTCCTAGTTTTATCTCTCCTTGTGACCAGAAATGGCTCCTTCACCTCCCAGTCACCATCTGAGAAAAAGCCTGCCTCAGGGCTGTACACTAGTTGGGGACAGGGGAATGGAGACATGGTTCCTCTAAGGTTCCAGATTGGGTCATGAGCTCTAAACCCCAAAGCACTTGGTTTATACGTTGGTTTAACCTGTGGCTTATAATTATTTATGAGTCTGCCTTCCCCACTAAACTGCAAGTTCCTCCAGGGCAGAGACCAAGTCTTACTCATTTTTGTGACCACAGTCCTGGCCTAAAGGAGGCATTAAATACATGTTGGGTAAACTGGATGGACTGGGGGGGGGGGGTGCTGGATAGGTTGGGGAGGGTGAGGTAGCTGGACCAATTATGTTGGGGGCTTAAGAGATCACCAGATAATTCCTCCTTCTCTCAGTTCAAAATAAATTGAGAAATAAGACATAAAAGACAGACATGAAAAAGTGGTTTTACCAGTATTTCTGACAAAGCTGATTAGAGAATGTGGCCAAATGTGCTTGTTAATGATCTAAAACGTGGGGCACCTGGGTGGCTCAGTCGGTTGAGCATCTGACTCGATTTCAGCTCAGGTCACGATCTCGGGGTTGCGCGATTGAGCCCACATCAGGCTCCACACTCAGCTGGGAGTCTGCTTCTCTCCTTCCTCTCTATCTGTCCCTCCCCTGGCTCTTGTACATATGCACTCTCTTTCTCTAAAATGAATAAATAAATCTTTAAAAAAAATAATCTCCTAAAACTAACCATGCTGACCTCCACCCCCAAAAAGAGCAGACCTCTCACTCCCTGGTACAGGGGCAGAACTTTATCTGGAAGTTTACCATGTAGATCAATGAAGAATATGCTACCTTTGCTACAGCAGAACCAAAAAAGAGAGGGAGGTCGGTGGAAAGATTCAGCCCAGCTCCTCCTAAGCCACCAATCAGACAAGCCTCCTCCCTTGGAAAGGAAGGGTGAGTGAAGAGAAAAGAGGGGGGTGGTCTCACATTTCACCCTGAAGGAAAGTAGAGTGGGAATTCCCTTCCTGTATGGAAACATTAGTGAGGACAAATCTCCCACCATTAGATGGAATGAGGTGGATGAATGGGTAGAAGGGAGGTTGAGTGAAGGGAAACCCCATCATCACAGTGTCTGTGATACACAGCCAGCTTTCCAAAATAGAATGCTCAAATTCTTATTCTTGTGGTCTGCCTGCCAGAAGGCTCACCTGTGTGTGGAGGTGAGGAGAGGCCATTGCCTCCTATGAGCTGAAATAAGAGGCCAAATCTCAGAGCCACAGTCCACTGACACAACCGGAGGGCCATGTTCACATTCAGGGCCAGCCTTTGGTCTAGAAAGGGCCCAAGACTGACTGAGGAGAGCTTCCCTTGCTGGTTCATTTGTCTTCAGTGTCACCGAGCCCCTGCCCTTTTGTGCTTGAGAAAGCTCTAGAATCCAGCATGTACTAAACTACTGTTCCTCTCAGTCAGGCACTTGCCATAGAATAGCCCATTTATTCCTTATAAAAACCTGGTGAAGGAAATGATGTTGGTCCCATTTTACAGATTAAGCCACTGTGACTTGACTGTTGAATTTACCCATTAAGTCACAGAGCCAGTGGGACCTCCTGAAGGCCTGTGTGGGTGCTCAAGAACTGAACCACACCCATCTGGGTTGTTTCTAGGAGTCTAGTGCTTTGGGCCTCTCCCCCTGGGAGGTGGGGGGAGGGTTGCTTCCTAAGTTACCCTAAAACACTGCTCTAGGAATCTTGCCAACCTTGTGCTGTCGTCCGTACAACAAGAACCAGCAACTTAGCAAGGCCCTCTCCAGTGTGGCTCCAGATGGCCTTTCCACCAGTTCTTCCTCTGCGCCACAGCCCCCATCTTCCTTCGATAGTCACAGCCTCAGCCTTCTAGTCCTCCCGCTGGGAATACCCTGCTTGCCATTTTGCACACCCGTAAGTCTTTCTCATCCTTTGATCGCCAGCACTGGGAACATTCACTGCTTCTTCCAGTGTCTCTAGGTCATATGTCACTTCACCTTGATTTAAAGGATTGGGTATACCCTGGCTCTCCTACTACCCCTGGCTGCTCCTCCCAGGAGTATTGTCTCCCCTGACCCAGAAGTGCCACATAAAAGGTGTGTGGCAGTGTTGGCATCAGAGCAGCCTGCAACTGAAGGGCTGCAGCTCAACCTTTGCTCCTACTGTCCCCACATGACAGTCACCTGCCCAGGTACCACTTGGCTTATAAGAAACAACAGACAGGGCTAAGTGCCCCCCAGGATGGCAGAATGATGCCCAGCAGGCGCTGACACATCTCCTGGACATGACATCTTTCTTCCTTTTAATAACAGTTATTAAGGGGCCTGTGCCAACACACTGAAGTGAGGGGCTGGGCTTTGCTATCTGTATGGCTCGTATCGCACTGGGTCTCCACCCCTAGGCCCAGCCCCAAGGCCAGGATACATCGGTTGTTTGTATTGGCCTTGGATTGCCCTTTACCCGTTCAGCCCATAGAAGGGGCAGCCAGTCTTGCAACCTGGGGAATTTGATTTGATTTACACACTTTTGTGATCAGGACATCAGGGATACCTTAGAGCCTTTTCCACTTCAGTTCAGTCTGCCCATCCCTGCTTCCTCAGTTGATCTCCTTGTATACACACCCAGTACTGCACTCCAGAGTTAAGGTCAGAGACTTCCGAGGCTGCCCAGACACTCCCGAGGCTGCCCAGACACTCATGCACACAAATAGATCTGTACCCAGACATGCACACAAGTACACCTAGACACATGCATACTTTGGTAAGCATACACTGATATATGATTATTTAGACAGCCAGGCAGACATACAAACATCACAGATAGTATGTTCATGTACCTACATGCACAGGTAGTTCTGCATGGGCATGTGTAGGTACATTGAGTTGAGCCATATGAAATTACTAGTATTCAGTGTTGTTGTTTTCTTCCAAAAATAGAATCTAGAAGTGCCTGGCTAACTCAGTTGGTAGAGCATGCGATTCCTGATCTCAGGGTTGTGAGTTCAAGTCCCACACTGGTGTAGAACTTACTTAAAAAAGGGGGCACCTGGGTAGCTCAGTTGGTTAAGTGTCTGCCCTCAGCTCAGGTCATGATCCTGGGGTCCTAGGATCAAGCCCTGCATCAGGCTCTCTGCTCAGTGAGGCGTCTGCTTGTCCCTCTCTCTCTGTCCTTTCCCCCTATGTGTGCTCTCTCTCAAAATCTTAGAGAATCTGCAGCCTCAGTGGTGCAGCAGTTTAGCGCTGCCTGCAGCCCAGGGTGTGATCCTGGAGACCCGGGATCGAGTCCCACATCAGGCTCCTTGCATGGAGCCTGCTTCTCCCTCTGCCTGTGTCTCTGCCTCTCTCTCTCTCTCTCTGTGGTTCTCATGAATCAATCAATCAATCAATCAATCAATCTTTAAAAAAAAATCTTAGAGAATCTAATACAAAGTGGGCATGGAGAGAAATATAAAAAAATCTAGAGCCAAATTGTACACTCCTGTTTAAGCAGTATTATTCACAATAGCCAAAAAGTGGAAACAACCCAAGTGTCCATCAGTGGAAGAATGGATAAGCAATGGGGTATATACACACAATAGAATATTCAGCCTTAAAAAGGAAGGAAATTCTCACTCATGCTCCCACATGGATGAACCTGGAGGACACTGTGCTAAGTAAAATATGCTAGTCATTAAAAGACGAATACTGTTTGATTCCACTTACATGAGATGCTTAGAGTGGTCATATTTATAGAGTCAGAAAGTAGAATGGTGGTTACAAGAGGCTGGGGGAGAGCTGTTGTTTAATTAAGGGTACAGAGTTTCGACTGAGGAAGATGAAAAAGTTCTGGAGATGGATGGTGGTGATTGTTGCACAACAATATGAATGTACTTAATTATACTGAACTGTATACTTAAAAATGGTTAAGATGGTAAACTTTATATGTATTTTACCACAATTAAAAATGATTTTTAAAAAGATAGCCAAAAATATGTATCATCAGATAGATGTGTAAATACTGAGGGACAAACAGGAACACAACAACGCAGGAAACATGCTGCCTCCCCTCCCAGGAGCACATCTCCAACCCAGATAAGGCCCTGGTTCTCCCGCTAAACAAATCTGGAGATAAGGCCCTAATGAAGGCCCTGCCTCCTTGGATATCCCCACAGCTCATTACCCTCCCACAGTCTGGCTCTGCTTATTCAACCTCCTGCCCCTCATGCAGCCTCCCCTCCCCTAGGGAAGGGCCTCTTTAGAGTACCCAGTGTTCTAATTTCTGCCCCTGCCCCTGGAATGCAATAGAATGGCCCAGCATTTCACCTTTTGGCCTTACCCTGACCCCTGGACTCCTCACTTCTAGGCTCCTCAAAGACAAAGCACCAGTCCCATTCATCTTTGGTCCCAGGACCCAGCTCAACATGGGAACCCCTAAATCCCTCTGCCCCCTGCCATGAATGTGTTAGGCCCTGTGTGAAGCTCTGTGGACATAGGACCTGTGTTTGGTCTGAACATGATCACAGACCACATAAAGCAAGTGCAATCAGTATGATACAAGGTTGTGAGACATGGTCTTTGGTCTCCTGCTCTCCAGGCCATCCTCATCAGAGCTCGTTTCTCCTTAGAAGAGGAACACCTTGAGCTGGCACTGTGCACCATTGTGACCACTTCTACCTGGCCTGCGTCCCTAACTAACTGCCATCCGCTGACCTCTCTTCTCCAGAACAAATGCTTTTACTTATGCTACTGAGTACTCTGCAACTGTGGCCTTTCTTGGGGGCAAAGAACAGAAACCTGCCTGCTCTTTTTGCCTTCTGACCTTGCAGTGTGGCCCCTACATCCTCTGAAACCTTTCTTACTAACATTTAATACTCAGCCCCTGAGTTGGGGAGGAAGGCTGCGGTGTGGCCCACACAAGGCCAAGAGCTTCCCTGGAGTTGAAGGTGTTAGAAACATAGCTATCTGGAACAGCATTTCTCCGGGGTGGGCCTTGGCCCACTGCCCCCTGTGCACTGGGGTATGTATAAAAAGCAGGGTCCAGAAACCTACTCAGACTTTCTGGATTTGAATCTCAGATGCGTGGAGCCTGGAGATCTGCATTTTAACTCTTCCCGGCTATTCTCGGGGCCTAGGGTGAAAGTCACTGCTCTAGATCCTTGGAGGATGGCCTCAGAGCCAGGGTGGGGCTTGGGCAGGGAACTGTGTCAGTTATGGAGGTAGAGAGTGGCAGAGCCACTATGGGAGCAGAGAGGCCCAGATGGGGTCAGATAGGTGATGATGTCCTTGACAGTTCTGTGTGACACTCTGTTGAGTTCTTACTTAGGGCCTGTGTGCAGGTTGTGCCAAGGTTTGTGATATCCACCATGGTTTGGGGTTATGGTTAGTCTCTGAATTAGCATTTGAATCTGCTTACATGAATTTAATCAAAATGTGTGGTCTGCATATGTCAGCCTATGCTCTATGTCTATGTGTCAACTGTCAGTATGTCAGCCTGTCTGCTTGTGTTTTCACATCTTTATCTCCCATGTCTTGAGTCATTTATCCACTCTGGTGTGTATGTGTGTGCATACTTGTGTGTGTGTGTGTGTGTGTGTGTGCATTTGTGTCCCTGAGCAGGCCTGGGTCCCTCTGGACCATAACCCAACCTCCATGGGGGCTCTGGAAGGTCAGGGTTTGGAGGGAACTTGTTCCAAGCCTGGTGGGGATGGGGCAGGTGATACTGGGGTGGGGCAGGGTGGGGGGTGGGGGCAAGAGTGTGTGCTAAGGGCCTAGCACCACCATTTCCCTGGGCGGGCGAGTCTCAACAGCAGGCAGACAGGTGAGGCTGACCTGACAAGTTCTAGAGGCCAGGGGCAATGGGGCGGAGCATGGCTCTGACTTAGGGTGGCAACAGGTTGGGGGCCCTGGCACATTCAGGGCCGGTAGGCAGGCAGACGGTGGTTCTACTGGTGTCTCTCCTACTACAGCCAACCCTAGGGTGCAGGCCATGGAGCCTGCGGGAGGGTGAGGACAGCCAGGTGGGCAGGCATGTTTGGAAGCCTAGGGCCGGGGGACTTGGGAGCCCAGGGCATGGCAGGACCCCTGAGGGGCCGGGTGGAGGAGCTAAAGAGGCCATGGTGGCGGGAGGCCTCACCATTGGTACTCCAGCACAGTGAGGCTGCTAGGCTGGCAGCTGATGCCCTCCTGGAGCGGGGCAAAGCTGCCTACCTGCAGGTCATCTCTGAGGAGCGGGAGCTGCCCTTCCTGAGTGCTCTGGATGTGGACTACATGACCAGCCATGTGCATGGGAGCCCTGAGCTCAATGAGGCCCAGGGATTGGACGGCTCAGGGCCTGACCGCCTCAGCCTGCTCTCTGAAGTCACTTCAGGCACTTACTTTCCCATGGCCTCCGACATAGAGCCCCCGGACCTGGACTTGGGCTGGCCTGAGGTTCCACAGGCCACGGGCTTCAGCCCCACCCAGGCTGTTGTCCACTTCCAGCGGGACAAGGCCAAGAACATCAAGGACCTTCTGCGTTTTCTCTTCAGCCAGGCCCGCACGGTAAGGACTTTATCTCTTCAAGCATTCATTTCACAGATGTGGAAACTGAAGCCCATGGAGGGAAGGGGACCAACCCAAGGCCATACAGCAGTTTAGCGGCAGCATTGGGAGTAGAACCTCTGCCCTGGAGGGTAGGTGTGTATTTTATTTACCTTGGTAACCCCTTGACACTCAAGAACATTAGTCTACAAACACCACAGAAATGCATGCAAAATTGTGCATATGGCAGGGAAGGATCTTCAGTATCTTTCTTGGGAGAGGGTCCATGGCCTTCATGAGATTCTCAAAAAGGTTTATGATCCCAGGCTAAGAACTCCAACCTTGGTGAACATTTGAGTCACTTCCTTGACTTGCAGGGGAGGAAACTGAGGCCAGAGAGAGGCTAGAACTTGCTCAGGTATGTCCAGTCAGTAGGTGAAATAGAGCTCAGGGGGAGAGAAAAGGGGCCCTGACTCAGGGCTGGGCGCATGTTCGGCCCTGCCTCCTGGTGCATGTTCCCAGCCGCACCTCACCCCTTGCCTACTGCATCTCCAGCTGGGCCTGAAGCAGGAAAAGGGCACTGGTGCCTGGGCTCAGCATGGCATTTGAGGGCTGGGCTTTTAGTTTTGCACCAAAAGGGAAGGGGAATGAAGGCTTCTGGGCTCAAGGATGGGGAGTAGGGGCTCAGGAGAAAGAGACGCAGGAGAGCTGGTACAGGTGGTCAGTACCTGGGAAGTCTCCAGCCACAGCTCTGTTCCTGAACCCTGATCTCTGACTCAAGAGGCAGGGTATGGATCAGATGACCCCAGGAAGGATTTGAGGTGAGTTAGACTCAGTGTCTTTGTCTGGGAGAGCAACCCAGAGGGTGCCTGCTGCAGAGATCAGGAGCCAGCATGCTGCGATCTCACGGGTACCTCCAGAGCCTCCCTGGTAAACCTGCCTGTGCCCCAGGCAGGGGAGGGCCAGGCCTGATTGGCACTGGGAATGCGGTTATTAGTGAGGTGGCTGCTGTCATCACTCCTGCCCCTTTGATGTTTCCTGCCTGACCTTGTTCCCCCTGTTCCTGGCCAGGCCTGTGCCAAGGAATAGGGCATCCTCCACTATACTATACCTGCACTTTGCCTCCTTATTCCCATCTAGACCCCACCACCACCCCCTGGGCCAGGAGCCATGCTTCCACTCTGGGCTGCCACTGACTCTCAGAGTGACCTTGGGAAGTACTTCCTTTTCCTGTGAGCCAATATCCTTGTTTGTTAAGCAGGCAGGAGGAAAGGAACATTTATTGAGTGCCTGTCATGTGTTGAGTATTTTCACATCTAATCACAGAATGAGGACATATAGGTATCATTGTCCTCATTTAACAGATGAAGAGATTGAGGCCTGCAGAGGTAAAGCCACTCACCCTGGGCCACATCACTAGGAAGTAGCAGAGTGCAGATTCGAACCCCATTCTGTCTGGCTCCAGAACTGGAGTGCTTTGCCTTGTACCTCTTGCCTCTCAGCCTGGATAAGGAGAGGCGGTTCTTTTTTTTTTTTTTTTTTTTAATTTAATTTATTTATGATAGTCACGGAGAGAGAGAGGGGGGCAGAGACACAGGCAGAGGGAGAAGCAGGCTCCATGCACCGGGAGCCCGACGTGGGATTCGATCCCGGGTCTCCAGGATCGCGCCCTGGGCCAAAGGCAGGCGCCAAACCGCTGCGCCACCCAGGGATCCCAGGAGAGGCGGTTCTTACAGCACATATATGCAAGGGAAAGAAGGAGCAGTTGGGGGCTTGA
The DNA here is from genome assembly GCF_053574225.1 of Canis aureus. Taxonomy (NCBI): domain Eukaryota; kingdom Metazoa; phylum Chordata; class Mammalia; order Carnivora; family Canidae; genus Canis; species Canis aureus. The sequence continues at coordinate 29,767,711 of NC_135636.1, read as the reverse complement.
CAGTGGGAGGAGTTTTTCAGGGCTTCTCTGAGGCAGCCCATTATATGAGGAGACCACAAGCCCCAGCCCCACAACTGAGCAGAAAACTGGGTTCCACCTGTCGTGGATGGAAGTGAGGGAGTCTGTGGGTATAAGATACCACACCAGACCTCTGCAGCTTCACAGGGAAACTGAGGCAGGTCTAGCAGAGGGTTTGAGGATCCCAATAACTGGCTTGTAGCTCCAATTCTTGAGGAAGGAACCTCTGACAGAGTAGGACTGGAACTAGTGGGAGAGTATGAGGGCCTGCGCTGGGAATCGGGGTCTGGCTTCTGCTCTGACTCCCTTCCCACCCTGGGCCTCAGTCTATCCACAGATATCTTTGAGAAGCTCGTGACAGATAAACACTCTGTCCTCAAAAATATGCACACTGAAACTTTCAAACATATCCTGGGTGTTCAAGACAGTGGAATCTCCCTGTGTCTAAATTAAGAACCCCTGAGCTAGGTTATTGCTAAAAGCCCTTCCAGTCCAGATGTTCTCATAGGCTCCAGCCTTCTGATTTTAAGCCCAGGTCTCTTTTCCTGGGACCCCAGCTCCTACCCCTGGGCAATGTCCCGGGCAGGGCTGAGTTTCCCCTACGTCCCCCAGGTGGTAGCTGTGGTGATGGATGTATTCACTGACATGGAGCTTCTGTGTGACCTCATGGAGGCCTCGAGCCGGCGTGGTGTCCCCGTCTACCTGCTTCTGGCTCAGGAGCACCTAAGGCACTTCCTGGAGATGTGCTACAAGATGGACCTCAATGGGGGACACCTGCCGGTTAGTGAGGGACGGGGCAGTAACAAGGGAGTGGGGCGGGGATCAGGGAGGGCAGAAGAGTCAGGTGCCCAGGAAGCATTGGGGGTCGATGGGAGTGGGCAGCTGAGTTCCTTTAGCTGTTTAACAAAGTTAGAGACTGCATGGGATTTGGACATGGCTTGAGCCCCATTCTCTCAAGGTCACCACCCAACTTCCCTTTCTCCTTGGCCCAGAATATGCGTGTGCGGAGCACGTGTGGGGACACGTACTGCAGCAAGGCAGGCCGCCGCTTCACAGGGCAAGCCCTGGAGAAGTTTGTTGTCATCGACTGCGAGCAGGTGGTGGCAGGCAACTACAGGTGAGCATGTGGGACAAGGGGCTGCCACCAGCTGGTGAGGGCACCTGGGATCTGGCAGCTTGAACTTGCCTCCATCCACCCATCCCTTCCAACAGGGACTGAGCACCTGCCACGTGCCAGGCACTGTGCAGGGCTCAAGGGATAGTGTGGGAAACAAGACAGCCCCAGGCAGGGCCCTGGAAGAGTTCTGTGGAAGGATTGCTTTAATGCCTTTGGCATAGAAAATGCCTATGGCACCTGAGAACTTGAGGGACTTTGGGGAATCTTGCCCCCGGTCCACTTTATAGATGAGCAAGTTGAAGCCCTGAGATGGGAAACCATGGACCCAAGTCCTCTGAGCTGAGCTTGGACAAGCACAGACTCTGAAGTCAGGGCTCTCCACTGCCCCCCCCCACCCCGCACCCCCCTCACTTGGGTCCTCATGGTGGTGGAGTTGTCTTGGTATGCTCCCGTGGTTGTGACCTCTGAATAGCCCCAGGGTCCTGCACTTTGCCTTCTGACCCTGACCCTCTGCCCCCAGCTTCACCTGGCTTTGCAGCCAGGCCCACACTAGCATGGTGCTGCAGCTAAGGGGCCGCATCGTGGAAGACTTTGACCGGGAGTTCCGCTGTCTGTATGCCGAGTCTCGGCCTGTGGAGGGCTTCTGTGGTGGTGAGGATCTTGTATCTCCTAGGGTACTGTGTCCTCCTCCAGTGGCCTTGGGATTTGGGCCCGGTGTGCCAAGCCCCCCCTCATCCTCACCCTCCAGCATCAGCCTCAGCAGCATCAAACGCTCACCTCTAATGGGCCACTCTTCTTATCTCGCTCCACCAGGTGGTAGTGGCCTCAGTGATACGGGTAGGGGGTCCTCATCCCTGAACCCTGCCCGCCTTGAGGCCAGTGGCCAGACCTCTCTGCAACGCCAGCTGTCAGACCCGAAGCATGCCTCCCTACTGGGGCCCTACAGATCCAATCTAGGCAAGCTGGGGGCATCCCCATGGTCACAGTCCTCTCCTGCCCTCAACCACAATGGTCATAGCCCCTTGACCCTAGCAGTGGGGTCACCTCTGCTTGCTCGCCAACGCCCTCTCCTCCCCTTCCCCCAGGGTGTTGCCACCCTGTCCCGGGTCCCAGAGAATGGGCTTCTGGGAAGCCAGGAGTCTAACCCCCAACGAGATCGCTGGGTACCTAGCACAACCCTGGAGACAGTGCAGGAGAAGAAGGTGTCTTTGAGTCAGAGCCATAGCCAATTGGATCTCCTTGTCCCCTTCCCCAGAGCCAGAGAAGCTGGAGACCCTGATTCTGGGGTTAACCCCAACTCAGACTCCCTCTGGCCTAGAGAGCAGGCCCCAGAGGACAGGAGGTTGTCCCCAAACCAGAGACACAACCAGCTGGATCTCCTGCCCCAGTCCCAGGGTGCTGGGAGTATCTCTGAGTCAGGTTCCCCCAGACCTGGCAATCAAACTCCAGAGGATAAGAGGCTGTCCTCAAAGCACAGTCATGGCCAAATGGACCTCCTGGTACAGTACCCCAAGGCTGGGGGCTCCAGAGCATCCCCTGGAGCCAACTCCTCAGCTAGGGCTGGCAAGCAGGGTCAAGATGAGCAACAACGGACCCTGGGCCACAGCCAGCTGGACCTCATCACAAAGTTTGGCCCATTCCGAGGCGAGGGGCCTGGACCCAGTGGTCTCCCCATACCAAGTCCTGCTCGAAAGGCTGGAGTAGGCTCTGGGGATGAGAAGCGGCTGACCTTGGGCCACAGCAAGCTGGACCTCATCACCAAGTATCATCAGTTGCAGGGCACTAGGCAAAGACCTGAGCCTGGCCTCCCTGAAGGCCCCACAGGTGGACATCACAATGGCAGTAACAATGGCCCATTTGGGGATGAGAAGCGGCTGACCTTGGGCCACAGCAAGCTGGACCTCATCACCAAGTATCATCAGTTGCAGGGCACTAGGCAAAGACCTGAGCCTGGCCTCCCTGAGGGCCCCACAGGTGGACATCACAATGGCAGTAACAATGGCCCATTTGGGGATGAGAAGCGGCTGACCCTGGGCCACAGCAAACTGGACCTCATCACTAAGTACAACAAATCCAAGTTCAAGCTGCTCCGAAGCCGCTTTGAGTCCTAGTCCTGCTCCCAGCAGGGACATATCCTTCTTCCATCTACTTGGACTCTAGGTTTACTGAGGTTCCAGACTCTAGGGTGTTCAAACAGGGGCTGCATGGGGAGCATTTAGTGTCTAGAAGCCCATATTAGACATTCATGGGGCTCAGGAGTCTTGCTTATGAACACACCTGCACACACACACACACACACACACACACAGATGGAACCCACAATATTTACCATTTGCCACTGCTGGGCACTTCACACTGGCTAATTCTCATTCTTCGTCCTCACAACCTCTTACAAGATAGACCTCTATTAGGTAGACATTTCTAAGGTCACAGGTATTATATTTTCTATTTTATAAATGTGGAAGCTGAGGCCCAGAGAGTTTGATGACTTGCTTGGGATCAAATCCAAGTCAATGGCAGAGCCAGGGCCCAAACCCATGTCTTTGACTCTTAAGATTGTGTTTTTGCACACCATTGTCAACAGTTCACATGTCCCCATGTACACAAAATACACCACAGAGATGCCCCAAATGCCTACACAATACACTGACAGGGTTCACACTCACAGACACACACTAAGTACACAAAGGTCCATGTGATAACACTCAGAATTCTAGTTATACTCAATAAATGTTATATGACTAAATGAATGGCTACACAACATATATGCATTCAGTGCACACTGAAGAACCCTCAGGATCCACAAACAATAAATATGTATATAACCACACACATAAACACAGAGGCATGCACACACCAACCAGTGTCTTCTTTGATCTTAGCTGTGTACCTGGCCCTGTACTGAGCACACCACAGGACTGATAAGTGAATCAGGCGCAGTCCCTGGGAGACACGGATTAAAAGCATAAACCAAGTCAAGATAGAACTGTATCTCAACAGAGGCTAATCAGTGACAGGGTGGTAGAGAAGGGCAGAGAGTGGTGGTGGTGGTGGAGTGGTGAGCAGTTTCAAAGTGGTGAGCAGCTTTTGAGGCAGGCCTTGAAGTATGGGGAGGATTGGACAGATGAAGAAGAGGAATTCCTGGCATATGGAAGCAGATGAAGAGAGGCCAGGGAGAGGACTGGAGGAGGGGATCTGAGATGAACTGGGGATGATGTAGAGGGCATGGATACTCAGACTCTGACACGTGCACGTGCATGCGTGCACACGCACACACACTCATCATCATTTTGCTGAGTGTCCCTAGAAGCACAGGCTCTGACAGGTTATATGTTCTTTTCCTGAGCTCATCACCTGCCTGGGACAATCTACACGGTACAAATCAATAAAAGCAGACATGCTGTGACCTAGCAGCAGCCTGGTGTGTGCTGAAAAAGGTGGAGTTTTGAAGCTGCATGTTGAGGGCGGAGAAAAGGCACCATTTGGTCCAATTATGGAGGGCTCCCTGAGGGAGAGTGGATGGCTGCTGAAGGGCTAGGGGGAGGACAAGGGCTCCAGGACCCCTCTATCTTCATTGTAACTTTTTTAAAAAGTTTTTTAAAAACTTATTTATTAATGAGAGACACACACACAGAGAAAGGCAGAGACACAGGCAGAGGGAGAAGCAGGCTCCATGCAGGGACTCGATCCATCGGGGGGTCTCCGGGATCACACCCCGGGCTGAAGGCGGCGCTAAACCGCTAAGCCACAGGGGCTGCCCCATTGTGACTTTCTAAGAGGCCCAGGGGCATTTTGTGGATACAAAATGTAGATCAAGTTCATCTCATCGATGAGAGCAGGTCCCTTGACTGCCACCATTTATCTTGGGGGCAGAAAGTGGTGCATGTGATCAAGCACATGCAAGGGGCAACACACCATTGTCCATCTGGCCTCTCCCTAAGACCCGGTTTCATCCGTCCTCCCCTCTCTTCAATACCTTCTTCATCCTGGTTTCTTCTACTTCACTGGCCACGCCTCCTCTCCAGCCTTTGTCTTGGTCTCATTTCTCCCCACTAGACACCTCCACGGGTGACCTCGTCCACCCCAGGCTTCGGCCCCAAATATCAGCCCTTTACTGTCCCCTGGGCTCTAGATCTGGCCTCGACGTCTGTCTCGCACCTCACACTAGGCACGTCACCTTCCTCACCCCTGCCCTTCCTCTTAGCCTTTACTTCAACAGATACCTCCATCATCCACTCGTCAGGTATCTGCCGGGCATCCCTGGCTCCTCCTCTCTTATGCCTCGCATCCAACCAGCCACAGGTCTCGGTCAGTTGTATCTCCGAAAAAGCTCCCGAATGAATGAACGAATGAACCGCGGGATGGATGAATGAAGAGCGTGCTTGGGGCGGGGCCGAGGTGGGGTCCCGACCCGACCGCTCGAGACCTTGGAGTCCTCCTAGGGGGTGGGGCTACGGTGGCCGCCTGCGTGGCCGGGGCGCCGAGCTCTCCCGGAAGTCTCCCTGGGCGGAGGCGGAAACGGAAACCTGCTCAGGACCGAGCCGAAGCTGTAGCCGCGTGCGGGGGCTGCGTCGGCTGGCGAGCTGGTGTGGAGGGACGCCGGAAGGGACGGGTCCCGGCTCCCCGCGTCGCGAGTGGTAGGGGCCGGAGGATTCGGGGCTGCAGAGCCCAGAAGGGCCCAGTGGGCGGGACCCGAGGTTTGAGGGGCCCAGAGGGGCGTGGTCGCAGCGGGGCCGAAGGGGCCGAGGCCGGGGAACCCGGATCCGGGGCCGGGAGAGGATCCGCGGGCCCTGAACTCCCGGTCCCGCAGCCCCTTAGGCCTCATGGCGGTCCGAGCGTCTTTCGAGAACAACTGTGAGATCGGCTGCTTTGCCAAACTCACCAACACCTACTGCCTAGTGGCCATCGGAGGGTCAGAGAACTTCTACAGGTGCGACGGGAGCGCCGGGACCCGCGCGCGGGCCAGCGGGGTGGCTGGATGGGAGGGAGGTTGCTGGGAGTCGGGGGCTCTGGCAGAGTGCGGGCTCACGCCCCCCAGCCCCGTGACCGCTGAGTCCATGTCCCCACAGTGTGTTCGAGGGTGAGCTCGCCGATACCATCCCCGTGGTGCACGCGTCCATTGCCGGCTGCCGCATCATCGGGCGCATGTGTGTGGGTAAGCCGACTGGAGCCTACGAGAGTCTTTATTGTAGCCTCGGAGGGGACCCCGAGTGACCCTTTGATTTCCAGGTTTTCATTCACTATCTCCAGATAGTGACTAGAGAATCCCCCAGACCTGGGCCAGACGCAGTTTAAGTGTTAGCAGATGAGGGACCATCACTGGAGATGGCTTCTGGATCATAGAATAACATTAAGTGCTTTCACTCTTACACTTGATTTCTCTCCTTCTTCACGAAGACCCTGGCAGGTAGGCATTATTGCCTAATCTGATTAATGATGAAGCTAAGATTCAAAGAACCCAAGTGACTCACCAGGTTCCACACCTAGTTTGAGGGAACACTGAAATGTCATTTCTCCCTTGCCATTGACTCTGGGCAAGTTGCTTCCTCTTTCTGAGGATCCAGTTCTGCAACTACAAAATGACAAGCTAAAATTCTGGGTCATCCTAGAATTTCAGCTATCCATTTAAATCTTAAATTCTCATTACCGTTTCTCTGAGTGGCATCCCTATCCTATTCCCCACAGTCTCATCACTGTTGACTCTGGCCTTTGGTCCTTTCTTTGAGCTGGATCAGTCTCACTGTCTCTCCTTATTTCCTTATTGTCACCTGTCACTCCTTCTGGCTAGTTCTGCTCATTGCGGGGTCATATAAGAGTTTGTTTTTAATTTTTATCAAACCCTGATGACCTTTGCCTCTGAGTAACACTCTGGTCCCTTATCATGACCTTTGGACTTTCTGCTTGGTGGGTTTTTTTTGTTTTGTTTTGTTTTTTTTTTTTTTAATGATGTGTGTAACTGAGAGTTCAAAAGTTCAGAGTTATGTTCTTGCAGAGGTAGGCAGAGGTTTAGTTATTGTCACAATATAACTGTAGTTTGTTCTTTTTTTTTTTTTTAAGATTTTATTTGAGTGAAAGAGCACAGGAGTGTGGAGGGTCAGAAGGAGAAGCAGACTCCTTGCTGAGCCAGGAGCCCAATGTGGGGCTCCATCCCAGGATTCTGAGATCATGACCCAAGCCTAAGGCATTTGCCTAACTTCCTGAGCCACCCAGGCACCCCTGTAGTTTGTTGTTCCTCCTCCTCCTCCTCCTCCTCCTCCTTCTTCTTTCTTCTTCTTTCTTCTTCTTTCTTCTTCTTTCTTCTTTCTTCTTCTTTCTTCTTCTTCTTCTTTCTTCTTCTTTCTTCTTCTTTTCTTTCTTCTTTCTTCTTTTTTTTTTTTTTTTTTTTTAAATAAATTCCTGAGAGAGAGAGGCAGAGACAAAGGCAGAGGAAGAAGCAGGCTCCATGCAGTGAGCCCGACACGGGACTTGATCCCGGGTCTCCAGGATCAGGCCCTGGGCCGAAGGCAGCGCTAAATCGCTGAGCCACCTGGGCTGCCCAGTTTGTTTATTCTTATTGCACTTTGTAGAAGTATACCACAGTTATTCATCCATTGTGTTGACAGTTGGCATTTGGGTAGTTTTCAGTTCTATCCTGAATAGTGTTGCCAAATCTTTCAGTGACACATGGACATGTTTCCATTGGATATATAATACCTAGGAGAGGAATGGTTTGGTCACAGGGTATGTGAATATTCTGTATGGTAGGTGATATTAGATAATTATCTGAAGTGGTCGACCAATTTATACTCCTGTTGGTTGTTTGTATAGTTTTACCAACACTCAGTATTGGCATTCTTTTTAAAATTTTAGCCATTCTGGGAGGTATGTAGTGTTACTTGAATTTTTTTTTTTTTTTAAGATTTTATTTATTTGTTCATGAGAGATACAGAGAGAGAGGCAGGACATAGGCAGATGGAGAAGGAGAAGCAGGCTCCCTCCGGGAAGCCTGATACAGACTCGATCCTGGGACCCTGGGATCACACTCTGAGCTAAATGCAGACGCTCAACCACTGAGCCACCCAGGTGTCCCTCAGTTTTTAAGTAGCAAAGTATACAACCAATGCCAAGAATTTTTCTTGCTGGTCCTCGTTCCCCCTGGTTGATGATGGCAAAGTGGGTGGGGTATGGTGGGATAGATTCTTGGGCTCTCTCTGGCCTGCCCAGTGAAACTCCTGGTCCCCCTGGGTGTTGCATGGATCAGTAGGTTGGTGGGCCGGGATCTGGGCCTAAAGCTCCTGGGAAAGCTAACTGGGCTGGATTGTATCTTCAGCCCCCAGAGTTCAGCAGGCATCATGTGTATTTGTGGTCCATCCTTGCCCCACCCCTAATTTGGATCTCTGTAGGGAATAGACATGGCCTTCTGGTGCCCAACAATACCACCGACCAGGAACTGCAGCACATTCGCAACTGTCTCCCAGACTCAGTGCAGATTCGGCGGGTGGAGGAGCGGCTCTCAGCCCTAGGCAATGTTACCACGTGCAACGACTATGTGGCCTTGGTCCACCCAGACCTGGACAGGGTAAGGTAGCCCGATTTGGCCCAGGATTCAGAGGTCCAGCCTAGTCAATGGTTAGTCACTGTTCTTGCCTATGAGGCAGGACTTAGGGGTGTCTCTTGTGGTTTGTCTTTATACTTGGGCTCTCGCATTTCAGGCACTCACTGGATAGTGATGATAGAGGCCTTCCATGGTGTGGTCAGTGCCAGAAAGAAGCTGAGGAGGGTATTAATCCTTCAGAATCAGGAAGATGGACCCATCCTGTCCTGCAACCAATGCCAGAGAGATAATTGACAGTTGAACTCTTGAGTGTGGGTTGAAGGGAAGAGAGTGATGTAGAGACCAGCCCCTGTGTACTCAGGGCATGCACAGATATTAGGGGGCTCTGTAGCTGGTCTCTACTCTGCTCCAAGCTATATTCCCTCCTTTTTCTGTGAGAAGCTTCCATATGCAGCTACCTAGCAGAGGAGTGAGGGGCTTAGGAAGTCAGGCCATGGGTGCTTCTGAGCATGGAGGGCCCTGGTTCCTTGACCTGCAAGTTCCGGGTCCTGAGTACCGTGCCTTTGGCTAACAGGAAACAGAAGAAATCCTGGCTGATGTGCTCAAGGTGGAAGTCTTTAGACAGACCGTGGCTGACCAGGTGCTAGTAGGCAGCTACTCTGTGTTCAGCAATCAGGGAGGGCTGGTACATCCCAAGACTTCAATTGAAGACCAAGACGAGCTGTCCTCTCTTCTTCAGGTTCCTCTTGTGGTAAGCATTCCTTTCTCTGACCTCTGTCTCCTGTTGAGATAGCTCCTTTGCCCAAGTGTTAAGGATCTGAGTTTTTTTTTTTTTTAAAGTAAAGAACTTTATTTTTTTTAATTTTTATTTATTTATGATAGTCACAGAGAGAGAGAGAGAGAGGCAGAGACACAGGCAGAGGGAGAAGCAGTCTCCATGCACCGGGAGCCCGATGTGGGATTCGATCCCGGGTCTCCAGGATCGTGCCCTGGGCCAAAGGCAGGCGCCAAACCGCTGCGCCACCCAGGGATCCCCAAGGATCGGAGTTATTACCTGTCACAATTTGCAGTTGGGGCTGCAGGTCAGGGAGCAGGTTTTGGGGAGAGTCCTCATGAGAGAGTGGCAAGACATTGGTTTTTGGTGCCATGATCCACACCGAGCCATCCCTTGGCAGGCAGGCACTGTGAACCGAGGCAGCGAGGTGATTGCCGCTGGGATGGTGGTGAATGACTGGTGTGCCTTCTGTGGCCTGGACACAACCAGCACAGAGCTGTCAGTGGTGGAGAGTGTCTTCAAGCTGAACGAAGCCCAGCCAAGCACCATCGCTACCAGCATGCGGGATTCCCTCATTGACAGGTGTGTGGGCCTCTCTTCTGCCTTTTGAGGGTAGGGGAAGGAGATGCCACCCGGAATGGGAGCCACAGTGCATTCATACTGGTAGGTTTTCCTCCTATGGGAGGGCCCACCCGCACACTACTGAGCAGTCACCGGGTACGGTCAGCAAGCACCGCCAGAAAATCTGGTCATCCTCAGCTTTGAAGATTCAGTTTAATGTCCCCTCTCTGGGCAGAGCTTCCCTTTGGGCCATCTTATTTTCTCACCACATTGTTTTGTAGTTTGTGTCTGCTTGTGTGTCTTGTCCCCAGCCGGCAGCCCAGAGCCTGTGACAGAAAGGGGCTGTTTACAGAGGAAAGGAGGGGTCCCTGAGGGACTTGTTGGGGGTGGGGATTGCATCAAAATCACAATCATCTGGATTTTTGTGGGTTAAGGAAAAGTGGGTTCTTCAGCCCTAACCCTGGAGAGTCAGGTGTGAGGCTCTGGAATCTCTTTCTCCTTTAGAGGAGCAGCAGATGTGGATATTCACCCTTCCCATTGAAGATTCTATTCTTGTCAAGGCATGCCACACCCGAGGATCAAGGGAGTCTTTATGAGGATAGAAACCCCATAGTAGAGCAAGTACCCAGTAACAGACCCTGTACTTACCCACAGGCAAAATTACTGTTCTTCATTCATTTATTTACCTAATGTGCACTGAGCCCTGTTCCCTAAGTGGCTCAGGAAGCTCCATTGAGACACTCTGGTATCCTGGAAGGTTTTGTGGAGGACAGATCATTTAGTCTGGGCCTTGGGGGAATACAGTCTTGGCCTGTATTTGAATACGCAGAGATGCAGTGGGGAGGCCCTTCAGACAGACCCTGAGATGGGAAAGTCTAGGGAGTTTGAAGGGGAAAGGTTGTACTGTTGTAGTGGCAAAGACCCTGAATGCCCACATCAAGAAGTTTTGACTGTAGGGCTGTGATTTTGACCTTTAGACTATGTTGCAATACTTGTTAACGTAGATTCCTGGCATCTCTCCTCACTTAGTGATTGCCTAGGTCTGGAGTGAGACCCAGCCATGTGTGGTTTATTTTAATAAGTTTCTCTGGGTGATTCTGATGGGGAATCAGAATTGGGAGAGCAGTTGAAAGGGTCTGAATAGGAAAGCGGTACCAGTAGTTTTTTCATTTGTTCAGTAACTTTGTTTTGAACATCTATACCAGGCACGATGTTATGATAAGTAAAATATACCCTCCCTGTCCTTGTGGAATATAGCTTGCAATGACAGTTTGTACACAGTCATTTAATTAAATAACAAAAAACCTCTTAGCAGGCTAAGAACAGAAAAATTTCTGCAACATATTTGGTACCTCCTAAAAAACTATAGCAAATGTCATATTTAATGGTGAAGCTTCAGAAACTGCTCTTAAAGTCAGGCAGAACTGCCCACAGTCCCCAGCCCAGGTCAGCATTCTGGTGTCCTAGCTCATGCAGTTAGATAAGGTAAAGAACTGCGTACTGGAAAAGAAGAGCCAAAACTCACTGGCCTCCTTTGGTTTTGAACCCATTGATTTGAGAGCTCACAATGACTGGGTCGGATAGGTGATTAGAAATACATACTCTTTTATAATTGTACACATAATTACTGCCTCCAGGAAGAATGTCCTGGTCCCATTCCTGCCACTGGGGGATTTGTGGTCTGGGCATGTCCCTTCTCTTTTGAATCCCCTTACTGCCTCCTCTGATGTTTGTTGGACTTGACCTGAGGTTCTGGTTTATGATCAGTAAGTTTGATTAAATTACTGAATTGAGTGGGGAAGGAGTTACTTTTAGTTTTTAAGTACTGAGAGCTCTACACTGGATTGTAACTCAAGGAAGCAGCGTAATCTGGGGCTCTGAGTGTGGCTCTTTGGGGCTGAGCTGGAACAAAGGGGTAAGGGTGGAGGCAAGCATCTTAAGAATAAAGGGTGAGGTGTGCTCTGAGAAGCACCTACTGACAATGTTCCTTCTTCTCTCTAGCCTCACCTGAGTCACCTTCCATGCTGTTCTGTGGGCTCGTGGCGCTGGACTTGGAATCCCTCTGTGCCCCACCCAATCTGTTTTGGATGCTGGCAGGGAGTTGGCAGAGAGCTCACTGTGACTGAGTGGCTGGATGCCCAGCTCTTCACCTGTGCCCATCTCCTGAACCTACAGTTACTGTAAAAATCTGCCATATTGTGCTGTCAGGCCTTAAAGGCTCCTGACTGCTCTGTTTCCTGCACTACCCCCATTAAAGGGCAGCTGCCTCTGGCTATTCTTGAATGTGTTGTTTGGTCAACCCTCCTTCTGTAGCATTGTTCTGGGGGAAAGTAGGTAGGATGCACACACACCCTTCAGTTGCAGTCGCCCACCCTCCTTTCCCCACGATCAGGATGGGTGGCTCCCTCCCAGGGCAAGAAGAAGCACTCTCCACTGGAGTTCTCTCATTTTCCACAGAACTTCAGCCTCATACTTCTGGGCTTCAAGGGATGGGGATCTGTTCCAGCTCTCCTCTGGGCGGGATGAGGAACTGTAGGGAGTCTGGGGCACCGGGCTACACGGCAGTCTTGTCTTCTTGGGCCGAGATGGAGAGAGGTTGCCGGCCTGGCCGCCCGGTGCCCTGGACGTCCTCTGAACAACTTACTTCAGTAGCTCCAGTGGGTCTGGAGCCGGAAGCGCCCGGATGAGTCATTTGTGTCTCGGGGCGGGGCCCCCGGGACGGAGGAGCCGTGCTGGCTGGTGGCTGGTGGGCGGGGCCGGCGCGTGGTGAGGTCACACGTCAGGCGTTCCCGGCGGCGGCGGCGGGTTAGCGCAACAAGCGCAACACGGACCGACGCTGGGCGCGGCGCTGGGATACCGGGAGACCCGCGGCTCGGCGACGCGAGGTGAGGGACCGGACGGGGTGGGGTGGGGCGGGGCGAATGGGTGGTGTGCGGCTCACCTGCACCTGACGACCTCTCTTTACAGACCATGGGCGCTCGGCTGAGCGGCGGCCAGGGCGCCCCGGAGCCGGTGCAACCCCAGCCCGAGCCCCAGCCCCAGCCCCAGCCCCAGCCCCAGCCCCAGCCCCAGCCCGGGGTGCCCGAGGCTCCTGAGCGGCCTCAGCCTGAGCCCGGTCCCTGGGGGCCGCTGGACGATGTGCGCTTCCTCATCGCCTGCACCTCCTGGTATTGACAAGCCGCCCTCCGCAATTCCTGCCTGCCGTCAACTGTCGTTCTGTCCGCCTCACCTGGCTCATCTCTGTGTCTCTTTCCACCCCCGGCGCCCAGGAGACCCTCGGAGAGTCGAGGAGGTCACGGAGAACCATAGGCCACTGGCTCGCCTCTAGCTCCCCCCAAATTTGTTCACTTCCCGGCCTGCACACAAACCTTCGTGTTCACCCCCACTCCGCAGCTTCTTCAGTGGTCTGGGTCCTGGGGCAGCCCTCCCTGGCCCTGGCTTCCAGAACCAGGCCAGGACTCCTGGTAAGACCTCAAGACTGCCGACCTGACCTCCTCTGGTCTGTCCCTTATTGCTGAGAATGAAGCTTATGCTTTTGTCTTTAATTATGGCACCATGTGCCTTGGCTTCAGAGAACACCTAGTTACAGTGACCCTCCCCATACTCCTCCTAGGAGACGTTGCTCTGTCATCCTGGATCCCAGTGAGGCATTATCACGCTGTGTTCCAGGAACCCCAGTAACTCTGGGGTCAGCCTTTTAGAGAGAGGAGATATCTGATCACTGACCTGGCAGATGAGAAGTGTGGGACAGAGTGTGTCCCAAAGCACCCTGTTCCCCTTTTCCCAGAAGCTTCTTAAGGCCACTCCCAGAACCTGATCCTTGTTTTCACATCCCAGAGAAACAACACACTCTGTATTTTTGTTTTATTTAGAAATGATTTAAAAAACATTATACAAAGGCTGATCAGTTTAAAATGTGACTGACACTGAAATGCTGTGATGTTCCCCAGGCCGAGGGGAAGCTGGACTCTGGGGTCCCCAGTGCTGTGCCCCTCTGTCTGTCTGCCCTGTCCTGGGGTGATGGACAAACAGATGACCACAAGACAGGAGAATCCGAGATTGGAAACCTCCAGGCTGAGCCCTCTCCGGGCCTGGCCCTGCATCCCTCACATCTGCAGCCTGCGCTGCCTGCCTCCATCTCCTGCTCTTTCTCAGCTGGCCTTGGTAGTACCAGGAGCCAGTGGGGAGCCTGGGGAGCCTAGAGCTTTCAAGAAGTGAGAGCACCAACCTGAGGAGTGGAGAGGGACTTAAAAGGGGAGAAAGGAGGCCAGGAAGAGATGGATAAAAGAGACCCTTCTGATCTCATCTTGGACCCTAGAGGCGTCCATAGGTGGGGACCCAAGGCCCAACCAGCCCACCCGATGGCCTGGGCGAGAAATAACCTCTCTGTGCTTTATTTGAGGGCACGGTGAGAGTTACCCTAGGCTTCCCAGGGCCTGCACGAGTTTCATGTGAGTGGACAGGTATGAGCTAATAAAGTGCTTTGCAAAGTATAAAACACTATACAAACCTATGAATCACTAATATCTCTGCAGTTGTTCCCCACCCGCCCCAGGGAGCCCGCCCTTGGCCAAAATGAGAAAAAACAGAAAGATGATGACAGGGAACACAGTGGACCCACAGAGGTGCCTCTGGGACAAGAGAGATTTTGCTCAAGACAGCTCCCAGGGCAACAGTAGTCCCTGTCTGCTACAGGTTAAGCCAACCCAAAACCCAGAGGCCACAGGGTAGGAGCAAGGTCCATGCAGACTCAGAGGGCCAGGATGGCATCTGAGGCTCCGCCAGCACCCTGAGGACTGATTCCTCCTTTTGGCTTTGGCAGAGGGCCAGTGGGCACCACTGAACCCATTGGTCTTGCCTGGGGCTTTTCAGAGGCAAAAAGGCTGCCTCCACCAGGTTGGAGAGAGGCAAGCTGAGCCCTAGGAATTTCTGCCAGAGACGGTGAAAGGTGGGCCCCAAGCACTGGGACTGCTACCAGTTGGGGTGCCCTTTGCAAAGAGCAGTGCAGGATGGGCCCAGTGAGCTAGGTCAAGCAAGGGCCAAGCTTGTATAAACACTGCTTCCAGGCTGAGATATTGAGTTGGCCTCAGGGTACCTGGGAGTTTGGGCTCTGAACACTTGAGAAGGCTGCCCTGGGCCCATTACCCCAAAGCCATGAGAATGTTGGTCTGGAGCCATTTCTGCCTAACCTACCTAGTCAGGTTGAGCCCCAGGCCATAAGCAACAGAGCTGGGGACTGGGGGAGTGGGGAGAGGGACAGGGGAGTGGAGGATGGTCACAACTCAAATCAGCCTCCAGAAATGGGGTCAGCTCTTGCCCAGCCCTTCAGCCTCATGAGCAGAATCCAGCTCCTGGGGTGTCTGGGCACTAGAGTGGCCTTAGCAGCACCTTGGTCCTTATCTCCTGGGGGAGGGCCAGCCATGCTGGCCTCATCACCAAGATAGTCACCTCTAATTCACCTAACGCCTCAAGCAGCCTTTGCAGAATGGGACTTTTAAAACAGTAGTGACAAGACATTTAAATATTCACGATGTGACTGCTGGGTCCTTGTCAGACCCAGCTGGGCCACAGCACTGCCTGCAACATGTGACCCTAAATCCTAGGTCTCAGAGGAGACCCTGATGTGTGGAGCAGGTTTCCTGAGGGATCTGCTGAATGCCAGCAGGGGAAACCCAGGCTTTTTGCCCACCATGTTGGCAGCAGGAGTCTTATAGCCTTGGAGGACAGTGGGGTGGGGGTAGGGGGACATCTGACCAGCAGGTGTTGGCAAAAGGGGACCAGGATTGGTGGCATCTCCCAGATGGGGCTGAGAGTGCTAGTGCTGGCTTCCACAGAAGGTGCTGGGTCCAGCCAGGAACGGAGCCGTGGTGCCTCATTGATATACCACAGGATTCAGTGACCACAGGGCCTCCTCCTGGCATGGTCCCTGCCTCCTAATGGGGCCTGGCCTATTCCCTCGGGTAGGGAGCAGTTTACCCAGGACAGAAGGCTGGCAGCTGGGTGCCAGACACCCACCCTGGGGCACAGCCACCATCACTCCCTGCCCCACGCTCAGCCTAGGCCAACATACCTACCACTTCAGCTGCATGACCCCTGGCCTAGGGCCCTGCTGGCCCAGGTGGGCAGTGGCCAGAGTTGTGCCTCAGACCCTGATGAGGAAGGGTCTGGCTGGCCAGACCGAGTGGACAGAGAGGGCTCTGGGCTGCTCACACCCACTCCTGGACTGGCCGCTTATAGTAGGTGACAGGCTGAGGGCCTGCCTTGTTCTTGAACTGGAAAATGGTGTAGACCAGCACCAGGATGCAGAGGGACAGGATGCAGGGGATGACCACGGCCACGGCATTCACAGAGCCTGGTACGTCGTTGATGGTCACCATGATGTCCACATCGTCCTGGGGCAGCCGCCGCTCCTTCCGCCGCTCCACCTCCTTCTGGTTGCAGCCCATCCAATCACGAAGGATGTTGCGTGGGTAACCAGGCTCCACACTCAGTTTCTGGTTGTCAAACTTCCAGTAGTCCCGGCCCTTGTAGAAGTAGGTGTAATCTGCAGAAACATGGCCAGCATCACCACTCCCAGACACTTCCCTGCACCTACTCTGACCCATTGTGAGAGGGCTTAGGGTGCTATAGCAGCATGGGAGAAGGGCATCTCTCCTGCCCTGGAGTCACAAGAGGAACTCTGAAGGAAGATGGCCATATCAAGGGGTGGGAGCAGCATGTTGGAAGGCTTGAAGTTGGGAGGAGGAGAGTGCTTGGCACACTCTGCAAAAGTGTGGCAGGGTCACAGAGTTGCAGAGAGGTGTGCCCAGGACCTGGAGCAATCTAGCCTGTCATCTCAAAGGTGCTAAGAGGCCACTGAGGGCTTTATGTAGAATTGATAAGTCCCAATTTGTGCCTCCCTGCCTTAGCTTGGGATCACACTGTGCCTATACCATCCCCCACTGCTGCCCACACACGCAGGGGTGAGAGCAGCTCCCAAACTATGGCTTGGACAGCACTGCCTTCATAGTTCTAGGGCCTCAGTCCAGCTTCTGCTTGAGGCAAGGGAGGCAGGGAGCAAGGTTTCTCATTTTGCTGACAGCGGACACCACCTTGTCACAGTTATCATGGATTTTCTTTGGTTTGTCACACATTACAACACAGGTGCAGGGTGTCTGGGACCCTGCTGGGGAAGGGCCTAGAAAGAAAAGAGGTGGAGGGGCTGGGCAGGCTCCCAGCAACAGCCTTCAGGGCCCAGCCAGTCTACAGATAGCAAAGCAACTCACTCAGACTCTCCTATTGGACAGCTCCCCACCCTGGGACTTTGATTGGCCAAAGTCCTTGATGTCACCTGTCTCTGAGGCTCCCAGAAAGTGAGAACACGTGTGAAGCATCAGGTACACAGAAGACCCACCAAGTAGCAGCTCTGCCCCTGAGACTTCTGGCTTTCTTACCAGTGACATCTCCTTGGAAAGCCCTTCCCAACAATGCTCTCTAACACGCCCTCTCACCGTCCCGCCCCAACAAGCTCTTCCACTGCACTCCCTTCCCTTAGAACGTTTGTTGCCACCTTAGTTCTTTTCTGCCTCTAGACTAGGAGCCAGGGATGCAATGCAAGTGTTGTTCTCTGCTCCTTCCCCAGCTCTCCCACACAAGCTTGCTCTCAGTAATTACTGTGCAGTGAGTGAATGACTCCTGTTGTTCTACATAAAATAAAACACACCAACAAGATGATGTCAATGATAATAGCAGCTAAAACTCACGTGGCAGGGACCATGTACTAGGTGTTTGTCTAAGTGCTCTACTTAATTTATCTTATTTAATTCTTATAAATGCTGTCGAGATAGGTACTATTATTACCCCCCATCTGATAGATGAGGATGCTGGGAAAACTTAAGTGGTTTGCCCAAACTCCTAGTGAGTGGTGGAGGCGGGACGTGAAACCAGCCAGGCTCCAGAGTCTGTGCTTTTGACCAGATCAGGGGAAATGTATTTAACAAACATTCATGAACTCCCACTCTGCACCTGGCAACACCCAGCCCCTCTTCTGGAGAAGCTTGTAGTCTGGTGGGAAGCTCCCAGCCTAGCCTCCAGGAGGAACTTAGGAAATGTCTCATAAATAGAAAAAGGCTTCTCTCTCCATCTGCCTGCCCTAAAGCCTTATAAACAAGCACCTTTGAAAGCACCCATATCCATCATTGCTTTTCAGATTTGATAACTCAAGGAACCCCTAGAGTACATCTGAGCACCACTACTTGAGAAACGCTGTCTGAAGGGGTGAAGTCAGTCTGTGAAAACATCTCTCAAATGTGAGTCACCCCTGCAGCTGAGAAGTGTGACTTGGTAGCTGGTAAGAGAATGAATTGACTGTGTGAACCTGGGTAGATATGAGGCAGTTGTCTTTAACATCAGGCACCTTTCTCAAAGATGCCCTGAGAGTATGCCCATGGGCCCTGTTGAGACCCACATAAAATCACACCACCCCCCAACACAGCCAGGTCCTTACGTACATCCTTCCTTGCTGATGAAAGCCCCTTGGGGAGCCTGTGGGATGCCCTTCCAAACAGTGATGGGCTTCGGGTAGCCAGGGTCTGTGGCCCGCCGCTCCTCGCTGTAGCGCCAGTACCGTTCACCTTTGAAAAAGTAGGTCTTCCCCACAGGTTCCCAGCGCAGAGCCGTATCAATGCCTTCTCGGGGCAGACAGCTCCCCAGTTCTCCCAGGCTGTGGGGATACCCCGGCTCCACCGTCACCTCCTTAAACACCCAGTACTTGTCACCTGTAGCCAAGAGAAGCCCAGGATCAGCTTTCCCTGGTCACCTAGCACCAGAGGTCATGGTTAGTGCCACATGTCCATTTTCTAGGACTGAAATCATTCATAGCCAGAGTGTCGGAAACAACTGAGGCCTGCTCCACAGCCTCTGTCTCCCACAGAGCAAGGAGGCAAGAAGCCAGAAGCCAGCCACCACAGATGCTGGGCAACTGGCCTCCTGCTGCCCAGCCTCCGTGCCCCACCCCACTGTTCGCTCATGTGACTTGTCCTCTCTGGGGTATCCTCAGCCACTGCGGTGGCTTCACACATATTAGTACTCCCCAACCTTCCATCAGTGACACCCAGCTCTGAGGGCTCACAGCCACTTCCACCAGACCTGAGCCCCACACCCAGGAACCCTGATCCCAAGCACACCAGCCTCTGAGCATTTCCACATTGGCTTCCTAGAATTCCTCATCACCTCCACAGGGAGGTGTGCTACTTCTCTCATCACCTTTCTGCCTCCTGGTCCCCAATGAGAAGCCCTGGCCTCACCTTTGACTCTTTCTTTCCTTCTCTTCTCAGTGTTCAGCCTCTCATGACGTCTTTTGCATCTTAACTGTCCCCACTCTGGCCTCACTGGTCTTCCCCAGTGTGGGCCTTGTCAACTTGCTCCCCTCCTGTGCAGCAGCTGACTCAGAAATGGCCTCCCCACCTCTGCCCTCTGGCTCTCCACTGCTCAGAAACATCTAGTGGGTCAAGACTGCATTCTGGCCTAGAAACCAAGACTCCTCAGGATGCTCCCCAACTTTCCTTTCCAGGCCACTGCTCACCACTCTCCAATATGGGGCTCCATGGCTGGTCAGTGGAACTTCTAAGCTCTTCCAATGTACATGCACATTCCCACACTACTCTGTTACCCAAGCTGTCCCTTCCCCTTGGATTGCTTTCTTCACATCTCAGTATCTGTATCTTACCCTTCTGAGGCTGGGCCCACCTCAAGATAATCAAAATGAAGCAACCTAGCACCAGATGGGCATGCCATACAAGCTAGCTCCTCAACCCCCTTCCCTGACCCCTTCAGCCTGTGACCTCCTCCCAACCAACTCTTACATAACTGCGGAGATGGCCTCCGATGGAGTACTGCATGGTCTTTAGGTGTCTGGACCATCCTCTGCTTCATGTGGGTGAGCCTCATTATCCCACCAGCTGGGCACACACAGACCCTTAGCAATCACTTTGTGACTCGATTCCCCCCAGACTGCGCTTCACCTGCCTGCACCTTCATCTGTCCTGTCAGAAGCCAGTGTCTCTGTTAGGGCTAAAGAGGTCCTTGGAGAGCATCTGCTTCTGACCCCACCCCTTCAAGTGTACAGATGGGGCAAGGAGGTCCCAAAAAAGTCAGGGAACTGTCCCAGGTCTCTCAGCACAGGCTGTATTACCTTTGAAGAAAACAAATCTTCCATCAGCCCTTTCATAGGCTGCATCTATCCGGGCAGGCAGGCCCTTCCAGAACTGCTCTATCTGCATCGGGTAGCCTTCTTGTACCCGGTTATTGCGCAGGCGCCAGAACCATCGATCCTGGGGATTAACAGGAGGAGAAAAAGGCATAGCAGGCCCTGCCTCAACCTAGTGATCTCTGCCCTGGGGCTCAAGCCTCAGTAACCCCAAAGCTTCCCGTGGGCCCAGCCTTGGAACCCTCTGTGATGTCTATCCATCTACTACTAGCTTCCAGTGCCCTGAGGAAGACAGGATGCCCATTAACTCTTTTCATATAAGCCTCCTGATGGCTCTGATGCCTGAGGGGCCATGAGACAGACAACAGACAGGCCTGGTACAGGGATGAGGTGTGGAGGAGCTGGAAGGAATGATGCCCAGGCCTGGAGTGGCCACATGAGGGCAGCAGAGAGTCACTGACATCAGCCAGCCCCTCCCCAGGCTGGCCACTCCTCACCAGCGGGCTCCACCCAGCAGTGCGGGGACCCTGGGAAGCAAGCTGTGGGAATCCCTCAAGACCTGGGTGTGAATTTGGATTCCTCCACTCAGAGCCACATGACCGTGAGCACAGCACTTCAAGCGCCTCACCTTCAAATGGGGGTAATGATGGGGATCAGATGAGAGATTATGGATCAAGTGCCTAGAACAGCACAGGGTACATAGCTGATGTTGAATAAATGGCAGCTCAGTAGGCCAAGAGTGTCATAAAGCCCTCGTCTCGAAACTAGTGTCTTGTGTGTGTGCAGCACAGTAGGCAGTCTGGGAAAGGCCTATTATCACCTACCAGGACCTCAGTTTTCACGTTTGTAAATGGGGATGATAAAACCCAGACTTGCCTAGGAACAGTTCAGTGCAGGGGATCAGAATGCAGAATAATGAATGTGATTCGTAAAAGCTGGCATAAAACCTAGGAAAGTTTATTTTTTAAGGTGTTTTACAGAGTGTTCACACTGAGTTTTTTAAATCTTAGTTTGACTTTCACAAATCTGCTAGTAGATCTGAAATATACAGCATATTAAGGAAAGCCAAATGACTTTCCTAGATCTATGCTGTGAAAGGCAGGATTGACGTTGGCCCAGGTTGCTTGATTCTTGCTCAGCACTCAAAGCTTGCTTAGAAAACTTGAGAGGAGTGGGGCAGCCTCCCACAGCCACGCAGTGTGATGGAGAGGCTCTGGCCTCTTCAGTGGAGGATTCATTGTCCTCGTGGCCAGTGTGTGGTCACCAGGCTGTTTTCTAATTCTTTTTTTTTTTTTAATTTTTATTTATTTATGATAGTCACAGAGAGAGAGAGAGAGAGAGAGGCAGAGACACAGGCAGAGGGAGAAGCAGGCTCCATGCACCGGGAGCCCGACGTGGGATTCGATCCCGGGTCTCCAGGATCGTGCCCTGGGCCAAAGGCAGGCGCCAAACCGCTGCGCCACCCAGGGATCCCACCAGGCTGTTTTCAACTGCCAGCCTCTCTGGGGATGGCCTCGACCTCACAGAGCTCTCCCAAGGTCATACCCTTTCTCATCCAATGACTGAATGAAACAGGGGGTACCAAGCCTCAGCTATTTGGGGCTGGATGTGGGAGGACTCTGATGGGCCATTCCAGCTCCAGAACTCTCTGTGGGAGCAGCCAACTCTGCAGTGAACCTAGTTGCTGCTTATTTTCTCCTTCTGCCCAATTTGCTTTCTTCCCTCCTTCCCACAAATGTTGATCCCAAAGGTGCTTCCTAATCAAAATCCTGCATTCCAAATACGGTCTCAGAATCTGCAACACACCAACCAAACAGGCTGCCACCTGGTCTGTCCATGGCTGAAGTGACAGGAATAGGACAAGTGACAAGACATAGCCTGGCCAGCTTTCTATCAGGTATCCCTCAGTACTGGCCTCTCAGCCCTGCCAGGATCCAGAGACAGACTCAGTCACCCCGTGCCAGCCCCTACACCAAGCTGCTATCTTCACTGTCCTGTGCTCCTTCGATCTTCATACATCCTTCATTAGAGAAATGACTCCCAGCTTTCAGATGGAGAAACTGAAGTCCCTAAAGGAGGTGACTTGCTGAAAGTCACAAACCAAAAGCAGGTCTCCAGCACTTACTTTCCCCCAGCATTACCCCTGGGAAGGTGTAGGATTATCAGTTGACCTGCCTCCCTCTTAGAAACAAGTCAATTCACCTGGCAGCACCAGAAAGGGACCCCATGTCCTGGCCACTGGGCCAGCTGCCATCCAGGCCCCAAATGGGCCTAATCCCAGAGCGTCCACCTTCTCCTGCTCTGCAAAAGGGGAAGGAGTGGGAGGGGACCATCCAGGTGTTGCCAGTCAACTGGCCTTACCTTAAACACAAACATCTCACCACGGAAGAGTGCCACCGTGTTGAAGTTGCCATCACAGATGTTGGGTTTGGCACCCGGTGTGGATGGCCGGTCCCCCAGGGGCGGCCGAGGGGGCCTGGGCTGGCGTTCATGCTTCCTCTCGCTCGGTGAGTGGATCCTGCGGACGGGGAGTGTGGGGAGTGGTCTTGTGGGCTCCAAGGGCTCGGCTGGAGGTCCTGGAGAGAGGGACTGCATTTTAGACAGAGCCGGCCATTCCCTGCCTCCCCTGTCAGGGCCTTGTCACCACCCAGGCAGCTTTGGGATCTGTCTCCCTCCAGCCCCCTGTTCCTTCTCCCATTTTTTTTACTCTCCCCCAATCTTTGAGAAAATAGATGAAAATCACCATTAAATGGAACTCTCATCTTTCCACCTCTAAATCTCGTGTCTTCTATTATATGAGAGAGCATGTCCTTTCTTAGGTTCTGTGTCCCATACCATCTTCCTCTGCCCTCTTCACACATGCCAGCCTCATTCTCTCTCCCCTTCTTCCTTATGCTGCTCCAAGACACCTTCTGCCCTGTCTGTCAAGATCTCCAGTGACCTCCATGTTGCCAGATCCAAGGGTTACTGACTCAAACTCTGATATGCATCTGAATTATTCAGGGATCTTGATAAAATTCAGATTATGACTCAGAGGTCTGGGGGTGGCTTGCAATTCTGCATTTCTTCAGGCTCTCAGGTGATGCCAGCGTTGCTGGTCTGAGGCCCACACTTGGAGTAGCAAGATCATAGAAGCACTTTTCCAGGAGCCTGTACTGACTTAGGTTTCTTTCTACTTCATGGGCTGTTCCTTCTCTACCTCCTTTGCTGGCAGCCTTTCCTCACCCACCCTACTCTAAAGGTGAGAGTGCTTCTGGGTCCTCTTCTCTCTGTATTTGTCCTAGGTCAATGTTCTCACTTGGGCGGCAAAATAAGATCACCAGGAGAGCTTTTAAAACTCTTGATGCTTAGAAGGCACTCCAGACCAATTAGAACCCGGTCTCTGAGAATGTGGGCACTTTTTACTGAAATTCCAAGGTAATTCCAACAAGTCCCCTAGTTAAGAATCACCACCCTGAGTGATGTCACCTAGGTTCATGGCTCCTCTATGTTGGAGCTGTCCAATGGGACGTTCAATGATGATAGAAATATTCTATATCTGTACTGCCCAATACAGTACCCTCCAGCCATACGTGGCTGTTGAGCACTTGCAATGACTAGTTGTTAGTGTGACAGAGGAACTGAATTGTTATTTAATTCTAACTAATATAAATTTAGTTAATATAAGTTTAAACTTCAGTAGTCACATGTGGCTAGTGGTTAAAAATTGGACACCAAAGATTCCAAATCAATATCCCAGCCCAGATCTCTGAGCAACAGACTAGTAAATCCTTTCGCCCTCACAATTAGAAAAGCCAGAAATCTTGGTGTTGTCCTTGACCCTTACCCCCATATTTGATCTATCAGCAAATCCTGTCCAGTCTACTTTCAAAATCCCTCCAGTCCCTACCTCCCCTGTTTGGTCCTCCACTGCTTCACTTAGAAGATCCTGCTCATCCTCCACGGTTCTGGTTGGGGCCATCTGTTCTGTGAGGTTCTCAGGGCCTCCAGAGGGAGCCTGGGGGCTGAGGTGCCTGTGCTAGGCTGCAGTGCATTTGCTCAAGTAAACTGGTCTTCCCATTCAACTGACTTGATAAGAACAAGACCTTCGCATACCAGTGTGAACCAAGAGCTAGGAGGGAGGCATAATAGCAGGACTTTCATATCTTATCAAGATACCAGTCTATTTCTAGTTCTGTCTTGTTTATGAAAAAAACTCTGTGGTGTGCTGATGGATGTCTGTGCCCCCCACACCCCACCCCTCAGGCAGGTCATCACAGTCCATCCCCAAAGAAGGAGCCATGGCTCCCTCTCCCCTGCCACGCACCATAGATCTTCTGGATGCCCTGGAGATCATCCTGAGGCAGTTTGAAGTTGTGTGTCTCCATGTACTGGTAGAAGGGCGCCATGATGGCGCTGGGGTCATTGGAGTGCTCCAGTCCCAGCGCGTGGCCCAGCTCATGCACAGCCACCAGGAAGAGGTCATTCCCTGTGGAGAGGGGGGTGGAGAGGTGCCCAGGGCACCCACTCGTATCAGTCAATCCATTGCTTCAGCAAACACTAAGCAAAAAAGGCTTTGTGCCAGGCTCTGTGCCAGACACTGGGATCTAACAGAAATCATACACAGTCCTGCCTTTTGGAACTCTCCATATAGGGGGTGGATTTGGAGAGAGAAACAAAATAAGTGCGATTCATGTTCCAGGTACTTTAATAGTAAGGGTCAAGAGAGGATTCTGAAAAGGGAGGAGTGACTTAAAGATATTCAGGGAAAGCTTCAAAAGGGTGAAGTTTAAGTCGAGTCTTAGAAGGTAAAAAGTTAGGAGAATGGATTCAGAGTAGGAGAGGGAGGGGTGGGGGTGGCATTCCTGGCAGAAGGAAC
This sequence comes from Canis aureus, assembly GCF_053574225.1. Classification (NCBI taxonomy): domain Eukaryota; kingdom Metazoa; phylum Chordata; class Mammalia; order Carnivora; family Canidae; genus Canis; species Canis aureus. Next base: position 29,742,662 of record NC_135636.1, on the reverse strand, counting down.
TCTATAAACAAGATCCAGGGACAAGCAGGCTCATTCCACTTGGCTCTGGAACAAAGCACAAGGGGAGGGCAGAGAGAGATGAGGTCAGCCAGGCTGGCAAGTGGGGCTCTGTGATGCCACGCAAAGGAATTTGGACTGGCTTCTTAGCCAGTGGGGGGTTTAAGCAAGAGTGGGGGTGGCAACATGATGAGTCATTCTGGCTGCTCTGTGGCTGGAGGAGGAATGAGAGGAGAGGGAGACCAGAGGTAGGGCGTCGGTGGGGCTGGTTTGGAAGCTGGTGGAAAGGTCTGGGTGAGAGATGAAGAGGGCCAAGCCAGGGGAGGGAGTAGGACAAGCAGAGGGGAGGTCTGGGGGTGGCAGGCTGACAGTCTGCATCAGGAGGTCCAGGGGCAGGCAGGCCTGAGTGCGGGGCCCTTGGCCCAGTCCAGCAAGACCTCAGTCCTGAAAGAACTGAACCATGGCCAAGATCAAGGCAGGGACTCAAATGTGAGTGAAAACAACAAGATCCAGGTGCTGAAAGTGGGACACGGGATCCTGAGCACAAAGCTAAAGTGGCAACATGGCACAGTGGTAGTGAGTGTGGGCCCCTGAGCCAGATGGACTCCTTCATTCCCAACTCTATCTACCCCCACTAGCTCTGTGAGCTTAGCCAGAAGGTCTACCCTCTGAGCTTCAATGTCTTCATTTGTAAAATGAAGAGATCATACCTACTTCATAGGGTTTTTTGAGGATTGGATAAGATAATATGTGTAAAGGGCATGGTGCTGCATAGTAGCTGTTGTTAGCATACATAAGATGGAAGCTTGGTGCCTGGAATAAGCCCATTGACCAGAAAGGAAGCACAAGGCCAGTGGGGTTCCAGCTACCAGATATTCTTAGGCCAACTCCTCGGAGCCTCTGGATCGGGCTTGGGACAGAACAAGGCCTGATATTGAGGAAGGGGATTAAGTAACTCCAACTTTGGGGAAGGAACAAGGAACAGGAAGTTGGGTGGGCTGTTATACCAATAGTCCTGATCCATGTCTGTCTAGTTACAAACTCTTGCTTGCCTTGACCTCTGGTATTTGAGCTCTGCCTCTCATTGCCCAGCCCTAAGGCAGGTTGCAGCTCATTCCTGCCACCTTAAAGTCCAGGGGAGGGAGGTTGCCAAGAGCCCAGGAGGTGGTCAGGAGTTCTGGTGCCTACTTTGGCTCCAGTGTCACTGGCAAAGTTGCCCAGTCCAGCCCAGTTGAGGGCCCTGTAAGGGTCAGATGGGGCTGGGAATTGTCTCTGGCCTTTCTGGTTAAGGTCTTGGGAAGAGAGAAGGGTTTTATGGGGCAGAACCAGACGTGTGCATGCCTGCCTCTCTGCTGACACCACTAGTGTCTTCAGTGAAGTTGGGATGGGCAAGATCAGTGCAAGGTTGGCCAAGAGCCTGGGGCTGGCCTTCTGCTGGGGAAGGGCAAGCTGGCAGGAGGAGACCAGGCCGCCCCCAGTTCCTTCCTCAGGTCCTGATTTCTCTGGCAGCGGGGAAGGGTGAGCTCATCTCTCAGCTCCATCCCAAACAAAGGCAGCTACTAGAGCCAGCGGAAGGCAGCTCTGCTTCCTGGGGGCTGGTCCTGCCTGGCTCAGCTCCTGGCCTGTTCTTTGACCTGGGACAAGCTGTTCGGGCCTCTTGTCTCCTGACCAGTCTCTTTCTCAGGGGGCATCCACAGGGATCTCCGCTGGGAACCAGGGAACAGGGCTCTGAGAAATTGGCAAGACTCTAAACCTTTGTCCTCAGCCTGTGTCTATTACTCTGGTAGCCTCTGTGCCTGGGTCTCTGCAGAGAACAGGAGGAAGCCCTTGAAGGGAAGAGGATTGTCGGTTTATTCCAGGGACCAAAAGGCAGAGAGGAGCTGGGGAACTGGCATCCCAGTGCACCTGTTCTGTGGGGGCTACTCTGGGGAGATGGAAAGAAAGGAGAGAGAGGCAGGGAAAAAAAAAAACAAAACCCTGGAGCTTGTGAGGGGAAGAGCATAGGGATGGAGAAGATCCCAGTACTTAGTGGGCAGGAGACTGTTAGGGTCTTCGCCCTCCAAGAGGGTGAGAAGCAAGGAAGCAGAGTAGTCAGAAGTGCAGTCTGAGGGAGCCAGACTGATGTGAATCCTAGCACCGTCATGTCGCGGCAGTGGGACATTTTAAATCTCTTCCTCTGTGAAATGCAGGGAATATCTGTAGCTTCATCCTAAGAATGGGGGTAAAGTCAGTGAGGCAAGGTCTGTAAAACACTCAGAATTACAGGTCACTATTAACTAGCAGGGTCACATTGAACTGTGTGTAAGGATCACCATCCCCAATAGGGAGTGCTCCTATAGGTTGGAAGCTCAGGTCCTAGGGCCTCCTAGCAAGTACCCAAAACTCCTCTTCAGCTACTCAAGCATACCTTGTCTTTGCTTCATTTCCTTTGCTTGGATCTCCATATTTGGTAAACCCTATCTCATTGACCCCTCCAATGCTGAAAGGTTGTAACATTTCCCTTGGCCTCTATTCTTTTGCCAATGCTGTCCCCTCCACCCAGAATAACCTTACTTTTCCTTCAAAGTTCAGCTTATTGCCACATCTTCCAGGAAGACTTCCTTGATCTCCCCCACTGGCAGTGCGTGCATCCTCCTTTACTCTCTCAGTTTATCTGAACCACCTTTATGGCACTGACCCTTTTCCACTGTACGTTACAGCCACTAGCACACACTCTCTTCTGCCCCAGGACTGTGAGCTCCTTGAGGGCAAGTCTTGTGCTTGACAGGGCTAGGTGACAGCAGCCAGATGGAACAGTGCCAAATGGTCAGTAATTTTCCACGTGTGGTCCTTGGACCACCTGCAGCAGAATCACACGGGGCAATTATTAAAAATTCAGACTCCTGGGTTCACACCTGGCTCTGCCACTTACTGTGTGAATTTTTATGACCACTTTGAACTTTACTTTCCTCATCTGTTAAAGGGAGATTATGGTCCCTGCCTGGTCTAATTCCGGGTGGGAAGAGTCATAGAAGTCACTGCAGACGGACTCTACTCTGTGAAGGGCTGGTTTCAATGACTCTTCCTATCTTCCTCAGGGCTGGGCTCCCTTTTCACCAGAGCTTAGTGAACTCAAATATCAGTGCTTGACTCAATGAAGCAGATGAGGACCGAAGGTGCCTGGAAGCAGCCCCTGAGATCAGCTAGAAGGTACAGTGGGCCAGACTTTGCCAGACATTGCCCTTCACAGAGACTCCAATGACATGGAGAATCAGAATCACCCCTCTACCCTTACAATCCAGTGGTTCTCCAGGAGAGCCTTTTAAACATAGATGGAGGAGCTTCTGATTCAGAAGTTTGGGGTTAGGACTTAGGCAACATTTTTTTCTTTTTTTTTTTAATAAAGTCCCACAGAGGATCCCTGGGTGGCTCAGCGGTTTAGCTCCTGCCTTTGGCCCAGGGCGCTATCCTGGAGTCCTGGGATCGAGTTCCACGTCCGGCTCCCCGCGTGGAGTCTGCTTCTCCCTCTGCCTGTGTCTCTGCCTCTCTCTCTCTCTCTCTCTATGTCTATCATAAATAAATAAATAAATAAATAAATAAATAAATAAATAAATAAATACATCTTAAAAAAAAATAAAGTCCCGCAGGTGAATATTATAGTGATTGGATCAGGCTGACCCATCTGGAGCAGCTGCTCAACCTTAGAGCCTCTAACAGTGGGACAGCCTGCATCATCTGTGCCTCCTGATGGCAGTGCAAGAGGGAGGACACGGACCTCTTAGGAAGCTCTTGCCAAAAAGTGAGTCTAGTCACGCCTGTAGGTCTATTGGCCAATATTCAAGATATAGGAGGAAGGGAGATGTGTTAAAAGTGAATCCGAATCTCATCGAGCCAAATGACTACTCAGGACAAGTGACCTGGTTTCTTCAGCAAATATTAGCAGAGTCGGGGGTGGGGAAGCAAGCTGACTGCTGTAAATGAAAATGGCTTAAGAGACATGTCAACCATGTGTGACATGTGGATATTATCTGGATCTGGATGCAAGCAATCAGCTTAAGGACATTTTTGAGGTAATTTTTGGAAAAAGACCCAAACTGGGAATTGGATTTTAAGAAATTATTGATAATTTTGTTGGTTTTGGTAATATTTTTGTGGTTGTGTTAAAAATAACCCATTAGATGTATATCCTAGAGTATTTACAGGTGAAATGATATTGTGCCAAGGATTTTCTTTAAAATATATCAGCCAGGAAATAACAGTGGCAGGGGGAGGGTAAGGTGAGATGGTAGTGACATCATATGGGTAATTGCCAAAGCAAGGCAGTGGGTGCCTGGGGGTTCACATTATCATTCTCCCTTCTTTTGTGAGTTTGAAGTTTTCCATATGGAAATTTAGAAGAGAGAAGCAAACCAATAAACACAAAGTTCCCAGGAGGCTCCGCTTACTCCCGGGCTGAATTTATGTGGAAATTAAATGAGATAATATTCAGGTGCTCCATAAATCTTGATTCCTTTCATCTCCTTCCAGAAACTGTCCTAGGGCAACCCTCTGCATTCCATTTTACCTGTCAGGGGCCCATTGCTGTGGTCAGGAGCTGCATCTGAACAGTTCATGTTTGGCTTTCCAGGACATGGAAAAGTCCTGACCCTTGTCCAAAGAAGACATGGGCCATCTTGGATGATCTATCAGAATTGGCAGCTGTCCATCAGGATGTGGTGGGACAGACAAGAGGATGCTGGGATAGCATCCATCTACAGGTCCCAGCTCCTTTCCACATAGACCACCAGAAATTCTTAGGATTTTGAGACTGGGCCCAAGGTCTTCAACAGCAAGGAAGCCTTGCAGGCTGTACAAACCTCAGAGCTGGGAAGGGGACAGGGTTGTTAGGAGTGTCTTTCCAGTGCCTCCTCCAGCCAATATCCCTTCAAGAAAGAAGTCATTTGCCTCTATAAGGGATATAACTAAAATCCTGTCAGCTGACAGTGCCTGGCACATAACAGGACTCAAAAAGGTTAGTTTCTTCTCCTTGCACTTTATCAGCACAGACAGCCATTCATTGACACGGATTCAAGAATCAAAAAGGGGAGAAAGAATAGCTGTTCAGAAAGCCAAGAAGCACACAAGGAAAGAGATAACCAGACAGAGGAAATGGTCCTGGATAGGAAAGAGGACCAGCATTTGAAGAGGGCAAGGGACAAAGAGAAATTTAGCAGTTTCATATCTTTGCTGAGGCTGAGCCTTGGTCAAACCACAGATAAGCCAAGAGCTGCCGATCCCTGATCTACACAATGGTCTAAAATGTTCTCAAGGAGGCTGTCCCCATCCACAGACACCAGACTCAGCCTCTGAAGAAATGCGCCTGTAAGTGTCTGCTCTCACCCCGAAGCACAGCCAAGGAAAAAGAACTTGTGTTTCCCAAACGTGCCTAAGTTTAAAAATCAGAACGCTCAGGGGAAGGGCCTAGGAATCTGTTTATAACAAGAACCCCAGGTGATTCTTATGATCAGGCAAGTTAGGGAGATTCTGGGGACCAAGACAGTGTTGCTCAAGGTGATGGGACACTTATATCAGAAGTCCCTGGGGAATTTATTACACCAAGTGCAAATTCTCCAGCCTGACCCCAGAATCAGAGAATCTGAATAGCAAGAGGTTAGGGGCCTGGAACCTGGAATGTGCATTCTTTAAAGTTCTGAGTGATTCTGGTGTGCCCTGCAGTTTGAGAACCATGGAAACTTAGCTTGGTAGCTAAGAGTGTGCTCCAGAGGTGTCTGGCTGGCTTAGTCAGTAGAACATGCAATCTTGATCTTAGGATCATGAGTTTGAGCCCCACGTTGGGTGTAGAGGTTACTTTAAAAAAAAATAAAATAAATAAAAATTAAGAAGTGCTCTGGAGTCATAATGCCTGGGTTCAAAGCCTTATTTCACCATTCACAGACTATGGGACTATAGGAAGACTATTTAATGTTTCTACATACCTTGGTTTACCTATATGTAAAATGCGGTTGATAATAATAATATATACATATTACATAGTATGTGGAAAGCACTTGACATGGGCCTTAGAATATAACTTGCTAATTGTTATCTCTTTCATCTAAAAGCCAGAATCCTCTATCCCTTTCTCCTCCAGCCTCCCTCTGCATTTTCTTATTTTCTTGTTTTCTCTGCCACATCCTTCAGTAGTCCGCTTTGTGACAGAGTTACTTATGTACACATTGTTTCCCCCACTCAACTGTGGACTATCAGAGGGTAGAGACTATGTCTTTTTTATTTAAATATTTGGATACCCACCTCCACCCGAGCCCCAGGCTGTGTATCATGTTACACTAGTGTTGGAGGGGGTCTTAGAGATCACCTAATCCAGTCCCTCACTTTATATACAAGGAGACTGAAAGTGAATCATTTGCCCCTTACTCACACAGCCAAGTAGTTGAGCTGTGGTTTGAGACCTAGTGCTGTCTGCTACCAGCTATGCCACTTCAGTCCCAAGCCCTTTATCTTAAAAATGGGCGTAATCATGTACACTTGCCTCCTTACTGATGTACTAATGATGTACACTTGCCTCCAAGTGCCTTAGGAGGAAATACTGATGAGGAACTCTTTTGCAAGCTGAAGAGTATTATTACTAGTACTGTACAATAGGACTCTGGCTCCATATAACATTCATTGAGTTACAGTGGTGAATAGCAAGTTATCCAAGAATACTAGAGTGATTATGGGGCCCGTTATTCAACCGAGAAGTTGACATAAAGGAGAGAGAGTCATGTCATCTTGTAAGATGGTCTTTGAAGCTGTTACCAGTCAGGCCAGAGCCTACCACTTTGAGACCCCCACTTTCAGCTTTAATGATATTTTTACCTTTTTTCTCCAGCTTCTGATCCATTACTTCTTATTATTCATGGCCTAACCCCTTCCTTTTGACTCACCCCCCCCTTTAGATCATTTACTAAGTGATCTGACCCATCTCCATGGATGGATCAGTGTTGAATATTATCAGAGAGCTTAGTTCCCACCCTCTTAGGTTCTTAGTTCTTGAACATGAATCTCCAGAGCAGGAAACTCATCTATGGCATCCCCAGCTCTTCCTCAGGGCTTCCTTCCCTGGCAACTGAATAATCCAGGACTGACCCCCTGTCCCCAGTCATGGCCTTACCATCATGGTTGGCATTTCCTAGTGTCCACGGCTCATCTGAGTCAAAGTGAGTGTCTCCTCCAATCCCTGGGCCAGGAAAGTAAGCATGGGCTAGGAATCCCCCTTCTCCATCAAACGGGGAGCTGTCACCATGGAAACCAGAAGCAAAGAAGATCATGATGTCTGCCTCCTTTCGGTCACTTTTGATCTCATGGTAGGGCACTTCTTCAAAGGTCAGCGGGGTCACCTTCTGCCACACATCAAAAGCCTGGCGAATCGCTTTCCGTGTGTCTAGCTCACCCACTTTTGGAGTGTAGTTGTGAATGCTGGTGAGAGAGGGGAGGGTCATTAGGGAGGAACAGTCAGAATCAGAGGCTTGTAGAGTTAAAAGGGACACCAGGGACCATATGGCCTACTCATCTATAAATTTTGAACCCTAGGATTCTGCTGAAGTACCCCTGGGGTTGAAGAAGACGCTGGGTGGGCAAGGCTCTGGGTCTCCACCCCTGCCTCAGTCAGAGCAGCTTCGCTCTAATTGATGTTTTATATGTGATCTCTCACAAAATTTGTGTTAAATACAGAATTCCTTTCCAATGTGCAGAAAAAAGTTGGTGGGTAGCATTTTCTAAATTTTAAGTTTTTCTCCAAATACATAAAATATATTTATAAAACACTTATAAAAGTTATAGAAATATTTAAACGTAGTCCCAGTCTAAAAGTTCTAGAGTTTGAGTGAAACATCCCTTTAAAAAATATTTGGTACCAATTACTTTGCTTGTCTACTTCTTGTATAAGCTACTGTTTGTCTATCTGGGAAGTTGGTATAGGTGGTATCTGATTTAGTTAGTTATAGACTTAGTGATTTAAGTTTACAATAACTGTATTGAATGGTTCTCCATAACAGAGCATCACTACTGGATGCTCTGCCCCATGAGCACCTGGGTAAGGATTATTCACCCATTCTATAGGTAAGGAAACTGAGGCTCAGAGAGGTCAAGTGATAGAAGCTAAGGTTTGAAGCCAGTTTCTCTCTTAATTATTTTGTGTCTTCAGGAGAACTTAAGAGTCTATCCAGTTTCATGTGTGTATATATATATATATATTTTTTTAATTGGAGTTCGATTTGCCAACATATAGTATAACACCCACTGCTCATCCTGTCAAGTGCCCCCCTTGGTGCCCGTCACCCAGTCTCCGCAACCCCCCGCCCACCTCCCCTTTCACTATCCCTTGTTCATTTCCCAGAGTTAGGAATCTCTCATGGTCTGTCACCCTGTCTGATATTTCCCACTCGTTTTCTCTCCTTTCCCCTTTATTCCCTTTCACTATTTTTTATATTCCCTGAATGAATGAAACCATATAATGTTTGTCCTTCTCCAATTGACTTATGTCACTCAGCATAATACCCTCCAGTTCTATCCACGTTGAGGAAAATGGTGGGTATTTGTGGTTTCTAATGGCTGAGTAATATTCCATTGTATATTAGTCTATCCAGTTTCTAATTCAGATTTTTCTTATGTTTCTTTCTCTTGTCAGATTTCTGAAAAAACTCCAGTTCTGGTCTCTATAGCTCATCAGCAGAAGAGCCTTTCATCTTCAGCTTTCAGAATTTCTGTCTTAGATCCTACCCCTGAGTCAAGGGCATCTACCTGAGATGGAATCAGAGCCTTAAGATGTGCCAAGCAGAGCCCACCTGAGCCTGCTCTATGCCTGGCCTTTGCCTCAGCCCCACTCTGAATCCTGATGTCTGAAACTGCTGTGTGGGACTCTATCATCCCTGTCCTTGGTCGCTGGTCTGACTTGGAGACTGATCCTCCTCCACCCTTGGTTTCCCCAGACAGTTCAGGAGTTACACTGTTATAATTCAGTTCCCAGTTCTTTATATTCCTTAGGAAACAATGGGAACTCAGCTGGGAAGTTCAGGTGAAGTCCATCAGGCTAAGTGGAGAAGGGATCCAGGTCAAAGGAAGTGAGGTTTGGCAAACAGTCATCGGGAGAGTAAGTTCAGTCCCGTTTTTTTTTTTTTTTTGTTTTGTTTTTTTTAATCACAGCTGAAAGTTGCTGAACAATCCCTACCCCACTTTCTAAAAACTGTAGGAAACAAGACACAACTAATAAGCCCCCAAAGGACCAAATAAACCTAAGTTGGAGACACAGCATCCTCTGGAAACCACAAGGGTACAAAGTCCTGGGCTCTCAGCCCCTGGTCCTGATGCCCACATACCTGGCTCTCACCCTGATCTCAGACCCACTGACAGTGTGAGCCTCTGAAACTCAGGCAGGGACAAAATTGAGTGTGGGTAGGGCCAAAGCCAGAGAGGAGGAGAGGGAGTCTAAGCACCTGTAGGTGATGTGTTTTTGCCTCCACTTCTGTCCAGTCAGGGCATAGCGCTTGTTCCTCCGCCTACGGCTTAAGTGGGGGTGATCAGGGACACCACATCGGGGCTTCTTCATCCACCTGGGCAGAGAGAGGACACACACACACATATACTGTGGTCACTGAACACTCTAGGAAGGCATTGCAGAGTTCCCAGTCCCAAGCTAAATGGTAGTGTGCAGCTGCATCCTGGATTCTGGGGCCCTGGCTCCGATGGGTTCCCCCATAGGAGCACAATCAGCTGATTACTCAATTCATTCACTTACAACTGACTATGAAAGCACAGGGCTTTCAAAGCACATATTCAAGCCTGGGGTTTGGAGACTTGCACTTGATAGTTACAGTCCCACCATTCATCATAGGAACCCAGGCAAAGGAATCCTTGTGAACCTCAGTTTCCCCATCTACAACATGAGAATTCTAGCTCTCACTGTTAGGTTGTAGTGAGCCTTAAGGGAAGGAGTATATGTGCAAATACCCTGTAAATGGGATTAGATCACCTGAGTCCCTGGTTTAAAAGTTTCCAATGATTTCCCCGAAACCTTAGAATATTTTATTGCGAGCTCCTCACATTGGCCCCCAGCAATCCACATGATCAAGCCCCTGTCTCTGGGTGGACATCTATATTCCCCCTCCCCCCATACAGTCAGCCCCAGCGATCCTGCTGTGCCTTGCACACGCTAAGATTATTCCCACTTCAGGATCTTTGTTCTCTTTGCTTGCAGTGCTCTTCTTCACATGGTCTGTTCCCTTACTTCTTTAAAGTCTCGCTCTGATGTTACCCCTTCAGAGAGGACTTCCCACCCTACCTGAAATAGCTTCTCCCTCCCATCCTATCACTATCTGTTTATCCTGCTTAATGTTTCCTCTTAGCATTGATCATTGCCTGAAATAGTATCACATATTAGCTTTTTTGCTTATTCTTTGTCTCTTTTAAGAGATTCTAAGTTCCATGAAGCTAGGAACCTTGCCTGTACAAGTGCCTCATGCAGATGTTCAATAATGATTTGCTGAATGAATGAGTGAATGAATCAGAACTTCTCAACAGTAGAATGGCATAGCTCATAAGACAGCAAATTCCCTTTCACTAGAGTTGTTCAGAAAGTGACTAAACAACTGTAGGACTTGGAATGGAATTCTCTGCAGTGCTCAGTACTCTGTGTTGTGATTTTAAATCTATTTCGTCTATTGCCTCTAACAAATGGCAAATTCTTTGAGGACTCGGATGGCATCCTATTCATCTTTGCGTCCCCAGAAGCTAGCCCAATGCCTGGAACTAAGTAAATCCTGATAACTGTTTGTTGTCAGGTTAAGTTCACATGAGGGAACGGTAAGCCTGGGACATTACTGGGGATATATAATGGGGTCCAGGCCATCCTTGCATTTTATGTTGGGCTGGCCTAATGACCAACTCACTAAACTACCGCTGGAGATTACTGCAAGGGGAAACAGTCTGTCTCTATGCAATTGTTGAAAGCAGTTGCCATTGGCAATATAGACAAAAGGAGACAAACTATTTTAACCAAATATTAAAAGCCCCTTGAGGGACTTAACCAGGTCTTACTCATCTTTGCAGGTATCATATTGCCTCAAGTGCCTCTACTCAGAAATCAATACTAAAAAAAATAATAATAACAATATCATGTATGGTATAAACATTTCTAATTTTTAGTGTTTGGGGTTCTTTTAAAGAAATTTTTTGATCCTCAAAGCAACTCTGTGAGGTGACCAGAAATGATTTATCCTAGTTTTTGCAGGTGAGGGCAAAGATATACAGATAAATGGAGTAACTTGAGGATTATAGCAATGAGGCTGGACTGGGACTTAGTTGAATGAATAAAATAGTAATTAATGCAACTTAAACAAAACAAGCAAACAGAAGCTGGGGCTTTTCTTTTCTCATGCTTAGCCCAAGTTTGGGCTCAAGGATTTGTTGAATGAAGGAATGTGTGGCATTTCCCAAGGTAGGCACTCAAAATGTAGTACTTTAAATAGTTGCTCTGGCTTTCTTTCCTTGGCAGTCCTTGGGAAGAACTAGGAGCCACCCCTGCTACAGCAGCTAGGCCTGGAAGGGCCCCCAGGGAGGAAACAGGCCCAGAGCAAGACAGTGACTGCCCAAGGTCACAGAGCTGGAACAGAAATGAGTCTCTAAATTCTACCCCCAAACAGCCTCTCCACTCAGGTCTGGGTTTAAGTGTGAGTGACTTTTCCCTTCTCGTGCCTCTGAGACAGCATTCCCTGCCTTCCTACAAAAAAGTGGGAGCAGAACTGCAAGTGGGAAATGCCATTCTCCTCCCTCAGATCATTCCCTCTGCCTCCTCCTCTCTCCGTCCACCTGCTACTCTCTGAACCCTGTCCAACAGGCCTGGGGCTTTCTGGAACAGAGTAAAACCCAAGGCCAGGTGGTGCCTCAGCAGAGACACCAGTGCTCCTGCCCCAGGATGCACTGCCATGAGGCCTGCACAAAGCCCTCAAAATAACCTCTGTTTTGAATATGGCTGGGATCTTTGCAACCAGCTCACTCCTGAGACCACAGAGCCATGGCATCCACTGTCCTCATGCCATCAGAGCAGCAGTCGAACATACTGTCTCAGAAGTTCACAATCTCGCAATCAGAGAATCTAAGGAATAGAAAATGTTCATATACAATTATAAAATCCTAAAACCTCAGACTCAAGTCAATTTTAACAGCTTAGAATAATGGGATCTAGAATTTGAGAGTCGTAATCCAGCACTCCCCTTCATAACTGAACAAGCTAAGGCCCAGAGGGATAAGTCTCTCAAGGAGTGACTCACCCACAGGGTGAATCTGTCCTGAATCCACAATCCCCTACTACCTCCCAGCACCCCACCTTGGGGCCCTGCTCCCTGCTTTCACCTGGGCTCAGGACCCCAGCCCTCACTGCCTCCTTGGGACCCTTCCCCAGCTTACTTCCATGCCTTCCAGGCAATGGCAATGGCTTTCCTTGTGTAGCTTTAATGACTTTTATGGCTACTTCTCAAACAAAAGTAAAGATGCTTAATTCTCTCCCATCTTCAAACAAGTAAAAATCTATCCACTTCTAGCTACCCTCTATTCCTCCTTCACTGTTAAGCTTCTAGAAAGTTTTGCCTCCACTTGCCATCTCTACTCTTCATCTCCCCTCCTCCCCACTGCAGTCTGACATTGTCTCCACTGTTTCAGAGAGCCTACAATGGTCCCCTCACTGCCAAACTTGGCCGACATTTTTCGGTCTCCTAACTGATCACTCTGCAGCAGCTGGCCCATTGACCATCCCCAACTTCTGTACCATGACACAGAGCCCCTGGTTTCCTCCACCACTCTGGCTGCTTATTTTTAGCCTGCATCCTGGGTTCCATTCCCAGAGCTCATCTCTTCCTCCTCTTTGTACTCTCCCCAAGGAAACTTGACAGCCTCAAGGCCTGGCTTCTTTGTTTACCTCCTGAGCATCTCCCTGAAAATTAGTGTTTCCTTCTGAGTTCTCGACTTCTGCAACCAGATGGTTGTATCTTTCACAACGTGGTGAGCCTCTGGAGAGCAGAAATCATAGGATCAAGTCCAATGCCTGGCACAAGTAGATATTTGGCAATATTTGATAAATGGAAAAAGTAGAATGAGTTGCCAACTCATTATCATTCAGGAGCTCTTTGTATCAAGTGAGATGTGTACATCTCAGAGAAAGCCAGAGGGGTGACTTGAAGAGCCAAAGGAGTCAGAGGAGATTTAAGACCATCTCTAACTAAACCCTCTCATTGTGCTGACAAGGAAACTGAGGTCCAGAAGGATTAAGAGACTTATTCAAGGTCACACAGCAAATTTAGGGCCGAGTAACCTCCGCAGCTCACCCAGGAAAAGGAGCTTTGGGGTATTCCCTCCCAGGATGATACTGCTGGAGTGAAAGATAGGAGGGCAGGATGGGCATGGTATATCCACGGGGCCGTGACAAATATAAACCCAAATGTAAGTCTGGAAAATTCAAAGGCACAATGCCCTATGCAGTTCTTACTCGATTGTTGTCTGATCCAATACACCGGTGACTGGGATCCCATAAAACTGCTGCATAGTGGAGACTGCTGACTGTAAGGCCTTCCCTGAGTGCAGCGCGGATGCCCGTGAGTCATAGGGAAGCAGATAGCCATATGACTTTAACCAGTTCTGAAAGACACATGAAAGAGAAGGACGCATTATACTGGGGAAGGCTCTGTTCTACCTGGGCAGAGATTTGCCCTTGAAACTAGGGATCATTTTACTGAGGGGACCTATGGACTCATGCTCTGATTGCTTCCTCCTGCATTCCCTCCTGCACACACTGGTAAATTAATCTCCAGAAAACCCGGCTCTCGTTGGCTTTCTCCCTCGCTGTAAAGCTTTCATCGGATCTCTACTGGCTACAGAATAGAGATTAAATTTGCATTCAAGGCTTTCCAGTACCCTGCCTCTTTACTCATTTATTTATTTTTTTTCTCTTTACTCATTTATGCAGTGGTTTCCACTGATATGGGACTAGACATGTAAGAACACAAGAATGCTTCTTTCTCTGAAGCAGAGTGGCCTGTTAAAAATATGTCATCCAGAAACCATTGTGTCTAAAGTCAGAGTCTGTTGAAGAATCATATTGTAGAATACTTACTGGCATGAGATTATATACAATCTTTATTGCTAACCCCTTCAAAAGAGCAAAGCATCATAAGTAAGTATAAACAAAACAATGCATTATTTAATTTAAATGTAAATACATAAATGTATACATAGAAAAAAGCAGAGAAGGGCATACATAAAAAATAAAAAAAAAAATAATAGCATGGTTATGTAAGAGAATTTCTTGTTTTTAGGAAATATCCACTGAAGTTTTTTGGCTTATATAATGGTGCACGTCTGCCACTTTTTCTTAAACAGATTCAGAAAAGAAAGAGAGAGAGGAGGGAGGGAGAGGAAACAAATGTAGTAAAATGTTAAGAATTGGGGAATCCAGGTGAAGGGTATTCAGGAATTCTTTGTCCTATCCTGGAAACTTTTATGAAAGTCTGAAATGATATCCAAAAAAAAATTTTTTTAATAAAAAAAGAATTCACCATGAACATCCTCTGTTACAGTATCATGGGAGAGCATTTTTGTTTTCTAAGTTTTATGCATGGAGTCATTTCAAAAGGGGAGGGACACTTTAAAAGTGCAAGAGCATCTGAAAGTAGCTTGAATGAAGAAGCTCAAACAGACAATGACTCTAAAGGATAGCAGAGTAGAGATAATTATTCCCACTGACGTGTGGGGGATGGAAGAAACCAGAGCACCGGGAAATATCTGTGACATCAGTTGGAAAATGAGGCAAGCATCCATGGATCTCCTGAACCCATAAGCACTTACAGGAGCACCCCTATGCTGGTCTCTGAGCCAGATAGAAGCTACAGTCCATCCTCAGAGGATTATCCTAAACACCAAGTGATTTAATGAGGGAGAAAGAACTTAGGAAACAGTATTATTCCCTTTGTAATTTTTGCTTCTTGTTTCTATATGAAGTCTTCTTGTGGATGTGCCTGTTATTACAAGTCAAAGCAAACAGTTTGGGGGAGGAAGCAGACCAGAAACTATAAATAAGTTATTATTTATTTCATCTAAGGTGACTATAACATTTTTACTGCCTTGTGATAAAATGCACCTGACCAATTAAAAACGAAACAGAATAAAGTCTTAACAGCAACAGCAGCACGACAACCTTACCTCTTTCATACTGATACCTAGAATGGGTTTTTCACTACAAATTATGGGACAGGATATCAATACTTCTTGTACTTTTCCAAACATTGAATCTCTTTGATGCTTTTGTATATTTTTCTCTGGCCCTGGCATACTGCTTAGTTAGGGGAAAATCTTTCATCATTTTAAGGTTCAGCTCATAAATTACTATCTCCGGAAGACTTCCCTCACTCCCCAAACTAAGTTATTTTCTTCCTCTTTTGTGCTTCTCAAATTCTCTATTATAGATAGTACAGATCTTACAATATTGGGCTCTAATCATTACCTGATGTGTCAGACTCTGAGTGCCTTGAGGGAAGGGTCTGTGTTCTACTCATTTCTTTATATCCAGTGCCCAGAAGTGCCTGACACACAGTGCCACTCATCATGTCTGCTCAACAAACATTATTGTGCACTTACTACATGCCAGGCACCGTGCAAGGCTCTGGGGATACAAAGATGCATAGGGAACTCACAGACCAAGAAGTAAACCCACCATGAAAACACAGCCCTCAAAGTCAGGTGTGTACAGGGTTCTATGGGAGAACAAAAGAGAGATATCTTCTCCCCATGGGGGTGGGGATGAGGAGAGAAGGGAATTCAGGGGAGACTTCCAGGTGGAGAGGGATGGGAGCAGTATTGAGGGACACTGCATGTGCAGTTGTGGGAGGGGAGTATGGCACATTCTGAGAAGTGTTTCAAATGACAATTGGGGGAGAGGAGTATAGTGATGGGGGGGAGGCTGGAAGTAGGGAGTGGAAGGAGAGGATATGTAATTATTTATTCACAAAGTAGGCAAATTACACAGAATCACTTGTGACTTGACTATGGCCTAGGATCAGCCAAAAAGCTCAAGTAAATCACCTAGAAATGGATATGACAGGGCAGCTAAGTTACTCATTGTTCATCCAGGCGCTCCAGCTTCTACTCCCGGGTTAAATTATGTCATCAAAGCATTACACCCATGCACCATATCCTCTCAGCCAGAATGGCACATTATGTTCCCTTTTTTAATGAAGAATTATTGGGTTGAATAAACAGGGCATATAGTGGGAAAGAAGCACCCAGTCCTGAGACCGAATCTTGACTTCACTGCAGCTGGATGATACCGGCTAAACTGAATTGCACTTTCCTTGTCTGTAAAATGTAAACAATGATTCCTCCTCCACAGGATTGTTGTTAAAATAAAATGAACAAATGGACTTGACCTATAATCACTCAAAGGTGTTTGCTATTGCTTGGGATGGGGTCCTTGTTATGTTTTGTAAACTCAAGGTGGAAAACTTGGTCTTTGACTCCTTTGCCTTGAATTCTAGTCATCCCAACCTCCCACATTCTCCCTGGACCAAGGGCCAGTCTTGATGGGTCCCATGGTGGGCAGTAGGTGTTATGGTCAAGTCTGCTTGCCACTAGTAGGCCTGTGGCCACGACCATCTCTCACACCACACAGGGAACACTACTGTCAGAGAACTGACAGCTGGCTTGACTTGTGTACTCTTCACTCTTCACTCAACTTTCTTAGGCCCAAACACAATTGCTTTCTGTCAAGTTTTAGCTTGAGAAAAATGTTTTCCCTATAGGAGATTTGGTATGTTTTCTGGATTCAGAAAGTGGACATTGGGTGAGCCAGTGATTTTCCCTCTTGGCCTTTTCCCCAAGAATCCATCAGCCAATTGTATGGCTTCAATGTGGATTGCAGTGATACTGGGAAGTAACACTTTCTTCATCTTTCCTACCACCAAGTTATGTCTCATCCTTAAAAGTCTTACTTAAAAACTTTGTTTCAACCTATAAGCTATCTCAGACCCTTCCAGAAAGGGGGGTGGTACAAATCTAAACTAAATCGACTTCCTCCTTATCTGTGGAGTCTATCCTCTAGAAACCCAATGAAGATGAATTAAGGCATTTGGGAAATGGCTGAGGATCTTTGGACAGATCCCACTGACAAACCAGGCAGCCAACTGAGGAATTTTTTGAGCACCCACTTCTGAACTACCATAGGAATTCAGAACCTTCTCCCCTCTTGCCCTCATTACTGTTTATGGTAAAAGATAAGAAACAGGGAACTCTGAGTATAAACCTACTCCAGCCTTTGAACACTTTGGGGAATTGAAAGTAGATCCTCCTCAGTGAAGGGCAACCTGGTTTACCCAGCTCCTTTTCTGGGATACACAAGCAAGGAGGCACTCAGGGCCGAATAGGATGTGCTATGAAGGTCACAGAGTCCAGCTCAGCAGCATCAGGAGTTAGGCTCTAAGGATTCAGGTCCTAGGCAGATGTCTGGGTCAGGACTAAACACTAAAATGGATCAGCCTTCTCTAGGCTCTGCTTCCCTCCCAGGTTCACTAGAAACAGTCCTCAGAGCTCAGGGGTAGACCTCTAAGAAGGGAAATGGGATGGGGAGGGGCTGGTCAAAGGTCCAGGCCAGGGAATAGGGCATTGAGATTGGATCTGTACATGCGTGCATGAGAGGCTGAGAAGCTAGGGACCAGATAATTCCAACTTCTGCTGCTTAAGCCAGTCTCTGCCACTCACTTGCTTCTGCCACTGTGTGACCCAGGCAGTCCATCTGACTTCTCTGGGCAGAAGCCCCTGGTATTGGTACAAGTCTTATATACTCCAGCCATACCAATTCCAAAATATTCCCTGCCCTTGCATACTTGCAGGCTGTTTCTGCTGCCTACAAAGCCCATTCTCTGTATGTGTGTTAGCAAATTCATCCTTCAAGGTCTAGCTGAAATGTTGCCTCCTTTGGTAAATCTTCCTGAACTCTCCCTAAAGAACTAGTGGGTATCCTCCTTACTCCTGCAGTGCTTTCTTCTCTACCACTCTGAACACAGCTACCACAGTGTATCCTACCTGTTGCATGATATGTTCTCCCCACTAGATTGAGTTCTTGAGAAGCAGACTGTTATGTTTATTTTTGTATCTGCTGCAACACTTAGAACAGTGCCTGGCACAACAAATCATCACTGGATGAACGAATGAATGAATGAATGAACAAACAAACGAACAAACAGTTGGTCCAGGAGGCATTGCCTGGGTACCAAGGAAGGGATTTCATCTTGGGAAGGCTTCCTGAGTAATACATATGAAAACAACAAGCACAGTTCTTGGTATCTGTTAGAGGTTGAAAAAAACATTTGCTGAAATTCAGTCTATTGTGGTTTGAACTTCTTTGTTTGATGAGGCAATAGGCTCCATTGTCCCATCTGAAAAAAAAGATAAAATTCACTAAAGGAAAAAAGCCTCATTCAGTTTTAAACACAATGACCTACCTTCCGTCTTTTTACACCTGGATCCATTAACCTATCACCAGCCATGTCATAAGTCTGACCTTTATAGCTCAGTTAACCAACTCTAAGATGTCTGTCACCCTTTAAGTGCTGAAAAAGGTGTAAACCCAGAGAAGAGTGAGAAAAATCTCAGAGTGTGAGCAGGGACCAAAATAGCTGGGCTGAACCAAAGATTTAGAGATGGCAGACAATACGTGTGATTGATTTGCTGGCCAGAAGGCGGGATTTCAGTTCCTGAGAAGCCAAAGCTGAGATATTCGGTAGTGGCAGGCAAAGGAGAGAGCAGAAAATAACAAGGAGAAAAAACATAGCCCGAAGAGGAAAGAGAGCGGCAGACAGCAGAGGCGGTGGTGACATTAGAAGTGGCATTGGGGGCAGCAAGAAGCAGATCAGCTGGCGGTGCTGCTGTTCACTCTTGGGAAACAGAGAAAGTGGTGGAGGAGGAGAGAAAGATGGATCTGTTAAACCAGCATGGCCTCCGGGGGCTATTCAGGAGCATTGCACCTGTATAGGTGTGATGCCAATTCAGACTGCACAGATCTGGAGAAGGAGCAGGAGAATGATTAGGATCAGATGTTTGGTCAGGATCACAGCAGGCTGGAAGGTATTATCAGAAAGGCCAGAGAGGAAGTCCACAAAGAAGGACCAGGCAAGAAGCGTTAAATTTGGAAACATGAGCAAGAATGAGGAAGAAAGAATAAAAGACCCTGATCAAAGAATCTGGGTAGCTGAGGTCATAATCTAAGATGATGACTGAGTAACAGGAACAAGGCATGACCTCAACACTCATAGGAGGTCCAAGTCCCATCCTAGAGGCTGTATATGCAGAAGGACAGTGACAAACAGGAGTGTGACTAAGGGAGAGTGGCTGGGAGAATGAAGGAACCACTCATGTGAACCCTGTCCTAGGAGGGAAAAATGAGGGATGTTAAGACTGGAGAAGGAGGAACGGCAGGGGACATGCCAGTCTTCGTAAAGCCAACTGACTACAGATGAAGGAGATTTATTCTGGTTGACACAGTGGGCAAACCAGCACAGGAGATTATAGGACATAGATCTTGACTCATGATAGGAAACAACTTTTAAACAAAAGTGTTATAATTATAGCAGCAATGATTATAGCAGCTATTACCATTGCTGCTATAATTAGAATGCCAACTATATACCTGTATTAGAATGCCAACTATATACCTAGCATTGCACTGGCACTCTAGAATGTAATGACCCCACAAGATAGGAATTCCCCCCAATTTGCAGATGAGGAAACAAGTTCAGAGAAGTAATCATTCAGAGTCCCAAAGCTAATAAGTTGCAGGATTCAAACCCAGATGTGTTTGAAACCAGGCATTCCATATTGTCGGACAACTTAGACAGGCACCTCTTTCCCCTCCCAGGACATCCTACACCTCACAGTCCTAAAGAGTGATGTCTTATCTCACATCGTAGTGAGCTCCATACCCTTCTGCCATGACCCAGGTGCCAGAGCACCACCACGTACCCAGTTATCCAACCAGAAGCCTCATATGACCCATGACTCTACCCTCTCCTTCACAGCCCACATCCATCTTTTACCAAAGAACTATTGGTTCTACTTCCTAAACATCAGATGGGCTCCGTTCATTCGTTCATTCATTCATTCATTCATTCATTCAAATATTCAAGGACCTACTACTATATACACAGTGCCTGGTACACAGTGCTTGTGTGTTGGCTCTGGGATAGAACAGCAAACAAAAACATTCTTGTTAATTTCTAGTTACAGTCTAGTGGAAGAGCCATGGGGCAATAAGTGCTATGAAAAATAAAAGCGGTTGAGGAGCTAAGAGGGATGAGACAACCATTTTATAAAGGATGGTCAGGGAAGGTGGCCCCATGAATAGAAAGTGTCATTACCCACAAGTCTTCAAGGGCTTTCCATCAAGAGCTTTCCAGGGAGAGGGAACCAGAGGTATAGTGAAAGGGTACAATGTTTCACAAGATTAATAAGTTCTAGAGATCTACTACTATACAGCGTAGTGCCTATAGGTAATGATATACTTTAAAATTTTGCTAAGAGGGCAGATCTTAAGTGTTCTTAGCACAAAATAATAATAACAAATAATGAGGACAGGAGGAAATCTCTGGAGGGGATGGATTTGTTTATGGCATAGATTGTGGTGATGGTTTCATGGGTGTTTATCTTCAAACTTGTTAAGCTGCCTACATTAAATATGTACAGCTTTTTGGGTGTCAATTATACCTCAGTAAAGTGATTTTTAAGAAACAAGAGCCTTAGTGACTTGGTCCCTGACTACTCCTGCCACCTCTTTTACCATTCCCCACCTGGCACTCTGTGTTCCAGTGTGTTCCAATCTTCCAGATACTTCCATACATTGTTCTATCTGAATCACACTCCTCTCCCTGGGGAGGCCTTCTTTGACCCCTTACTTATCACAGTTCTTATCATGCAATGTTGTTATCACATGCTGTTAACTGGTCTCCTTTTATTGACTACACAGTGCCAGAGAGCAGGGCCCATAGTCTGTCTTCCCTACAGTACCCCTACACCTAGCACAAGGCCTGGCTTGGATACATATTTATTGAATGAAAATGAGTAGAAGTGTTCAGGGAGAGGGGAAACACTACTATAAAAAGATTTCCATATAGAGCTGCCTTGACTTTTCTCTAAGGGTCCGTTCAATGCTATATTTTGTTTTAGGGAAAGCACAAGGCATCAGTCAGTAGTCTTCCAGGTTGAGGATCAGAGTGAGCTGGTTTCCTCATCTGGGCAGGTAGACAGAAATGGCCTTGACTGCTGAGCAGTGAGGAGTAAGGCAGCTCGAGAGGACATGTAGGATCATGGTTAAGAATGTATGCTTACGGGACAAACTCTACTCGGTTCAAATCCTAATTCTTTCATTTTCTTGTTATATGACCTTAGGCAAATTATTCAACCTCCCTTCTGCTTACTTTTTCCATCTGCATCATGTCATTAGCATGTGCCTCATGGAGTGGTTCTGGAGATAAAATAACAATATATGGTATTAAGTCCTCCGTAAAAGATAGCAATAATAATTACTATTGTCTTCCTAGTAGATGACAAGCAACTCTAAACACCTCACTGTATGTAGCCCCATCACCAAGGCTGTGTCCCTCAGTGTACAGTTCTTGAGTGTCATGGGCTGTCAGCATTGCAGGATTCAGGGAGCTTGTTAAAAGTGCATATTCCTAAAAAAAAATAGTGAAAGGGAATAAAGGGGAAAGGAGAAAAAATGAGTGGGAAATATCAGAAAGGGAGACAGAACATGAAAGACTCCTAACTCTGGGAAACGAACTGGGGGTGGTGGAAGGGGAGGTGGGCGGGGGGTGGGGGTGACTGGGTTACGGGCATTGAGGTGGGCACTTGATGGGATGAGCATTGGGTGTTATTCTATATGTTGGCAAATTGAACACCAATAAAAAATAAATTTATAAAAATAAAAAAAATAAAAGTGCATATTCCCAGCTCTGAACGTAGACCCTACAAAACCAGTGTGAGGCTGGAAACTGGGAATCTGCATTTTTAAAACATGAACACCTAAGGTGACTCAGTTGCCTACTAAAGTGTAGAACCACTGCAGTAAGGACCCATCATTGTCAGGAGTGATGACCTTGTGCCAGGAAGGAATGGGCATGCTGTGTGCACTATCACCTCTAATGTACCAAGGCAGGAAGCATGTCACCCATTTATAAAAGCCTTCTATTAAAATTAGCTCAATAGCCAAGACCTGCTGTCTGTGACTTGGCTCTGCCATCATCTCTGGGTTCTTCACCTGACATCTCCAGGCTAATCCTAGCTTCAGGGTTCATCAGCACCCCAACATTTAGATTCCATTGTGTTGTTGTATATTCACATCAAGAGTGGTCTAAGATCATCCTTCCCCATCCATTGCTGTTAGTTCAGTCCTCACATCTGGGTTTTTGCCTTGGTTTCCCTGTCTACCAGACAGGGTAGATCCCAAGCTGAGATTCCTAGGACCCTAATCTGTTTCTCAAGGTCTCAGATTCCTTGCCTGGTTCTCAGTCTTCTCCAGAGAGTGAGAATCTAGTACCCGTACACCTGGGAGTTGGGTAGAATCCTATCTGAAAAGATAGGTCACTTGGAGCCAAGATATCACTACATGCCAAGTATTACCTAACTTTGCTCTTTCCAGCTGAGCGTCCTTGAACAAATGACCTCACTTCTTTAAGGTTCATTTTCTTCATTTGTTAAACAGAGGATGATAAGAGAAGGCTTGTAAGGAGGATCCAGTGAGATGATGCACTGTGGTAGGTAAAATAATGGCCCTCCAGAGATGGCTACATCCTCATCCCTGGACCCCATGACTATGTAACCTCACATGGCAAAGGAGTCTTTACAGATGTGATGAAGGTAAGGATCTTCAGGTGGGGACAGTATTCTAGATTATCCAAGTGGGCTCGATGTAATCACAAGCTTCCTTGTAAGAGGGAGGCTAGAGGGTCGTGGTCAGAGAAGGAGAGGTGCCGACAGAAGCAAGAGTCAGAGTGGCATCGTTCTGGAAGGGGCCGCCAGCCGAGGAATATGGGCAGCCTCAAAAAGCTGAGAAAGGCCAGGTACAAGTTCCCTCTTGAGCCTCCAGAAGGAAGCCAGCCCTCCAGAGACCTTGCTTTTAGTTCTGGTAAGTCCTGTTTCAGACTTCTCACCTCCAGAAGATGAGAAATCTCTGTTACAAGCCACCAAGTTTGTGGGAATTTGTTTCAGCAGCAATAGGAAATGAAAACACGAATGCGAAGCATTTAGCAAATTCTGGCTGGTAGCAGGCATTCTCACAATATTGTTGTCTGTCTTCTGGCTCCCATACTCTCTGGCCAGAGATGGACCACCATCCTTGGCACTGCTGCTAGCCCAGTCATGGAGTGGTGATGCCTCAGAGATCAGCCCCTACCATCAAGTCAATCCCCCAGCTCCTATCTCACCAGAGCCCTGTTTCCTTTCCACCATACAGCTGAGGTCCTAGCCTGGCCTCTGAGCCGACCTCGATTACAACTAATTTTTTAAAATTTCAAACTTGAAGGTTTAACCATTCAGGTATCTAGAAAATGCACTGGTCAACATACTTTGAAACCATCTGATTTAATACACTTGTTTTGCAGAAGAGCAAGATAAAACACGAAGGGAGAAATGACTTTTATCCAAAAACCACAGAGCAAGTTGATGGAGGAAATGCAGCTAGCATCCCTGTCTCCTAGGGAGGGTTCTCTCTGTCATGCTACACCCTCCACGCTGGCTCTGATTTGCCTCCAAGCACTGTCTGTTTTTTGGTTTTGTTGTTGTTGTTGTTTTTGCACTTACAGCCAGTCTAAAAAGGGCGCTCAGGATCGCCCACAATGCCCAGCTTAGCTTTTTGACAAACACCTTAATGGTGCAGCGTTACCTCTTGGCTGCCACCAGCTCTTGAGTGGGTGGTAAGTGCACTAGCGGGAACTCCCTGGCGCTCTGCTCCATGTCCTTGGCCCATTCCCAGGAGGCCACCACAAGCCAGACAATCACCATACCCAAGGAGATGGCACATTTGGGGTTTTGGGTCAGCACTGGGTTGTCCAAGTTTTCCAATTTTGAGGAGGCCTCCTCCCAACACCAGGAGAGGGACCCTGCTCTTATTCACTCTCTGAGGAAGGAGGAGGCCTCACCTTCCTCACCCGTTCCAGGGCCTTCCTGCCAATCTGCCAGAGTTTTCTGTCCCCTGGGGTTTGACATACTGATGAGTTGAGAAAAGGGAAGAGGGAAAAGAAAGATCATGGTCAGGCCTCAGTTTTTCAACTGTAGCAGGCAGATGCTGAAGTAGATAACCCCTAAATAATTATATAGAGTATAAAATATATAGTAATTTCAATTTGATTGGATTGAGCATGGAGACTGTCTCTGGTTCCTTGCTGTCAGTTTTAAATCTAGGCTCCTTAGCACAGAACTCAAAAAGCTTCACAGTCTGACCCAACAACAACAGTATGTACCTTTCTAGCCTTATCTTCTGTCATGCATGCCCTACCCTTTTAGTGCCCACCGCAAAGACTCCCCCTGTAGCTGCTGATGATCTTCTTGTGTCGACTACACACATTCTGTGCCTCTTTCTGTCCTTCTCCATAGAATGCCTTTCCCACATGGCCTCTCCAAGATGAACTATTAAATATCCTTCAAAATGCAACTTGATTGCCACTTCATCTGGGAGGACTATCCAGGGCATGTGAGGTCTTTCTCTGGGCTCCCAGTGGCACTCTAGGCACCCCTCACTCACACTGTCTTTCACATTACATTGTAAATACTGTTTTACCTGCCTGGGGGCCCCACTAACTCTGTGACTTACAGCCTGGTGAGGGAGACAGACCCTGAAAGACTCAGTGTTTCACTGAGTGGAATGAAGGAGAAAGACATTGTGGATGCATTTGACAGGAGATCCAGGCTGTGATGTCAGGGACAGCCTCCCTGAGGATGTCACACCTCAGTGGAGAACATGTGTTTGAGCAGAAGAGAACTAGGTGAAGGTGGAAGAACGAGCACCCCAGAAGAAAGAATGTCTTATTGAATTCCTGAGATGGGAAGGAGCCTGCCCATTAGAAAAAGAGGAAGAAGGCCAAGGTGGCCAGACTTGAGTCAGAAGGTGCCATATGTAGAAAGAAGCTAGCAAAATGGGAAGGATTCGGTCATGTAGGCCCTCACAGGCCTTTTTAGGCAGCTTGGTGGGTGCCAGATATAAGGGGGTTCATAATACCGTTCATTCTACTTTCATGGGTGTTTGAGATTTCCCATAATAAGAATCAAAAGGAGGAAATGGTAGTAGAGGAGTAATAGTAGCTAGTCTTCATCCTAAAAGCCATTTTAAGCGAGGTGAGTGTGAGAGTAGCATGATCAGATTTAAAAAAAAAATTTTTTTTTATTATTAAATACTTCCAGCACTCAGAAAGGCATAAAAATAATAAAACATATCTTAGATAATCGTCAACCAGCTTTGTTAAATCTTAGCTCTGGCCACATTTGCTTCGGAGATAACTGACCCCTGGGTGGATTTATTTTTAAAAGGTCACTCTGGCTGCCATTTGAGGAAGGATTAGAGGCAGGCAAGAGAGGCTGAGCAGGTGGGAAATTTCTGAAGTCTAGATGGGATAAAATAGAAGTTCAGACTACGAAGGAGGACGTGGAGGTAGAGAGAAGTGGATGCACAGAAGATCTGTGCAGGAAGAGGGACCGCTGGGGCTTGGTCATTGATTCTGTTGAGGCAGGTGAGATGAGGAAGGGCTGGCAGATGACCCCTATCTCTCTGGCCCAGAGCTTTTGGGGCACAGAGAACAGTGTGCCCATGAGTGTGTATGGTACAGAATTGAGTTTTTAAATTATTATGGCTAACAAAGATTATTAATAACAGTGCCTGTTTTTCTCTATCTACTTTGTTATAACAGCCCATATGATCTTTGAGAAAATGTTGCCTTTTATATATATGGCTTTGCCGTTTTGTATATGTCATTAAAGCGTAGTTCAAAGTTGCCTTTTAAAATGAATGCATGGAATAATGATGAAGGAAAACTAGCAAAGGATGTGGATAGAATCAATCCTGAGGTCCAGAGAAACCAAAAGCTTTGTTCCAAAATCTCTCAGTTGGGGAGGGAGCTGGAGCTGGGGTTTGCAACTTCTATACATACAGACACTATTCCCTAAGACAGGTACGCAGATCTAAGGTATGCTCGGAAAAAGCTAAAGGCATGTGGGCAGAGCCAGCACCCAGCTGGCTCAGGAATGGGCCTCAGTCCCTCCACCTCTCTACCGGGCTCCGAGCAGGTCACTTTTCTGCTCAGAAACCTTTAATGACTCCCCTCAGCCTCTGGACAAAAGCCAGTTTCACAATCTGCTCTCAGCCTCCCTGTCCAGCCTCTTCTCATACACTCTTACTGGAAATAGCAAGTAACGCGATGCCTCGGGCACATCAAGTTATCTGCTGTTTCCTGAACATGCCATGCACTTTTGTGCAGCTTTGGTTCGTGGTTTTCCTTCTGTCTGGACTGTTCCCTCACCATTGTCTGTCCTTCTCTTCCCTCAACGGTTCATCTTTAATACCAGCCTTCTTCCTACAACATTCTCTGAGAGCTTCATCTCCTCCCCACATGGTGCTCCTCAGCCCTCATTTACGCCTCTAGCATGCATTCATTTGTTCTTCAAAAAAAGGCACTGACTTTTGTGTATGAAGCATGATTGAGAGAAGCTGGTGGGGGCACAGACAATAAAATCAATTTTAAAATATTTAGAATGTGCCAAGGGCTGTTCCAGATACTGAGGAGATACTGGCTGCAGTCTATTAAGAACCAGTTCCTTTCATTTTGAGTTCAAACTATACCATATGATAAGGCTAGGCATGTCCGAAGATCAGTCTCTTTAGTACAGTTATAATTAGTTTTCTTTGCCCGGAAACTACCCCTTTCAAGGACAAGTGGGACAACCCTGAAAGTGGGAAAGATTGGCAACAAAGGTATTGCAGTAATCTATAACAAGCATGCAGACTAAGGACAGAAAATCCAGCTTCTAGTCCTAGCCTCTTTATTAGCTACATGTGGGTCCCTGGGCAAGATGTGGATAGGTCACATAATTTCACTGAGTCTCTATTTGCTCATGTATAAAATGAGGACAATATTTTCCCTATCTTACTCGTGGTGTTACCAGGATCAAGTGGGGCCACACATATGACAGCATCTGCAAAGTGCAAAGCACCTTTCAGATTCAGTTATGAGACTGTTAAAGTAATAGGAAAAACCACAATAATAATAAGAGAAATGAATTTAAAAAGCAGCAGATGAGATTCAGGTTAGGTAAAAGGGAGAACTTCCTAAAAGTGAGAATTTTGGTTTTTTTTCCAGACAAGAATGAACCTATCCTGGGAGGCCATGGTCATATTGAAAGAAATGTTTGGTGTAGGAATCTGTTAGTGTTTCTTTTTTTTTTTTTTTTTTTTTAATATTTTTTTTTCAATTTTTATTTATTTATGATAGTCACAGAGAGAGAGATAGAGAGAGAGGCAGAGACACAGGCCGAGGGAGAAGCAGGCTCCATGCACCGGGAGCCCGACGTGGGATTCGATCCCGGGTCTCCAGGATCGCGCCCTGGGCCAAAGGCAGGCGCCAAACCGCTGCGCCACCCAGGGATCCCTGTTAGTGTTTCTTAATGGACCTGCTCCACTGCTAGACACATCGGGGCTCTAACTTGTCTTGACTATAGGTACAAACCAAAGAATGCTCTCCATCTACAGCAGATCCCTCAAAACTGGTCTAGAGGGTAGGAGTCCATGATGCCTTCCATCCAGGCGTCACACTACAATACTTGTGTGACCCATGCTGATCAGCTTGTCTCTTTCTCTCTGTACTGACCTTCCTCAGAATCTCATTGGAAAAAAGGAGGACCAAAACGCTATTTGTGAGATATTCTACTCAGCTAATAATAAGAGAAAGGGATGCTTTAAATAAACCAAACACAGAAAGCCAATTAGAGAATCAGTGGGGTCCCCTAATGTGCAAAATACAAAAGAAAGACTCAGAATGCAAAGGAGAAAACAGACTGAATGAGGTGGGGATTTTTTTTTTTCATTTTGTCTTTTGGTAATGTTAGATCAGAGATGTAAAATCAAAAGCCAAAGATAGTGAAAATGCTTTCAACTAAGAAGTCAGGAGACCAGAGAAAAGTTTCAAGTTCTGAATCATCTACTCTTAGATTTAGAGTCCTTGGGTAACTCATGGTAATTCAAGAAATGTCTATTAAGTACTAGTATGTGCTTATTTGGTGACCTCTAAGATCATGGCCACCCCTTGGTTCCTCCTTTTAGTATGTCACTACCACTAGATGACAACCTACTGAGCAGGTTTTCAAGGGTGAAATTGTGGGATCACTGCCACCTCTATTTCCCTTTTTTTTTTTTGCCACCTCTATTTCCAATGAAGGAAGGACAGGTGGGCAATGAGTCCTATCCCTAAGAAGCTTTTTAGAAGGGACCTTAAGACCCACCTGTCCATAAGCATCTATTTCAGATTCATGTAACTTTTTGGCACAAGGGATAAAGAGTAGAATCACCAGATGCTCACTGAATAATTGACGATGAGCATTGGGGATTGTGTTATATGTAAAAACATAAGATGTTTTTAGGCCCTGCCTAAGAACTGCAACTTTTCCTCCCAAATAATGTTTACGTATTAAAAAAAAAAATTAAATGGCAAACTGGCTGGGTCTGCTTCAAAGTGTTGCCCTAAAGAGAGAGGAATAAATAACTAGAGAAGTCAGGGAGTTTCCTAAAGAAGTGGGATTGGGATGAAACTGTAAGGAAAGGTCACAGATGGATGTGTGGAGGTACAGGTACAAATGGCATGTGGATGTGCAGAGAACCATGGGTAATTTGTCTTAGGATAAAGGAGAGACAAACTTGTCTGGAGTAAGAATGTGTACCTATGAGCAGTGGGAAAGGCAGCCTTCTAGAGAGGAGGTTGTTTGGGTTCAGACTCCAGAGGACTTAAAAAAAAACAGCAAGAGGAGTTAAACATTATCTGCTGGCTGAAAAGCAACCATATTTCTGTAAGGTTTCAATCATGTGAGCCATTAGTATTCAATGAAGGGATAATTAGGTGCAAATTGTTGAGAGAAGCAGTGGATATATTCTTCTATCTTTTAGAAATTTTTGGACAATATATTAGACATTGAAAATGGAGTCATCATGGAATTAAGGGTGTTTTTTTTTTTTTTTTAAAATCAGGTCACTTGGAGATAGGAAACAATAGAAATAAAAGGTCACTTCTCTGAATGAAAGGAAATTAAGAGTTCAGGGGGCCCCAGGAGACCATGCTGGGACTTGTCTGATTTAAATTTTTTATAAGTGATCCAGAAGTAGAGCAAAGTGAAAATTTCAAAACTGCAGATCATCTTAAACCTTTTCAGGTAGAGAAATGCTCTGCCAAAGGAGAGAGAATCGAAGGAAGATACTGAGTGGGATGCAAAATGGTAGATAAACATCAATGTGAGGAAACGTAAGGTAATGCACTCTGATAAAAATAATCCACGTACAGGGTGTTGGGTTCCAGGCTATCAGTTTTGACACAGGAAAGGGATCGGAGAGCTACTGCAGATTGTTTCCTAAAGGCAGTGTCCTAACGTGTCCGGGTCAGGAAGGCTGACAAAGATATAGACAGAAGCGGGAATGGACCTCAAAACCAAAGAAGAAATCATCCTTCCTTTGTGCAAGACTACAGAGTCCCACATCTGGGACAGTGGTCAGGTTTACATCTATTGAAAACTAGGGCCCAAGGATATCTAAAAAAAGGCAACTACAATGACCCAGAGGATGAATGTGGCTTTTCTATGGGTGGCTGGTCATAGGGGGTAAGCTCAAGCATGAAAAGACAAAGGCTAAGAGAGGTGGAATAATCAAAGCCTGTAAAGCTGATAAGGATAAGGTGTGGGTATACATAACCTTTCCTCCACATCCTGACATACTTAAGCAAATAGCCTCCTCTTAATGCTTGAAATATCACAGGAATAAAAGGGTTTCAGAGTTAAGATCAACTAGCCCTATCTCTACATCAGAGATGATAGAATTCAAGCCTAGAGAGGGCAAGGAAATGGCCGCAGGTCAAGAAGCCACCAGAGGGCAAGGTCAGATTAAAGCCCAGGCCTCCTAAAGTCCAGGTCAGGGTCTTCCTACCTCACCCGTTGCACTCAGGAAGACTAAGGGAATCTGGCATTTTATAGGGTATAAACTTATGAAACACATTACTTTGAGATATAATAAAGCTGAAAACACAAACAGGCGAGAGAAAGTTTCCACTAAAAGTCAACCAGCAATAAGATCTTTGAAAGACAACTACCAACTGGGGCAAAAGAGACTTTTTTACACCCCCTAATTTTTTGGGATCATGTACCCGTTTGACAATCTGAAGAAATATAGGTATTCTTTCCTAGAAATATACATATGCATGCATAAACACAATCTTGCACAAAATTTCCAGCCCCCTGAGTCCCATGCCCAATTAAGAATCCCTGTTCTGGCATATTCTTCTGAACAGACTGCCTGCTTCAACAAATGCACTCCATCTCTCAGGATAACTGAGGCAATCACTAATTTTCCTCAGCAAAGAACTCTGTCCTAACTTACTACTTATCATGTATTAGAATGGCAGACCTCCAGGTTGGAAGAGACCAGAAAAATGATCTAGTCCTACTGCCCCCCAAGCCCCTCCTCTGTGATATAGAATAGCGTCATGGTTAAATATGTGGTGACTAGAGTAAGCCTGTCTAGGCCAGAATTCCAACTCCATGGCTCCATAGCTGTGTGACCTTGGGCAAGTTACTGAAGTTCTCTGAGTGCGTACCCTCACCTGTAAAGGGGGATCATAGAGTAGTCATGAGGATGAAATGCAATTATTAACATAAATCATAGCACCAGACCTGGCTCATAGTGAGTGCTCTGTAAATGCTAGCTGGCATTGTTGTTGTTATTATGCGTGTAACCGTGCAGGTTTTATGCATGTATCCATCCAAGCCCCTCCCGGAGGTTTTGCTTGCACATGTCAGTGATGAGCAGCTCACCGCCTCCTAAGCTGGTTGAGCAGCTCTGATTGTTACAAACTTCTAATATTCAGCTGACATTTGTCTTCTTGCAACCCCTACCCCCACCCCTGTTGACCCTAATTCTGCCCTGTGGGGCCACTCGGAGCGAGTCTATCCTCCCTCCACGTGACAGCCCTTCAGATACGAAGACCGTGATCGCAGCGATCGAGTCCTTCCCCCGCCCTCCCGTCCCCCACCCCCCATCCTCTCTTCTCCAGCTTGAACATCCTTGGTTTCTTCTCCCAGCCCACAACATACTGGCTGCGCTTACTATTTACTCCGAGGCGTCGTACGGTTTCCCTCACACATAGTCATGCAGGCCACACACCCCACCGCCACACAACAATCCCGACCCTCCTGCTCCGCCCCCGCCCGCCGCCCCTGTCCGTGGTGCTGAAGCAGCTCCCGGCCCCGCGGCCCTTCCCGGCCCCTGCGGCGGGCAACCCCCGGCCCGGCCCCCGGCGCCGACCCCGCGCGCCACCCCCGCGCCCCCGGCTGCAGGCGCGGCCCGGCCCGGCCCAGGCCCGGCCCCGGCGCCGCCCCCCGCCCTGCCCGGAGGCCCCGCGCCCGCGCCCCGGCCCGGCGCGCCAGCCCCACCTGCCCGGCGAAGGGCGCCTCCGCCTCGGCCGCCCGCGCCGCCGCCGCCGCCGCCGCCGCCGCCCGCGCGGCGCCCGGGAGGCAGCAGAGCGCGGGCAGCAGCAGCAGCAGCCGCCCGGGGACCCGCCAGCGGCTCCAGCGCGGGGCACGGCCCGGCGGCGGCGGCCCCGGCGCGGCGCGGCCGCCCCGGCTCCTCGGCATCCCCGCGGCGGGGCCCGGCCGCCCGGCTGCGATGGCGGCGGCGGCGGCGGCGGCGGCTCCGGCTCCGGCCGGGTCCTCCCGCTGCAGCCGCTGCGGAGCCGCCGAGTCACGGCGCCGCGGACACGCGCCCGGCCCGCCTGTCTTCGCCGCCGCCGCCGCCTCGGCCGCCAGCGCGCCCCCGCCTCCGCGCGCCCCGCCCCGGCGGGGGGCGGCCAGGGGCACCGGGGCAGCGCCCGGGCCGGACCGCGGGGGCGGCGGCTCCAGGCCAGCCCTGGGGCACCGGCCGGGGAGCGGCGCGGGGGAGGGGTCTCAGCGGCCAGAAGCACGGCTCGGGAGGGAGGGTCCGAAGGGGTGGGGACGGAGCAGGGGTCTAAAGGCAGCCCTGAGGGAGGGGGAAGGGGCTAAAAAGCAGTCCCGGAGCGAGAAGTACGCGATGACTCCGAGGGAGATATACTGGGTTGGGGGTCCCAGGCCAAAAGACTAGCCCTGGAGGAGGGGGGGCCTGGAGGAGGGGGTCTGGGAGACAGCCCTGGGGGAGGGGACTGAGGAGACGCCCTGGGTAACCGAGGCGGGGGAGGGCGGTGGCCCCGGAGGAGAGAGTCTGGGAGGGTGGTCTTGAAAGGAGGGCAGGGGTGGGGGCGGGGATTGAGGAATAGATTTGAGGGGTGTTTGGGGGGAGCAGCCCGGGGAGACATTAGGTGAAATTAAGGTGAAGCTCAATCTCTCACCGCCCCCCTCAGTTGGAGAGAGATCAACTAGTTGGGAAGATCATCTTTCATCCAAAACAACCCATATGTATTGAACACTTTCTATATATACGTAGGGCTCTGGGCTACTTGGGACTTAAAAAAAAAAAAAAAAGGCTGATTTCCTGAACCGTAGAGGTTTATAGCTTGGTGAGAAAACATAAGTGCAAAGAAACACAAGGGCAGCAAACACCAAGTGTCTAAAAGGATACAAGCAGGTGCTCCAGGGTCAGGAGACATGTGATGGGGGACAGGGAAGTCAGGACAGGTGTTACCAATGGGGTGGAGGGACTCTAGCCAGGCCTTGAGGAAAGGCTGGATTTAAATAAGTAAAAGGGAATGGTGAGGGCCTGTCAGGTAGGAGGATGACCCTGTTCGGGATGTGTCTGGGGCAGTAGATAATTTCCCTGGAGCACAGGGATCCTATAGGAAAGTGCTAGGGAAGTCAAGGAAGTAGAAGACTATGAATTCTAGGATAATGAATTTGGGAAGAAAAATGGGGCTGGCGGTGGTTGAAGGCTTTTTAAAACAGGATGGTGGGGATCCCTCTGTGGCTCAGTGGTTTAGCACCTGCCTTCCACCCAGGGTGTGATCCTGGAGTCTCCGGATTGAGCCCTACATCAGGATCCCTGCATGGAGCGTGCTTCTCCCTCTGCCTGTGTCTCTGCCTCTCTCTGTGTGTTTTTCATGCATAAATAAATTAACATCTTTAAAATAAAAAAATTAATTAACATCTTTCAAAGAAAGAAAGAAAGAAAAAGAAAGATGGTGTGTGGAAAATGGTGCTTTGTGGTTACCTGGTCATTTGGAGACGTGGAAAGGGAAGAAGCTTTAGAATCAGACCTATGTTCAAATATTGGCTCTGTTCCATTTTTACAAAGTGATGCTGATATTACTCCATAAGGTTGCTCTAAAGATGATGTGCTTGGTATTTAATAAATGTCCCTAAATATTAGTGCCCTTTTCAGTGTACAGAATAATGACCAGAGGAAGCAGAGAAATGAGTTGGGGATGACTACAATAGTTTAGATATAAAGAAATAATGATGACAGTAATAATTAACATTTATTAAATGCCTAGTATATACCAAACATTGGGCTAAGCCCTTTACTGTGTTATAGCTCACTTAATCCTCATAAACAAACCCTATGAAACAATACTATTATTACCTCCAATCTAGAATAAGGAGGTAGAGGCTCTGAATAAGTGCCAAATTTGCATAATTCATAAGTGGGAGAGCGGAAAGCAATCTGACCTCAGAACACATTTTTTCTAGGATAGAATGGGGGAAGAGATTTAAGAGATACTGGACCAAAAAGGAGGAAAGGAGTTTGGAGTGATGACAAGTCCAGGAAGATGGTAGTGTCTTCACAGAAATGGAGGTATCATAAGGAGAAAGATGGCAAAGAGTTTTAGGCTTGCTGAGACTGAGGCAACCATAAGATCCCTGAGATGGGTATAGGAATGAGTTCAGATGAGAGTGGAGAATGGATATTTTAGAAACCTCAAAGTCAATATGATAGTTGAAACTGAAAGATTGGAGAAAAAAAAGCAAAAGGCTGCAGACCCTGTGTTGAGACATATATATTCAGTCTAAAGAGTGCTCAAGACTGAGCAACTGGGGTTGTGGAGTATAAGGGAACAGGGAGGAGCCTTTCAAGGAGATGAAGAGGGCTTGGCAGTATCAGGGAAATCACAGAGATTGAAGACTGCATACACACCATTGACTTTCCTGCTCGCAGTCTAGCAGGGAGATAGGGACATAACTAGGCATGTGATTTCATGCTAAATTATGACAGAGATGGGAAGGAAGTGTTATGGAAACATTAAAGAAAGAGCAACAAATTACTCAACGTTGGAATCTTTGGGAGAGGGTACATTTCAGGAGGAAATACTACATTCATACTGGATATCAAGGATGGTAGACATGGGTGGCAGTAGGTAATTAATGATAAAGAAGGAAGAGATTGGTATAAGCAAATGGATGCTTATAGAATGTAATCCTGGGATCCCTGGGTGGCGCAGCGGTTTGGCGCCTGCCTTTGGCCCAGGGCGCGATCCTGGAGACCCGGGATCGAATCCCACGTCGGGCTCCCGGTGCATGGAGCCTGCTTCTCCCTCTGCCTGTGTCTCTGTCTCTCTCTCTCTCTCTCTGTGTGACTATCATTCATAAAAAAAAAAAAAAAAAAAAAAAAGAATGTAATCCTAAGATAGCTTAAGATAGGTCTTTAGTAGAAAAGGTCTAGAGACCATTGTGAAACCAGACCAAGAGGAGGTTTAGAGGCTTCAGAGTAACACTGTAAGATGGACTACTTGGGCACTGACTGCTCTTTTTCCTTTTCTCATGGAAAAGGCACAGGACTTAGAGTCAAATACCAGGATTCAGTATTGGCTGTCAGCAGTTTGTAGTGCACCTTTGGGCAAGTCATTTAATCTCTTTAAGCCTCAGTTTCCTCATTTGTAAAGTAAAACTAGTGACCCTTCCCTCTCCGCTTTATTAGGAGGACTCCACAAATGGTTGGGATTCACTTTGTAAACTATATAGTTAACTGAGCAGATGTTAGGAGAAACTTAGATCTTGATCATTTTGTCAGGATGCATTATACCAGTACCAGAGCTTGCCATAGGGAAACTAGGTTCCTTCTCTCTTCACCTCCCATCTTATTTCTTTATTCAACACATATTTATTAAGTATCTTTTGGGTGCTAGCTGAGCTGGGGATATAAAGATTAGGTTACAGTTGCCTTTTTTAGAAAGATAGTCAACTGGGGAGATAGACACTTATATAGATAGCAAGAAGATAGCATGATATGTGTATAAGAGAAAAGAAAAGTATGATGAAAATAAAGAGGAGGGAACAGCTAGTTGTCTAGAGATGGCAGGAGGTGAGATGGGCCTTGGATGACCAGAAATTTGCTATTATAGAGTGCAAAAGGAACTGTATACCCAAAGGCACAGAGATCTATATCTATATATCTATATCTACATCTATAAGCCATGGTAAGGAGTTTGGGCTTTATGTTCTAGGCTAGCAATTCTCAGAGTGTGGTTGAAAACTTTTCAGGGGGTCTGTGAGATCAAAACTATTTTCCTAACAATACTAAGCATTGTTTGTCTTTTTAACTCTCATTCCCTCATGAGTGGACTGTGTGGTTTTCCTGAGGCTACAGAACAAATTGCAGAGGTAGACATGAGACTAAAACTACCTTCTAGTAAGTCAGATGGTAAACAGCTTTTCAAAAATATAAAGAACTACCACTCTTGGGACACCTGGGTGGCTCAATGGTTTGAGTGTCTGCCTTTAGCTCAGGGCGTGATCCCAGGATCTGGGATGTAGTCCCACATCTGGCTCCCTGCATGGAGCCTGCTTCTCCCTCTGCCTGTGTCTCTGCCTCTCTCTCTCTCTCTCTCTCTCTCTGTGTCTCTCATGAATAAATAAACCTTTTTTAAAAAAAAGAACTACCACTCTTCTCACTAATTTTTTTTTGTTTTGGAAATCAGCTATTTTTCATAAAAGTGTTATTTATGTCAACCGTTTGTTACTGTTATTGTTATTTTATTTTTAAGATTTTATTTATTTACTCATAGAGACAGAGAGAGAGAGGCAGAGACACAGGCAGAGGGAGAAGCAGGCTCCACGCAAAGAGCCGACATGGGACTCGATCCAGGGTCTCCAGGATCACGCCCTGGGCTGCAGGTGGCGCTAAACCGGGGCTACCCCTGTTATTGTTATTTGAAATGAATTAATATGTATATTTAAACATTTCTCAGCTTTGATTCCTAGTGTGGTAATGATCAATAGATTTAATTCACATAAACACAAGCTCTTTGGAGTCCTCAATAATTTTTAAGAGTGTAAAGGTAATCCTGAGACTAAAAGGTTTGAAAGCTCTGTTCTGGGCACCTGGACCTCACCAAAGGGTTTTGAATAAAGGAGTGATATGATAACATTTCACCAAATTGTCCAACAGATATTTATTAAACACCCTGATGTGCCTGGAATGATTTGAGGTGCCAGGATAGAGCAGTAAATAAATCAAATCAAGCTCTCTGCTTTCACAGAACTACATTATACTAGTGTGACAGACAACAAACAAAATAATTAATATATAGTATATTAGATAGTAGTAACTGTTGAGAAAAGCAGGGAACTAAGATATGAAAGCTGACAGGTGTGTGTGTGTGTGTGTGTGTGTGTGTGTGTGTGTGATTTTTGGATAGAGTGGCCAGGGAAAGTCTCAGTAAGTAAGAGGGTTTTCAATAAAGGCCCGAGGAATAAGAGAGTGGACTATGCAGGTAAGTGGGAGAAATGAACTCAGGCAGAGAGAACAGCAAGGGGAAAAGTTCTGAAGCAAGAGCATGCCTAGCAAGTTTGAGGAACAACATGGAGACCAGTGTGGTTGGAGTGGAAGAAGGAAGAGAGTACTAGGAGATGAAGGTTATGAAAAGGAGGGTACATTACTTGAAATTAAAAAAAAAAAAAAACAATGGAAGGTTTTGAGAACAGAAGAGACATCTTCTGACTTACCTTTAAGAGAATCACTTTGGAAAAAAAAAAAAAAAAGAGAATCACTTTGGTTGCTGCACTGAGAGCGGGTTGAAAGGCCACAAGTAGAAAAGCTAACTGGCAGTCATTGCAATAGTCTTGATGCGGGATGATGGTGGCTTGGACCAGGGTCCAAGTGGGGATGGGAAATGTAGCTGGATTCTCGATAGATTTTGAAAGTTGAGTTGACAGAATGTGGCAATGGATGGATATGAGGTATGAGGAAAAAATGACACCAAACATTTGAGTAACTGGAAGAGAGGAGTTGCTATTATCTGACACAAAGAAGACTGCAGGAGGGACAGGTTTGAAGAGAACTATCAAGAGCTTGGTTTTGGACACATGAAATGGGACATTTCTATTATACACTCAAGCGGATGTGGCAAGTAGGGGGTCATATGTGGGTCTGACTTCAGGAAAGAGGTCTAGACTGGAATATGGACTTGAGGGTTCTCAGAATAAAGATAGTATTTTTTTGTATATTTTTTATTGGAGTTCAATATGCCAACATATAGCATAACCCCAGTGCTCATCCCATCAAGTGCCCCCCTCAGTGCCCATCACCCAGTCACCCCATCCCCCCGCCCACCTCCCCTTCCACTATCCCTTGTTCGTTTCCCAGAGTTAGGTGTCTCTCATGGTCTGTCACCCTCACTGATATTTTCACTCATTTTCTCTCCTTTCCCCTTTATTCCCTTTCACTATTTTTTATATTCCCCAAATGAAGGAGGCCATGTAATGTTTGTCCTTCTCCGATTGACTTACGTCACTCAGCATAATACCCTCTAGTTTTGGGGATTCCTGGGTGGCTCAGTGGTTTAGCGCCTGCCTTTGACCCAGGGGCGATCCTGGAGTCCCGGGATCGAGTCCCGCGTCGCGCTCCTTGCGTGGAGCCTGCTTCTCCCTCCTCCTGTGTCTCTGCCTGCCTCTCTCTCTATGTCTATCATAAGTAAATAAATATTTTTAAAAAATACCCTCTAGTTTTATCCACGTTGAAGCAAATGGTGGGTATTTGTCATTTCTAATGACTGAGTAATATTCCATTGTATATATGGACCACATCTTCTTTATCCATTCATCTTTTGTTGGACACTGAGGCTCCTTCCACAGTTTGGCTTTTATGGATATTACTGCTATGAACATTGGGGTGCAGGTGTCATGCCATTTCACTGCATCTGTATCTTTGGGGTAAATCCCCGGCAGTGCAATTGCTGGGTCATAGGGCAGACTTATTTTTAACTCTTTGAGGAAGCTCCACACAATTTTCCAGAGTGGTTGCACCATTTCACATTCCCACCAACAGTGTAAGAGGGTTCCCTTTTCTCCGCATCCTCTCCAACATTTGTGGTTTCCTGCCTTGTTAATTTTCCCCATTCTCACTGGTGTGAGGTGGTATCTCATTGTGGTTTTGATTTGTATTTCCCTGATGGCAAGTGATGCGAAGCATTTTCTCATGTGCTTGTTGGCCATGTCTATGATGGAAAAATATTCCATACTCATGGATTGGAAGAATTAATATTGTGAAAATGTCAATGCTACCCAGGGCAATTTACACTTTAATGCAATCCCTATCAAAATACCATGGACTTTTTTTTTTTTTTTTTTTTACCATGGACTTTCTTCAGACAGTTGGAACAAAAAATCTTAAGATTTGTGTGGAATCAGAAAAGATCCTGAATAGCCAGGGGAATATTGAAAAAGAAAACCAGAGCTGGGGGCATCACAATGCTGGATTTCAAGTTGTACTACAAAGCTGTGATCATCAAGACAGTATGGTACTGGCACAAAAAACAGACACATAGATCAATGGAACAGAATAGAAACCCAGAAATGGGCCCTCAACTCAGGTTCAACTAATATTTGACAAAGCAGGAAAGACTATCCACTGGAAAAAGACAGTCTCTTCAATAAATGGTGCTGGGAAAATTGGACATCCACATGCAGAAGAATGAACCTAGACCACTCTCTTGTACCATACACAAAGATAAACTCAAAATGGATGAAAGATCTAAATGTGAGACAAGAATCCATCAAAATCCTAGAGGAGAACACAGGCAACATCCTTTTTGAACTTGGCCACAGCAACTTCTTGCAAGATACATCTATGAAGGCAAGGGAAACAAAAGCAAAAATGAATTATTGGGACTTAATCAAGATAAAAGCTTCTGCACAGCAAAAGAATCAGTCAACAAAACCAAAAGACAACCTACAGAATGGGAGAAGATATTTGCAAATGACATGTCAGGTAAAGGGCTAGTATCCATGATCTATAAAGAACTTATTAAACTCAACAGCAAAGAAACAATCCAACCATGAAATGGGCAAAAGACATGAACAGAAATTTCACTAAAGATAGTATTTAAAAGCTGAGGGATCAGAAGCAATTACCCAGGAAATGAGTGTTCTGGTGACTACATCCTGGGGGCAATTCTAATATGTCGAGGTTGGGAAAATGAAGAGGAATCAAAAAGACACTGAGAAGGAACAGGCAAAAAAAGAAAACCAGAATTGTGAAAAATCTTGGAGACCAAGTGAAGAAAGTGGTTTTTTTTTTTAATTTTTATTTATTTATGATAGTCACACACACACACACACAGAGTCAGAGACACAGGCAGAGGAAGAAGCAGGCTCCATGCACCAAGAGCCCGACGTGGGATTAGATCCTGGGTCTCCCGGATCACGCCCTGGGCCAAATGCAGGTGCCAAACCACTGTGCCACCCAGGGATCCCAAGAAAGTGTTTTAAGGAGAAGAGAGTAATCAACTGTACTAAATGCTGCTTACAGATTGAAACATGAAGATTAAGAAATGGTAATTGGATTGACCAATGGTGAGCTATTGGCAATTTTGAGATGAGCAATTTCGGTGACTTGTAGGGGTCAAAAATCTGGAGTAAATTCAAGGGGTAAATTCACAGTAAAGGAATTGAAAAAGTTGAGTACAAACATCCTTCGCAAGGAATTTTGCTACAAAGGGAAGGAGAACATGTGGCAGCTGGAGGAGGAGTAGAGTCAGAAGAGGGTTGTTTTTGTTTGTTTTTGTGATGG
Source organism: Canis aureus (assembly GCF_053574225.1). NCBI lineage: Eukaryota > Metazoa > Chordata > Mammalia > Carnivora > Canidae > Canis > Canis aureus. The sequence goes on along the minus strand of NC_135636.1, from coordinate 29,702,410 downwards.
CTGAGAAACTGGCTGAGAAAGATCCAGGAGAGAGGGGGAATCGCTGCTGCAGGAGAGACAGGAGAATTGCAGAAGCGAAGTCCATGAGTATGCAAGTGTACAAGTGGAGAGGTTGACTAGAAGTTAGGAGAATTCATCCACAGTAAGAGGGGTGGAAGAGGGCCTTTAGGAGTATAAATTTGATACCAGTGTGGCGTAGGGATTAGAGGGGAACTTGCATTTGTTGGTTACTTACTTTTTATCCAGCATGTGGGGGATATTTTCCTCACAACAGTCCTCATGTATGAGGGAGGTGAATTATAAAGCTGTTGCAACAAGGCAAGAAAAGTTGAGGATTGAACTAATGTTCCTGAAGTCCAAGACACCGTGTTCTTTATGGTCCAGTGGAATTTTGTTTCTAGATCACATTAGTGATATCAGAATGCCTTCTACTCAATGACAAAGATTCTTTGCTTGACCAAACTTTCATCAGGCTTCTAAACCTCCTAGGCCCATCTGTGCACTTGTAAAAATATAGTCTTAGTAAGAACTTTGCTAACTCAATTTATCCAGAACCCCTTCCCCTTCAATATTCTGGTCACCTTGATATCTGATCAGGTCCCTCATCCTCTACCATCTCCCAGATGATGTCTGATCACCCTGGCCTGTCTTTAGCAAGAATCCTGTTAGGTCTGCTTAGCAGAATCCTCCTTATCCCTGATGTTTCTTCTTAGTAATTTTCCATCACCTGATCCCCACCCTGCTCCTTGACTATAAATCCCCCCTTTGTTCATGCTATATTCATATTTGAGCCTAATTTCTCTCCCCCACTGCAAAATTCTATTGCAGTGGACCCTATACCTATGATGATACTCCCTCTCCCACAAATAAAGTTTTCCCTGTGTCATTGAATTTTTTTTCTTTAACACTGGGTATGAAGAAACTAAACTGCTAGGCCAACCATAGGGTAGAGATCGCTGCTTCTCATAAGGCAGGAAACAGTTGAGCAAGAGTCTGCAGCACTGGTCAACCCTTGGTGTTGGAGTGCCCTACACGTGAAGCCAGACAAATTTCCCCAAGAGATAAAGACAAAAAGAAAATACAGGAATAAAAAAAAAGTGAACTTCTCATTTGGGATCTGAAAGGAAATACAGACATGAGGGTGGAGAGCACTATCCAGCTCAAGCAGTCTCCTTGGCTTCTCTCCTTCCTCTGAATTCCCACTATGGCAGCTAATATGTAATGAGGGCCCATTACTCACAACACAATTTATCTAGGTTACATCACTTAATCCTCACAACTGTCCTATGACGTGGATTCTAAGGAAGAGGTAAAAAGAAAACTGGTTAACCCAATGACACACCCAGAAAACAGGAAAACTAAGGAAAAATCCCAAACGTCTGACACAAGAGTTTATGTCTGTAACTCCTTGTACATTTGCTTATTCATTAATTATGTCAAAGATTCTATAAACATTACTAAGCAGCCATTCTGGAAGGTACTGGGGTGAGTAAGACAGTGTTCAGGTAAAAGAGCTAAGACTTGAGCACATATAAGATGTGACAAATAACCACAACACATTACAAATGTCATACAGGATTTCAGAAGAGGGCGAGGTTGCTCTGGCTGGGGAAAATCACAGAACTCAAGGAAGGCTTCACAAAGGAAGTAGCACTTGAGATGAGCTTATACAAGCAGATAATGTTTTAAAACTAATTGGTTTTTTTTTTAAATATTTATTTATTTGAGAGAGAGAGGGAGCTTGCGAACAGGAGTTGGGGGAGGGGCAGAGGGACAGAGAAAATCAGCAGACTCCATGCCCAGCATGGAGCCTGACTCCGGTCTTGATCTCACAACCCTGAGATCACTACTTGAGTCAAAACCGAAAGTCAGACCCTTAACCACCTGAGCCACCCAGGCACCCCTAAACTAATTTTTTTGTCTGCAATATACACCGCACATTACCACGCATAAACAATGGAAGACCGTGTAAAGTTTCAGCTGTCAGAGATGGAAAGGTAAAGGCACAGAGGAAGGAAAGAGTCTGATTGTTCAGGATGCAAGGAAGGCCCAGTTCAATTCCCCACCTCTGTCTCAAAATCCAGCCTCAAGTCCAATGACTTAGGGGTATTTTCCCCTTATAAATGTATTCAGAATGATATACATTCAGTGAAACGCTGTGAGGCCATTTTTTAAAAAATGAATTACTTTATGAACTGATGGGAAATTATTTCCAAAATGTAATATTAAATGAAAAAAAAAAAAAAAAAAGCCAGGTGCAGAATCCAGTGTAGAGCATGCCATTATTTGTGTGATAATGGGGAACAAATGTGTGTATGTGCGCTCTTGCCTGTTTACATGTAAAATATGGAAGGATACCCAAGGGCACTGATCACGGTAATTGCCTTCCTGGAGGGGAACTATGTGTCTGGAGGGCAAGATAATAGGGAAATTTGTCGCTGTCTACATTCTTGTGTCCTTTGACTTTTTAACCATGTGGATGTTTTACTTATTGAAAAATCAACAAATATGAGTTGAACTTTTAAAAAAGTAAGTATAATAGGGGCACCTCGGTGGCTCAGTGATTAAGTGTCTGCCTTTGGCTCAGATTGCGATCCCGAGGTCCTGGGATCGAGTCCTGTATCGGGCTCCCCAAAGGGAGGCTGCTTCTTCCTCTGCCTATGTCTCTGCCTCTCTCTCTGTGACTCTCATGAAGAAATAAATAAAATCTTAAAAAAAACAAAAAAGTAAGTGTAATAGTCTCTAAAGGCCATTCTCTGAAAAGAGGGCATATATTATAATATGAAGGTAGAAATTAAAGCGATTCACTTAGGTGAGCAGTTTCAAGACTTCAGGACCTGATCTGCATGGCAAAAATTTTATATATATATAAACATATATATATATATATATATATATATATATATATATATATATATATATATCTCAAATAAACAAACAACAAAATATGTCATATATTTACTATTAATTTTCTTAACATAAGACAGCTCTTAGAAACCAGTAAGAGAAGAGCCTATAACCCAGTTAAAAAATGGCAAAGGATAAAAATGTGCTTGATGTTAACAAAATATAAACGGAGTTATACTCTATTTTTTTAATGACCAACCTCATTTGTAATTAAAGAAAGGCAAATGAGAACAATGAGCTCTAGCTTTCTCACCAACAAGACTGCAAATATCAAAAAATTGAATGTTACAAAGTGTTAATGAGGGTATAATAAAAGTACCTTTGGAAGGGATATAAATTGGTACGCTTTCTTTGGAGTGCAAATTAGCAATGCCTGACGACCTTGAAAATGAGCATACCTTTTGGCCCATCAATTCTAATTTTGAGAATTGATCCCAGATAGATAATCCTCATACATATACAAGGACAAATGTACAAAATTATTCATTGCATCGGTTTTTGTAATCACAAGAGATCAAAATCACCCTAAATATTTTCCAATTGGAGAACCTGCTGCATCTAAACAGAGGATACTAGGTAGGTGTTGAAAAGAACAATGTGGATCCCTATTGCTGTTGTGACAAGATGATCTTAATTTAGCCCCTCATTATCTCTTATTTGGATAACAGGAATAGCTTCTCCACAGGTCTCACCACTTTCATCTTGTCCCCTTGCAGGACCTGCTACATAATTGGCGAGGCCCAGTGCAAAACGAAAATGCAGGGCCCTTGATTAACCAAAATGCTAAGAATTCCAGGAGAGTGACAGCAGAGCATTGGAACAAGGATGGGGGCCCTTCTAAGAGTGAGCCCCTGGCTGACTGCCGAGGTCAAGCACCACTTCAACACTGGCCACAAACATGCATGCTGCTCTTTCTGCCTAAACCAGCTTTCCACTACCCTCTCTTTTTCTAACTGATGCACTCTCTGCTTGTCAAGAAATAATTCAAATGTGACCTGCTTTGAGGTTTCCTTGACCCCTCTTACCCAAGACTCTCTTTCTTCATTGCTCCCCCAGCTCTTGCACAGAGCCTTATTCACTCTTCCTTAACAATGAATCACCACTATTTGTTTAAAAGTCTCTCCCCAAGCTTCTCCAGAGCTTGGCCTGTGGCTTATGATTTTGTGGTAACCCCAGCACCTCACCCATTAGCACATGGGGTTTGAGAGAATGAATGAATGGGAGTGGATAAATTTGGGTGGGTGCACTAAAAAATCAGTCACATCGCTTCCCAGTTACACCTTACCTGCATGTTGCTAAATCTGTCTGGACTCTAATCTCCCTGAGGGCAGCAGGCCCTGATGGCTGGCTCTTGCTTCTAAGAGTCATAATATAGTTTAAAGATGGTCCTCTGGAGTGATGGCAGTTGCCTGAGCCTGAAAGCCCTTGGAGGATCCCCCAAAGCGCCCACACCTACCTCTGAATCTCCTTATACAAGTTCAGGTATTTAAAATGGGGATCTATAAATAGAAAAAATAAAATAATAAATAAAATAAAATAAAATAAAATAAAATAAAATAAAATAAAATAAAATCGGGGTCTGATTTCATCAGGGCCAGCTGGCTCCATTAGTCAGTTCCAGGTTCCAAGAAACTGATAGTTTTAGATTGTCCCTAATCCTTTGCAAATCTGGCTTTCAAATGGAGGGATGCAATATCCCTATGATATATGAAGATTTTCCAAGAGGTAGTTATGCACTGGTACTTTTTTTTTTTTTAAGATTTTATTTATTTATTTATGAGAGTCACAGAGAGAGAGGCAGAGGCATAAGCAGGAGAAGCAGGCTCCCTGTGGGGAGCTTGATGCAGGACTCTACCCCAGGACCCTGGGATCAAGACCTGAACCAAAGCAGATGCTCAACCACTGAGCCACCCAGGTGCCCCTGCACTGGTACTTTCAAGGGAATTAATTTCCATATCTTCAACTTCCATATGTACTCTACCTGAGGAAGTTCCTTGGAATGAGGCTCAAAGCTGGCTTCTCCTCCCCCCCCTCACTTTTTTTTTTAAAGATTTTATTTATTTATTTATTTATTTATTTATTTATTTATTTGAGAGAAAGATTGTGTGTGACCATGAGTAGGGGAAGGGGCAGAGGGAGAAGTGGGCTCCCTGCTGAGTGGGGAGCTCACTGGCTACTGTGGAGCTCGATCCCAGGACCTGGGATCTGACCTGAGCCGAACCAGATGCTTAACTAACTGAGCCACCCAGGTGCCCCACAGGCTTTTCCTTCCTAACTGTAGTTCTACTAGTTTTCACAAGAAAGGTATATTCCTGGCCCATCCTGAATCTTAATACAGTACATTGCCTGAGGCAATAAAAAAAATCCTGGAGGTAACAAAGGGACTTTTAAAAATATCAGTTTCAGGGTACCTGAATGGCTTAGTAAGTTAAGCGTCTGCCTTCAGCTCAGACGAGGAGTCCTCGGCCCCTCCCTCAGTTTGTGTGTGTACGCTCTATCTCTCTCAAATAAATAAATAAATAAATAAATAAATAAATAAAATCTTTAAAAATATATCAGTTTCAGGAAAACATCTTGTAATTATAGGGTGACATCATTTATCAAAATTATTTTGGGTGGTATGTGAAAAAAAAGAGTGTGAGGACTACTTGTCCAAGGCAACACTACAGTGGCCTCTGGAGTGTTTTCTAGGAGATCCTGAAACTCCAGGCCTCTGAAACTGGGCCTCGATTTCACCAGGCCAGCCAGGTAAATAACTCCTATTGATTTGATCATAACTTTCACCACACAGTTGGTAGTCTACCTCTTGAAACACACTCTCCTCTTGGCTTTGGCATTATCACACTCTCCTCATCTTCCTCCCTGCCTCTCTGGCTCCTCATCCCAAGCTTCCTGGTCTCGTTCCATCCCCTCCAACTGAACTTTTAAATCTAGGAGTTCCTCATGGCAGTGATAAGACTTCTTACCTCCTGTTCTTTTCTTCCTAAGAGATTTCACCCATTACCACAGTTTTTTTTTTAAGATTTATTTATTTATTCATGAGAGACACATACAGAGAGAGAGAGGCAGAAACACAGGCAGAGGGAGAAGCAGGCTCCATGCAGGGACCCCGACGTGGGACTCGATCCCGAAGGCAGGTGGTAAACCGCGGAGCCACCCAGGGATCCCCCATTACCACAGTTTTAAATACCATTTGCTTATTCCACATCTATACCTGAATGTCTCACAGGGTTTCCAAACTAAAAAAGGCCAAAGGCAAGCTCATGTTCTTCTCCCTCCCCCCCCCCTTTTTTAAGATTGTATTTATTTATTTATTTATTTATTTATTTATTTATTTATTTGAGAGAGAGAGAGAGCAAGCGCATGAGTGGGAGGAGGGGCAGAGGGAGAGGGAGAGGACTCCCGCTGAGGAAGGAGCCCAAAGCAGGGCTGGATCCTAGGACCCTGGGATCATGACCTGAGCTGAGGGCAGATACTTAACCAACTGAGCCACCCAGGCATCCCCCCCCAAGCTCATGTCTTCCCATGCAAAATCCCATCTGCCCAGTTGGTGCCAAAGGCCTGAGAGGCATCCCAGATACCTCCAAGCCAATGAATAATCTACTCCTATGGATTACACTTCATGCTAGATTTCCCTGATCCTCCAGACGAGGCTACACACCCCTAGTCTACACTCCACTACAGCACCTCCTATTTCATGGTGCTTATCCAAATTGTAATTACATAATTATTTGTGTAATTATATCTCCCCCCCTACATCATAAGCTCCATATGCACAAGGATCATGTCTGTCTTTTTTCTTTTTCTGGCACATGATAAGGTCTCAATAAACATTTTAAGTTAACAAATGTAAACAAACTCTCAGATTGGGACACAACTGTGTGATTGTCCTGGCAGTTTAGCACCTAATGCTGTGTGCACTGTAGGGGGCAGCAGAGTATAGGTAATGGAGAAAGTTCAGGCCTCCATAGGAAAAAAAGTAACTGGATACATCACTTAACCTTTCTGAGACTTTATTTCCTTCTCGGAAATCAGAGTTAATTATCTTTTTCTTGGACCAAAAGAGATAAGTAGATATCAAAGGGCTTTAGTGCTGTTCAAAGAGAAGGGAATGTTATTAGACTCAGTTATGATAAATATTTGTTGAATAAATGGAGGCAAAGAAAGAGGATCTTATTTACACTGTGGAACAGATGTGAGCAGAGACTTGACAGGTTCAGAAGGGAGAAAATGAAAGCTCAAGAAGACACTGGCTTACATCCAGAGCCAGCCGGAGGCAAAGCTGTGAAGTCAGCACAGTGTGTTCTTGGCGCGCTCTCAGCTCTGCTCCCGGATCGCTGTCCTCCCGCTGCCCGCTTCAGCCTCTCGTGCCCGGTGGCTGTGCTGGCCTGCAGGACTTTCTTTCCCTTCCCTCCTATCAGAGCACATCTGTCCTGAGTCCTGACCCCTCAGAGGCCTGCTCACTGCCATCCGCAATGACAGCTAGGTAACACAGTGAGTAGATCCTACTAAAGTGCTAAGGGCAGGTAGTATGTTATTTTACCACTCCCAGTAATAGGAGGTGGATGTTCCTGAGACAGAAACATAAGTGGCTGATGATAAAACTTCAAGTTCTATGGAATCAGATGAAATGAAAAGTTAACAGGGATTATGGCAGGACTTAATCTTGGGCTCAAGAAAAATAATTCTACAGATACAGAACCTGTTAGATGTGACTTGATAGTAATAGGAGGAGAAAAACTTTAAAGATTCATATATATATATATATATATATATATACATATATATTTATATAAATTAATTGTAATTTACATTAGTAAAACTTACTTTTTGGTGTAGAATTCTGTGAGTTTTGACAAATACAGTCATATAACCACCACAACCAAAATACAAGATAGTCCATCATTCCCTAAAGATGTCCATGTGGTACCCTTTGGGAGTCAAGACCTTCTCCTGCCCTGAAGTCCTGCAACACTAATGTGTTCCCTATCCCTATGGTCCAATTTATCAGGTGTTCCTTGTATGAATTTCACTTTAATGTTGCATTTAAAAATTCTGTCTAATCTAAGGTGACAAGGATTTTTCTCTTTTGCTATCTTCTAAAAGTTTCATAGGTTCACGTTGAGGTCTATATCCATTTCAACTGAATTTTTATTTTTTATTTATTTTTAAATATTTTATTTATTTATTTATTTATTTTTTTAAATCTTTTTTTTTTTAATTTTTATTTATTTATGATAGTCACAGAGAGAGAAAGAGAGAGAGGCAGAGACATAGGCAGAGGGAGAAGCAGGCTCCATGCACCGGAAGCCCGATGTGGGATTCGATCCCGGGTCTCCAGGATCGCGCCCTGGGCCAAAGGCAGGCGCCAAACCACTGCGCCACCCAGGGATCCCTAAATATTTTATTTAAATTCAATTTGCCAACATGTAGTATACCAACTGAATTTTTATTATTTTTTATTTTTTTCCCAACTGAATTTTTAAAATAGAAAATATGAGGACGAAAATGTCAAGGTTTACATTTTTGCATAAGAATGTCCAGTTACTCCAGCATCATTTATTGAAAAGACAATAATTCCCCATTGCACTTTTGTAAAATAATCAATTGGCCATATTTGTGCCAATCTATTTCTGGACTCTATTCTGTTCTATTGATCCATGTGTCTACCCTTTTGCCAATACCACACTCTCTTTATTAGTGTATAAGTGTAGTAAGTTTTGAAATCAGATAGGGTGAGTTCTCTACTTTTCCAAAACTGTTTTAGCTTTCTAGTTCTTTTGCATTTCCGTATACATTTTAGAATCAACTTATTGATATCTATTAAAAAAAACTCTGCTGGGATTTCATCTGGGGCTGTTTTGAATCTGTATTCCAATTTGGAGAGAATTGACATCCTAACAAAAACTGAACCATGTTCAATTAATAGAATAAATTGAGTAATAGAACAATTAATTATGTTCTATTACTCCATTTATTTAGGTCTTCCTTGATTTCCTTCATTGGTATTTTATAGTTATCAGCATAAGGATCCATCATATATTTTGTTATATTTATCCCTACGTATTTCATTACTTTGGTGCAGTTATAAATTATATTGTTTATTTTTTTATTTATTTTTATTTATTTTTTAAAAGATTTTATTTACTTATTCATGAGAGACAGAGAGGACGCAGAGACATAGGCAGAGGGAGAGGCAGGCTCCATGCCTGGATCGCGCCGTGGGACTCGATCCTAGGACTCCAGGATCACACCCTGGGCCAAAGGCAGGCGCTGAACCGCTGAGCCACCCAGGGATCCCACATTCACTGATTTTTGATTGTTGCAATTTGGGACCAGTAAACTAGGGTGAAACCATAGGCAAGTCAGGAGAACAAAGGAGAGGAATGGTACTTTACAGAGAAAAGAGGAGGAAGTTGGGAGGGATTACTTTGAAGGAAAGTCCATTTGAGCAAAGTGAGAGTTCAGGGTGGTGATGGCTTCTCATTGGGGGAGTTGTGGCAGTTTCTTATTGGCCTGGCTATTCTTGGGCCAGGAGAAAATCTTCCAGCCTCTTGCCTGGAGCAGTAAAGCAGGCTTTCTCTTGCTGGGAATGCAAGATCTGTTTCTTCACGTTAGGATCCGCAATGGACAGTGTTGGTAATGGGTGAGTGCTCCCCCTGCTGGCCTCCCGGTCCATTTTTAAAAATAAATAAATTTGGGCAGCCCGGGTGGCTCAGCGGTTTAGCACCGCCTTCCGCCCAGAGTGTGATCCTGGAGACCAGGGATCGAGTCTCGCGTCGGGCTCCCTGCATGGAGCCTGCTTCTCCCTCTGCCTGTGTCTCTGCCTCTCTCTCTGTCTCTCGTGAATAAATAAATAGGATCTTTAAAAATAAATAAATATTTATTTATTATTTACTATAAATTTATTTATTTGTTTGTTTTATTTTTAAAATATTTTATTTATTTATTCATGAGAAACACAGAGAAGCAGACATAGGCCGAGTGAGAAGTAGGATCCCCGCCGGGAGGCCGATACAGGACTCCATCTGGGACCCTGGGATCACGCCCAGAACCGAAGGCAGTAGCTCAACCGCTAAACCACTCAGGCATCCCTATTTACTTATTTTTAAAGACTCCTTTTTTTTTTTTTTTTTTTAATTTTAGAGGGAGAGAGTGAATGAGCAGGGGAGAGAGGCGGGGGGGGGTGTGTGGAGAGAATCCTAAGCAGACTCCGCACTGAGCATAGAGCCCTACCTGGGGATGGATCTCATAACCCAGAGATCAGGGCCTGAGCCAGAACCAAGAGTAAGACCCCGTTAGCCCACAGAATCACCCAGGTGACCCCCCTCCACCCCCTCCCATCATTTTGAATGAGATTTCCTTCATTCAGTTTCACAAGATTGGCCAGGAAATGAGAATAACATCTGCCCTTCTTTCCCGATGAACTTGTTGGGTGGATCAGCCAAATTTTTAACGAGATAATAGAATAAAAATATTTCTATAACTTTTCTAAACTTTTCTAAAACTGCATATAAAACTTTTTCTAAAAACTTTTTCTAAAATTGCAAGTGAAGGATTAGTAGTAGTAAGAACCTGAGATAGGATGAAATAACTTCCTTTCTCAAAAGTCTTTAGTTCATTCATTAATCTAGCCATTTGTTGTCTATCTTCTAAATCCCTGTGGCTGTTCTAGATATTAAGAATATGAAGTTGAACAAAGGTATTATTTCCCTAGACAAAGAAATGGATAACCTATAGTTAGCCTATATAATTAAGTATAACTTCTTAGCCTGCCATTTTTTTAAGATTTTATTTATTTATTAATAAGAGACAGACAGAGAGAGAGAGAGAGAGAGAGAGAGAGAGAGAGAGAGAGAAGCAGGCTCCATGCAGGGAGCCCAATGTGGGACTCGATCCTGGGTCTCCAGGATCACACCCTGGGCTGAAGGCAAAGCTAAACCGCTGAGCCACCCGGGCTGCCCTCAGCCTACCATTCTTAATCTGATACCCAAGTGTTTCATCTCATCTCCCACATTTTCTTCCATAAACTTATTTCAGAGCAGCCCCATCAGACCATTTACCATTCCCCAAATATACAGTGTACTTTCACCCCTTGGACTTTGTGCAAGAACCCACTCATTATTCACTTACTGAACAAAGATGTACTGGGCTCTTTCCTTGAGTTAGGTATTATGCTCAGTGTCAGGAACATGTTAATAAATAAGATATTATTCTTCCCTCAAAGATCTTAGCCTAAGAGGGAGAAACCATCTTTCTCCTTTCCACCTAGTAAAATTCTCTTTCTTCAAGGCCCAAATGAAATATATGACCTCTCTGCAGCTTTCCCTGATCCTTTCCCTCAATACATAGCTCATAATTACTTTGTACCTTTTTCATTTCTTGTACATATTTTCCTCTAGACCATAAGCTCCTGGGCAGGGATCATGTTTTACCCCTTTCTGCATCCCTGAGAGCAGTTAGAACGCTTTGCATCAAATTAAGCCCCAGCAACAGTTAGCTGTATTGGGTACAAAACTCTAAACCTCAGGCTGCCTGACAGGAGGCATAAAATCAAAAGATAAACATTAAACTGAATTACAAGGTAGAGGAACACAGAAATACAAGCCACACAGAAGGAGATTTTTAGAATACACTGCAGAGCCACTTGTTTATATTTATTCCAGATTTGTTTAATTCTTGTGTAAACTCCAACATGACCTCCAGGAGTCTGTCAGGGGACAGGCCTAAGCCAAATATTCTGAGGTTATTCCGAGAACAAGGGCACTTTTAGGACACTTCTAGTTGCCCAAGTGCCAGCAGTCTGGACTTAGGGACTTAGAATCCTGGTTATCAGAGCAGGAAGGTATCTTAGAAATTACACATTCCCTTTCAGAAAGGAGCACTGACTTATCAACCAAGGTCGCACAGCTATGAACAAACATTCACATGGATAAGCATGAGCACATGAGCTTTCTTTCTTTCTTTTTTTTTTTATGATAGTCACACAGAGAGAGAGAGAGAGAGAGGCAGAGACACAGGCAGAGGGAGAAGCAGGAAGCATGCTCCATGCACCGGGACCCCGATGCGGGACTCGATCCCAGGTCCCCAGGATCGCGCCCTGGGCCAAAGGCAGGCGCCAAACCGCTGCGCCACCCAGGGATCCCCGCACATGAGCTTTCTATTCACTCTATTCACTCTCTATTTCTATTCTATTTCTATTCCGTGTTGTAGAATATCCTGGACATGAGGATCATACTTCTGGCCCTAAAGGGTCAAGACATACTCAGCCTACTGTTCTCCTGACTTTACCTCTCCTGCTTTTGGATATGGATATGAGCTTTCCAGAGAATCCCGTTACTCCTCCTTCAACTTGGGCCTCCTGCCCCCTCCCAGGGCATGGGGTCACAGGAATAGCTCAGGAACATGTTAGAAGTCCCAGGCTCTAGTTCCAGCTCTTGTTCATGGGTATGCTACTTGGTCCTTCCCAGCTTCAATTTTGCCATCAGGACAAGGGTGTTCAGGTCTAATATTTGATCATTTACCTCCTATTCCTCCCTGTGGACACAGTGGAAGGTCCATCACACTGTGGACTAATCTAACTCCAGAGGCTCTCTCACTCTCTCTTTCTAATAATTATTAGCATTTTTAGATGGCTGCTGATCTAAGCAGGTATTGTTTTCTTTCTTCATATTCAAGATTGTTTTCTTGTTACCCCTTTGTAATATTTTTATTGAAATGTAATTCATATGTCATAAAATTCATTCAAAGTATACAATTCAGTGGGTTTTTAAAAAGATTTATTTATTTATTTGTGTGAGAGAGAGCAAGCAGGGGGGAGGGGCAAAGGGAGAGGGAGAGAGAATCCCAAGCAGACTCCCCACTGAGCATGGAACTCAAGATGTGGGGCTCGATTCCATGACCCTGAGATCATGACCTGAGCTGAAACCGAGAGTCAGACACTCAACTGACTGAGCCACCCAGGTGCCCCTCAATTCAGTGTGTGTTTTTTTAAACTAAATTCAGAACTGTGCATCCATCACCACAATGTAAGTTTAGGATATTCTCATAACTCCAAAAAAGAAACTGTGTATCCTTTAGTCATGACTCTCATTCACCACTCCATTCCCCCAGCATTAGGCACTGCTAATCTACTTTCTGGATCTATGGATTGCCTCTTCTGGAAATTTCATGTAAGTGGAACATACAAGACAAGGTTCTTTGTGGTTGCTTTCTTCTTTGGTTTATAATGTTTTCAAGGTTCATTCATATTGTAACATATATTAGTACTTCATTCATTTTCAGGCAACATAATATTCTGTTGTACACACATACCATACCATTTTGTTTATCCATCCATCAATTAATAGACACTTGGATTGTTTTCACATTTTTCTGTTATGAATAATGCTGCTGTGAACATTCACATACAAGTATATTTATAGACATGTGTGTCCTATTCTCTTGAGTATGAGAGTGGAACTGCTGAGTCTTATGGTAACTCTCTGATGAATTTTTAGGAACTGTCAAATGTATTCCAAAATGGCTACACCATTTGTACATTCCCACCAGCACTGTATGAGGGTTCTACTTTTTCCACATCCTTGTCAACACTTGTTACTATTGTCTGTCTTTTTTATTATAGCCATTCTGGATGGTGTGAATTAGTATCTCATTGCAATTTTGATTTGCATTTCCTTAATGATTAATAATGTTGAGCATCTTTTCATGTGCTTATTGCCCACTAGTATATCTTTGAGGAGAGTCAATTCAAATCCTTTGCTTATTTGTAATTGGGTTATTTGTCTTTTCATTGCTGTGTTGTAAGAGTCCTTTCTATATTTTGGATACTAGATCCTTATGAGATATGTAATTTACAAATATTTTCTTCTATCTTGTGGAGTGCCTTTTCACTTTATTAATAGTGCCCTGGGAAGCACAAAAGTATTTTTATTTTGGTGAAGTCCAATTCATCTATTTTTCTTTCTTTTGTTGTTTGTGCTTTTTGTAACACAGCTAAGAAACTATTGCTTAATCTAAGACAAATATTTACACTTATGGATTTTTTACAGATTTTATTTTTAAGCAATCTCTACATCAAATGTGGAGGTTGAAGTCACTAACCGAAGAACAAGGGTTGCATGCTCTACCAACTGAGCCAGCTGGGTGTCCCAAGAATGTTATGGCTTTGGATCATATATTTAGGTCTTTGATCCATTTTTTAAAAGATTTTATTTATTCATTAGAAACACACACAGAGAGAGAGGCAGAGACATAGGCAGAGGGAGAAGCAGGCTCCATGCAGGGAGCCCGATGTGGGACTTGATCCCAGGACTCTGGGATCACACCCTGAGCCAGAGGCAGACGCTCAAACCACTGAGCCACCTAGGCATCCCAAGGCATCCCATTTTTTTCTTTGATCCATTTTTTAAAAAGTATTTTATTTATTTATTCATAGGGACACAGAAAGAGAATGAGAGGCAGAAGACACAGGCAGGGGGAGAAGCAGGCTCCATGCAAGAGCCTGATGTGGGACTCAATTCAGAGTCTCCAGGATCACGCCCTGAGCTGCAGGCGGCGCTAAACCGCTGCGCCACTGGGGCTACCCTCTTTGATCCATTTTTTTAAAAATATTTTATTTATTTGAGAGAAACAGGGAGAGAGTGAGAGAGTGAGCATAAACAGAGGAGGGGCAGAGGGAGAAGCAGGCTCCCCTCTCTTTTATTTTTTAAAGTAGGCCCCAGGGGTGTCAGGGTGGCTCAGTTAAGTGTCTGACTTTGGCTCAGGTCATGATCTTGGAGTCCTGGGATGTAGCCCTGCACTGGGCTCCCCACTCAGCGAGGGCCCTGCTTTTCCCTCTGTCCCTGATGCTCGCCCTGCCTGTGTTCACTCTCAATCTCTCTAATAAATAAGTAAAATCTTTGAAAAAAAAATAGGCTCCATACCTAGTGTAGAACCCAACATGGGGCTTGAATTCATGATCCTAAGATGAAGAATCAGATGTTTAATTAACTGAGCCACTCAGGTGCCCCTAGAATTCTCTTTTAAATTTCATTATTGGATTGTCCATTGCTAGTGCATAGAAATACAGTTGATTTTTAAAATTTTATTTATTTATTTATTCATGAGAGAGACAGAGAGAGAGACAGAGACACAGGCAGAGGGAGAAGCAGGCTCCATGCAGGGAGCCAGACATGGGACTTGATCCTGGATCTCCAGGATCACGGCCTGGGCCGAAGGTGGCGCTAAACTGCTGAGCCACCCAGGCTGCCCTACAGTTGATTTTTATATATTGATATTGATTTCTGCAACCTTACTAAACTGGTCTATCAGATCTAATAAACAAGGTTTTTTCTTGTGTAGATTCTTTAGGATTTTCTATATACAAGATCATGTCATTTCTGAATAGGTATACCTTCACTTTCTTCTTTCCAATCCAGATGCCTTTTATTTCTTTTCCTTGCCTGAGTCATCAGGCTAGAATCTCAAATATAATACATGTTGAAATTAAGTAGAAAAAGGAGAAATCCTTGTCTTGTTTCTGATTCTAGGGGGGAAAGTTTCAATATTTCATCAAGTATGATGTTAGCTGTGGGATTTTATTTTATTTTACTTTAAAGATTTTATTTATTTATTCATGAGAGACAGAGAAAGAGGCAGAAACATAGGCAGAGGGAGAAGCAGGCTCCCTGCGGGAAGCCTGGTGCAGTACTTGATCCCAGGACCCCAGGACCATGACCTGAGCCAAAGGCAGACACTGAATCACTGAGCCACCCAGGTGCCCCAGCTATGGGATTTTAGATAACTTTTATCAGGTTGAACAAGTTCCTCTATATTCCTAGTTTGTTGAGTGCTGTTATCATGATAAAGTATTGGATTTTATCAAATGCTTGTTCTGCATCTATTGAGATGATTGTATGGGTTTTGCCATTATTTTATTTATATGGTGTATTATACTAATTAACTTTCATATGTTGAACTAACTTGGCATCCCTGAGATAAATCTCACATGATCAGTGTATAATCATTTTTATGTATTGCTAGGATTTAGTTAAGGATTTGTCTTCTGAGGTCTCTTTGTGGTTTTAGTGTCAAGATAAAACTGACTTCATAGAATGGCCTGGAAAGTATTTCTTCCTCTTTTATTTTTTGGAAGAGTTTATCAAGGATCGATGTTAATTCTCCTTTAAATGTAGTGGAATTCCCTAGTGAAGTAATTTGGGCCTGGGCTTTTCTTTGTAGGAAGTTCTAAAATGACTAATTCAATTTCTTTATTTATTACATATTTATTTAGAGTTTCTATTTCTTCTGCATCTGTGTCAAGCACTGTCTAGGAACTTGTTCATTTCATCCCAGTTATCTAATTTGCTAGGCATATAGTTGTTCGTAGTATTCCTTATAACCATTTTTATTTTTCTAATGTAATTTCTGTAACATTTTTGTAATTTGATCTCATTTTTTTAATCAGCAAGTCTACCTAAAGTCTTGATAATTTTATTGATCTTTTCAACAAAAAAGGTTTTATTGATTTTCTTTATTGTTTTTCTAGTCTCTATTTTATTTATTTTCTCTAATACTTATTATTTCCCTTTCTCTGCTTGATTAAGGTTTGGATTACTCCTCTTTTTCTACCTTCTTTAGGTGGAAAGTAAGATTATTGACTTGAGATACTTCTTTTTAATATAGGTACTTACAGCTATACATTGCCCCCTAATCTTGCTACATCTCATAAAGTTTCCCTTTTCCCCTCTTGCGGCTAAGGCAAAGGCAACATGATTTAGGCTTGGTCATTTGGATGTTCCCACCAAGACTTTGAATCTTGAATAAATAGTATAAAAACACAGGGGACAGAGTAGAATTCATTTAGGATAGCAGCATGCAGTGGTGAGGGAGGTAGTGGTTCCAGCTGTGGTCTCCTTACCTAAACCATTCCTGTGCTGTGACTTTGGCTGAGATTCCTGGTTCTATTTTCTGAGCTTGATTAGCTAGCCTTCCTATCAAACTGAGGATTACTTGATAACCTCCCGATATGTTTATTTCTTTTTTAAGTTGGCAGAATTGGTTTTCATTGATGGAAACTAAGAATCTTGGCATACTGTTGTGATAAGGGTTGGGGAGAAGGAGAAAGCATAGGTCTTTCACTTTTCTCTTTGTAAAACTGTCTTTGTAAATTTCTGTGTTGTATTGCTTCTGTTATTTAAAAAGATCCTTTTTTTTTTTTTTATGATAGTCATACAGAGAGAGCGAGAGGCAGAGACACAGGCAGAGACACAGGCAGAGGGAGAAGCAGGCTCCATGCATCGGGAGCCCGACGTGGGATTCGATCCCGGGTCTCCAGGATCGCGCCCTGGGCCAAAGGCAGGCGCCAAACCGCTGCGCCACCCAGGGATCCCAAAAAAAGATGCTTTTTAAAATTGATAATCTAAAGCACAAGTGGGTGAAGGAAAGTGGTAGGATATAAAATTTGAAACTTTGGATGAGGCCAGATTGTACAAAGCCTTGAATATCATTTTGCGGATTCTTAATTTAGCTCACTAAGTATTGTGGAATTCACAAGGCAGAACAATGATGACATGATCAAATCTATGTTTGTTTGTTTGTTTGTTTATTGCCATGTAGATGAATAAGAACTCAGAGAAGTTAGAGACCAGGAGAATAGTTAGGAGGAGGCCACTGCCATAGTCCACGTACAAGATTGAGAAATTTTCTCAATCGAGAGAGAGAGAAAAAGAAAGGAAGAAAGAAAGAAAGATTGTCAGTCACAGGTTGGGTTTTCCAGAAGCAGATAGACAGTTTGAGGTAGAAGATACTAACTAGGAAAAGGAAGTAGGATTGAATAGAGGGAGAAGTCAAACTGAAATGTACATCTGACAGAGATCCAGCTCACCTGACAAGGAGCTCTGGAGTGAATACTGCTTATCAGAATTGTCCTGCAGTGGGCCAGAATGGCTGAACCTCTACACCCTTGCTTTCCTCAGTCACCAGATGAGGACAGCCCCAGGAGGAACATGACCTCCCGCAGGACTGTTCCCTGCAGGTGAGGCAGACACTAAAGGAAATGAAGCAGCTGGAGGCTATCTGCTGCCTCAACTCCCTGTAGTAAAATGGCTAGTCTTTCTTTGAAGGTAGAACCTCATGGTACACCCTCATGCCTGCCACAGAGAAAGAGACGAGTGACCATATCTTGAAAAAAAGCAAGACTGTGGAAATAGAGTATTCTAAAGATACTATATTCTGTAGGTGGGGATGAAGAGGGAGTAAATACAGGTTAACACTGAGGTCTCTACACTAATATGATTTGATAGTAATTCTGTTTAACTGATAGTAAACATAGAGGAGAGAGAATAGGTTTGGGGAGAAAGATAAGGAATCTAATTTAGAACATGTTGACTCAGAAATGTCTGCAAAATATTAAGGTGGAGATGATTTTCAAGAATCAATGCAAATGTGGGGGTCTGGAGGTCAGCAGCAGGTGCTACATTTATTGAGCATACATATGTTATATTATTTGTGTATTTTTATTTCATACTCATAATGTCTCTATGAGGTAGGTGCTATTTTTATTATACCATTTTTGTATATTTTATTATACCCTTTGTTTATGAGGAAACTGAGACTTGAGGAAGTTAAATGCCTGACTCAAAGACGTAAAACTCATGTCTGATGACAAAATGCCTGCTTTCAAAGACAGGATTATACTGCTTCCCCATGAAAAACACAGATAGATGGCATATGAAGCCATGGGAATTAGTAGGTCATCCACAAAGGGTACAATTTAAATGGGAACAAGAAAAGCCAAAAAATGGAATTCTAAGGAAGCCACATTTCCAAGGTGAATTGAGTAAGACGACAAAGGCAAAAGGATCTACTGAGTGGCCAGAACAGTTTCTAAAAATTAGAAGTATGGTACTCAGAAGTTAGGGTAAGAAGAGAGTTCTAGTCCACAAAGGGAAATGTTGCATATATCAGGTGGGATGAAGAGTTTACAATTGAAGGTCATTGATGATCTTAGAGCAGTTTATAGGGAAGTCAGGCTGTAGTGGTTTAGGAGTGAGCTAGAGCTGAGGAAGTAGAAGCAAAAGGTATAGGCTAATTTTCCAGAAGTTTTGCAAAGTAGAGGGGGAAAAAATAATGCCATATACATAAGTAAGGAATTTATTAATAATATTATTAAGTAATTGATAATTCTCTGTTCCCATATTATTTCTATTTTACATGTTCACCATTTCTCTGGATATCTCTGTCTACCTCTATTATACCAGCATCCCTTTCCAAGTCTGCCATGCCTGGAAGCATTGAATGTTGTTTATTTTGGTTGTGGATAGACTTCTTGTATTTATTAGGTGCTTTGAATGTCTCAGGTGATTCTGCCTTTGAAAGATGGGCCATAGACCTCCTCCACCCCCACCCAACTCCATCATCTGTTTTCCACAAAGATAAGAATTCGCTTCTCAGACCAATTCAGCAAAGCATGCAACTTCAACTCTGTCTACCTAACTTCCTCCCTCTCCTTCCCCGCCCCCAAATTCTTGGTGGGCAGATCAGGGAGAGGAGCTGCCACTCCAAACCTTCTGGGATATAACGTCCCAGATGGGGAATCTCTTTGGTTTTGCAGTAAGCTGAGATCTTTCCTTGCCAGCCTCATCAGTCCAGCTCTTTCTCAGAGGGGGCTGGAGAGTGATCAACACCGCCGTCCACCTGTGCACAGGAAGATGCCTACAGCCACACCAACGATGATGAAACTGCCCACCAGGACACCCAGGACCAGAGAGGTGTAGGAGCGTCCTGTTTGGCTCCCTGCAGAACATGCACAGAGTTAGCCTGAAGAAATACCTCTGAGATTCTTGTCCATGGTTTGAGTCAAACCCTAAAGGATTTCTACCCAAGGAAGAGGGCTAGTTCTCTTAAGTGACATAAGCTGTATATACTCTGTCTCAAACCCCCAGCCTTGGGCCTCCTGTTGCTCAAGGTATCCATCCTTTAGGTCTATCCATTTGCATGGAACCCACTCAATACACAGGCCCATTCCTGATCCCGTCATACCTTTTGAGTTTTTTGAAGCATTGTGTTCCTGCACGTACTGGACACAGGTATCTTGCAGGAATTCTCGCAGTTCGTACCGAGTACGATTGTAGGAGTTGAGCTGATGCAGAGTGTAGGTGACCACTCTGGAGGGTACCTGGGGCCCTGCCACCCATAAGGCTTTCTCTGGCTGGAAACTCACAAAGGAGCTCTCATTCACAGCCACTTCAAAGAAGACGTGGGCTGGAGAGCCCTCAGGAGGCAGCTCACAGCCCAGGGAGCAGCGAATGGTCAGAGGAACTGTGGATGGGGAATTCAGGGTGAGAGTGCTGCGTAGGAAGGGCGCCAGGTGTGGGAGGAAGTCCACCAAAATGGGGTTTAGGGTGGATCAGGGACAGGGTCTAGCAACAGGTCAACCCCGAGGCCATGCAAGAAGAGGGCCTGACAGAGGGCCCGCAACTTGGACACTCACTCCTCTTCAGGCTCCCACCCTGCGATCAGCGAAGGCAGGTGCCTGACACCTGGGCTCCTCAGAGCGGGCCAACCCACGAGGCGCCAGGCTATCCAAGAGACCCTCCTGGAACCCCGCCCCTTACAAAAGGCCCCGCCCCGTTTCCCCAAGGCCCGCCCTCATCGAGTCCCTCCCACAGGCCTCCCCGCCCCTCGCCCGGGCCGCCCCCGCCCCCTCCGCGCGCGAGCGCCGCTCACAGTTCACGCGCCGCTCCTGGTGCACCAGCCGCACCAGCAGGTTGAACTCGTCCAGGTAGGTCTTCAGGCGGCGCTCTCTGCGCGCCCAGCTCTCGGGCTCCTCCAAGGGCTGCAGCTGGAGGATCGTGACGTTGGTGCCCTGGCCTTCCAGCACGTGCGTCGTTAGTCCCCCCAGCGACGCGTTGCCCCGGTGCCACACTTGATGGGGGTCGCGGAAGTAGGAGATCTGCAGCATGTGGAGGTTCCGAGGGCCTGAGGATAGGTGTCAGCGCGTCAGGCCTTGGGCTGGCGTGAAGCTCAGATAATAATCCCCTACCAAAGGCGGCCGCCCACCTTCTCGGCCATTCATGAACTATAAAGTGTTCTTCCACCCATCCTCCCATAACCCTGTCAGGAGAGCAGGACAGGGATTATTATCTCCGTTTTACAGATAAGGAAACTGAGGCTGGAAAGAGCAGAAGCCATTTGCCCCAGGGTAATCCAGTCAGTGGAAGAGCCACCCCGATCTTTCTCACCCCTAACTACCCCCATTTCCGGTTGGTCAACAAATCCTGACCTACAATAAAATCCCATTCCATCTCCTGTTCTCTCCTGTCCTCCGCCACTGCCTTACTTCAGGCCTCATGGGTTCTCATCTGGCCTGGGGTAGTAACGTCCTTCCTCATCCTTCTGCCCTCATTGTCAGTTTCACTCCTTCCAATCTGACCTCCATCTTCTCCCAGAAATAAGATTATGCCCTTCTCCTACTTAAAATGCTCCAGTGACACACTCCCCTATCACTAGTAATAGTAATAATAGCTGTTAAGTACTTATTATGAGCCAAACACTGTACCTACACACATTATTATCTTATTTGTGCTTTCCTCCCATTAGCTTAATGCAGTGGCTACTGTTATTAACCTCAGTCCGTAAGGGAGCAGGCTAAAATGTTTAGCAGAACCAAGGTTTGAGCACAGGCTGTGTGAGTCCAGCACTTTTAACCACTCAGCCATATTGTCTCCGCACAGGAGAGCTGTCCGCAGAATGACATCCAAAGTCTTTAGCTTGGCATTTGAGGCTGCAGGAGACCAGGTCCCATCCGCCTTCTCTGGCCTCTTCCTGTCCTTCGATATAGTAAAGTACTTGGAGTTCCTCATGCTGCCTTTTGGTTAAAATCAATAGCATGTCAGGGTTGCTCTGCCTCCAGGCAAACTTCTATTCGTGCTTTAAGACCCCATTCTGTTGCCCTCTCCTTGGAGAAGTTTTCCTAATGCCTCTCCTCTTTACCTTCCCAGATACAGTGGGTCTGTTTCAATGATTCCAGATTCCACATAACTGTCTCAAAATACACAGACTATTCCAGGCTCCCCTAGGCTATAGAATCATGTCTGATTATCTCTGCCTTCTACCCCTATTAAAGGCCTGGCACAGGATTGATGCCTCGAGAATCCATGAGGGAATGAGTCTGGCGTTGTCATTCTGTGTGTGCATGTGTGTGTGTGTGTGTGTGTGTGTATGTGTGTGCCTTGTCCTTTGTTTGCATATGAAAATTTATGCTCTCTGTCTGCAGATGTGAATAAGCAGATCTGCGTGGGTAACCCTAGATAAGGTTCTTAACTGCCCTGTGCCCAATTTCCTCACCTCTAAAATGGAGAGAATCATACTGCCCACCGTAGTAGAGATATCTTGGGGGTTAGATGAGTCAGTGCATGTATTAATGGTAGTGAGCGCTCCCAGAATACTGGTGAACTGCTCCCTTTTCACCAGTATGGGAAGACTGGAGCAGGAAGGGGAAGAGGACGTGGGTCCCTGTGCCATCACAGGGCAGGGCAATAATTCCTTTCTTTGCTTATACAGCTACCTGTGAGTTCTCCCATGGACCATGGCTTCTCTTCCCCAGACTTTCCCCCGCTGCCTGCCACCCGTCTTCCACCTTCTCTGATCTATTTTGCCTTGCTTCCCTCAGCCCTAGCCTCTCCGGTGGCTTCCCATTCCTTCCACCTGTCATCTCTTCCCAGAGTCTCTTCCCGTCTTCCCTGGACTCAGCAAATCCACATCACCCTCAGCACTCCCTCTCCAGACTCATCCCCTCTTCGCAGGGCTAATCCTCTTGCACTTTTTACCCGTCCCTTCCCATTTCTCCAGTCCTGTTTCCCCAGCCTCTTCCATCACCCCCCTCCCCAGGCCAAACTGTATCTCCTCACCTTGGCTTTGGGACACAAATCAGTCCCCAGGACCCTTCCTGCCCTATAGAGAGATCAGGCTGGCTGCAGGCACCAGCACTGCAGAAATATTCCTCTGGTCCTCCCCCTGTACCCAGGCTGCGAGTCTCCAGAACCATCCTGAGGAAGGAGATGTGCCCCTGACTCACCATCTGAAGCTTCCTGGCTACAAAAGGCCCAGCTGGGCAGGAGCAGCAGACACAGCAGTGGCAGCAATGTTGTCAACATCCTGGCGCTGAGGTTCTTACCCCACCTGGGATCCTGACTCGGCAGGCAGGGGGCTCAGGCTGGCTGCAGCCTAGAGGGGAAAGAAGTAAGGACTGTCTGGAAGGGGAGGAGGCTGAAAGGAGGAGGCTGGAAGGTGGCCAGGGAATAGGAGGAGGAAGAGGGCGGCAGGCTTATAAAGTGTTATTCCTACCCTGTCTCATTTCCTACTAGGGGGCTGGCCTCCCTCTTGCCCTTCCCCTGCCCCACCCTGCATCGGCCCTCATGCCCAGACCTGCTTTTCCCTTTTCTCTGGGCCTCTTCCAACAGGGAGCGGAAAAAGGGGGTGTCAAGTTCAGAGAGAAGTTCTGCCCTCGCTGAGTCAGGGGGGTGGGGCATCTGCTTTCAACTTAGAGTGGACTCTAGGGTGTAGATAGAGAGATCAGCAGGTTACTGATGGGGAAACTGAGGCCCAGAGAGGTGCAGAGACTTTCCCAAAGGAAGTTTATATGTCATGGTGGTAACAGATGGGGATTAGAGTTTAGTTTACCAGCATGCTGGCTACATTTTATCAGGATTTTAAGTAAATAGTAATTACACAATCAGGGATCTTACTCTCAGAAATACATAGTTACAAAATGAGTATAAAACAGCTCACTACAGTGCTGTTTGTAGTAGGAGAGAATTATGAACAATCTAAATCTCATCAGTGGATTTGTCACTTAAAGCAATATTTTTCAATCTGAGGTCACAATCTACTACTGGATAATGAAAACAGTTTAGCGGGGGTTTTGTTTTTGTTTTTATGAAATAGAACAATAAGGATTTTCAGTACCTCGTCTTGGATCAGAGTAAGCATTATTTCATGAAATATTTGTTCAGTTGTATACATGTGTGTTTCAGTTTTGTGCTTGTATGTTTCTGTGATGGATTTTGAACAGCAGTTTAAAATGTATTTCTTAAAAAAATAAAATAAAATAAAATAAAATAAAATAAAATAAAATAAAATAAAATAAAATGTATTTCTTACTCTGGGAAGCAAGTGGAAAAATTTGGAAGTCACCCCCTGAAACTATGGTAATCCATATTGTGAATACTATAAAGTAGTTTAAAAAAAAAACCTCCCCTCCCTAATCTCCACTCTATTTTCATATTAATATTACCTGAAATTATATTATTTGTTCATGTACATGTTTATTATCTGAATGTCCCAGCAGAATATGAGCCCCAAGAGGTTGTCCATCTTGTTTGCTACTGTGCTTAGAATAGACCACATAATAAATAATAATAAATATAAATAATAATATCAGCTAACAGGTGACTGAATGAGATAGTTAAGATATGCATAAATCTCTAAGAGTAAGTTGCAGGATATTAGGTACATTAGGTTTAGAACCATTTATTTGTCAACCACATACATGACAACTAAACAACCTATTTCTTTATGAGAGTAAAAGAATCTGAAAGGATGTACATCAAATACAGCAGTGATTTATCTCTAGTGATTTATTATCAGAGAGGAGCCTGAGGTTAAAAGTATATATGTGTGTATGTGTAGGGGGTGTTTGTGTGTGTGCACATCTGTATATGTGTGTATATGAGTGTGTGTATGCATGTGTATGTGCAAGTATGCATGTATATATGTGCAGTGTGTAAACATGTGTGTGCATACATGTCTAAATGTGTATGTAGGTGCTGTGTGTATGTGTTAGGGATGGCAATTCTGTGGAAGGCCTTTTCAGTCTATTTTGTGAAGGGTTTTATCACTCTATCTGTATTGTTTGAAAATTTTGCACCTAAAATGTGATGATATAGCTTATGTTGAATTAAAAATAAAAGTTTAAGTAATAAATTATGGTGGAAGAAGGTGGCATATCATCTGAGTTGATGTACTGACATGAGACATTGATAAGTGAGAAAGGGAAGTGTGGAATGATGCACAAGTATAATTCCATCTAGTTTGGCTTAAAAGCTTACTTCCGTCCAAGTAATACATATAATTCCATTTTCATATTTTAAAAAAATCTATGTGTATATCTGTGTATTGGTATTTACATAGGAAGAATACGGGGTGGGGGTGCTCTCAATAGAGATTAGCTTTGGGAAATGGGATTGGGTAAAGGGCTGAGGTGGGAGTTTTACCTTCTTTGTTTTATACACTGTTCCTTGGGGGAAGAGTTGATGTCATAGTGGAATCAGGGCAAACCCTAGTCACATATCAGGCTCCCATTCTCTGAACCGAATATATGCAATTGTCCATGCTCACCTCTCGATCATTTTCGACGAGCTTAGAAATAACCAAGTCAGCTTGCCAAAATGGTCTAGTCAAAAGAAACATGGTGGGCCTTGTTTTCCTGCACTGGGACTCAGGAAAAGTAGATGGCCTTAAAATCACTGCCAGTTATACTGTCTTGGCTTTTACTAAAACAATTATTATAAAACATTCCATATTTGAAGAAGTTTTTTCATGCCTAAAGAATTTTATCACAAACATATTTGTCCTCACTACCCAACAGAAGAAATAAAATATTCTCTCACTGCCCCATCACCAAAGAAACCATTAATCAGAATTCACTAATTCTCATTTCCTTATTTCTGGATACTATATTACATGTGCATATATCCTTATACAATATGTAATGGTGGTTTGCATATTTTGAGCTTTGTATAAATAACATTGAAGTGCACTTATTCCTCCGCAACTTACTTTTTTCACCTAATATATTAATACAATTCATCCAAGTTGTTATATGTAGGTCCATTAATTTTCCCTGCTTTATGATGCCATCTTATGAATATACCACAATGTATTTATCCATTCTCCTGTTACAGTTTTTTCCCCATTTTTTGCTATTACAAAGTGTTGGTAATGACTTTCTTGTATGTTTTTTCTTTTCTTTTCTTTTAAAGATTTTATTTATTCATGAAAGACACAGAGAGAGAGAGGCAGAGACATAAGCAGAGAGAGAAGCAAGCTCCCTGCAGGGAGCCCGATGTGGGACTTGATCTCAGGACTCCAGGATCATGCCCTGGGCTGAAGGCAGGCGCTCAACCGCTGAGCCACCCAGGTGTCCCTTGTGCATGTCTTCTTGGGCATATATAGGAGAGTTTTTGTAGGTGCAAACATGGGAGTAGAATTGCTGAGTCATAGGTATATTCATATTTAATTTTACTAAAAATTGCCAAAATGTTTTACAAAATGGTTGGGCCAATTTACATTCCCAAGAGCGCACAAGGATTTCCCTCATTCCATATCCTTGCCAACCCTTGGTATTGTCATATGGTTGGGTGTAAAATGGCACTTCATTTTGGTTTTACTGTGCTTTATCTGATTCCTAGTGAGTTTGCATATTTTTGCTTCTTTGAGACCCTGGAGGATGCCTTGGGATGGAGAGTAATAAAGTATATGATTGAACCAATTTATTTATTTATTTATTTATTTATTTATTTATTTATTTATTTGAACCAATTTAGAATTGAGTGCTGTCCCTCTGATCTATGCAGGTATGGCCTGCATCACTGGGGTTAACATGGTCCACACCACCATCCACAGAGCTAATCACGGACAGGTCTTTTCCACCAAGCTCAGATCTGTCACAGACAGAAATGACAACAAAATAGTTACATCCCAAGCACCCTCCATACATACCAGTACCCCAAAAATCAAAGAGTAGAGGTAACGATTATTATTATAGCCAACATTTATAGCGGACCAGGAACTGTGTTAAGCTCTTTACATAGGGGATCCCTGGGTGGCGCAGCGGTTTAGCGCCTGCCTTTGGCCCAGGGCGCGATCCTGGAGACCTGGGATCGAGTCCCACGTCAGGCTCCCGGTGCATGGAGCCTGCTTCTCCCTCTGCCTGTGTCTCTGCCTCTCTCTCTCTCTCTCTCTCTCTCTCTGTGACTATCATAAATAAATAAAAATTTAAAAAAAAAAAAAAAAAGCTCTTTACATAAATAATGTCACTTTATATGCCAGTCCTTCAAAGTAGGTTTCATTAATATCACCGTTTTACTAATAAACTGAGGCTCTAAGAGTGTGACTTACCTAAGGTCACGCAGCAAAAACTAAAATATGAACCCATGTTTCTCTGATGCCAAAGTTTGTGAATTCAACCACCACATTAGTGTCTCAAAAGTTTTCGGGGAATCACTCTCCATCAATACATTTTTTGGGGGGATCCCTGGGTGGCTCAGCGGTTTAGCGTCAGCCTTCGGCCCGGGGCGTGATCCTGGAGTCCCGGGATCGAGTCCCACATCAGGCTCCCTGCATGGAGCCTGCTTCTCCCTCTGCCTGTGTCTGCCTCTCTCTCTCTCTGTGTGTCTCTCATGAATAAATAGATAAAATCTTTAAAAAAAATACATTTTTTAACACATACTTCCAACACTCCTGAATATTTATGTTATATACAATATAAAACATGCCAAAAATTCATACTGGGTGCTAGGCCTTTATCATTTTCTCTGGGGCAGATAGCACCAGGCTCATTGTCTCCATGTTGCAGAGGAGATAACTCACGTCCAGAAAGGCTAAGTAACTTGCCCACCGTCACACATCGTGAAAGCGCAGAGGAGGGATTTGAACTCCAAAACAAAGAGGTACGGGTTTGGGTACAGGGAATGTGAAGAGAGTGTTGGGGGTGCAGAAGCTGGTGAGTGGGGCCAGCTTGAGGGCATCCCCCTTTCCCCTTCGACACTCAGGGTTGGGATGGGGAAGGGAAAAGACAGGTTGTAGAGTCAGAGCCTATACTAGGCAAGGCCTGGGTAGGCAAGGGGCAGAAAATCACAAAGCAGAGTGGGCATAGAGCCAGCAGCTGGATTTGACTGAGATCTAAAGAATGAAGGTCCTACTGAACAGAGAGATGTGAAGGAAGCCAGTGGTAGCATTTCCCACTCCGGAGAGTACATGCCACAGGAAGATAAGGGAGACAGGAAACTGAGTGGGGGGGGCCACTGCGGGTGCAGCCCCAGTGGGTGACGAAAGGCTGGGTTGAGCCAGGGACTGGCGGTGTGCCCAGCTTGACCTCAGAAGCCCAGACCTCTCCCTCCCCTGTTAGCTACTGGACACAGGCAGTTTAACCAACCAGACCCAACTGATAACAACAGAGTGTGGTCCTTTCAGAGATCACCACCTGCTTAGGATTGGAATAGTAACATGTATTGAGAGCTTACAAATATGCTAGGTGCTGTATGAAGTAAGCAGAATATATACGTTTTGTTTTCACTAGGGCTCTGTGAAAAGTATAAAGAAATAGCCATTATTCGCATGCATTTTATAGATGAGGATACAGAGGCAATGAACGGACCTGTCTGTTAGTTAAAGAAAGCATGTTTGGCTCATGACCCAAACATGCTTTCTTAACTAGTAGACCATCCTATAAGGATAAATGAAGTGACTCATTACCAAGTGCCAGAACACAGTATGTATTCAGTAGGTGGGAGAGATTTGGAAAGGGCTTGGCTTGGGTGGGGCAGCAAGCAGAAGTGACCCTGCAGCGGGAAGTGACCCTGAAGCAGGGCAGTTGACGTTAGGTATAATTCTGAAGGAGAGACAAGGAATAGATATGAATCTTCCTTAAAATTTTCCCCTGTAGACACTGACACACCTCAATTTAGGGAAGATGAAAAGAACCCTGTAACGTCAGAGTGATTCTAGCTCTTGCTGCCCCAGCAAGTGGTGGGAGCCTGGTATTCCTGGCTCAGCTCCTGTCTATCTTTCCAGCCTTATCTTTCCATGTACTCCAGTCTCAGCCAAATCTGCTCCTCCTGATTTCCTGAACAGAGAGCACACAAATATTTTTTCACTTTTTAAATCTCCTTTTTAGATAAACAGAAGTTCCTAATTTTTAAGATGGTCAATGTTATAAATCTTTTCCATTAGTTCATGTTTTTTCTGCCTTGTTTAAGAAATCCTTCTCTAAGGAGGATTTGGGTACAGGGAGTGTGAAGAAAGTATTAGGGGTGCAGAAGCTGATGAGTGGGGCCAGCTTGAGGGGCATCCCCCTTTCCCCTCTGGGATCATGAAAATGTTCTCCAGTTTATCTTCAAAAGCTTTATAGTTTTATCTTTTACCTTTAGGCGTACGATGTGAAGTACAGGTCAAGATTAGTTTCTTTTATGTGAATATCCAAGTTTCCCGACGGCACTTGTTAGAAATCTGCCCTTCCTCAATGATCGGCAGTGATATGTCTGACTTACAGTAAATGTGTTTATTCTGTTTCAATAGCCTATTTTTCTCTTCCTGCACCAGTGTTATGTTATCCTAATTAGTATAACTTCATAATAATACATCTTCATAGCCTGCAAATCAAGTCTCCCCACTTTGTTCCTCAAGAGTGTCTTGGCTGTGTTTATATGTTGAATTTCTATACATAAATTTTAGAATCACTTTATCATGTTGATAGGATTTTAGTTGGTATCATGTTAATGGGTTGGGGGAGATTGATGTCTTCACAATGTTCACATCCAGTGCATTTATTTATATTTTCTTCGGTGACTCTCGGAGTTTTATAAGTTTATCTCTAGACATCTTGCCCACGCTTTGATAGATTCACCCCCCCCAGCCTTTCATATTTTAAAATGTTATTGAAAATAGTATTTAAAGAAATGCCATGGGGGCACCTGTGTGGCTCAGTGGTTGAGCGTCTGCCTTTGGCTCAGGTCATGATCCTGGGGTCCTGGGATCCAGTCCTACATTGGGCTTCCTGCAGGGAGCCTGCTTCTCCCTCTGCCTATATCTCTGCTTTTCTTTCTGTGTCTCTCATGAATAAATAAATTACATCTTTAAAAAAATAAATAAAAGAAATACCATGTTCTAATGGCTTATTGCTGGTATAGAAATATGATCATTTTATTGCATTGATTTTGTATCTAGAAACTTTAATAAACTCTCTTATTTATCCCACTAATTGTAGATTCTTTCGAATTTTATGTGTGCATAGTCCTATCACTAGTAGATAGTGACTTTTATTTTTTCCTTTTTAATTTTTAGAGTTTCTTTTTATGGAGGGCAAGGGAGAGAGGGAGAGAGAGAATCCCAAGCAGGCTCCATGCCCAGCGCAGTGCCTGATGTGGGGCTCAATCTCACAATCCTGAGATCCTAACTTGAAATTAAGAGTTAGATGCTCACTTGCCATCAGGGAAATACAAATCAAAACCACAATGAGATACCACCTCACACCAGTGAGAATGGGGAACATTAACAAGGCAGGAAACCAAAAATGTTGGAGAGGATGCGGAGAAAAGGGAACCCTCTTACACTGTTGGTGGGAATGTGAACTGGTGCAGCCACATTGGAAAACTGTGTGGAGGTTCCTCAAAGAGTTAAAAATAAGTCTGCCCTACGACCCAGCAATTGCACTGCTGGGGATTTACCCCAAAGATACAGATGCAATGAAACGCCGGGACACCTGCATCCCGATGTTTCTAGCAGCAATGTCCACAATAGCCAAACTGTGGAAGGAGCCTCGGTGTCCATCGAAAGATGAATGGATAAAGAAGATGTGGTCTAGGTATACAAGGGAACACTACTCAGCCATTAGAAATGACAAATATCCACCATTTGCTTTGACGTGGATGGAACTGGAGGGTATTATGTTGAGGGAAATAAGTCAATCGGAGAAGGACAAACATTATATGGTCTCATTCATTTGGGGAATATAAATAATGGTGAAAGGGAATAGAGGAGAAGGGAGAAGAAATGGGTAGGAAATATCAGAAAGGGAGACAGAACATTGAAGACTCCTAACTCTGGGAAGCGAACTAGGGGTGGTAGAAGGGGAGGAGGGCGGGGGTGGGGGTGACTGGGTGGCGGGCAGTGAGGGGGGCACTTGACAGGATGAGCTCTGGGTGTTATTCTGTATGTTGAAAAATTGAACACCAATAAAAAACAAATTTATTATTTTAAAAAATAAGAGTTAGGTGCTTAATTGACTGAGGCACCCAGGTACTCCTAGAGTTTCTTTTTCTTAACTTATTGTTCTGGCTACAGCCTCTAGTACAACGTGAATATAAATTATTTTTTCAAGTATTCTTATGATTTTCCTGGTTTAAAAAGGAAAGCTTTCACCTTTTACCAAGATAATGTTTTCTGTATTTTTTTTAATAGGTACCCTTTACTGGATTAAGTAAGATTCCTTTTATTCCTAGTTTACTAAGTTTTTATCATAAATGTTTCGAGTTTTTCAAATCCTTTATCATAATCTAATGAAATGATCATGCAAGTTTCTATCTTTAACTTGTTAATGTGGCAAATGCATTAAGTTTCTAGTGTTAAACTAGCCTTTGCATTAGTGAGATAAGAAACAACTTCTTTATGAGGTATTATCCTTTTTATGTATATTCTACTCTTTAGTTGTTTTTCTCCAGACTTCTCCAAATTCTCCCCGTTCCTTCAAAGCCCTGCTGTGACACCGCCTCCTTCAACCTTCCCAGGTGCTAGAAATGATCTCTTATTCTTCATTCAAAACCAATAGTACTTTATCTCCCGTTATAGCTACATTGTCACTTTCTAAATTCTTTTCTTTAAGATTTATTTATTTATTCATTCAGAATAAGAGAGAGAGAGAGAGAGAAGTGGGCTCCATGCAGGGACTCGATCCAGGGTGTCCAGGATCACGCCCTGGGCTGCAGGCAGCGCTAAACTGCAGCGCCACCGGGGCTGCCCACATTGTCACTTTCTATCTCTTGTCTTCTCCCCTTGACTATAAATCCTGGAAAGCATCGTTGTGCTCTCTTCTCAGCTTATTCCCTCCTTCCAGGACCCAGAACAGAGGTGGTATGAGTGTGACATAGGATGAGGACATGGGCTCAGGTAAAGCTGCCTGGGCTTGTATCTCAGCTTTGCCACTTGCCAGCTGTTAGATTTAGGGGACACCACTTGGCCTCTCTATCAGCAAAAGAGGAAGAATAATAGTACCTGCTTCACAGAGTTGTTGTGAGAAGGAAATGAGCTAGTATAAGTGAATTAGTATAGCTCTGGGCACATATTATTTATGTTAGCTTACTATGTAGTCATTGCCACTACTCACTATGCTTTGGTTGCTCTGAGCCTCTCACAAGTTATTTCTCAAAGCTTCTGTGAGCCATCTTCTCTTATTCCTCTATTTCCTCTAATGTGGTTCACATGCTGCTTCATTCTTTTATTCAATGGGCATTTATTGAGCACTTACTGTGTGCTAGGACCTGGGACATATAAGACCCCCACTCAGGAAGAAGACAATCAAGTAGGATATATATATATATATATATATATATATATATATATATATATACAAGCAATAATAATACAGTAGGATAAGTACTAAGGGAGGTAGATACTGGGGCTGAGAAGTATTGGCATCGTCTAAGTTATGAGAGTAGGGTCCTCTGATTTAGCCTGGGGGTCAGAGATGACTTCTCAGAGGAGACAATACCTAAACTGGTCCTACAAAACAAGTGAGTGGTGGGAGTGGGGAAAGGGCAGAAAGTATGGGGAAAAGTTGTTTCAGAGAGAGGGAGAATAAGGTGCAAATAATATAATATGAAAGGAGAAATAAATAATTTTTTTAAATTTATTTATGATAGGCACACAGTGAGAGAGAGAGAGGCAGAGACACACACAGGCAGAGGGAGAAGCAGGCTCCATGCACCGGGAGCCCGACGCGGGATTCGATCCCGGGTCTCCAGGATCGTGCCCTGGGCCAAAGACAGGCGCCAAACCGCTGCGCCACCCAGGGATCCCGCTGAAAGGAGAAATAATATGATATGCTCGAGACACTGGTACTTAAGGATGGCCGAAACAGAACAAGTGTTGAGGAGGCAGATGTGATGTGAAGAGGTAGGCTAGAGTCTAATGAAGGTCTTTCCTACTATATTGAGGAACTGAGACTTTAACTTGAGGTGATTCTCATCCCCTTCTTTGTCCCCCCAACACCTATTAGAGTAGGTGCTACATACTTCCCTAACTTCTGCTCTTCATTGCCCTTAATTATTTCCATAATATTTGTCTGTTTAAGCATCTGTCCGCCACACCAAAAGCTGTAGGAGGGCAAGAAATGTGTTTTAACATTACTGCATCACCAGGCTAGCAGAGTAATTGGCACATACTAAGTCCTCAATAGATGTTTATTGGATAAATGAACAAATAAATAAGACATCCAGGGAAGGAGAGAAAATTGTAACTCGCAAAATGCCTGGCACATAATTGGCCCTTAGAAAATTATCTAATCCGGATCCCTGGGTGGCGCAGGCCCAGGGCGTGATCCTGGAGACCTGGGATCAAATCCCACGTCGGGCTCCCGGTGCATGGAGCCGGTTTCTCCCTCTGCCTGTGTCTCTGCCTCTCTCTCTCACTGTGTGCCTATCATAAAAAATTTAAAAAAAAAAGAAAATTATCTAATCTTTTTTGGGGGTGCCTGGGTGGTTCAGTTAGTTGAGTGTCCGACTCTTGATTTCATCTCAGGTCATGATCTCAGGGTCATGAATCAAGCCCGGCATTAGCTCCCTGACTAGCAGGGAGTCTGCTTGAGGTTCTCTCCCTCTCCCTCTGCCACTCCCCACCCCCATCTTTTTCAAATAAATAAATCTTAAAAAAATGAATAAATATTTTTAAAAAGAAAATTATCTAACCTTTTTTGTGCCTCAGATTTCTCTTCTGGAAAATGGGGATAAAATAGAAATTATCTCAAAGGGGTATCATGGGTCTGTGAATTGCTTAATCGCAGATCTTATATTTAGAGTCAAGGATAATTCTCAGTATGTTAAAAATATCATTCTCATACAAATAGACAGTGAGCATGGGTCAAAGTTTCATTTAGCTCATTAATAAAGTGACTAGCAGGTTGACAAACCCAGTTCAAAAGAGAATATAAAAGCTGAAGGTTTTATAGTCAATGAAAAAGAAAAACATTGAAAAAATGAGGTTGCTAAATTATATACAAAATGGATTAATGTCTTATAGGATACTAAAACCATAACCTATAGGATTGTCTTCACTATAGACAGAAAAGGAAATCATCACAACTTATTGCTTTACAGAATTGTAAAATGTCTGGGCTCTAATCAATTGTGTAAATAATGTTAAACTTCTCTTTAGGAGTGTCTCTAAGTAGACTTGCCAGTCAGTGCTTTATTATGACATTAAAAGGTGACACAAGGCTGCTAGCTGGCCAAGTGGGTAGAGCATGCAACTCTTGAACTCCAGGTTGTGAGTTCAAGCCCCATGTTGGGTATAGAGATTACTTAAAAATAAAATCTTCAGGAATGCTCGGTTGGCTCAGCAGTTGAGCATCTGCCTTCGGCTCAGGGTGTGATCCCGGGTCCCGGGTCCCAAGCCTGCATCAGGCTCCCTGTGAGGAGCCTACTTCTTCCTCTATCTATGTCTCTGCCTCTCTCTGTGTCTCTCATGAATACATAAATAAAATCTTAAAAAAAATAAAATATTTTTTATAAGTCACACAGTCATCTTTTTATTTCAGTAACATGTTTAAGATAGTTTTTCTTAACACTAATAAGTTCAATTTAATAAATGCTATTGTCATTAAGATTCTCAATAAATGTTTGCTGAAAAGATTTTCATTTGATTAGACTTTTCCCTTCTCTCCAGAAGCAGAGTTTGGGGCCTATAGAGAAGGTTGGCTGAGGGTGGGAACACTGCAGGATACTTATGCTCTTCCCTCCCTCAACCTGGGGTAGTATCTGAGTAATTCTGTATCACCAAAGGGCAGAGAGAAGTGCCTGCTTTGGACATCAGTAGAGGAGATACCTCCCCCCATAAGGACATATTTTATTTGAAAGAACTGGATATTTCCAAAAGGCAGTGAAGTAGACACCATGGAAAAATCAGAAATGTGTTGAACCACTATCCATTTATTTTTCCCATTTTTTTTTAGTTTAAAAAATTGTAGTAAAATACATATAACATAAAATCTACTCTTAAACCATTTTAAGGGTACAGTTCAGGAACATTAAGTGCAGTCACATTGTGCAACCATTACCACCATCCATCTCCAGAACTCTTCATCTTGCAGAACTGAAACTCTGTACCTATTAAACCATAATCCATTCTCCTCGTCCCAAGCCCCTGGCAACTACCCTTCTACTTTCTGTCTATGCATTTGACTACTCTAGGTGCCTCATATAGGTGGTATCAAGCTATATTTGTTCTTTTGTAGTTGGCTTATTTAACTTAGCATAGTGTCCTCAAAGTTCATCCATGTTGTAGCATCTGTCAGGTTTTCCTTCCTTTTAAAGGGTGAATAATATTCCATTGTATTTATATCACATGTTGTTTATCCATTTGTGGATCAGAGGACACTTGCACCACTTTCACCTTTTGCCTATTGCCTCCGTTAATTTTACAGTGTAGGATTATTTTTGTTTTAAATTGCACATGAAGGATGGATACCATTTTCAAGGCTTGGGATATCAAAGATTATAATCCGGCCCAGGACCTGGGGCTGACTGGATTATGAGACCATCTGCAGTCACTTCTTGATTCTAAACTTTTGTCTAAATACACCCAGGATGGCAAGGTTTCTGTAGGCAAATTTAGCCATAAGCCTGAGTTTACTTGGAACATGAGCACTGTAAAACATGTTCTGGGGCTCTGACCAAGGAATCACTGTTTTAAATGCATGGGCATGCTGGATAGAGTGGAAATTCAAACATTTCTAAAAAGCAACAGATGGAAAATTTCCCAGGGATAAACCAGTTATTTCTTGGCAGTCCCAAAGTATGTAGTGTACAAGCTCTTCCCTGGGAGTCAGGAGAATCTGCTTGAACCGCATGGCCCCCAGATGCTAGAAAAGGAATTCCCAGATGCTTCCTTGCTAAAAGTAGTCAAGAGAACTGGATGCCTTGACTTCCAGCTTCAGGGAATTGAATTTTTTTACTCTGACTTTTCAGCAGAAAGAAAGGGAATGTTGAATGTAGAATCATATGAAGCTAAAGCCAGAGGACATTGCAGAAGTCAATCAAATCTCTGTTTTTTATTCTGAATTGGCCTTTTATCTATACATCTGTCATTAATTTCATCATAGACTGGGGCCAAATCTTAGTTCTTCCATTCATTCAATTTTTAAAACTTGTTTCCATTTTTTTAAAACCTGATAATTATGATAATAACACTGTCTCAGAGGATTGCAGTGAGGATTCATGGTATTAATACATGCACAGTACTAAGAACAGTGCCTGGAAGATAGTAAATTACTATATGAAATAATTCGCCAGAGAACTACTTGCTATTGTCAATATATTTTGGCCATTTTCTTATTAGCATTCTTATGGTTATTATTCAGTTGGAAAATAGTCAAATTTCATTTAGAGTGTTGTCCTATAGTTTTATTCTGCTATGATTATTTCTGGGGGGAAATTCTGCAGTTGATATGTGTGGAATTTTGTCTTCCAATTTGTTTTTGCAATAACTCTGCATGAATCTGTTAATATTTTCCTTGTGTTGAGAGGCAGTTTCATTCTCTCACTTTCCAGATATGGAAACTGAATTGCCACAGGGGAAAACAACTTACCCAAGATCACATAGGAATAGTGGCTAAACCAGTAATAGAACTAAGGGCTTCTGACCACTAATCAAAAGCTCATTCTGCTTGGCACAGAGACCAAGAACATTCACCTTGGGGATTGATACAATCTGAGCATCCTCAAACTCATTCACCCACAGGAAGACTTGAACACTCTATGATTCCAGATATTTTCCAATTGGCATTTTTCCTTTTTATTGAAATTGCAAGCACTTCAAGAGAAAGGACTGTGACCTGACTACTTTGGAATTTTCATTGTGCATGAATTTTCATTGTCATGCACTGTCCTTCAAACTCCTGAGGACAGAAACTATTGCCTATAATATCTTGGATTAATAAGGGCAGATGCTCTGATACTATATATAGAATACCTGGAAGACTCCAACAAAAGACTGCTAAAACTGATAAATTCAGTAAAGTCGCAGGATACAAAATCAATGTACAGAAATCTGTTGCATTTCTGTCACTAATAATGAAGCAGCAGAAAGAAACATTAAGGAATCAAACCCATTTAAAATTGCACCCAAGACAATAAGATACGTCAGAATAAACCTAACCAAAAAGGTGAAGGACCTGTACTCTGAAAACTATAAAACGCTGATGAAAGAAATTGAAGATGACACAAAGAAATGGAAAGACATTTCATGCTTATGGGTTGGAAGAACAAATATTGTTAAACTGTCTATATTACCCAAAGCAATCTACACATTAATGCAATCCCTATCAAAATACCAACAACAT
Source organism: Canis aureus (assembly GCF_053574225.1). Classification (NCBI taxonomy): domain Eukaryota; kingdom Metazoa; phylum Chordata; class Mammalia; order Carnivora; family Canidae; genus Canis; species Canis aureus. The sequence continues at coordinate 29,665,131 of NC_135636.1, read as the reverse complement.
TTTTCACAGAACTAGAACAAACAACCCTAAAATTTGTATGGAACCAGAAAAGACCCTGAATAGCCAAAGCAATCTTGAAAAAGAAATGCAAAGCTGGAGGCATCACAATTCTAGACTTCAAGCTATACTACAAAGCTGTAGTAATCAAAACAGTATGGTTCTGGCACAAAAACAGACATGTAGATCAATGGAACAGAATGGAAAACCCAGAAATGGACCTATAACTATATGGTCAATTAATCTTCAAAAAAGTAGGAGACAATATCTAATGGGTAAAAGAATGTCTCCTTAAGAAACTGGACAGCAACATGCAAAAGAATGAAACTGGACCACTTTCTTATACCTACAGTGTAAGAAATTAAGAGTAAAAAAAAATCAAAAGTAAATCAAAATGGATTACACGCAATAATTCTTTTTTAAGTAAACTGTATGGGAAAACTGGACAACAATATGCAAAAGAATGAAACTGGACCACATTCTTACTCCTATGGTGTAAGAAATTAAGATTATATTCAAAATGGAATACAGGCAATAACTTTTTTTTAAAGTAGACTGTATGCCCAGTGTAGGGCTTGAACTCATGACTCCCAGAACAATAAGAATCACATGCTCTACTGACTGAGCCAACCAGGTGCCCCAGGCAGTGACTTTTTTGACATCAGCCATAGATATGTCTCCTGAGGCAAGGGAAACAAAAATAAACAATTGGGACTACATCAAAATAAAAGGCTTCTGTACAGTGTATACATATATACTATCATATAATATATATGGTATAATATAATAATAAAATGGGATATTACTCAGCTATAACAAAGAATGAAATCTTGCCACTTGCAACAACATGGATGCAGCTAGAGTATTCTGCTAAGTGAAATAAGGCAGAGAAGACAAATACCATATGATTTCACTCATATGTAGGATTTAAGAAGCAAAACAAACAAGCAAAGGGGGGGAAGAGAGAGAGGGGGGGTGGTAAACCTAAAAACAGATTCTGAAATATAAAGAACTGATGGTTCCCTTAAGAGAAGTGGGTGAGGGGTTGAGTGAAATAGGTGATGGCGATTAAGAAGAGCACTTGTGATAAGCATCAGGTGTTGTATAGAAGTGTTGAATCACGGGGATCCCTGGGTGGCTCAGCGGTTTGGCGCCTGCCTTTGGACAAGGGATCGAATCCCACGTCAGGCTCCCGGTGCATGGAGCCTGCTTCTCCCTCTGCCTATGTCTCTGCCTCTCTCTCTCTCTCTGTATGACTATCATAAATAAATTTAAAAAAAATAGAAGTGTTGAATCACTATATTGTACAGCTGAAGCTAATATTAAACTGTACATTAACTGTAATTTAAACAAAAACTTAAAAAGAAACATATGGGAAAAATAGGGGCAGTGTTCAATAAATGGAACTAATAAAGATATCCTTCCTTGTTTTTAAAGAGAAATAGAGGGGCAGGGAAGAAATTAATATGTGCCAGTCACTGTCCTGAGAAATTTCACTTCTATCCCATTTAATCCCCAAAATCTTTTAAGGCATTGTCAATTTCCATTTTTTGATCAGGAAATTAAGGTTCAGACAAGTTAGGCAACTTACTCTGAATCTCTTCACAATAAATGTTCAAGTTTGACACTTCTCTGGTGGACTATAACCTTCTAGAATCCAGTAAGATAATCACAGAGTAATAGGTAAGTCAGGAAGGAAGAGTCCTAATGCTTTCCAGAGACGTTTTTTCTCATGAGGGAGAAAATCAGCCACATAAATTGTGATGATATAAGTCATGGTTGTATTTTTCTGTATTTTTCTACAGTGTAGAAAATGCATATTTTCATCAAGCTAGAAAAAGAAAGGAAAATTATGAGTAGTTCAAACTTGCTCATAAAAATAAGAACTAGCATTACCAAATCCAGCAACCTGCCCCCTGCAAAAAAAAAACAAACCCATCTTATCCACACTAGAATTTTGAATAAGAAACAAAAATCAGCTATAGGATGTATATGGGGAAGGATGATGAGGCCTGGGTAACTTTTATAGCACAGAAAAGCTCAGACCTAGAAAATGCTTAGTATGTGTGCTAGCCTGGAAAATAACCCCTAAAGATAATTCATTAGGTCCTAATCCCTGGAATTTGTACATGTCATACCATTCGGAAAAGGGGTTTTTGCAGATGTGATTGAGTTAAGGATCTTGAGATGGGGGGCAGTTATCTTGTATTACTCAGGTGGCGCCTAAAGGCGATCACAAGTGTCCTTATAAGAGACAAAGGGAGGGCATAGTGAGACACATCTACAGAGGAGAAGGCAGTGATGTGAAGGTGGAGGCAGAGATGGGAGTGCTATGGCTGCAGGCTAAAGAATACAGCAATTTTCTCTTCTCTAGGAGAAGCTGGAGAGAAAAGAAACATTCTTCCCTTGAGCCTCCAGAGGGAATGTAGCCCTGCCAACATCTTGATTTTGGCCCAGTGAAACTGATTTCAGACTTCTGGCCTCCAGAACTGAGAGAAAATCAATTTCTGTTGCTTTAAGCCACCAAGTTTGTGGTAATTTGTTACAGTAGTCACAAGAAATTAACGCAGCGCTCCTGTGCTGTTATCCAAGTCTTAGTTTACTATTGTCTCCTTTCCCTACCATCTGGCACTT